>NC_092874.1:97237374-97869249 GCF_028372415.1 Notamacropus eugenii | reverse complement strand
TTGTTTTGTTTCTTCTTTCTCATGATTTCTCCCATTAGTTCTAATTCTTCTTTACATCATGACTAGTGTGAAAATGTTTAATATGAATGTATAAGAAGAAGCAGAAAAGAAAAACGACTATGAAAGTCTTAACTGTGTTCAAAACTGTGATCAGCTGTGAAGAGACCTATGGTGAAACATTACCCCATCTATCCCTAACCAAAGTTCCTTCTCCCAGCTTTCAAGATTAGCTCAGTCATGAAGTCTTTCCCTGACCACTCATGTCCAATTAGATCCCTGCTTGTTTAGTATTTACCTGTATTATTTATTTTGACACTTGAGTCATATATATCATTACATTTTGTGCAGTTATGTCTTATTTCACCAATTCATTTATAAGCTTCTGAAATATAGGAGTGCCATCTTACCTTTCTTTTATGTCCCCACTCAGCAGCACTCACTAGTACGGTCTTATTCCTAACAAAAATTCAAAGTAAATGAAATGATAGAGGGAAGTGCTGAGCCCCACATGCTTTTGATTGCAGGTGCCAGTGACGTTTGATGATGTCTCCATCTACTTTTCTACACCAGAATGGGAGAAGTTGGAAGAATGGCAGAAGGAACTTTACAAGAACATAATGAAGGGCAACTATGAGTCTCTTATTTCAATGGGTGAGGCTGAGCTGGCTTCTGTCAGACTAGTGGTCCACAGTTTCAAGTGAGCTCAGCAGTTTTGTTTATTGTCCCATTCCCAACTTCTCATCCTCACTCCTTCTAGATAGTAAGCCTGAAAATGTACCTTCTCCTCAGCCTTTTCCTCCTATGAACATAGAGTCACTATAAAAGCTATGGTTACCTTGGTGTATCCCTGCCTCCTTAACCTCAGATGATAGGAGCATGGTCTAGGAGCAAAGGTTACATTGGAAACTGTGCATGGGATAAATATGCCAACTGCAGTGGGTGTCCTGGACGCTATTCTCTCCATAAACTACTGATGCCACTTACCCCTACCCAGTGAAGGTAGGATGGGTTTTGGAAAAGAACTGGTTAATTTATAAGTGTAGGTGGAATAGGGACTGTATAAGGTATTCCTAGCTCCATGGACCCATATGCCCTCAGTTTATTACTGCTTAGAATTAATGCCATCTTCATCCCCATGAACTTTTACTTTCTTTTCTTCTCTTTGTCCTTTAGATTATGCCATGACACAACCTGAAGTTTTGTCTCAAACTCAACCAGAGTCAGAACAGAATACAGAGAACCAGGCGAGACCAGATGAGAGTGAGATGACTGCAGAACCCAGCGATGGTGAGTAGAAAAAATCACATCACATCTTTTCACTACCCAGGCTGTCTTGCACTCCGAGGGTTTGATGACAGCCTAGCAATTAAATATTAAGGACTTCTAATTTCAGCTTTGTCACTGACTTTAGTTACAAAGATGCTCTACTTTTTAATTAATCAACGGGCATTACACCTACTGTGTGCCAGATACTTGAGGAGGCCCTGGAAATACAAATAGAAGAGTGAATCAATCGCCATCCTTATGGAGCTTATAATATAACTAGAAAAGTCAGCATGTACTTATGTAGGTGTATGCAGAACAGGTAAAAGATAATTTGGTGGCAAAGAGAGGCATTAGCAGCTGGGCAAACTTCATGAAGAAGATGGTACTTGAGCTGGTCCTTAAAGGAAAATAGGAATTCTAAGAGAAGTGAGGAAGACACATTCCAAGTTTGGAAACAGGTGATTATATGTCATTTATGACACATAGTAAAAAGACTAGAATATTGTGTCATGGTGAGAAAGAGAGGTGGCAGGGGGAGGCGGGGGGAAGCTGCTGCTATACTGTAAGACTGGCTGGAAAGATAAATAAGGTCCAGATTTTGAAGGGCTTTAAATGCTATAGGATTTTATATTTGCTCCTAGAGGTAGTAGGGAGTGCCTGGAATTTATTGAGTAAGTTGTGGCATGGTTAGATCTGTGCTTTAGGACAATAGCATTATCACTTTCATGAAGAATGGATCTAAGTAGAGAGAAAGTTGAGGCTGAGATCAGTTATAGAGGCTATGTGATAGTGTAGGCAAGTGATGAGGACCTAAACCAGGGCGATGGCTTTGTAAATAGAGAGAAGGAAATGAAGTCAAGAGATATTTTAGAGGTAGAAATGGCATGTGGGTGAGTAAGAGTGAGGGTTTAATGTTGACACAAAGACAGGAAGAACTATTAACAGAATCTTGTTGTGTCTCCCAACTTTGAGATTCTCACTTTAGTGATTAAGCAAAATTAACAGTGTTAACTAATACCTTAGGTTTTGTCTATCTCTTATCTCATTTAATCTCCCTTCCTTCTCTTTGTCCTCTCCATCTTCTTTCATTCCCCTGTCTCTTTCTTTTTCCGATCTTCTCTCCGCTTTTTCCCATCTTCTCTCCCCTTTTTGTAGCAGCAAACCTTGGTTCTTTTCAGATAAAACCCATCTCCCATATGGCCTGTTGGGCCTCAGGCTTACTTGACTTCGTCTTTCCTTTGGATAGACTATATTACATTGTGATGAGTTTGTGCTTCTGAAAAGGTATTTGACAAAACAGTAAAGATAGAACCTACCTTTGAAGCTTTGTTTAGTCAATTTCATCAGAGTGAGCACAGCTAAGGATGAGCTAGACTGAGGGGCTGAGAGCTTGTCCCTATTAGAATTCAAGACCCTCAGAGCTAGGTGGGATTGTTAAAGTTATCCAGTACAACCCCTCGTATAACAGATTAGGAAACTGAAAGCCAAAGGGGGAAGTGGTCATCCAAGGTCACACAGGTATTAAGAAGCAGAACCAAGATTCTATCCTAGGTTCATTGGCTCCACATTCAGAGCTCTTTCTGCCACACCACATTCCCAGTGGACTAGAAGTCAGCAGAAGACTTTATAGAACTAGAACTTCCTTAGGACTTTACCTTGAACAGGGTAAAAGCAGGGTAATTCTGGGCATTTTGGCCTCTCTGACCCATCTGTTTCCCCTCTCTAATCCCAGAGGATTGTGGCACTCTCTTCCTCAACAAAACTAACTCCTTCCCTTGAGCCTATCCCTTTTATCTACTATGAGATCTTGGTCCATCAGTCATTGCTTCTCATTTTCAATATCTCCTCATGTAATCCCCCTTCTTCTACTTTAAACATACTCATCACTTTTTTTTTTTTTTTACCTCAACCTTTGAGTTCCTCCAGGTAGGGAGCTTCCATTGAAGAACTTCCTTTACCAATACAGATAGGCTCCTTCTATTCCGTTTAAAAAATTTCATAGAACAGAGATTTTAGTTAACGGCCTTGGTCAGAATTCATTGCCAGTGGAGGTGCGAATTAGTACAATCATTCTACAGTGGCTAAAATGTTCATACATTTGAACCTAAAATTCTAATACTAGACATACTCCAAAGAGGTTACTAAAAAAAATAAAAGCTCCATATACACCAAAGTATTTTGTGGTAGTAAAAACCAAGAAGAAGCAAAATAGATGCCCATCAATTGGAGAATGGCTAAACAAATTTTAGTGTATAAATGTAATGGAATCTTGCTACTAAATGATGAATATAATGAATATAGAGAAATAAGGAAAGACTTACATGAATTGCTACAAAGGAAAGTAATCTGAGTCCCCCAAAAAATACACACACACACACACACACACACATACACACACACACACACGACTACAACAATGTAGATGAAATAAACAACCACAAAACAATCAGAAGTGGAAGTTGTGAAATTTACAAAAACAAACGTCCCTAAAGAAGACATACTGGAAGACACCCTCACCCTGCTCCTTTATAGAGTGGGAAGTCCACAAGTATGGTGTTTTGCATATATTTTGATACCTTTTCTATATGTAATCAATCACTGGGTTTTTTTGCTTTTTTTATTTTTTGAAAAATTATTTGTTTGCATAAAATTGCTCTCTGGAAATGAGAGGAATGCCAGGGGAAATTTTGGTGATGTAGAAATACACACACACATACACACACACATGATTTACTTTAAAAGAAAAGAAATGTTGCAAAATTTCAAAGAACAAGCTTGGCCTCAAAGAAAGGGAAAGATGGTTTGAGGGGTCCCCGATAAAAAAGTATTTAGAAGAAACAAGCCAAAAAATTTAGGCTTTTTATTTAAAAAGACTTTCCCAAGGCCACACAGCCAGTTTGAGTCAAGGGTGGTACTTTAACCCAGGGAAATGCTTAACAAAATTTTAAAAAATGCATTGCAACATAGACAATGTTAGTTTGTGATCTTCTCAATCAATATGCAACTGGCAAACATCCCTTTCCATTTGAGTTTGGTACCATTGCTCTACACCATGTTCTCTCTCACCGAAGTCAGCCTTATCCTAAAAAATATATGTATTTTGCCTTGATGCTGTCACCTCCTCAACTGTTGTCTTTTATCTTTCTTCCCCTTCACTGCTAAATTTCTAGAAACAGAGTAAAATCATTGTTTCCTCTTTAAGATCAACCCTCTCTACAATTTTCTGGAGTTTGATTTCTGTTCATACTCTTAGTTGCCAAATCCAATGACCTTTTCTTAGGCCTCGTGTTTCTTGACTATTTTGCAGCATTTGACACTGTTGACCACTGCCTTGATACTCTTTTTTTCCTTTTGGCCTTCCATGACATTGTGCTTTCTAGTTTTTCTCCTACCTTTCTTTCCACTCCGTCTCATCTTCATTTTTTTCATCTACTATCTCCTAAATGTTGGTATCCTTAGCTATCTTCTCTTGTGTTTTTATCTTATCTCCCTTATTGGATTTATCCAGTCTTATAAGTTTAATTATGACTTCTGTAAAATGAGTCATATTTGTAAATCAAGTCATAATCTCTTCCCTGACTTCTAGTTGAATATTGCCTCTTGGATCTCTCCATCTGAATGTTGTGAGTACCTCTAGCTCAGCATGTCAAAAATTGAATTATCATTTTCCCAAAATTTCCTCTTTCCTTTAACTTTCCTAATTCTAGTGTCACCATTATTCTCCCAGGCACTTAAGCTGGAAAACACAGTTATCTTTAACTTTTCCCTCTTCCCCAGAATTCTTTACTAAAGGAGAGATAGAAAGCATTATGAAATGCAAAATGGATAACTTTGATTACATTAAACTGAGAAGTTTTTGCACAACCAAACCCAATGCAACCAAAATCCGGAGGGATGTAGTAAATTGGGAAAGAATTTTTACAGCTAAGCTCAGGGATAAAGGCCTCATTTCTAGAATATATAGAGAACTTTCTCAAATGTATAATCATACAAGTCATTCCCCAATTGATAAATGGTCAAAGGATATGAACAGGCAATTTTCAGAGGAAGCAATTAAAGATATCTATAATCATATGAAAAAATGCTCTAAATCACTATTGATTAGAGAGATGCAAATCAAAACAACTCTGAGGTACCACATCACACCTATAAGATTGGCAAACATGACAGAACAAGAACATGATAAATGCTGGAGAGGATGTGGGAGAGTTGGAACACTAATTCATTGTTGGTGGAGCTGCGAGCGCATCCAACCATTCTGGAGAGCAATTTGGAACTATGCCCAAAGGGCTACAAAAATGTGCATACCCTTTGACCCAGCAATATCGCTACTAGGACTATATCCCCAAGAGATCATAAAAATGGGAAAGGGTCCCACATGTACAAAAATATTTATAGCAGCACTCTATGTAGTTGCCAAAAACTGGAAGTCAAGGGGATGTCCATCAATTGGGGAATGGCTGAATAAATTATGGTATATGAATGTAATGGAGTACTATTGTGCCATAAGAAATGATGAACAAGAAGACTTCAGAGAGGCCTGGAAGGACTTATATGACCTGATGCTGAGTGAAAGGAGCAGAACCAGGAGAACTTTGCGCACAGCAACGACCACAGTGTGCGAGAGTTTTTTCTGGTAGACTTGGAATTTTGTAATAACGCAAAAACTTCTTATAAAAAAAAAAAATCCCAAAGGGTGGTTCTCAAGGCAAAATGCCTTCCACATTCAGAGAAAGAAATATGGAAGTCACTCACAAAATGTAGCAGATCATGTTTGTATATGTGTTTGTGTATCATGTTCTGATTTATTATACGATTTCTTTCATTTATTTTAGTCTGACTACATAGCATGACTATAGTGAAAATATACTCAATAGGAAAGTATATGTAGAATCTATACAGAATTGTATGCAGTTGTGGGGAGGGAGGGGGGTAGTGGGGGGTAGGTGCGGGGTGGGGGATAAAATCTCAATTGTATGGCAGTGATTGTTAAACATTAAAAAATAATAATAATAAAAAAAAAAAACTTTTCCCTCTTCCCCAAGCCCTATATCCAACCAAGTGACCTTGTCAGTTCTTCCTTCCTAATGTCTTATTTTGGGCCTCTCCTCTTCATTCCTACTGCTACCACTCTAGTGTAGCTCCTCACTGCCACTAGTGTTGACAGTTATAATAATCATCTGCAGGTCCCACCTTTCCTATGCATCTTTTGCATAGTGGCCAAATGAATCATCCTAATGTATAGATATGATTACACTATTCTCCTACCCAAAAACTATCAGGGAATCTATGTTGTATCTTGAATCATCTACAGACTTCTTACCTAGCCTGACATTTAAAGCCCTTCCCAATCTGACCACAACATGCTGTCCCAACCTTGTTTCACATTGACTCCCCTTATATACTGTACATTCTAGCTAAACCAGACATGTTCCCTAATCTTCCCTTGTTCTCTCCTGCCTCTCTCCATCCATGTAGGCCATCCTTTTTGCTTATCCCTTGATGTCTATCTCTGCTTATAGAAGTCCTTCTTTTCCTTTAGTGCCTGGCTAAGGTGATACCTCTTCCATGAAGCTTTTGATGATTCCCATCTCCTCTTCTCCACCATCATTCTCACCTTTACCCACTGGAAAGTGATCTCTCCATCCTTAAATTTTCTTATAACATTGTGCATTTACCTTTCCTTTTTCTTTATTATATTCTATCCTATGTCACATTTATTTGTTTTTGTGTCTTTCCTTAGCATAGTGTAAAATTCTTGAGACCTGGGACTGCATTATTTTTTATCTTTATATCCATAGTACATACTATAGTGCTTTACACAATAAAAATTATGTTTGTTACGTTACATTAAGAGATTTTGTTTTGTTTTTTCTTCATTATGGGACTGTTGTGAGAGGAAAACAGAATTAAGATAAAAGCAGTTTAAAGGCAAAAGTTCAGTAGAACTAGAGGACACATTGTTAAATCACTTTAGGACATCTCTAGTGCAGAAATCATGACTGATTTAGCAAGAGTTTTATCTGTTTAGTTACAAATGAATATTTGGGTTGTTTGAAATTAACTTAGCATGTTTAATTCCAGTTTTTGGTTCAAAATTCTGTTCTGTTCCCTAATAGAAACTCAAAACAAAGTACTCTCCTTCTTTTTGCCCACCAACAGAGCCAGGCATTTCCACATCAGACATTCTCTCCTGGATTAAACAAGAAGATGAACCCCCGGTGGATGGTCCACAGGACCCTGAAGAAAGTGACATTTACAAAGGCACCTATGCTGGTGAGTGGTGCCTTCTGTGTTTGGCAGCAGAGAAACTTAGCCTTGACAGGAGCCAAAAAACAATCCAAAGCAAAGTGAGTGCTAGGAAAACCATGGAAGTGAATGAGGTTCCTTACAGGGGTTTGGAGAGAAGGGGGAAGTGAAGAAAGAGAGCAGCCCTTTTAGACCAGAGGATTTATATTGGGGAAGAATCAGAAGAGCAGATGAGAATGGTGGTGAAAGGGATGAAAGAAAGTTATGGAGCAGGAAAGTGAAATGAGGAAAGGAGTCTTAGGAAAATTTAATTTAAAACTTTGCTTTTTCCCATCCCCTCTCAAACCAGGGAATATCATAATGCAGAGATGACACCTTAGATTCCTGGATTCTCACTTCAGAACTTCACTGAACTGTTTCTGTTCCTTTGAACTAATCACTTCCCTATACAATCACAGTGAATAAAAGCACAGAGCAATTTGTGAAAACCAGGTAGAATGTAGCTACTACTTTGTGGTGAGAATTGCTAACAAAGCAGTTTCTGTGCTGTATAACAACCCTAATCTTCTCTTTCAGATGATGAGCTTGCCATCAAGGCTGAAGGGCTTGCTGGAGGCCCTTTATGTTCAGATGCCCAGGTTACCTCTGTCAATCCGCCAGCAGTGGCAAAAGATGCTTTCCCGGATGCAGCTTTCAAGAGCCAGCATCCTCCACCTGTACTGCCCTCTGCACCTCCACTTAATAACCCCATTGACCCCCTTGGGGGACAGGCTAGTTTCACCCAGCTGGGCAACCTTCCCCTTCCCCCCCAACCAGGGGAGCAACAGCAACTCTTCCCTTGTCGTCGTTGTGGCAAGAATTTTAACCAGAAGGAAATGCTGATGGACCACCAGAGTAGTCATGCTGGTGAGCGTCCCTTTGCATGTGCCCAGTGTCCTAAGCGCTTTGCCCAACAGGCCAACCTCAGCAATCATGCCCGTGTACACACAACTGAGCGGGCCCATACCTGCCCACATTGCTCCAAGAGCTTTGTGCATCCCTCTCGGCTTACCTACCACTTGCGGGTCCACAGTGGTGAACGGCCTTTTCCGTGTCCAGAATGCCCTAAGCGTTTTGCTGACCAGTCTCGGCTTACTAGTCACCGACGTGGCCACTCTGGAGAACGGCCATTTCGCTGTGCTCAGTGTGGTCGGAGCTTCAGTTTAAAGATTAGTCTTCTGCTCCACCAGCGGGGCCATGCCCAGGAGCGCCCCTTCTCCTGCCCCCAGTGTGGCATCGACTTCAATGGCCACTCGGCACTGATCCGTCACCAAATGATCCACACGGGTGAGCGACCCTACCAGTGTGGCGACTGTGGCAAGAGCTTCATGCGTAAGGAACACCTGCTGAATCACCAACGGCTGCACACAGGCGAGCGTCCCTTCCACTGTGCCCATTGTGGCAAGAGCTTCATTCGTAAGCACCACCTAATGAAGCACCAGCGCATTCACACGGGTGAGAGGCCCTACCCCTGTCCCTGCTGCGGCAAGAGCTTCCGCTACAAGCAGACACTGAAGGACCATTTGCGAGGAGGCCAGGATGGAAGTTGCAGTGGTGATGGAGATGTACCAGGGCAGCCTCCAGACCCCCCTGGCCTCCTCCTACCAGGGCTTGAGTCCACAGGCTTAGGGATTGGAGCTGATGGCCTAGAAACCAACCACTGGTATGGAGAAGGGGGTGGAGGTGGTGTTTTGTAAGTCTTTCATCTCTTGTTTTTCCAGTAAGTGGAGAATCCCAAAGACAGGGGGCCCAAGATCATTTTAAACTGGCTCTTCAGTGCATTTTGGCATCATACATCTAACTAGGGACATACCTAGTTTTTTGGAACTTCACAATATTGCAAATAATGAAGATACATTGTAAAATTTGGAGGAGCTTGAAAAGAATCCACCCACCTTGTCCTTATGAAGAAATTACATGAGTTGAAGAGGTGATATTGTTGCAAAGAGGCTGAAAGCAAGAAATTGGTAAATTACTGGCAGATAATCCAAGTTATTTGTAGGTTGAAGTCCAGAGGTGGGGCTGGTGGCATGGGAAAACCTCTCAAACTTGATACTTTCCCTGTACTATCAGGTTGATGGGACATTGAGGCTTCTCCCTAACTCCTGGGTGGTTGAGGTGGTCATTAGAGGGGAGAGTTGGGCACGGAGCTGCCAAATGGGGGCTGTTGCTCTCTCCTTCTGGTTCCAGCTTAGACCCACCTACTCGTACTCCTGCTCACCTTCCCTGAAATAGACCTAGCATGATGGAGATTCCTATTCTTCATCCATGTGAACTCAAGACTTGGCCTGCTATGAGTTTTCTTGGATTTTAATCAATGTGATTTTCTTTAGCTATTAAATCAGCCCAGGGTAATAGATCTGAATTTTGTAGGTCGGAAATCTCCTTAAGGAGAATTGGTTGGTTGATTTTGAACTTTTCAGTGGCTTGGTTTACAGTCTTCCCTCTCTAGTATTCAGGATTTTACTGAAATTTAAATTCCTGGATATTAGCCTTCTCAGCCTATACACAGTCCCTAACCCCAAAATCTGAAAAACAGGATTCATTGGAGTAAATGACAGGCCATGCCTCTAAGGGCATAACCTTAGATTTGTGACTAGGCCATCAACTTTAAATATGAGTACATCTAATGTATTCATTTTTCTATGTCTTTACAGAAATAATAAGCTGACTTTTCTCTTTCTGGTATTTTGGACATTTGTGACTATAGGTAGCAGAAAAGATCACAATTCACAGCTTTCAGACTAGCTGAAGATTCTTACTATTTGTTTCACATGCAATGAAACTAAGCCATTTTGTTATGTGGCTGGCTCAAACCATTAGAGGAAGTGTATGTTCACCCCCATTTGGCTCTGCCATGGGAAAGTGGTAAGATCAAGAAGCTTCCTCCCTAGCTGGTAGCTAGCTATCCCTTTCTTGTACATAAACAGTCTATCTGTCCCATCCATATTATGCTCTCAGGTCTACTGGCTATTGTGTGCACAAGGTCATTAGTTGTTGTATATGGGTCCCCCAGTCATCTGGAGCAACTGAAACACCTGGTTCTATTTCTCGCTGAGTCTAGGCCAGTTTCTTCCTTTTCTGCACCCTAATTTACCTTTCTGTAAAATAAGAACAGTCCCTGTCCAGTTCACCTCAAACAGCTGGTATGAGGAACAAGTCAGAGCTCTACAGAAATGCACAAGAATGTGATTGCCAGGCAGCATATTCTCCTTCTTGCCAAAAAACCCATTTAATTCTTTTTCAGCCTCTTATGGAGGCAGACTTGAATAGGACAGCAAAGTCAAGGTGGAGAGACTGCTGCCTGCAGCACCCCCATCTAGAGTTGTATGTGCTTTCTTAAGAACTGAGAACCTCTGGAACATATGGGTAATATTCTCATACAGAAGCTGCAGCCCTGCATATTGGCAGGAGAGGCTGTTAGCATCAGCCAGGAGGAAAGCAAACAACCTCTCTCGCCAAGTATTCTCTGTCCCCAGAGAATACATTGGTCCATGGTGTTAACGACAAGGCCTTTACTTGGTGGTTTGAATGAGGGTCTTTCCCTCACATTCTAACCTTAATTCTTACCCAGATGGCACAACTGCCTGTGACCTGGCTGAGGAAAGATATTTTCCTTGACCAGCTGTGATATTGAGCATTTTGAACAAGAAGGCAATGTAATGTGTAATAGGAAGAGCGTTGGACAAGAGCCTAGGACACCTGGATTCTGCCATTAAGTAGCTTTGTGACTTTGGGCAAATCACCTCTCCGTCTCAGTTTCCTTATCTGTAAAATTGTTAGATGACCTTCCAGATCTAAGATACTATGATTCTGTGAGGTACAGTCAGCACACTGAATGAAAAAGAATGCACAGATTTTCTAGGAAGAAGCCACAATAGGACAGCAGGTATCGGGCTCTCAGCACTGACACAAACTGGGAGTTTAACACAGACTCGTGATCATCTCATCTACTCTCCCACTCTCTGACTAGTGAAGAAAACCCCAGGCCAGTAATTTGAAAAAAAAATTGTTTTTTGAAGGTCAAAATGTGGATAATTAAATGCTAGGTAAACAAAAGGACTAATCTTATAAGCAGAAAAGTATCTGGGGGTCAATTTTTACCTTGATCCTTCATGTCCCTCTCAAGGACCAAGCTATTAGACTGGAGTTTGAAAAGGTGCTTTAAGGTATAAAGGTTATAAGCCCTCATAGACAAAAAAGATGGTCCCCAACCACAGGCCCTAGATCCAGCCAACCATGTTTCATGTGGATTCTTTCAGTAGTCTTCATTTATGGCAGAGAAGTTTAACAAATATACTAGCCTGTCCCCACTATTCACCATCTTGCTTTCCCTTTCAGTTAAAAGTCCATTCTTCTACAAACAGATGTCACCTTTCTCCTCAACCATTTTCAACCATTGTAATTGTCACTTGCCAAGTGGTGGCTTATATCAGTAATTAATCCAATTGGTTTATTAAGGAGATCAGAATAAACAGACTCACTCTTTGTTGGGTATTTTCATTGTCTCTCATGGGATGATAGTTAATCCACGTGCAAATTGGTGAACATTGGTAAATGATTAGCCTGTAAACTAGTTTGTTATATAGCAAGAAAAATGGTCTTTATCCTTCACTATTGACCCAGTATTGGGTGTACTTCATTGTGGGCCCTAGGGTAATAACAGGAACCTCCATGACTTATTATCATCAAAGATTTTGTTCTTAATAAAAGGAATCCTTAGAACCTCAGTGATTAGGAAATCTAGGCCTTCACTCTCACTCACTTCATATAGTATAAAGATAACTCATGGGTTTGTGCTCAGACCCGCCTCTGCAGAAAGAGGAGACTATCTGAATCAGTAAGTCACTCTAGAAGTCTGTCTGCAGTACTTGAATATGATGTTAAGGGAATGAATAAGCGAGTGAATTCTTCAGAGACCAGTAGGAGAGATTTCTTGGGTCTCTTCTGGGTTCTGGTGGGGCTGGCAAGTTGCTTGTAAAGCTTTATCCTCACTCTTCTTCAGCTCCATCCCAGAAAGGAGCATATTTCTAGATTAGAGCAGCCTGTTTGGCTCATGGTATCTCGGGCAAGGAGCATTTTTTTGTCTTAGCAGTTTTTGTGACCTGAACATGAGAATTCTGTTTCACGAGCAAGAGAAAAAAGTGTTCTCAGAGTAATGTGTACCCCTTCAGACTGTCCCTTCTCAAACACGACTCTGTACTCTAGTTTTCCTTTCAGTGGACAGAAACAAAAATATATTTCATGTCACAGTGTATGTCAACTGCAAAGGTTTTAAAAGGAATCTCCCAAACAACTAGATAGATTCATGAGTACCAAAAGAGAAACCAACTTCCCACCAGAGAATGCATACATGAAGTAGGGAAAACATCTGTGCCCAGTCAGAAGCAGAGGGCCATACTAAAAAGGAGCTAGGGTGTTCTGAGTGACTATTGAGTAAGCAGTTCAAATAAAATCATAGGAGTTTTAATAGTTTCATCCTTTGAGTTTTCATTTTTGGTAAAATAATCCAGTGGGGAGAGAGACAGTATAGAGTAGTAAGTGCAGAAGCATCTTTGGAGTCAGTCCTGCTTTTGACAGTTATTGGCTGGGTGACCAGGCAGCTCTCTGAAACTGTACTTTGTAGGTGAGCTGCCAGTATGAGTTAGGAGAGGGAGACTCCACGTGAGAAGTTCCCCACACGTGAAATCACAGGCGTGGGGAACATGCTGTTTATAAAGTCTAGAAAATGGAACACCAGTGGTCTAAGTTCCCCTAGAACAAGGACTTGGCTTTCCAACTTTTTTGTGTCTGTCATACCACCTAGTACAAAACTGTCTATATAACATTCCCTAAAAACCGATTTAGTGATTATAGTGGAAAAACAAAATGCTGAATACTGGGGATCAAGACCATCCACGCTGCTGCTGAATAGCTGCGTGACTGTTTAAATGAACACCTTTCTGGCTCTCCACTTCATCCATAAAATGATGGTGTGGAACGGGATTCTGAAGGCCAGATAGAATTATGTGACTACGTAAGCTTTCCGGTTTTCAAAGTAGTTTCCTATGTACTCTCATTTTGTCTTCATAATAATCGGGGTATGGACATTATTAAATGAGATAATAAGCGGGAGGTGGAAAGTACAGCATCCATCAGGTAAGTGCAAGGTCAGAGCATGGAAGTGCTCAAGACAATTATAATAAATTATAATTGCCATTATAATTGTGTCAGTTATAATCAACTGACTGTTGGTGATGCCCTTTGGGAACTTAAAGCTGGAAGAGGCTTCAGAAATCATCTAATGTGACCCCCTTATTTTATAGACAAAAAAACCCTGAGGCTCAGGAAGGTGTGAAGTGACTTGCTTAAAATCGTGTGGGTTTTAAATAGCAAAACTAACATTTGAACCCAAGTCCTATAATTTGAACC
This sequence comes from Notamacropus eugenii, assembly GCF_028372415.1. Taxonomy (NCBI): domain Eukaryota; kingdom Metazoa; phylum Chordata; class Mammalia; order Diprotodontia; family Macropodidae; genus Notamacropus; species Notamacropus eugenii. The sequence continues at coordinate 97,855,284 of NC_092874.1, read as the reverse complement.
AAGCCTGCTGCAAATTTGTTACTCAGTTTCAACCGGGACCTTTCTGCCCCAAGGCAATTCTTTTATGCCTCCCTAATTGATTCACTATCCCACTCACCCAAACCTTCATTCAGCCTCCAAAGGCCCCATGGCCACCACCCTACCCCACTCCCAACCCTATTTCACTGAAAACATTGAAGCTCTGTGACAAGAACCCTCTCTTCCCATCTCACAATCATATGCCTTCTGCCATTTTTCCATCTTTGTCTCACATCAAAAAGTGGCCCTTTTTGCCAAGGCAAACCCTTTTCACAAGTGTTCACATTCCATGCCATCTTCTTCAGCAGATTGCCCACTCTTTCACTTATCTGCAGTCTCTGTCTACTGGCTGCTTCCCTACTATCCACAAACATACTTGTCTTCCTCATCCTCAGAAAACCCTCACTTGATTTATTCATCTCTGCTAGCTATTTTCCTAGATCTCTCCTCCCTTTTGTGACTAAACTCCTCAAGAAATACCTCCACTTCCTTTCCTCTCACTGTCTAATAAACTTTGCAGTCTGCTTTCCAGCCTTATCATTCAACTGAAAACTGTCTACAAAATTTCAAATTTTTTTTTTTGCATTTTACTTTTTAAATTGTTTTATTTTCAGTTTCAAATTCTCTCCCTCCCCTACCCATTAAAAAGCAGGAAAAAATAAGACCCATTACAAATATGTATAGAGATGCCAAATGCATTTCCACATTAGCCATTTTCCAAGGAAAAAAAACAGAAGAAAGTATATTTCACTCTGTACTCTGAATTTATTGCTTCTCTTTCTGGAAGTGGATACTGTGGTTCATCATTTGATCTTTAAAATATTGCATTACTTATAAATTGTTTTCTAGATTCTGCTCACTTCACTTTGTATCAGTTCATATAAGTCTTCCCAGGTTTTTCTGAATCCATTTCTTTCATTATTTGTTACAGCACAATAATATTCCTTCATATCCATATACCATAATTTGTTCAGCTATTCCCCAAGTGATCTTTTAATTGCCAGATCTAATGGCCTTTTAAAAACCCTCATCTTTCTTGACTTCTGCAAACTTTAACACTGTTAACCACACTCTTCTCTTTGATAATCTCTTATCTAGGTTTCCATAAAACTCTGTGCTGCTTCTTCCACCTATCTGTTCTCTCCTGTTCTGGATCTTCATCCATTTCACGCTCACTAATCAGGATAATCCCCAAGGCTCTGTCCTGGGCCCTCTTCCTCCACTATGTTTTTCATTTGATAATCTTATCTGCTCCCATAGATTCAATTGTTTCAATGTAGATGAATTGTCAATCTGTTTATCCAGCCCTAACCTCTCTTCTTATTTCCAGCCTTACATCTCCAGTCCATCTATTGGATAGCATGAACTAGATGTCTTTGACTTCTTAAACTCAACTTATCCAAAGCTGAACTCATTATCTTTTCTCCAAAATCCTCCCCTCTTCCTAAATTCTTTATTATTATTAATGGCACTACCATCTCCCCAGGTACCCAGGCTTACAACCTAAAAGTCATCCTTAATACATCACTCTCCCATAACCAATCAGACTCCAGGCCTTGTAAATTCTATCTTTGAAACATTTCTCCTTTCTTTTCTCTAACACTGCCACTACTCTAATGCATGCCTTCATCACCTTATACCTAGACTCTTCCAATAGCCCGATAGTTGGTCTCCCTCAAACTTCTCTCCATTTGTTTACCTTTTCTGGTGGTAAGTTGGTCTCAGGTAGTTATTTGGAGTATTAGTGGGATGGGGACTTAGTGGTAGGTATAGGTTTTAACCTGAGTTTTATGCAGACAAACTCAAATTAACCTTACCAGCCATATCTATTTATAACTTGTGACATGGGATATAACCAGTTTCAGAATACCATGATGAGGGCATAAGAGTAAATTAAAATAAATATTAAGCACGTGAATGATGCTATAAAAGGTGTTGTACACTTCCAATTTAAAAACTAGCCCTTGAGCAGCATATAAACTAAGAAAGCAAAATACTTAACCAAAAAAGAAACACAACTGGATAAATACATACTAATTCAATTCTATATTTGTAGAATAAACAAGGAAGCATCAGCTTAGTTTTCTCTCAGTGTTTTGGGGATGTAAAGTCTTGGGAATTATACGGGAAACCAGAGGGGAGTTAGTTAGAAAGGTGTCAGAGGATATTTTGGGACAAGATAGAAGGGAACAATAAAGCAGAAAGGTAAAAGGATGGATCCAAGTCTGCTTGGCTGGAGTAGGACAGGATATTTGTTACTGAAGGACCCTCGACCCCCCCCATATTGATGAGTCATTATTAGATCCTAGCAAGAATTTCAGGGCTCTGAGTTGGAAATAAGGCAAACCAAATGATGCTTTAGTAAAGCAACCCTACCAGCATTAATAAAGCAGCACCTCCTGCTCTCTTCTAGGAGGTCTCTTGGATTGGAGACAGCAGGTGCTATAATAACCATGTCCACTCCAGATGGTACTCACCAGCCTGATAGTGAGTAATGATTATATTATGAGTAAGGGAGGAACAGACTGTAGGATCAAAATGTTTTACCAAGTGACACTCCTAGATTGGCTTTATAGGGAAACATTTCAGGTAAGGTTGCGGCAGACAAAAAACACCAAACAACACTCTCGCCTTGGTGACTCCTTTACCAAATGAGACTTAATACTTTCTTAACTTTTGATAGCACTGGTGACCTTCAAAAGTGTCTTCACATGTGGAGATATCACTATAAAATAAGATTTTGTTATATATGCCAGAATTGATGTCCAGTAAATGTTGCATCATTTTTAATATGATTATGTATTCCAACAGTGTGGCCGTTGCCCATAACACACTTGGAATTGCTCTTCTAGAATGACTTTCTGCACCACCAGCTCTAGTGGGTGCATCAACCCCACCAGTAGTAATATAACAGGTTCATCCTGGATTCCTGGAGCCTCCTCCAGAGTTCTCCCAGCTCCTGCCTCTCCCAGAGGTGTCTTGCATAAGTGAATAATAAAGCTTCCAGTCAGGACTATGAAGGCACTCAAAGTACCTTTCCACTAAGGTCTCCTGAAGGGCATAAAAAGCCTCAGTGCTAGAAAAGTGTGAGTCACTTGGAGTGAGGGAGTTATCCTGTCAGGGGTCTCCAGTTGTTAGGCCTTAATAGAATCCCAGCGCAGGAAATTGAAGGGGGTAGGAATGGAGGGAGAGAGTGACTGATGAGAGACATTGCTGCAGTTATCCCATTATAGTTGGTCTAAAGACTGACAAGAAAACCAGTTTCTCTAGAGGCAGGATTCCCCTTCATGTCCCACCCCACCCCCCAAAAAAACACTTGATTTTTTTTTTCTAACTCAGAATTGACAAGGCTGATTTCTGTTTCCAAATATAAAATCTGCTTTCAAACAATGGAAATTTGCCCCCATTGAGGGTATTCAAAAGAAAGTGCCACAGGCTCAGAAGACAATTACCAGTAAATGGCATCCTCTACAAATATATGAGTTCTGCACGCAAAGGTATAAGTGCATGAAGTCCATCATACATTTTCAGTTCAAGCCTCGCTGTGGATTTTCTTTGTTTTAAAGCTGCTATCTAACTCCTTCACATAGTCAGGCATTATGAGGGTAGGCATATAGCATTTGGAGGTATCGACCCCAGATGAGAAGACCTCTTTTGTTCTACTTCTGGTAATTTTTCAGATTTTCCATAACTCTCTTGGAGTCTGCCTCAGCACAATTCTTGGAGCATATATGGTCCTGTCACCTAAATAAATACTTGTGTCTCATAGAATCTGTAAAGGAATAATAGACATTCAAAATCCAAAACAAAATTAAGCTGTTCAGAAAGGTGACTGATAATGCAAAGTCAAAGCTCCCTGAGAATAAAATATGGAGGGAAGAATCAAAATCTTCTCTGCAACTTTTTTCAAAAGGAAAAAAATTATAATTTTTCTTTTTTTATATTAAACATTTTCACATTAGTCATGATGTAAAGAAGAACTAGAACTAAGGAAAGGAATCATGAGAGAAAGAAAAAAATAAAGCAAAAGGAGAGCAAATAGTATGCTTTCAAAAATGATCATTTTTCAAAACTTCTATTAGTAGAGACTAGAAAACTTGGTCTGTAAGAAACAATGGGATTTGCATATTGCTTTTCATAAGTATAAGTAAAAATGTTCACTGAAGTAGAACCCTGAAAGTAGGTGAGTGGAAAAGCACTTTTAGCAAAAGGTAAATGGTCCTTTGCAAAACTCTAAACTGAGTCAAACACCCCTCTGCAATCATCTTCCCTGCCTCTTTCTTTCCCCAGTCTACTCTCAAGATCTCTGGTGTCTTTAGACACTTGCTTCATTCTCTGTGTTCCTGTTCAGCCCAATTAACCAAGTGACAAGTTCATAGGTCTTGTCCAGATTCACTTTTGTTAAATTCAATATTTATTAAATTCCTGTTCTGTGTATGACATCATGCTAAGTGTCAGGGATACAAAAATAGGTACAACACAGGCCTTACTCTTTAAGATACTAAAGAGTAATTTATATTTTTTTGTCTTTTTTTAAATAATTATTTTATTTGTTTTCCGTGTTCTACAATCACTCCCATATATATCTTAGACTTTTTCCCCTCCCTTCTCCTCCTTCCCTCTTCCCTCTCCTCTCTCTCCCTGAGACAGTGCGCAATCTTATATAGATTCTACACATACATTCCTATTAAATACAATTTCACCTTAGTCATGTTGAATAGAAGAATTAAAATGAATGGGAGAAACCATAAAACAAAACATAACACAAAGGAAAATGGCCTGCTTCATTCTGTGATCCAATTCCATAGTCCTAGTAATTTATCTTAATGAAGCATAGATGCATAATGTCTTCTCACTTAGAGGTCAGAAGTAGAGCAGAATTACCTATTCTTTGATGTTGATACTTATTGAGATAAGTACTTTCTCCAGTGGTACAAATCACAATGCCTCTACAGCTCATCCTGCGGCCCTTTCCCTCCCCTAAATTCTCCATAATGGATTCACTCAATCTGTTGAAAGCTTTTCTCTAGATTTCTTGACATATGTGGGTATCGGTGGAATATAGGCTGTCTATCTGTTATTCCTCGCTTTTAATACATAACGGATCTTCTGGTTATCATCATTTTGACATCCTTTATGCTATTTTTGGTGTTCGTGGATAACTGGCAGTCTCCTACTTACTATCATCAGGCATCTGTTGCTCTTTTTGGTGACTTGAAAAGAGATGACAAGATATCTCATTATATGTTGTTTTTTGTGGCCTTTGGATGAACAATAAAACCAGTTTTACCAATTCCTTTATTTGCCTCTTCAAAGAGAATTTCTATTTAGCTATAACTTATTTTATTTTCTGGTTTTCATTTATGGTATGTCAAAGAAGGCTTAGTTTTTCTGGTAATGTGTCAGCTTGTTGGTCATTGGACGTGATTTCTCATTTAGAGTACCCACAGTTAAAGTAATGTTTACAGACGACCTAAAAACTATAATTCTTAGCACTCTCTGTCCCTATGTTGTATTTTTTGTTTTATGAGTTGCCATGGTCAAAGGATTTATCACCCAATATCAGCCTACTGATCCTTAGAAAGAAGACACAGTCTGTACCTGGGACCATATTTAAAGACTTTTCAGCTTGATAGAACCTACCAGAGCTTGCAGTCTCCTAGTGTAGCCTTCAGAAACCCAGGTTTACTTTCGGACCACAAGGAAACTTCAAAGTAGGATTTTTTTTTTTGATGTCTTAGACCAATAAAAACATTAAATTGAAAACTTTACCAAGAAAAAGATACCGTGACAGATTGGGACAATGGGCGGAATCCAGGGAGATCAGTGTAATAAATTATTATATTTAAGTTCAAACAGTCTCCAGAAGACAAGATAAGGAGACCTGGTTTAGTTCCAGGGAAAAAGACCTGAGGGATTGAGTTGCATAGGTATCAACAGGATGACTTAATTGCTATTAAAAGAAAAAGGCTATTATGAAGTTGCATTAATAGAAGTATAATGTCCAGGACAAAGAAGGTGACTGGCTTTCTGTCTTTTGCACTATCAGACCACATCTGGGGTACTATGTTCAGTTCTGGGTTCCACCTATTAGGAGGGTGTCCCAGTGTGTTCCCCATTTTTCTGGTTTAGGGATTTATAGGAAGTTTTCAAAGAAGAGTCAATCAGGCCAGTAATTCAAGGCAATAGGCCTTTATTTTGCTTTGTTTTAACCTAGAAGGTAAGGTTTAAGGCCCAATATATGACATAGGAAGGGTATAACCAGGGAGTTTGCCAAACTTTGGGTACAATGGTCTCCAGAACATGATGGGAGGATCCAAAAATTAAAAAAAAAATTTATTAAGTGCTAACCATGTACCAGATACTAGAGGGGTAAATTGTGGTTCTACAGAGACAATACTCTTAGATTTTGGCACACTCAGCTTCCCCAGCTTTGTGACTCCCCCTCACTGATGTGAAAGATGATTGAGGTCCTATTTTCTTCTACTCCAGGATAGTTTAATAACAGGCAAAATTCATAGATTTTATTGGAAGGAGAATGTCTGATAGGTTTCCCATCTCTGAGCTCACAAACTGGGGGAAGCAAAGGTAAGGATGTAGCTGCATAGACATGAGTGATAGAAGTTTTCAAGGAAAATTAAGAAGTCCTGGATCCAGAGCAGAGGCAGTCTACACCAAGAGAGGAAAGGCCATAACAGAGGATAATTCAGTGGTTCAAGCATACCCTGAGACCAAGGTCTGGAGTTCAATCCAGTTAACTCTGCCCTGCCCAGTGATCACAGAATTCATTCTCCTCTCAGCCAGCTACCCTCAAGGTTATGAGTACATCCCCCTACTACATCAAAGTCAGTAGCCTGTGGATGGCATAATCTTCGCATGGGAAAGAAGGCAATAGCTTGTCTAAATGTTCATACCCATGTCCAGACCCACTCTCTGAACTGTCTCTGGGATAATAATGATAACAGTCATTTATATTTGCAAGGTATTTCATTTCATTTTATCCTCACAACAACCCTGGGAGGAAGGCACTATTGTTAAATCCATTTTACAGATGAAGAAACCAAGTTACACGGTTTAGTGACTTAGGGTCTAACAAATGTCTTTAGCAACTAATGGGTATCTGAGAGAGGATACGCATTTCCATCTTCCTGATTCCTGATCCACTAGAAATTAATTTACACTGAACCATTCCCTTTTTCTCATCTAACCACTTTATGAGAGGGAGAATACGCCCTAGAAAGCTCTTGGATATCAAAGATGAGCTAGTTTTTCCCTGACATGAGAAGGGAACCACGTTCAGGCTAAGATCTGAGGAGGGCCACAAGGCCTCCCTGTCCCTCCAGCTGTCCCCCCCAGCAGGGCTCCCCGCTTCAAGCATGCACACAGCACCCACTATGTTCCAGGCAGCGTGAGTGCTAACCTCTTCACCAATATTCTCCACTTTGGTCCTTACAACAGCCCTGAGAGGCAGGCGCTGGCATCATCCCCATTACACAGGTAAGGAAACTGAGACAGAGGGGAGGGGACCTGCCCAGCCCCCGGCTCGTCAGGGTGAGACCAGGGCTGAACCCACGTTCTCCAGACTCCGGGGCCAGGGCTCATCTGCGTCCCTCCTGCACAACACCTCCCTGCTGGGACCCCGATCCAAAAGACTTGTTACCAGGGCCCAGGCCACACCGTGGGGAGCCCGGACTGTGCGCGCTGGGGGCGCAGAGCTGGTGGTGCGCTTTGGGCTACAGTCTGGGGCGCACGCCCATGCCCGGGGTGTGCACACTCTGGGACCGCAGCCCCGCTCTGGGCAGCCGGGGGGCCCCCTCCCCACTCGGGGGGCTCCCTCCCCACGCCGGGGGCCCCCTCCCCACGCCGGGGGCTCCCTCCCCACTCTGGGGGCCCCTTCCCCACTCTGGGGGGGCTCCCTCCCCACTCGGGGGGCTCCCTCCCCACGCCGGGGGCTCCCTCCCCACTCTGGGGGCCCCTTCCCCACTCTGGGGGCCCCTTCCCCACTCTGGGGGGCTCCCTCCCCACGCCGGGGGCTCCCTCCCCACTCGGGGGGCTCCCTCCCCACGCCGGGGCCCCCCTCCCCACGCCGGGGGCTCCCTCCCCACTCTGGGGGGCTCCCTCCCCACTCGGGGGGCTCCCTCCCCACGCCGGGGGCCCCCTCCCCACGCCGGGGGCCCCCTCCCCTCCCCGGGGGCCCCCTCCCCACGCCGGGGGCTCCCTCCCCACGCCGGGGGCCCCTTCCCCACTCTGGGGGGGCTCCCTCCCCACTCGGGGGGCTCCCTCCCCCCGCCGGGGGCCCTCCCCACGCCGGGGGCCGCCCGGGGGCGCTCTCGGACCCCGTCTCCGCGGCGCGGCCCGGGCCGAGGCCGGGAGGCGGGGCGGGGCCGGGCGCGGGAGCCCCGGCAGGCAGGCGCGGGCCGCGGGGAGGGGGGAGCCGAGGGGGACTGTTTGCTCCTACGGGCTGTAGATGGAGCTGTCCGGCCTCGGCGCGGGGGAAGGAGGCTGGGAAGCGCTCCTCCCTTCTCTGGCCGGCCTGAGAGGGGAACAGGACTCCCAGGATGCAGTTTGTGTCAACACGGCCGCAGCCCCAGCAGCTGGCCATCCAGGGCCTGGGACTGGACAGCGCGAGCTGGAGCTGGGCCCAGGCGCTGCCCCCCGACGAGGTCTGCCCCCAGGAGCCCGGCGCGCCGCGAGCAGGCGAGATGGCCGAGGGCATTCCTCCCATGCAGGTGCGGACCCCCCAGCCCCTAGGCCGGCGCCCGGGAGCGGGGGTGCCGGGGAAGCTTTCCGGGCTCCGGCCCCCGCAGCCGTGGGTGGGGAAGCCCCCGCCAGCCCGCCGCCGGCCCGAGAGGAGCCCCCCCTCATTCTACAGAGCAGGAAACTGAGGCCCGGACAGAGGAAGGGGCTGGCAGCAGAGCATCAGGCCTCTGGACCTCCGGGGCAGGCGCCCCCCCCCTCCGCCCGCCGCGCTGGGCCCGCCTTGCGGGGGGGGGGGCTGCTGGGGGAGGGGCGGCCAACCACTTGGGCTGGGGCTGGGGGCTCTGCCGGCCACACCTGGGCAAGGGCCTGGCAGGGATGGGGCAGGGCCGCTCCGGCAGCCTGGCCTGGCCCGGGCGCTGGCCAGGACTCCCCCCCTCCCTCCCTCCTTCCTTCCCTCCCTCCCTCCTTCCTTCCTTCCCTCCCTCTTTCCTTCCTTCCTTCCCTCCTTCCTTCCTTCCCTCCTTCCTTCCTTCCTTCCCTCCTTCCTTCCTTCCTTCCTTCCTTCCTTCCTTCCTTCCTTCCTTCCTTCCTTCCTTCCTTCCTTCCCTCCCTCCTTCCTTCCTTCCTTCCTTCCTTCCCTCCCTCCTTCCTTCCTTCCTTCCCTCCCTCCCTCCCTCCTTCCTTCCTTCCCTCCTTCCTTCCTTCCTTCCCTCCCTCCTTCCTTCCTTCCCTCCTTCCCTCCTTCCCTCCTTCCTTCCTTCCCTCCTTCTCCTTCCTTCCTTCCCTCCTTCCCTCCTTCCCTCCTTCCTTCCCTCCTTCCTTCCTTCCCTCCTTCCTTCCTTCCTGACGCAGCAGAATGTAAACTGAGTCACCCTGAAGAACTAAAGTAGGGGCAGGAGGTGATGAGAGCTGGGACTGGTTGGTTTCTAGGTGTTGGCAGACCCTTCAGGGGTGCAAAAGGCCAGTGCTTTAGTAACTGTGGCTTTCATGTCACCTGGTATATGTGTGTATACTTGCATGCGTGTACACTTACATGAAGAAAATTGCCTCCTTGAATAAGTGAATTTTCCAGATAATCAAAGCCCACCTCTTAAAGTACCAAGAATGTCTTGGGGGTGAGGGGTGGGAGTGGTTTAATTCCTTTAACTATTATGGATGGAAATCTTTCAAAAATGTATCCCATGTATATCCCTTGCCTTGTTTAAGAAAATATGCTTAATTTATCCTTTATCCATTGCTACAGTCAAGCTAGTCTACTTATTGTACTCTCTCACCACAACTCTCCACCCACTGCCCACACACCGGCACATGTGAAAAGGCAAATTGATCTGTGTGTACTTTAAAAGGTAGTGTAAGATGTTAGACAAGTATAAATGTTTGTTATGTCCAGCCCTTAGGGAAAGTGCCATCCTACTCAAAGACAGGAATATCTGATACTCTAGGCTGAAAGTCTACATTGTTTTAAAAGTGACTTGTCAGGTTGGTGAACACCATACTTCTCTCCTTGCTGGGGGTAGGTAACGGTGGTAGAAATATGATGTCAACTTGTAGGAAGCAGGGAATGTGAGAAAGTCTTGTAAGCAAGGAGAAGGATGTGTGACGGTGGTGCGTAGCATCTGATGCCGAATGGCCAGCTCCAGCACTAAGGCTTTTACTTAGACCAGCCTCTTGCCTTTCAAAAAGATCATCCTCCTCATCTATCTCTGTTTTTTCCTCTGTCATCAGGCTCAAGAATGGGACATGGACACCAGGCGTCCAATGCCTTTCCAATTTCCTACCTTCCCAGAGAGGACACCTGTTTACCCTGACCGAATGATGAGGGAACCCCAGCTGCCCACAGCTGAGATCTCCCTCTGGACTGTGGTGGCTGCCATTCAGGCTGTGGAGAGGAAGGTGGATGCCCAAGCCAGCCAACTGCTGAACTTGGAGGGGCGAACAGGGACGGCAGAGAAAAAGCTAGCCGATTGTGAGAAGACAGCAGTGGAGTTTGGGAACCATATGGAGAGCAAGTGGGCCATGCTGGGCACCCTCCTCCAGGAGTACGGGCTGCTCCAGAGGAGGCTGGAGAACATGGAGAACCTGCTGAGAAACAGGAACTTCTGGGTCCTCCGTCTCCCCCCGGGCAGCAAAGGCGAGGTCCCCAAGGTATGCCATGAACCATGTTATAGGCAAACAACATGTATGCCTTTATCATAATACTCCATAGTTTCAGAACCTCCCATTGATTCCTATTACCTATCAAATGAATAAAGGCCAGACTCCTCTGAGCAGATGAGGCTCCTTTGAGATTGACAAGTATTGCAGTTTGGCTGAAGCGTAGAGTATGTGTAGAGTAGTACTGAGAGGTAAGACTAGGAAAGTTGATTGAGGCCTATTTTATTCTTTATCTGCAGGTATCCACTGAGGCTTTGAGGGAGTGATGTGGGACTCAAATAGAAATGGGGGGCCACTAAACTATACTGTTAGGTATAGGGTCCTTATGGCCCAAATATTTACTTAGTTCTAAAATTTAATTTTTTTTTTAATTTATTCTGTTAAATTTTTCCCAATTACATTTTAATCTGATTTGGACAGCACTCAGGAATTTCTTGGGCCACATGGCCCCGGACACATTTGCCATCTCTGGTGTCAGAGACATGTTATCCTAATTGTATTTCATCTGGCACTAGAGAGCAGAATGGATTAGATGAAGGAAATCTAGATTTCATTTGACTAAAGAGCAAGTAGACAATGAGGAAACAGAGGTAAAAGAGTGTAAAATTTTTAAAAATCTCACTGCAGAAGTAAAGATGGAAGTTCCAATGGGGTAGAAAGCTCAAGGGAAGGCGTTTTTGTTTTTGTTCTTTGAAGACAGGGGAGCCTAAGCGTGTTTACGGGCAGAGAAGAAATTGAAGGCAAATTGAAAGGGAGAAACTTGAGGGGGAAAAGGAAGTCATTGATGGACTGAGGTCCTGAAGGAGGTGAAATCTAGAGGCACAGAGAAAGGAATGAGCCTTGGCAAGGAGGGAGGGACATTTATTCTTCTAAAATGGGAGGAAAGAAGCACAAGAAAAGGTTTAAGAATTCATATCATATATCCCTGATCTCTAAGTGGAAATGAAGACTCAGTTAAAGTTATGTGGAAGAGAAACAATCTACTGTTATTTTTTAGCCAAATCTGCTGCCAGACACACAGGAGTATGCTGGTAAATGTTTAATAACCAGCTCTCAGCAAAGGGGTGGAGGGAGATGTTCACGTTTTTAAAAGTTTAATCTGCATTGTTAGCATTCTCTCCATCACTTTCTTAACTCTAGACAAGTAACAAAACAATAAACTAAACCCTGATTTTGTAGCATTTGTTGGTTTGAAAGGTGTAAATGCTCATACTGACAATTTAATAATCTGCTCTCTCCAGCCAGTTGGAGGTGGCTCTGGCACATTCCTGGATTGGGCATATCTCTTAATAAATGTACAAGCAACTAGTTGGAGAGAGGCCCTGGCCAGCAAAATTCTCCCTGCTAGTTCAGAAAAGACCACCCCCCCCCCCTTTTCCTCAAGCAGTTCCCAACACTCATTCTTATAGGTCCTTGTGAAATAAAAGTTATATTTTGTAGCAGTAATGATTTTTTTTAAAACGTGCATCCCTCCAGTTAAGGTCACTAAACAATTTAGGAATAGCATTTAGAAATACTAAACAATTACTAAACATGGTCCACAGATCAGGTAACTTCACGGAACAACTGGCTCCTTCTTTCAGTCTGGTCATTGATAAACCAAAACCAGAGGGATGTCCTTCCTCATTTGGTTAGCAAAAAGACATTCTCACTCTCACATCTGTTTGGCCACCATAATCCCCTCTAATGAATCGGCCTTCTTTGAGAAATCAAGTACACTTCCCATTTTCAGGACACTGTCATGGTATTAATTCTTAACTTTAATGACACAACTGAGGCCTCCATGTAGCATGCTTCCAGAGTTAGATCACATCCCTTTTGGGGTGTTAAGGGGTTCTGTTTTTGTTTCATTTTTTAAGTTTTCATTTTTTACTATTATGAACTGAACAAACATGAATATTTTCCCATACAAAAAATAGAAAAATGAGAAATGTGTATGAAATGGATGATATATCTATTATGACAATACATGTCTTTTATATATAAATATATACGGTTTTCCACGTTCCAGTGAGAAATCTATAACTACCTGTTTGGAGGTGATTTGCCCTACAATTCAACCTGATTACTGCCTTATATCAGGGCTTCATTGTGCTTGGGTGACCGAAAGCATTTCCAAGAACTGATACCATTCCTTAATCACGTTGGTCTCCGAATATTTAATAATATGCCTCCTATAACCTTTCATTCCAGGGCCCACTCTACATAGAAAGCTAAGTAAGGCAGGGCAGGGTGTGCTAAAGTCTCTCTTTCCCCCTAAACTCTTCTGACTTTCAGATTTGCTTATTATTACTGAGGATACCACCATCCTCTCCATCACTCAGGGTTGCATCCTTGGTGTTATCCTTGATTCCTCAGACTTTTACTTTCTTCACATATTCAAGAAATTGCCCAAATCTTATTTCTACCTACACAGCAACTCTCATACATTTTAGTCTCCTCGCCACTCATCCGGTCACAACCCTTGTTCCGTTTGTCATCCCATCTCCTCTGGCCTACTGCAAGAGCTTTCTAACTATTGGCCTTGCCTCAAGTCTCACCCCCTTCCAATTCATCCTCCACTCAGCTGCCAAGGTGATTTTCCTGAAGTACAGGTAAAACCACGTCACCTCCACCACCCCGCCAGTGGCTACCTATTACCTCCAGGATCAAATATAAAGGCTTCTGTCTGCCATTTAAAGTACTGTGTAATCTGGACCCTCCTACCTTTCTAGCCTTCTCACACCTCACTCCCATCCACAAACTATGATCCAGATATACCAGTCTACCTGTCTCTGTTTCTGGACTCTGACTCATTACTTGCATTGTTCTGCCTCTTAGTTTCCTTCAAGACTCAGTTCAAATCCCACTCTTAGTGCTTCTGACTCCAGTTCGTAATCCTCTGCATGCTGCTAGTGCCATCCTGTGTCAGATTACCTTCCTCTTTAACTCCATACATCTTGTATAGATCTGAATATTTACATGATGTCTCCCCCATCACAATGTGAGCTCCTTGATGGCAGGGACGATTTATTGTTTGCTTTTCTCTATAACCTCGGCACTTTCCACAGTGTCTTATACAGTGTGCCTTTAATGAGTGCTTGCTGACCAATTAAAATGAATAATACAGAAAATAATTGTTATTGCGGGTGAGAGTTCAATGTGGTTTGCAGTGGTCAGGGATGGTTCATGGAGAAGGTGAGACTTGAGGTGGGGTCATGAAGGATGAATAAAACTTCCACAAATGGGGGGAAAAATAAGGTGGAATTTTTCCAGGCAGGGGGAATCATATGAACAGTCACAGAAGCCAAATGGGTGAGAGAAAGAGATGCCAGCTGGAGTGGAAGGTGCACATTGGGAAATAAGAATGGAAAGGTGGGAGTCCAGAGCCATGTTGTAGAAGGCCTCCTCGCAGACTCTGGACTTGGTTCCAGCAGGAAGTGGGGAAAGGCAGATCTGTAGGGGAGTGATTCCCAGAGATACTGAGTTAGGATACTTGCCATTTCAGGTGCCTGTGACTTTTGTCGATATAGCCGTTTACTTCTCTGAGGATGAGTGGAAGAATTTGGACGAGTGGCAGAAAGAGCTTTACAATAACCTCGTGAAGGAGAACTACAAAACCCTAATGTCACTAGGTAAAAGCTGCCTTTCTCTACTCTTTCTGTCTGTCTGTGCTTGACTGAGGCCATAGAAACCTCAAGATAATGTGAAGGAGCAATGGATGAGGAATCAGGAGAGTTGTTTTCTAGACCTGATTGTGTCATTGGCTTACTGCGTAGCCTTGGTCTAGGCTATCTCCCCTGGCCTCAGTATTCTCTTCTGTGTAATGGAAATAATGCCTTTCTACCTCGTGCTTATGGGCAGAGGCAGCATCATATAGCGGATAGAGAACCAGCCTGGGAGACAGGAAGGCCTGGGTTCTTTGTGGTCTCTCTGGCATCCTGGTTCTGTGATCTTGGGCAATATACTTAAACTCAGTTCTTCAGCTTTCTAAGGCTGAATATTGCAGAATATTTGCAGATATACATTGGTAAAAGGGGTTTCCTCACTGGGAGTTCCCTAAACCAATGAAATGATAGGTAAAGTCCTCCCCTAGGGGAATATTTTGAAAAGGATAAAGCCCTACACCAGTGGATGATGTTACCCAAATCTCTATGCCTACTATAAGCAAAGCACCTAGCATATCTTGGAGGGACAGCTTGTTGAAAACTGATATGGTAATTACAGTAGAGTTAATAGAAGTAGTATCTCCTTCTATACCAGTCCCACACCATTATCAGTTTTAAAGTGCAGTAAAATCCTATTAATTTGGATCCCACAAATTAGAATTTGTGATCCCTTGCAGAGAGACAAAGGTATCTCTGCCATATCTCTGAATGAAAAGTTTACTAAGGCGATTAATAGTGGGAAAAAAGATTTCCGGGGAAATATTGAAATTGTTTAAGAGAACAAACTATTTCCAAACACTTTAGAAGCATGATTTTTCATACATATGATTAACTACGTACAAATGCCAACTATGTGTCTCTTCTATCTGTTCTTTTTCAAATTAAACAAAAATTTAAATTTTCATTTGTTTTCAATGAACCTCCTACCTTTTCCCTCTCCATGGGGAGAAAAAAAAGGACAAACAAAATCCTCATAACAAATACACATCATCAAACAAAACAAATTCCTACATTGGCCATGTCTAAAAAGTTTATGTTTCCATCAGCATCCTGAGTCTATCACTTCTCAGGAAATGGGAAGTATATTTCATCATGAGACTTCTGGAATCATGGCTGATCATTCCATTGATTAAGATTCTTAAGTCTTTCCAAGTTAGTTGTCTTTGCAATGTTGTGGTTGTATAAATTGCTCACTTGGTTCTGCATCAATTCATACAAGTGTTTCCAGGTATTATTTCTTCATTAAAGCAGTGCTTCTAAGAATATCTGCTTATTAATATTTTGGTTGCTCTAGTTTGAATAAGTAAAAGCCCTGTCTTTGAATTGTATTCTGTTATTTAGACTTATCATTAATTCAAAATTGGCCTTCCTATCCCTAGCAAGTCAATTCAAAGTAGTTAATGTTTTTTAATTCAATATCTATACACATTACCGTCTGTTTCAAAAAGGAGTCGAGGTTGCAAGGGTTATGTCTCTGGAGGGTTTTCCCAGTGAGGATCATACCTATGTACCCTTGCAGCAGGCAGGCTGCTCATTCTAAAGCCAGCTGTTTCCCCTGGGTGCGGGTAGTCATCTCCCTTAAAGGATATTACCACATTATAATATTACCATTAAGGTGTTCATTACTTAGACCTTTCTACGCCCCTCTGCTTCTTTTCTCAAGTCTGATAGGCTCAGAATAAGTTGAAGTCAGCTGGATCAGTTAGTTTTCTCTGAGCCTGGCTGCCCTCCTTGCTGGAGATTGGACCATTTCTATAGCAATTTTTATGATTTCTCTGATTCATACATTTGCCTGGGCTAGTAATGGAGTTTTCATGAATGAAACCTGCAGAGGCTAGGCTATGTGTCTTTATTACTTTGGATATGGTTCACTTGGGAAATGTTCTTGAATGTACATTCATTCCCATAAAATTTGTTCACAGGCGCTGAGAATCCAGTGCCCAAGCCAGATGCTCAGTCTCGGGTAGAGCCAAGGGAGGAACCATGTGTGTGGGATCAACATAACCCAGAGGAGAGAGAAATCCCAATGGATCCTAGCACAGGTGGGCACTTCTCTAGGCAGGCATCCATCATTTAGAAAGCTCAGTTTCTTCTCGGTTTAAGTAGGTTTTCCTAGTCTTGACCCCTTATAATTAAGAGTTTTAAGCCCATACAAGATGGCTATTGCTTTAGGGATACATCTGCTTTCCAAGACCCTTTTACCAAAAAAAAAAAAAAAAAAAAAAGACTTACTGAAGAGCTAGAGACTGTGGGAGGCAGGGTGCAGAAGAAAGGATGGGAAGAGAAATGAGACCAAACAGTCCAAGACAGCCCTGACACAGAAGCCACTCCATCCTCTATACCTCTCTCCCACCAGTACCCAAGAGAATAGATAGGAGGTTCTCCAAATACCATGCCTTGGTGACTCTAGCCCTTCTCCTTCTTCTGCTCTCTGGTAACTCTTCAGCACAGGGTGACCTAGTTTTAAGTTTCCATGAGATGCGTTGAGTGCTTTAGGCTTGGCTTGTCTGCATATAGGAAGGAAAAAAACAAGCCTTTGTCAGGTACCTGCCATACGCCAGGCATTGTCCCAGGTACTTTGTAATTATTAGCTCATTTGATCCTCAGAACAACCTGGGAGGTAGGTGCTATCATTACCCCCATTGTACAGCTGAGGAAAGAGGCAGTTGAGGCAGACAGAGGTTAAGTGACTTGTGCAGGGTCACACAGATAGTAAGTGCCTGAAGCCAGATCTGAATTCTGGCCTTCCTGACTCCAGGTTCAGTGCTCTAACCACTGTGCAACCTAGCTGCCTCTAGCTACCTATGCAAAGTTGTTGCTACTGAGCCACCATAAATAAGACATGTGCTTTCCCCTATAGAAGGAATGGGTTTGTATTGAAGTAACTCCACATTCTCCACCTGTCTTCTTTGTGATTGGCAGCATGCATTTATAGGAAATCTAGCCAGTTCCAGGGAGACTGTCTTTGATTGGGGAAAAGAGCAAAGCCAGCTGCCTTCATGGGGATGAAACCCACAGCCTTGTTGGCGACATGCTCTCAATCATGAGTTCTCAAACCAGGACCCCAGAACTTGGTTTTTATTTTTAAAAAATATTTTGATAGTTGTATTTAAATATGATCAGTTTTCTTTGCACTCCTATGTATTTGATTTTATGCTTAAAAAATGGTTCATAGAAAGGGTCTGTAACCTTCACCAGGCTGCCAAAGGGGTCCCTGACACAAGGAAGGGTGAGGAAACCGTGCTGTAACTACTGTACTAACCAGGAGTCCTGCTCATGCATATTACTGCTTTTGGTGCACCCTTCCTCTGATCTTCTCCCACTTTGAGAGGCAGGGTGGTATCTTGAATACCTGCCTTTGAATCCCACCTCTGGCTTTGAGTAGATCTATGACTATGGGTAAGTTTCTGGGTTCCAGTTTCCTCCTCTGTCAAATGGTACTAATAATGCCTGTGTCATATACCTCCCAGGGTGTTGTTAGGAGCATCCAAGGAAATACTTGCATGTCAAGTGCCTTGCAAACATTAAAATGATCTATAAATGTCATGCATCATTAGGATGACCACTCCTTCTTTCCATTTCTCTTTGTTGTACAGGATCCCCCATGACTCTGCTCCCCATTTTACTCTGTCAGTCCAGTTTAGGCATGTTCTCCCTCTGTGGTTCTGCCAGCTGGCTGCTATTCTGAACTCCATTGTGGAAATTATAATTTAGAAAAACTGCAAGGGAGAAAATAATGATATAATAATTCGATTCTCTGTTCCTAGCTATAGAAGCTCTGATCCAAGCACCAGCTGCTTCCTCTCAGGTGAAGAGGGAAGAACCATTGTGTGCCAGGGTTCAGAGGTGCTCAGAAGAAAGAGAAATTGTTGCAGACACTGTTACCGGTAAGTGAGCAGAAAGAACATCTGCTGACTTAAAGGAGAAGGGAAGGAGGTGGGGAGGCAACTGTGGCCCAAATGGGCACGATCATGGAGGCAGAGGTGAAGCTCAGTCACCTTCTTCAAGGCACCTTTCTACTCTAAGCTTGTGGGATTCATATTGATAACATGCAGAAGTCTCTCTAAAGGTCAGATTCTAGGAAGTGCCACCATGGATTATATATCCTGTAAGCGATAAACGGCCTCAGAACAGAGGGTAACAGTTGTCACAAAACCCATTCATTTCACTTTGTAGGGAGAGGTGGGGAACTACCCCCAGACCTTCACCAGTGTATCTGTATAAGAATGCCTGGTTCCTCTCATCTCCCCATCCAATGGCCCTTTCTTCTTCAAGGCCACTGGAACCAGATTCAGCTGACTCAGTTCAAACAAATAGTACGACACTAGGTCTGACTTCAGAGCTGCCATCATTTGTGATCCCAAAGGGATGAATCTGTGGAGCTACCAGGATAGCCAAGCCTCGATCTGCAGTCAAGACACACACCTGTAAACACACATTAGGAAGATGGCTTTGGGGTTGCCATACCTCCCAGATTTTCTTGGTCCTGCCCCACATGCAGACCTTCTTTTCACATCTACAAATGCATCTGTTCCTTTGATCATGGTTCATGCCTGGCTCTCATTCTCTCCATGTCAAGACTAGTCTTAATCATCCACTTTCTCATATGCCAGAAGTCTTCCAATGGATTTGAGGACCTCAAATACCATGGTAGAATTGTAATTAATTAGGCAGCTAAAGGACTAATGGACTGAACCTTGGATGTAGGAGTTTGGGAGATATGAGTTCAAGTCCTGCCTCAAATATTCAATAGCTGGGTCACCCTAGGCTGGTCACTTAACCTCTTACAGCCTCCGTTTCCTCATCTGCAAAATGGAAATAGTACTAGCACCTACCTCCCTGGGCTGTTGTGAGGACCAAAGGGAGTAACAGTGCTTCACAAACATTAAAGTATCATGTGAACGCCAGCCCTTGTTGCCGTCAGCCTGTCCCAGCTGCTGCAGCAGAGGCAAGAAGTTTTCTGTGCTGTGAAGGCGACAGCTGTGTGCCTTGCCCCTGTTCAAGCTACTCAGCATCAGTGTATCCTAAGAAATCATCCCAAACAAATTAATAGATTAAGACGGCACAGAAGAGAAGCAAAGGGACAAGAGAAAGGAAAACAAAGGAAGATTGCATTATATACATACACATATATATATTTCATCAATATCTTTTATCTTTACATCACAATAATTTCAACACTTCCGTTCCCCCCTCCCTCCATATAAACCCTCCTGACAAAGAAAAACAGGCAAAAACATCCGATACAGCAACTACATCTAACAGAGTGTACAGAAGTGTACAGACAGCATTCCATCCTTGGGATCCCTTACCTGTCTGCCATAAGATGGTAGGTATGTTTATTATCTGCTCTCTGGAACTTTTCTGGAGTTTTTATTTGGATGTCAGCTTCCTTTTAGTGACCTTTTCATTTATGTTTTAGTCAGGGTGCACATTGCTTTTTTCCCTTCTGCTTATTTTGTTCTTCCCCAGGCCATATAAATCTTGCATTTAAAAAAAATTTTTCATATTTGTCATTTCTCATTGTGAAACAGCATTCCATCCTAACCATGTACCATAGTTCTTTCAGTCATCTTGTAATGGAAGTTACATTGTTCACAACTGGCTAGGTAAAGAATTCCTAAGAAGACACCAGATACGGAAGATTATAGACAACAGAATAAGTTATTTCAAATATATTTATTTAAAAAGCTTTTGTCAAGAAAACAACCACAAAATCAATGGAACTGAAACTGGAAGAAAAGAAATGTATGGGAAACAATATTTGTATCAGACATCTCTAATAAAAGTCTGAAATCCCAAACCTAGAGCAATTTGACACAAATTATTATAGACCAAGAACCATTCGCCAGTAGATGTTTGGTTAAAGGATATGAACAGTTTTCCAAAAAAGAAATGCAAACTACCAGTAACTATCTAAAAAAGATAATAATCAGAGAAATGCAAAATGAAACAGCTGAATTATGACTTGATGTCCATCAGTGCTTAGAACATGCTTGGCATATTAATAAATGGGCAGCTAGGTGGTAGAGTGGATAGAGCCGTGGGCCTGGATTCAGGAAGGCCTGTGTTCAAATCTTGCCTTAGACATTTACTAGCTGTGTAACCCTAGGCACGTCACTCAGCCTCTGTTTGAGTCAGTTTCCTCATATGTACAATGAGGATGATAATAATAGCAGCTGTCTCCCAGAGTTGTTGTGAGGATCAAATGAGATAATATTTGCAAAAATATATAAATGTTATATAAATGTTATTTATTAGAATTAAATGCTCTGTATGTATCATCAAATTGATAAAGATGGAAGAAGGCAGTGTCAGAAAGGCTGAACTGCATTAAGAGACATAACTTCTAGACCAGGAAGATGATAATCCCACTCTACTCTGATCTCAAAAGACCTTTTGGATGCCATGGTTTAAGAAGGTCATTGATCATTTGGAGAATGTTGGGAGGAAGGCAACTGGGCATGTTAGGCTAGAGAAAAGGGGACTCAGGGAAGACACAATAACTGTGTTTTAAGGGCTGTCATATGAGTAAAAAACTCAGCTTATTCTGTTTGACCCTAGAGAGCAGAACCAGGAGCAGTGGGCAGAAAGTGTAAAAAGATCAATTTGGGTCTTGATATTTAAAAAAAAACAACAAGAAAAACCTCCTAACAACTAGAGCTGTCTCAAAGCAGAATGGGCTGCCTTGAGAGGTGGAGGGGCTCCACATCTTGGAAGTCTTCAGTCAGGGGCTGGATAGCCGCTTGCCATGTAGGAATTGGTGAGACTTCCTTTCATACACAAGTTAGTCTAGATGGCCTCTGAGTTCTCCTTTCCAGCTCTGTAGTTCTGTGAGTTTGTGATTCACAGTTAGAGGGACTGTGAATTGATCTAACCTTTCTTGAAAACAATTTGGATTTATGTGATAAAAGTTAACTAAATTTTTCATCTCTTTTGACCTAGAAATACCACTACTTAGTTTATACCCAAAGGAGGTCAGTAACAGAAAGAAGGACCCATTTCTATCTGAATATTCAGAGCACCACTATTTAAAAAAGTAAAGAGCTAGAAACAAACTATGCACCCAGCATTAGGGAATAGCTAAACAAATGTTGGCATAGAATTCTGTACTATAAGAAATGACAAGTGAATAATTGAGAGAAACCTGAGAAGATCTGGTACATGATGAAGAAAGAAAGGCCAAGAAAACAATGTCAAATGAGACCACAATAAAAAGCGGCAAAACTCAGGTCAAATGCAATGAGTAGTTTGGGTTCTAATGATTACAGCACACATCTTTCCTTTCTGTTAATAAATGATAAATTAGAAAAGTAGAAAATACTCAACTTCAAAATTAGAAAGCAGAATGTATCATCAGTCAAAATCACTATATTAATTGGTTTTGCTTACCTTTGCTTAGGGGAAAATACTATAGGAGAAGAGGCTCATGTGACAAGACTATACGTCAGTATCAATAAATAGGAAAAAGAGATGCAGCAGGACACACTGATAACAATAAGGAGTGACATTGGAGAAGTAAGAGAAGGACCATAAAAATTGGCCGAAAAACCATACAAAAAAGCACAGCAGTCCAAGGCCATTTGGGGTAGGGGCAAATAGCCTTGTGCACCTCAGCAACATGTATAAAGCACAATATAATCAGTAACAGAGCAAGAGGACTTAGGGCTTGAAAAAGGGACTTTAGAAATTCATACTAATGATTATGTCCAGCACACATACTGTTTAAGAATACATTTTTGAAAGATTTTCAGTGAAAGTACTTAAAAGTAAATTGGAACTGTGGTTCATTGGAGTAACTTGTACTGTTTGGCTGGAAAATTGCCATTCATTCATCAGTCTTTTATAAAATGCTTACTATATGCAAAGCACTGTTAGGCACTGAGGAAGATGGAAAGATAATTAAGATATTGTTGCTCCTCTACATGAAGGTCACAATCTGATTGAAGGGAGAGTGGTATAATATTCAACAATTCAGCAATATATTGCAGAATTGAATGAAAAAGGCAAAATAGTAAGTCAGAGGAAGGAAAGGCCACGTCTTACTGACCAGATCATGGAAAGCTTCATGGAAAAAGTGGCATTTGAACTGGGTCTTAAAGAATAGGTAGGATTTCAAAGAGGGGAGACAGAAAGAGGGCATTCCAAGTACAGGAAATGGCCCAAGCCAAGATATGCAGTGGGGAAATAGTGAATGTGTAAAAGGGATGACAAGTGGTACAAGTCAGCTAAAGTGGTGCACAAATGGAGATAAGACTAGAAAGAAAGGACACCATCCAACTTGCCTCTCAGGTTGAATTGTGTCCTGCTTGAGTTTGTCTCTAATTCCTCAAAATGGGGATGGTTTGAGATGGCTATAACCAACTCTAATAAGAAGTGAGAAATGAGGAAACAAGTTAATGCCTTTTTTCCTCCCACAACAGACTCCCCAATTTCTACCCAGGACATCTTATCCCGGATTAAGCAAGAGGAGCAACATTGTGTATGGGATCAGCAGGATTTGGAGGAAAGGGACATTCCCACAGACCCCAGTTCAGGTGAGGAAAAGTTCATTGATTCCAGAATACCAAGCACAAGCTATTATGTTAAACCTATTTTCATGAAAGTTTGGTGGTGAGATTTTACTGAATTTGACTAAGAGGCTTTCAAAATATCCAAAGCAAACAGCAGCTACAATTTGATTTTTTGAGTAAGTTATAGAGGTAAGAGTGAAATTCTAAGCATTAATATATACAACATTCATGAGGACATTTTATAAAAATCAGAGAATCATGAAATGTCAAAAATAGAAGGGGCCTTAAGAGATCATTTACTCCTCATTTTCCAGATAAGGGAACTGAGGCTTAGAAAGGTTAAGTGACTTATAAAAGGTCACATGACAAGTAAGTGGCACAGTTACTTAAACTTGAACTTATATCTCACACTTCCTAAAGTACTTATCTTTCCATCATACCATACTAATCCTCAGAACAATACATTGCTGTGTTCATTTAACTTAGAGCTTAATCTCTCATTTTTGAAGCAGCCAGGACAAAATAAAGAGATTCCAGAGATTCTGTACATGTCTATGTCAGCGAGTAACTTCCCACTTTGGGAACTGATCCTAATTCTAATAAGAAATGCCAGCGAGGATGTGTGGAGGTGATTGTCGAACACAGAAAATGAATAAAATAATTCAATTTAAAAGAAAAAAAGAAAGAAAGGAATCCAAAAAAAAAAAAAAAGAATTGCCCTTGAGAAACTTTTGGAGAAGGTATATTCTGGAAGAATAAAAGATATGTAGAAACTCTTCTGGCTAGAAGAGTTGGGCTAGAAGAGTCAGATGCTACCTTGGAAGTATATTACTTGATAACAACAAAACCTTAGCTATATCCTTCTATTTTACAGAAGGAGGAAGCCATAGAAGACTCTAGATCTCCTTGTAGCTCCTAGATTTAGATTAGCAGCCAAGGAAACTGCTCCCTGATCCAGGACAGAAGAAAAATGCAACACCTTAATCCACAATTATAAGTTCCTAAAACTTTAAGATTTTTAATTGCAGCTGTTACTAGTGACTTTTCTCCTCAGTCATGTAGTGTTTGCTGCTGATTATTTGTTGTTTTTGTTTCTTGTTTATTTATTCTTTTTTTTAAAATTTACTTTTCAGTTCTCAACATTCACTTCCACAAGAATTTGAATTGAAAATTTTCTCCCCATCTCTCCCCACTCCCCACCCCAGGACAGCATGCACCCCATTCACCCCTTCCTCCAGTCTGTCCTTCCTTCTGTTACCCATCGTTCTTCCATCCTCCTTCCCCTCTATTTTCATGTAGTGCAAAATAGATTTCTATGCTCCATTGCTTGTATGTCTTAATTTCCAGTTGCATGCTAAAACAATTTTTTACATTCATTATTAAAGCTTTGAGTTCCATATTCTCTCCCTCCCTCCCCACCCACCCTTATTGAGAAAACAAGCAACTCAATATAGGTCATACATGTGTAACAATGCAAAGCACTTTCATAACAGTTATGTTGTAAAAGACTAACCACATTTCCCTTTGTCTTATCCTGCCCTCCATTTATTCCATTCACTCGTTTGACCTGTCCTCCCACAATAGTGTTTGCTTCTGATTATCCCTTTCCTCAATTTGCTGTCCCTTCTATTATCTTCCCTCTCCTATCCCCTTCCCCCTTGCCCTTCTGCAGGGTAAAATAGATTTCCATATCCAACTGAGTGTGTGTTATTCCTCCTTAAGCCAAATCTCATGAGAATAAGGCTCACTTACTTCCTTTCATCTCCCCCCTCTTCCTCTCCATTGTAAAAGCTCTTTCTTCCCTCTTTTATGTGAGATGATTTGCTACATTCTACCTCTCCCTTTCTCTTACTCCTAGTACATTCCATTCAACAGTAAATTTTATTTTGTTAGGTATTCTCCCTTCATATTCAGCTCACTCTGTGCCTTGTCTGTGTGTGTGTGTGTATACACATACATACACACATACACCCATGTACATATACATACATACACATACATAATATACATATATACATATACCCATAAACACTTACATATATATATAATACACACACGTGTATATATGTACATATACACACACATGTGTATATATATATGTATATATATACACACACACACATTATATCTATCTATACACATATACATATATATTCCCTCCAATTACCCTAATAATGTAAAAGGTCTCATGAGTGACAAATAACATCTTTCCATGTAGGAATGTAAACAGTTCAACTTTAATGAGTCCCTTATAATTTTTCTTTCCTGTTTACCTTTTCATTTTTCTCTTCATTCTTGTATTTGAAACTCAGATTTTCTATTCAGCTCTGGTCTTTTCAACAAGAATGCTTGGAAGTCCTCTTATTTCATTGAAATTCCATTTTTTCCCCTGAAGTATTATACTCAGTTTTGCTGGGTAGGTGATTGTTGGTTTTAATCCTATCTCCTTTGACCTCCTTTGATCCCTTAGTGTAGAAAATGCTAAATTCTGTGTTATCCTGATTGTATTTCCACAATACTTGAATTGTTTCTTTCTAGCTGCTTGTAATATTTTCTCCTTGACTCTGGAATTTGACTACAATATTCCTAGGAATTTTCCTTTTGGGATCTCTTTCAGGAGATGATAAGTGAATTCTTTCCATTTCTATTTCATCCTCTGGTTCTAGAATATCAGGACAGTTTTCCTTGATAATTTCTTAGAAGATGATGTCTAGGCTCTATTTTTGATCATGGTTTTCAAGTAAACCAATAATTTTTAAATTATCTCTTCTGGATTTATTTTCCAGGTCAGTTGTTTTTCCAATGAGATATTTCACATCGTCTTCTATTTTTTCATTCTTTTGGTTTTGTTTTATAATTTCTTGGTTTCCCATAAAGTCATTACCTTCCATCTGCTCCATTCTAATTTTTAAAGAACTATTTTCTTTAGTGAGCTTGTGAGTCTCCTTTTCCATTTGGCCAATTCTGCTTTTCACAGTATTCTTCTCCTCATTGGCTTTTTGGACCTCTTTTGGCATTTTGTTTAGTCTGTTTTTAAAAAGTGTTATTTTCTTCAGCATTTCTTTGGGTTTCCTTTAGCAAGCTGTTGACTCGCTTTTCGTGATTTGCTTGCATTGCTCTCATTTTTCTTCCCAATTTTTCCTCCACCTATCTTATTTGATTTTCAAAATCTTTTTTGATTTCTTCGATGGCCTGAGACCATTGCATATTTTTTTGGAGGTTTTGGATATAGAAGCCTTGACTTTGATATCTTCCTCTGATGATATGCTTTGTTCTTCCTCATCTGAAAGAATGGGAGAAAAGACCTTTTCACCAAGAAAGTATCCTTCTATAGTCTTATTTTTTCCCCTTTTTTGGGCATTTTCCCATCCAGTTACTTGACTTTTGAGTCCTTTGTCAAGTCCTACCCTAGGCTTTAGAAGGTTTTGTGCAGCTGTTCCCTGAGATATCTCTAGGGTCCTGTAAGTTCTCAGTTCCTCCAAGGTAGCACAATCAAGGGAGAGGAGTTTACTCCTTTCCTGGCCTGGGCTCTGGTCTGTGAACAACCACAAGCACTCTTTTCTGCCCTGGAACTGTGAGTAGGGTTCTCTCTCCACAGCCGCCACCAGCTCCACCACCCCAGTGCTCTTGCTCACCCCAGGACTACCATTCAGGACTGAGACTTAGATCAGCTGCTTGATTCCCCCAGGGTCTTCAGGCTAAAGGCTCCAAAAGTAGATGCTGCTGCCACAGTGGCTGCCACCACCTGGGGGCCAGGGCTGTGGCTGGATGTGCCCCCCTCTCACCCAGGTGAAAGAGCTTTTTTTCTGATCTTTGAAGCTGTCTTTGGCATTTGAGGGTTGAGAAATCTGGGGACTGCAGCTGCTACTGGTGATTCCATGCCCTGAATTCTGCTCCAGTCCTGTCTGTGCTGTGTGGCCCAGGGTGGGCTGTGCTCTACTCCAAGCCTGGTGCTCTACTCTGAGCCTCATGTGATAGACCTTTTCTGTAGGCCTTCCAGGCTGTTTTAGGCTAGAAATCTGTTTCACTTTGTCATTTTGTGGATTCTGCTGCTCTAGAATTTGTTTAAAGTCATTTTTTACTGGTATTTTATGAATTATGGGGGGGACAGCTAGAGCAGGTCCATCATTCTATTCTGCCATCTTGGCTGCACCCCCCACCCCCCGATTTGTTTGTCTTTAAATTATGACATTAAAAACCTGGACACCAGTGGAAATATCCCATGGTTCCCAAAAGAGGGATTATTAGATTATAGACATAGAGTTTAAAGGGACCTCAGAGGCCAGTTAGTTCAACTTTCCTCATCCCACAGATGGAAACTGAGGGGCAGAGAGGTCAAGTAACTTCCCAACAGGGTCACACAGCTAGCAAGTATTTTAAGAAGAATTTGAACTGAGGTCTTCTGATTCCAAAGTGAGTGCTCTTCCCAGGGTATAGGCTCTTTCATAATCTTTTGGCCTCATTGTCTTGTTGAGGAGGATTCTGTCTGCCACTGCCCTATGGGAACCACAGGGAACGTTGTACTCAATATACTAATTCATTCCCTTCTTGCTGTGGCTTATTTTTTCTTTTTAAAATTTTATTTTAGTTTTCAACATTTGCTTCCACAAAATTTTGAATTTCAAATTTTCTTCCCATTTCCCCCCTCCTCCTACCCCAGGGCAGCTCATATTCTGATTACTCTTTCTTCCAATCTGTCCTCCCTTCTATCACCTCTTCCCTTTTATCCCCTTCCCTTTTATTTTCCTGTAGGACAAGATAGATTTCTATACCCCATTGCCTATATATATTATTTCTTAGTTGCATGTAAAAGCATTTTTTAACATTCATTTTTAAAGCTTTGAGTTCCACATTCTTTCCCTTCCTCCCTCCCCATCCACTATCATTGAGAAGGCAAGCAATCCGATAGGTTATACATGTGTAGTCATGTTAAACACTTCCATAACAGTCATGTTGTGAAAGACTGACTACATTTCCCTCTATCCTGTCCTGTCCTCCATTTATTGTCTTCTCTCCTTTGACCTGTCCCTCTACCAAAGTGTTTGCTTCTGATCGCCACTTCTTCCAACCTGTCCCTTCTATTATCCTCCCTCTCTTATCCTCTTACCCCCTGCTTTCCTGTAGGGTAAGATAAACTTCCATACCCAATTGAGTGTGTATGTTAGCCCTTCCTGAAGCCAAATCCCATGAAAGTAAGGCTCACTTATTCCCTCTCACCTTCCCATTTGTTTCCTCCATTGTAAAAGCTTTCTTGCCTCTTTTATATGAGATGATTTACTATATTCTCCCTCTCCCTTTCTTTTTCTCTCAGTACATTCCTCTCAACACTTAATTTTCTTTAGATATCATCCTTTCATATTCAGCTCACCCTGTGCCCTGTGTCTCTGTCTCTGTCCATACATATACATACACATACACACATACAAATACATATATATATATATATATATGTATATATATATATATATATATATGTATACAAATACATATATTCCCTCCAACTATCCTAATACTGAGGAAGGTCTCATGAGTTACAAATATCTTCCCATGTAGGAATGTAAACAGTTCAACTTTAGTAAGTCCCTTTTGATATCTCTTTCCTGTTTACCTTTTCATGCTTCTCTTGATTCTTGTATTTGGAAGTCAGATCTTCTATTCAGCTCTGGTATTTTCAACTAGAATGCTTAGAATTCCTCTTTTTCATTAAAGTTCCATTTTTTCCCTGAGTTTTGCTGAGTAGGTGATTCTTGGTTTTAATCCTATCTCCCCTGACCTCTGGAATGTCATATTCCAAGCTCTTTCATCCCTTAGTGTAGAAGCAGTTAAATTCTGGGTTATCCTGATTGTATTTCCACAATACTTGAATTGTTTCTTTCTGGCTGCTTGTAATATTTTCTTCTTGACCTGGGAACTTTGGAATTTGGCTACAATATTCCTAGGAGTTTTCCTTTTGGGATCTCTTTCAGGAGGTATTGGTAGATTCTTTCCATTTCTATTATACACTCTGGTTCTAGAATACCTTGGCAGTTTTCCTTGATAATTTCTTTAAAAAATGATGTCTAGATTCTTTTTTTGATCATAGCTTTCAGGTAGTCCAGTAATTTTTAAATTATCTCTCCTGAATCTATTTTCCAGGTCAATAGTTTTTCTAATGAGATACTTCACATTGTCTTCTATTTTTTCATTCTTTTGGTTTTGTTTTATAATTTCTTGATTTCTCATAAAATCACTAGTTTCCATTTGCTCCATTCTAATTTTTAAGGAAGTATTTTCTTCAGTGAGCTTTTGGATCTCTTTTTCCATTTGGCATGTTCTACTTTTTAAGGCATTCTTCTCCTCATTTGTTTTTTGGACCTCTTTTGCAATTTGGGTTAATCTAATTTTAAAGCTGTTATTTTCTTCAGAATTTTTTTGGGCTTCCTTTAGCAAGCTGTTGACTTGTTTTTCATTATTTTCTTGCATTACTCTTATTTCTCTTCCCAATTTTTTCTCTACTTCTCTCACTTGATTTTCAAAATTCTTTTTGAGCTCTTCCGTAGCCTGAGACCAATTTATATTTTTCTTGGAGGCGTTTGGATGCAGGAGCTTTGGCTTTGTTGTCTTCTTCTGGTTCTATGTTTTGATTTTCCTCATCACTAATGATGTAAGAAAATACCTCTTCATTGCAAAAATAGGAATCTGTAGTCTGTTTCTTTTTCCCCCATTTGCTCATTTTCCCAGCCAATTACTTGACTTTGAGCTCTTTGTTAAGTGCAGAGCTGCAGAAGCAGTCTCTGCTTTAGCAGGCACTGCTACCACCTTGGGGCTGGGGCTGTGCTGAGACTAGGGCCATGCTGAGGCTGGGGCCACACCACGCTCCCCTCTCAGGCAGGTGAGAGACCCTTCCCACCGACCTTTGAAGCTGTCTTTGGCATTTGTGAATTGATAAGTCTGGAAACTGTAGAAGCCACCAGTGATTCAGTCCCTTAAGGCCTGCTCCAGCTCTGTCTGCACCAGCGAACTATGCTCTGCTCCCAGCCTGGTGCAACAGACCCTTCCTCTCGATGTTTCAGATTGTCTTTGGCTGTTTGTTTCAGTCTGTCCTTTTGTGGCTTCTGCTGCTCTAGAATTTGTTTAGAATCATTTTTTACAGGTTTTTTAAAGAGTTTGGGGGGGAGAGCTCTAATAGGTCCCTGCTTTTATGCTGCTATCTTGGCTCCACCCCCTGCCACTTATTTTTTTAATCATGCCCTAGAAACCATCAGAGGTCAGTTGTTTCTTCTTTTTTTCTCCTCTCTGTTTTTCAAAGCATTGAAGTTTCTTATCAACTCATGTTTTTCCTCTCTGGTGTAATAGAAAGAATATGGAGCTGAGAGTCAAAAGCCACTAAAGCCCTAGTGACTTTGAGCAAGTCAAGTCATTTTCACTTCTCTGATCCCACACTTTCTCCTGAGTCAAATGTGGATAACAGTCCTAATTCTACCAACTTTATAGGGATGTTGCTAGGAGTAAATGAGATCATATTTGTGAATGTACTTTAGAAGATCAAATTTGGTAAATATATTCAAAGAATGGTAACTGTAACCAGTTCTTAACGCTGAGATGGCATTGGTTGACAAGAGTTTTGAATTCTTTGCCGGGGTGCTCCTTAGGAGTCAGCCAAACCTAATGCTACCTTTTGTGTGTTTGTGTGTGACATGCCCAGAGTCTCTGATCTCAGCACACGACATTCTATCATGGATCAAACAGGAAGAGGAGCCGTATCCCTGGGGCCCACCAGATTCAATGGAAAGGGACATGGCTATTGATGCCAGTGCCGGTGAGTAATACCCCTGTGGGGACCTGGGAACAAAGGCTCAAGCTGACATGGTAAAGGTCTTCCTGAATGTCAGGAGCAACTGTGGAGGAAGAGATCTTATGTAAGTTGGAGAGGCCAGTCAGTCTATCCTTGGAGAATAATATTCAGAGGCGGCAGATTGGCATCCTTCTAGAATACTGAACTGAGATAAGTAAGTCCCAATTGCGTGTTCTCCCACTTGCTAGTTGGTAGAGCTCCAGCAAGAAAGGGCCACTTTCAGCCCTTGCTGAGAGCAAGGAGTTGTAGGGGGAATATCCATGCCCATGCCCATGCCCATGCCAAAGAATGCTGGTCCACAAACTGTCTCCAGTTCTCTCACAGGCTATCTCATAGGCACTTAGTGTTATGCAATTCTAGAGTTTGTTGTTGCTTTTGTTGTTGCTAACTCGTGTCAGTTTTGTCTGACTCTTGTGACTCCATTTGGTGTTTTCTTGGCAAAGATACTGGAGTGGTTTGCCATTCCCTTCTCCAGCTCATTTTTCAGATGGGGAAACTGAGGCAAACAGAGTGAAGTGACTTGCCCAGGGTCACACAGTTCATAAGTGTTTGAGCCTGGATTTGAACTCGTTCCTGAATTATGACTTCCTGAATTATGACAAGTCCAGTGCTCTATCCACTGTGCCACCTAGCTGCCCCATTATAGAGTTACAAGGAGCTAAATTATAACTTCTGAAAAAGGAGATGCCCCGATTTAGTTCCTTGGTGTAGGGCAGCTGTAGTTGAATGGTCTAAAGTTAGAAGGCCTCAGTCTGAGTCTCAGATTTGCCATTTACCAGATTCTGTGAGCTTGGGCAAGTCCTTGAATCTCAGTTTCTTCATTTGGAAAGTGAGGAGAACATTTGTTCTATCTATACTACACCACTGCTGTGAAGATATCATGTTGGCAGTTTGTGAACTGTTATGGTTACCACTTTACCTTAAGAATGTATGATTTCATTGGTGTGAGTACTCCCTCCACGAGATTACAATCCTCTCTAGGCCCTTGTAGCACTTATTAGCTGTGTGTACCTATGAAAGTCACTTAAGTTCTGCTTGCCTCAGTTTCCTCAGGTGTAAAATGAGGATCATAATAACACCTACCTCACAGGGTAAGAGCAATTTAGATAACACAGAGTGCTTAGCACAGTGCCTGATACATTGTAGGCCCTTAATACATGCTTCTTCCCTGGACCTGGGCTCACATGTGAGACCTCCAGAATAGCTGCTTCAGGCTCAGGTTACTCTGTGGTACCAGATACCCTCAAATCCATAGCTTATAAGATGGGGATATTACTGGGTCTGCTCCATGTAGGGCCCACTTTGTTCTGCTGGGCATTCTAGAGTGACTACAGGCATATTGTTTGTTAGTTCTTTGGGGACTTTTGACCTGTAGTATAAACCAATCAATAGTTTAATCATAGCCATCATACCTAGCTAATGAAAGCCAGGAAAAGTGCCCCAAGCTGAGTTAGTCTCTTCCTCCATACCCTTACACCTAGAGGAGATAAGAATGCTGTAATACAGAAAATATCTAATTTAAAGATAGTTATTCCCAAGATTCTCTCTGGTATAGCAAGCAAAGGAATTTGCCTCCAAACAAATGGTAAACTAGAGAGGCAAGGCTCTCCACTTAGCTAGTCCCATTTCCTGTCTTTACTGAGCATACATATCAGAAAAGCCCCACTCTTTTTAGGCTGTGTTCTGACCAGCAGAAAAATGTCAATTTTCTAAAAATTCTGTAAGTAGGCTTTTGGTGAGATGCTATAGCCGAAAAATTTATCAACTTTCAGCTAACCCAGTGATGCAGCTCTCTGTCCTTAGGGCTGGTCCTTCAACGACAGTTCATTGTCAGGCCTATACTGGAATCATGTGCAGATCAGTGGTTGCCATCAATGCTTGCACTATGCTGACATAGACTTTTTTTTTTCAATTTTATTTTCAGTTCTGAATTATTTCCTCCCCTTCTCCCCTCCCCCACCCATTGAGAAGACAAGAGAAACAAAACCCATTATAGATATGTATAATTATACAAAACAAATTCCTGTATTAGCAATGTCCCCCCCAAAGAAGAAAGAAATAAAGAGAAAATAAAATATGCTTCAGTCTATAATGAATCCATCAGTTCAAGGAGAGCATGTTTTATCATGAGTCCTTTAGAATTGTTGGTCATTGTGTGGATCAAAGTTACCAAGTTTTTCAAAGCTGATTATCTTTACAATATTGTTGTTATTTTATAAATTGTTCTCTAGGTTCTGTTTGTTTCACCTTGTATCAGTTCTCACAGGTCCTCTCAGATTTTTCTGAAACCATCCTCTTCATCATTTCTTACAACAAAATAGTATTCCATTACATTCATATACTACAACTTGTTCAGCCATTCCCCAGTTAATGGGCATCCTCTTGATTTCCAGTTCTTGGAAACCACAAAATGAGCTGCTATCAATATTTTGCTACATGTGGGTCTTTTTCCTCTTTCTTTGATCTCTTTGGGGTGTAGACTCAGTAGGGATATCTCTGGGTTAAAGGATATGCGCAGTGTAATAACTTTGGGGGCACAGTTCCAAATTGCCTTCCAGAATAGCTGGACTTGGAAAATCAGGGTTCACTTCCATGTCAAGAAGTATCAGGTTAGCATTATCAGAGGTATTATCATTGCTATTATTAGGGTAATAATACATACATACTACCTGTCTCATAGGGTTGTTATTAATGTTAAATGAGATCATCTAGGTGAAAGCCCTTGAAAGGGTAAAGTGCTTAGGATCATTATTATTGTTATAATTTGCACAATCACTTTTCTCTCTCCTAGGAGATGGACTGCTAATGGTCAAGAGCTCTACCCTACCTGTACCCCAGCACCAGTCCCACCAACAGAGTATCACCCCACTCCCTGGCACTGAGAATCCAGGTGGGGGGCCCAGCCGGGGAGTTGTTGGGATGTTAGATGATCTTTTCCCAATGGTCCCAAGGGAACGAGGCCTCTGTGAAGGCCTCCACAGTCCTCCAGGGAGCCCAGCAGGTGAAAACGGTGGTGGTGATAGCAGCAGCCTAGCTGGTGAGCACCAGCGGAGCCACTTCCTCTCATCTGGACAAGAAAAATCACACTTCTGTCTTCAGTGTGGCAAGACGTTTGATGTACGAAAGAGCCTGATGATTCACCACCGGAGCCACACCAAAGATCGGCCTTTTGAGTGTGCTGAATGTGCAAAGAGCTTCAACTGTCACTCAGGCCTGATCCGCCACCAGATGACCCACAGGGGTGAGCGTCCCTACAAATGCTCAGAATGTGAGAAGACATATAGCCGCAAGGAGCACCTACAGAACCACCAACGCTTACATACCGGTGAGCGGCCTTTCCATTGTGCCCTGTGTGGCAAAAGCTTCATCCGGAAGCAGAATCTGCTTAAACACCAGCGCATCCACACAGGCGAGCGGCCCTACCAGTGTAGTGAGTGTGGCAAGAGTTTCCGATATAAGGAGTCACTCAAAGACCATCTTCGGGTGCATAGCGCCAGCCTTGGGACCTCTCGGCCCCACCAAGCACTGGAACGGGACTAGGCCAGTGCTGAG
The DNA here is from genome assembly GCF_028372415.1 of Notamacropus eugenii. Classification (NCBI taxonomy): domain Eukaryota; kingdom Metazoa; phylum Chordata; class Mammalia; order Diprotodontia; family Macropodidae; genus Notamacropus; species Notamacropus eugenii. The sequence goes on along the minus strand of NC_092874.1, from coordinate 97,820,866 downwards.
GGGTGGGGGTTGGGGCAGGTATTGGTGGTGGGATATGGGGGATCGGGTGGGGAAATCTAGTGAGGGAATGAGGCTGGAGGAAGGAGGGAGATGGAAACCCTCTGGGGAAGCATGGGATGGGGAGCCAGATAGGAGTATTAAAAATCACTGATAACTCTCCCCCTCCTCATACTCCTTGTGTGGTCCTGGGATTTGGGAACTTTAATTGCACTCCAGATCAGGCCTCTTGAAAGCTGGGCAAGGATGTTTGATCCACTCTGCCCAATCTGAATGGAGAGCCCAGGGCTTCACTCACCTAGTGGACCATGGACCAAAGGGGCTGACAGCAGAACCCTGCCTAAGATTGGGAACAGTTTGAGAAGGTGATGGTGCAGAAGTCTTAGACTGAACACCTGTAAAATTAGGAGTGGTTGGTGCTACTTGGCCTGGGTCAGCCCTCAACCCCAGCCATGCTTCTCAGACCTAACTAAGTAAGGGATTGGAAAGGGACCCTCTGGGAAGGGACCCTCCCGTAACTCCTTTCTTTACTGGATAGGACCATGGATCCAGAGCAAGGTTAGCAGTGAACTCAGGATTACCTGTTGAGCTGCGTTGCACCTGGGAGTGGGGAGCCAGGGATCCCCCGGGGCCCTTCTAGACCTGAAGGGACAATCACTTATACTGCAGGTAGGAAAGTCCCTACAGAAAAAAGGGAGACAGAGAGGGATGTGTTAAGGGATGAGTTCTAAAATGTTGGAACCACCTTGTCTTTGAATAGTTCTTTAGACTTTCCCAAAACACTTTCTAGGCTCTTTTTCTCCTTTCACCCTCACCACCTCTTTCTTTGTCCACTGGACCACTGATACCCCAGATCTTCACCTATGCAGGTGATGGATCAGGATCAAGATAGCCTTATGCCCCTTTAACAGATAAGGAAACTGACCCACAGGGAGGCGAAGCAACAGACCTGAAGTCACAAAGTAGGACCGGAACTCAGGTCCCCCTGACTTCTAGTCTAGTGCCTGTGCTGTTCCACCATACTGTCCTACCTCAGTCATTTGAGCAAATGCTTCAGCCTGATCCTCTCCTGCCCACCCTCATTAGGACCAACAAGGAGTACTTGTGGTTACCTGTTATGGATCGGGAGAATAGGAGGGCAGATGGTTCACATAGTGCTCCATCCCGGGACTGAAGACAACGCTGCTGAAATGTGTGCAAATCTCACTGGGCTCTTGAGGGAGGGAGGAAGAGCTGGGGTCTACCCCCTTCCCCAAGAGCTGATCCAGCAGCATCTTGATTTGACTGCAGGAGATAAAGGGGCGAGGACTTCCCTGGAGTCAGATCTTGTCCTGCCTAAGGGACAGAACCTGATTTACTCCAGTTTCTCAAGGGAGCAGGGTAGTAAAGAGGGGGTAGAGAGTTGTAATGCCAGACGGATGGGCAGACTCTTCCCAAGGGTCAAGTAGATGTCAGCAGCAGTTCTGAGATGCCCCGGCTGTGGTTCCTCCCTTGCCCCTTAACCCCTGGGCTCTCTTCATTGGTGCTATCTGTACAGTTGAGGACAGTTATGGACATTGATCCTAATGTGTCATGGTGCCTGGTGAGCGGTTTTTTGTTGTTGTTGTTATATTTTTTTTAGAGAGCGCCACCTGACTCCCTCTTTTATGTGTGCATCTTATGTGGCCCCAGGGCCTTAATTCCCCAGGGGCCACATTCTTTGTGTTTGTGTCTTGCATGGCCCTGCAAAAAAATAAAAAAAGAAAAAAAAAATAAGGCCACTGAGGGTGGGATGAAGTGCCCTGGGGCTCTCAATGCATTTATTTAAAAGAAAAAAGTACTTTCCCCTTCCTTGCACTCTGACCCCCGCTTCTCTCCCAGTTTGGAAGGGGGTTGCCTGAGGAGCAGTGAGAAGGCAGCTCTCCACCCCACCCCTGTTGAGCTCGCAGCTTCTGAACCTTTCCCTTGTCTCTTTTTCTGCTTCTCCCAGACCCCAAGTTGCTACACAAAGGGAATTCTTGCAGCAAAATAAAAGGGGGTGTCCAGATTTCAGGTGTTGGAACACTGACATGTTCACAGTACTGGGGCTTTTTCCAGCTTGGCTGCATATAGCAAAACCCAAATTAACTAGAATCCAGTTTTATCAGAAGTTGCTTTTTTTCATTTTCTTTTGCCATGTTCCAATTTTAATAAAAAAAAAATAACTCAAGAAAAGCTGAGATCAGAAATGTTGTCAGAGTATATCAGTCACATAATGTTGAAAGTGGAAAAGGAACTTTAGGGATTATCTTGTCCAGCTATCATTTTACAGGAAAGTTAATTGAAGCCCAATGAAGTGACTTAACCAAGGTCACAAGTCAAGTTAGTGGCAGATCGGGGACAAGATGTGAAGTCCTGTGTTCTTTCCACCTCATCATACCAAATGGTAGCAGATGTCTTGGGACCTATCTCCTCTGTCACCATCAGTCTCTAAGCCTGGAAAGTGATGACTGATGTTCAGAAGGTTGCTCCTAAAATCTCTTTGTAAGATAGAGGGATTATACCCTGGCCCCTGGCCTCCCTGTACTGAAAGATTTTTAATAAGGATTACAACAACAAAAAAAGGAGTTTCTACTTAAACCCCAGTTAACAAGTATATTTAATTATTGAGGGCCACCCATTTCCCAAATAATCTGGTTTATCAAGCTTTGATTGGACTGGAAATGGATTCCCAGGCCTTTCACCAGTCCTGCTCCTCCCCTTTCTTATTCATCCTAAATAATACTAGCCAGAGCAAGATCTAGAATTGTCTAGAAAAGTGGTTCACAAAATGTGGTCCAGGGACCCCTCCCAAGACCCTTTTGGGGGTTTATAATGTCAAAACTCTTTTCATAATAATACTAAGATTTTTAATTTCTATTATGTTAAAAAATATCAGGTATAACCCACATAAACAAAAACTCCATCAAGGATCCTCAATAACTTTTAAGAATGTAAAGGGTTCCTGAGACCAAAAAGTTTGAGAACCACTGATTGAGAATAGCCTTTCTCAGTGTTATACCCATTGACTGAGTTCAGCTGATTGACTAAGTTTTCTAAGCTTACTCCTCTGTAAGGAGCACATGAGATGGAAGGAGGAAGCTTTATGTCCTTAGCCAAGAGAAGATAATGTATCTGTTTCCAGCCAATGAGTCAGACACAAATGTCTGAAAATACCTTGGTTCTCCTTTACCCAGTTTGAGGCCAGATGGTAGTGAGAAGAGGTCTCAGGTAGGTGAATAGCTGAAGAATAAAAAAAAAGATTGACAAATGGCCAAATATCATTTAATAAACTTTTGAGTATTGCTATGTTTGAGACACCATGCTAGGCACTGTGGAAGATACAAAGATGTATAGGGTATGACCCCTGCTCTCCAGGACCTTATAATATAAGAGGAGAAATTAAATGAGTGCACAAATAGCCATAGTACAAAGTAAATATGAGTGGCACAGATTGTTATTTTAAGGGCTCTCATGCCCTAGGGATAAGACTTGTTTTGTTTGTCCTCAGGAGTCAGGGTGAAACCCAGTGAATAGAAGTTACAGAGAGAAAGAACTTCCTAATAATTAGAACTATCCAAAAATAGAGATGGAGATCTTTAGGTAGTCTGGCCGACCATTTGTCTGGGCCATTGAAGAAGGGAATCCTGTTCAGGTAGAAATAGGCCTAGATGTTTCTGAGTTTCTTTCTTACTCGGAGATTCTATGATTCTGAGTGACTAGCAGAAAGAATTGCATGACTTCCATTTCTCCCTCAACCTGGGATCCCCACAAAGAGTCACATGTGGAAATTGATTGAAGCACTCTGACCTAAAGAGTCAATTCAAGGAAGTCCTTATTGAGCTGCTACCCAACCAGTCCTATGCTAAGCCTTTTGGAAGATACAAGAGAAAACAAAGGCTCTCCTGTCACAGCTTACAGACTAGTTGGAGAGAATTTGGGCAAAAAGGTAACTAACAAAACAGGATGCAGTAAGGGTCAAATGACATAGCATTTTACTAAAATTCAGAGGAAGGAGAAATATCATTGGCTGACATGGTTAGCGAAAGCTTCGTGAAAGAAATGGACTTGAACTGAATCTGGAAGGATAGCTAGATTTGGATGGGTGGAGATGAGTGAGGATATTTGGTAAGAATGAAACATACAAAAGGAGGAAGGGAAATGGATATGATTTGTTGGGAGAGAAAATGAGGACATGAGTCTTGTTCATCAGCAAGAAGTGGAAAACTAGGAAGGGAGATTGGGGGTAGGTCATGGAAGATATTGAATGCCAAACATAGGAATTCAGACTTAATGTATAATCAGTAGGGAACCCAAGAAGGTTCTGGAAAAAGTGATGGGACTTTCAAGCAGTGTTTAACAATTAGCAAAAGCAGAAGATTTTAGGTTTTACAAGTGAAAAGGATCTTAGAGGACATCTAATACAAGCCAGATTTATGTGACCTTTAGTTAAGAACATATTCCCTCTCACATCCTGTCTATTCCATGAAGGACAAAGGGGAGATGGAATTTATCCTTCACTACAGGCCACATAAATCTTTGCCTTCATAAACTCACAGATTCTCAGAGTGAGAAGGGACCTTAGAGGCCATCCAGTCTAACTCATATCTGAAAAAAAAAAAATTCCCTCTACAACATAATCCACAAGTGGTTACTTACCCACTGCTTGAAGACTTCAGTGAGAGATCTAGTATCTCCAGAGACAGCCCATTCCACTTTTGGATAGCTCTACTTGTTAGAACTAATCGAAATTGTACCAGTAAGGCACAACTTATTGTTGCAAAACAGAATCATGACAAGTGTTCTAGAACAACATTAGGGGTGTCAGTCATCTGGGGAGTAGATCTTTCTCCCATCAGGGTGGCAGTCTGTGAGAAAGTATACCCCTTTCTGCATGGGGAGTCTGAGAGTGATTCAATGACTTGATTTTCCCTTGTTATTTACTTTGCTATTCTGTCTTAATTAAATGCTTTGCTATTTGAGTTATGGTTTCTGCTTGGTCTGTTGGTAGAGGATGCATTAGATGCTTGCTTGAGCCATATTTACTTCATTTTGATTACCTGAAACACCCTTCAACACATATGAGGTAGAGGTTCCAAAGTGGTTGGATCCCCTGCTACCTATGCTCATTTGAGCTTCACGAAAACTATTTAAGATAGGCACTACACTTATCTCCATTAAATAAGATTATATTTGTTTAAATGATATTTATTTGATTCATACTTAATTAAATGATTTGTTTAAATGAAATAACATTTGTAAAGCACTTAGCACATGCTTGGCATGTAGTATCCCTATACAAATGCTTATCCCCTTCCCCATCCTCTTCTCTCCCCACTCAGCATTTTACCTCTGAGGAAATAGAATCACCAAGATTACTGACAGTCAAAAGGGACATGGAATTGAGTTTTTTTCTCCAGAAAGGGCTTATACTACACTATCTGTACTCTTCCTTGCTCCTCTTTATCCAATCTGTCATGAAATTTATATTGAGATCTTGGATCTCATCATCTTGTTCTCTTCTCCCCTCTTCTGGAGTACACACCAGTGCAGAGGATCCACAAAACGTATGAGCTACATTTCCATTATCCTGCCACAAAAAGCTTATAATTTTTACCAATTTACTACTAATAATAGCCACAATAATTACAAGTTACCTTAGATTTGAAGGCAAGAACTTACTTTTTAACATTTCAAACACTATTACATCTATTTGATCATTTGATATTTCAATACACCCATCAGAGAAGTCTATTGGCAGCTATGGGTGCAGCGAAGAGAACGCTGGCCCTGGAATCAGGAAGACCTGAGTTCAAATCCAGCATCAAATACTACTAGCTGTGTGACCCTGGGCCAGTCAGGTCATCTTTGTCTGCCTCAGTTCCCTCGTCTATAAAATGGGAATAATAATAGCATCTGCCTCCCAGGGTTGTTGTGAGGATCAAATGAGGTAATATTTTGTAAGGTGCTTTGCACACCTTAAAGCACTATATGAATTCTAGCAATAAAATAAAATAAGGAATTGAACTCCAGAGATGTTGAGTGAATTAGCCCCAGTTAAACAGAAGGGCACACAATAAATAACAATTAGAAAACAGTGGCATAGGATCACAGGCAAAATTTTGTATATATACAGGAGACAGGCGTATGCTTGAGCTAGCTCTAAATGGCCACAAGTGCCAGTTGTTAAAATTTCAGTGTAAGCATTTATGCCTTGGAAATTGGCAAAAACTACAAAATCAGGGCTTATTTTATTGTTTTGTTGCTTGCCTTAATTTAACAAAATGGTGGAGAAAATGTTAATAATGTAATTCACTTAAAAAGTGTGTCATGACTACATATTTTTCCATGGAGCCAATTGGTAATCATTTACTAGCACACATATACTAGCATATAGACACACGCACGCACGCACACACACACACAGTGTCTAGGAGAACAAAAGTTTCAGTTTACAGACCACTCTTATTCCTTTTTATTTATTTCTCCTGCTTATCACCAATGGTCTAGAGTCTACCAGAACCACCAGGCCTGTAAATTCTCGGAGAGTCCCTCCCATTGCTTGGCCAAAGGTCTTCCCCTACTTGATGAGAAATGAGAACTAAATGCACAGTCCCTCCTCTAGTTCCATAGTCCTATTCTCCCAACTTCCATTGCACAAATAACAACTCAAACAAATGGCTGACTCCCTCATATCCCTTTATCTAGAGGGAGATATCCAATATCTCTGTGGAAACTGATTGAAAGGGCCTAGGGAAAGGGAACTGGGAGTGTTGTCTAACACATTCCATTAGAAGTACTATTGCCAGGGGCTACAGGAAACAACTCCCTCTCCCTTCTACCCCCTCCTATTGTGGAGAGAAGGGGCAGTTGGCTCAATTGCTTCTGTGGTTCAGAGTGGTAAGGGAAGGAGAAATAACTCTGAGGGAGCAGTTTCATTGAACCAGGTCCATTGTCTTGCCCCTGCCACCAGTTACACTTCTTAGCCTACTAGTCTCTCTCAAAATGAGAGAGCTGAGGGAACAAGTGCACGTTCCCAAGACGGAGGACAAAGGCTTGGCTTCTTTAATAGATTTGGATGGGGGAAGGGACAGGAAAGGAAAAATAATTTATTAAGAACCTACTATGTCCTGGTGCTAAGTGGGATATTATTTTACAACAGCTCTCTATCAGGTATGACTCTCTTTTTACAGTTGAGGAAATTGAGGCGCACAGAGGTTAAGTAACTCGCCTCAGGTCATAGCGCTGTGTATTCGTCCTTCATTGTCAAAGAAGACCATGCCATCAGAGAAATAATGACATGACTTGCACTTGATTTTGTTTTGAGTGAGGGAGGGCTGTGCAGGTCGCCAGCCTCACTTCTCCTCCAGAGCCATCTGAATCCAGTGACCAGATATTCATCAGGATGACTGGAGATGACCCAGGATGAGGCAATTGGGGTTAAGTGACTTGCCCAAGGTCACACAGCTAGTGAGTGTCAAGTAAGTGTTGGAGGCTACATTGGAACTCAGATCCTCCTAAATCCAAGTCCAAGCCCTCTATCCACTTGGCCACCTATCAACTCACCTTGTGGGTTTTTTAGTACTAATAGTACTAATAGCTAATATATGCACATTGCTTTAAAGTTTGCAAAGCAATTTACTTTGATCTGGGGTTCTTAACCTTTCTTAGGTCATAGATGCCTTTGGCAGCCTGGCAAAGCCTATGGACCCTTCTCTGAATAATGTTTGTTGCCATAATTAAAGGGAAGAAGGTGGTACAGCGGATAGAGTTCTGAGCCTGGAGTTAAGAAGACTCATCTTCCCAAGTTCAAATCTGGCTTCAGAAACTTATTAGCTGTGTGACCATGAACAAGTCACTTAATTCTTTTTGCCTCAGTTTCCTCATCTGGAAAATGAGCTGGAGAAGGAAATGACAAACCACTGTAGCATCTTTGCCAAGAAAACCCCAAATGGGGTTACAGAGTTGGACTTGACTAGACAACAAATACATTTTTGTATTTGTATTACATTTTGTAAAATACATGTATTTTTTTCCCATCCAAGTTCTCAGATCTCCTGAAATCTATCCAGGGACCCTTAGACTCTAAGTGAAAACTCCTTTATATGAATTATCTCATTTGAAACTCACACCATGATATAGGAAGTTCAGGTATTTAACTTTTTGAATTTGCAACAATGTGATAACCTTATCTTCAAACTGAAACCATATTTTAATTTTTTAATTTATGATTTCAAAAGGTATAATTGGTATAATTGTTCTTGTAATAGAAAACATTTTGTTAAAGATAGTTTGAAGAATTGGGACTGTCTTGGATCTCATTATTTTGTTCTCTTTTCCCCTCTTCCACCATCACAATTCCCCAAATCCATCCCACCAAAAATTTTTTGCAAAGGGGGAAAAAGTCACAAAAGTACAACCTGAGGCATGTATTTGGAAGACTAAAATAATAACAATAGCTAACATTATGCAATGATTAGTCAAAATTCCAGAAGGCCCATGATGAAGATAGATAAGGAGATAGGTCCTGTACCTCTCACTCAGAATGATGCACACATTTGGACATGGCCAATGTGGGAATTTGCCTCGTTTGACTAAGCATATTTGACATAAGGGTTTTGTTTTATTTATTTTCTTTCAGTGGGGGGAAGGGGAGATGGAAGAGGCAAGAAGGAGAAAAAAATAAATGTCAGAAGATTAAAAAATTACTTTTTTTTTTTTAAACAGAGACCTGGAGGAACAAGGACTGCATTTATCCCTCCATTTATTTTCACAGTACCACCATGCAGAACCCTAATTTCCACTTTTTCAATCATCTTCTAGTTGGTTTCCCTGCCTCTCCTCCAACTTTCACAATGCAACCAGATCAGTCTTCCTTATTTGAAGATCTGGCCATTAATCCACTTGTTTTCAGAGTCCTTTAACTGTCTTTCTAGTGATATCCAAGCTCATTATCATGGCAGCCAATTACTCCCTAAAGGTTCTCTAGGGTCCCTTCTGGCTCTGATCTATGATCTTAGGATTCTCCCTCTCCATCCTCACCCCACACTTCTCCATGTGCACCATGCTTTAGCCACACTAGAGCACACACTATCTTCTCTCTCTCTCTTTTCAAACATGCACTTGTTTTTTTTCATTAACAAAACTGAAAACCAAAATTAAGCCATGACCATACTCACTGTTTCCTTGGCTCTTATCATCTCTGTCCATGGGATGCCCTCCCTCAAACTCACCTGTCAAACTGGTTGTGATCATCCTTCATTTTCCAAGAGGACCGTGATATCGGAGAAATGATGACATGACTTGTGCTTGATTTTGTTTTGAGGGAGGGAGGGCTGTGCAGGTCACCAGCCTCACTTCTCTTCCTGAGCCATCTGTCCAACTGGTAGGCATCCTACAAGGCAAAGCTTAAATGCCACCCTCCTCCAAGAAGCCCTCCTTGACTCAGGAAAAGATATTTCCTTTCTCTGACCCCATACTCTAATTCAAGATGAGCAAGTTCAAGTTCAAGCCCTTCAAAAACCTGTTCCTGGATCATCATCATCATGACTCCTACCCCTCCCTGGTCATTGTTTTCTACTAGTCTGCATCATGGTTGTAGCATAGCAAGGCAGGAACAGGATGCTGATGCACTAATGGCATAGTCCCCAAAGTCTGGGCGCAGTCCGAAAAGCTGCCCTGGGACTGCTGGACATTCTGCAGAGACAGGTCATTCCTGCCTTGGTAGAGGATGAACTTGATCAAGGGCAAGAAGTTTAATTATCCCTTTTGTTCATTTTATTTATCTTTCAGATTATCTCCCCATGACACTAATGCTGCTTTACACACCATAGGCACTTAAAATGATTGTTGAAGAATGGATGAAAGAAACCAGAAATCTTCAAAATGAAAATTCCCTGACCAATGCTTTGCTTTTGATCCTGGCTCTGCGCATGCGTCTTCCTCTCCGGCTGCCCTCCCTCCTCCCGGCCCGCTGGCGGCGCTGTGCTTCATTCCGCCGCCAGCCAGCCTAGCCGGAGGTCGCTCTTGGCCGGGTAGGCGGACGGGGCGGGTCGCGGCTCCCAGGATGCAGTTTGTATCAACACGGCGGCGGTGGCTGCGGCGGCGGTGGCGGCAGTTGCCGCTCCTGTGGGGGGTCCGGACTAACCGACGGCAGTTCGGCCTGGCTCGCGCCCGGCTGCGTGAGGACGACTGCGGGGAGCCATGGCTGAGGCGGTTTCTCCTCCGGTGAGGTTCTCCCGGAGGACCGAGGAGCTGGCCCACGGAGGGGTGGACGGAGGCGGGCCCGGGGGGAGGAGGGGACCCCGAGGCCTGACCGGGGGTGCGGGGTGCGGAGCGGGGACCGGCTCGGCCCGAGGAGCACCCCCCAAGGGGAAGGCGGCCTCGGGGGACCTGCGCTTGGCTTCCGCCCGGACGGTGCCAGGGCCGCGCTCCGATGTCCCGGGGAAGCTGGCGGCAGCCCCCTCCCTGGGCTTCGCACGTCGCCGGGTCCCATCTGATTTTACAGATGAGGAAACTGAGACCAGGGGAGCGAGGGGCGTTGGCCAAGGTCACAGCCGGGGAGCCCCCTTTTATGGGCGCCTTAAGGGCTGCGAGTCAAGCGCTGTGTCCTCTTGTTCATTCAGGAAGCCGGGAATCCCCACAGATTTTGAACCCAGGGCCGCGGACTCCATTTTGCTGGGGTGTTTGTGGGGAGCGTGCGTCTCCCCTCAGTCTGTTTCCTGGGGGGGGGGGTCTCCTTGGTGCTGAGGCAGCATCTCGGATTGACCCGGTGCCCGCCAGCAGCGGGTGGACCTTGAGCCAAATCCTGTTAAATCCCCGGCTTTTCTCTGTGTCTCCCCGTGCACGTAGTAGGCGCTTTGTAAGCGCTAGCTGGCTGGCCCATGTGGGGAGAGCGGACCCCGGGATTCGCCTTCTTACGGCGCCCACAACTCCGGGACGAGTAGTCACAGCTGCCTTGGCCCTCGCCTTGTAGTCCAGTCGTGGCCGACTCACCGTGACCCGCTTTGGGGTCCCCTTGGCAAAGCTGCTGGAGCAGCGGGCCATTTCCTTCTCCAGGTCATTTTACAGATGAGGGAACTGAGGCAGAGTTAAGTGGCTTGCCCAGGGTCACGCGGCCAGGAGGTGTCTGGGGCCAGATTTGAACTTGGGAAATGACTCCGGGTCGGGCACACTTCTCACTTTGGCCACCCAGCTGCTCCCATTTTACAGACTGGAAAACTGAGGACAGGCGCCGTTCCTTGACCGCCCATTACCACATAAACCGTGGGGCGCTAGGCCTGCTTCGTTTTTGTCTCTGTGTTCTCCGAGCTTAGCACGGTGCCTAGCGCACCCCGAGTGCTTAAGTAGGTGTTGGCTGATTGATAACTCACAGCCTGGGGCTGTGAGGGACCAAGCCTGTTTTTAGTGCCTTGCCCTGAGGCCTGTCGAACGTGCAGCCCCCCATCTCCCCGGCACGGTCAGCGTCTGCTTCTGGGCTGCAAACCAGCCGCTGGGGCTCTGTTACTTGTCGAATTCTCCCAAATCCGCCTTTCAGAGTTCCGCGCTGCCGTTGTACCGCCGTCTGGAGTAAAACTGTGAGAATTAGGTTTGGGGATCTTTAAACTTTCTTTTGGCCTTAGCATTTGGTGTAAAATTTAAGGCCATCCGTATACTTAGGGCACTTGGGTGGTCCCGTTATTTTTCTCTGGTAGAGTTTGTGACTGGGATGTTGGTTAGAATATGATTGACTTTCCCTATGATGTAGGCCATACTGTTGTCAAAAACTGTTAAAGGAGGAGCTTTGACATAAAGTACAATTTAGATCAGTTCAAAGATGTGTATTACTGTGCCTAGCACTGTTCTAGAAGTCAGTGGACTTGAGTTTATTAGCTCACAAAGTTGTTTTAGGGAATAAAGGAAGATGCTTTATAAATTCTAAACTGTCATAAATTCCAGTTGTTGTAATTGATTGCTTAAGCTAGTTGCAGGTGATAATAGGTGAAAACTAACTCACTTCCTATTCCTCACGGAGCTAATGATCTAGTAGAGAGATAAAGAGGTATAATAATATCTTTAATAGAAATTTGAAAATAATTAAGTTCATAGGTGAAGTCAAAACATTAGTTGAAAGATTCGTGGAGGGGCACTTGTAACTGTGGATATAAGTGAACCTAGGGGAGAAGGGCTTCAAAAATTGAAGTTCTGAAAGTAAAGATCATTTCCTTCTTTGTATTTATATCCCTAGCACCTAGTGCAGTGTCTGAGTTATATGTCTATGTGTGTGTATGTGCATACACACACATATACACATGCATATTAATTCCTAATAAAAGTTTACTAATTTAATTAATCATGTTGGAATTTTTCTGCTCTCTAGTTCACTATGAGTGAATGGTGGAACATGGTGATCCATTAAGTAGTTTCACTCTTTATTGGCCCAAAAGGAGGTAAGTGCACTTCCAAAGGTGATATCAAATCAGTATCAACAGGTATTTATTGAGCACTTGCTACCATTAGACCAGTGATTCCCAAACTTATTTAGACATGGAACATTTGTGCTTTAATGGAAGTATCTTCCCCCAAGATTAAAAAAAGATGAGGCTGGAACTTTAGAAGAAAATAAGCATGTAACAAGTGGTTTTGGTACATTAAATAATCTTATTTCATATCTTTGGTACATTAAATAATCTTATTCCATATCTTAGGAATGAAAATTATCATCAAAATGTTATTACAGAACTGTCACATTCCTTAATACAGGGTACTCTTGGTAGAACTTGAAGTGTTACAGAATTCCTGACATCTTAGTTCTCTTCAATTTCAGTAGCCATTTGTTCACATAACAATATAAGGTTTGCGTAACTGAGACAGCAGTTGAGAATTCAAAGTGTTCATTGCCTGTTTAATTGCCAAATCTGTGGTTCAAATCTGTGTTTTCTAAAAAAACATAAACCTATTATTCTGGCCCTGCCTGGCCTGGCGGTAGTGGGAGATTAGTGCTGTTTTGTTTAAAAGTAGAAATTTTCTATTGCTTGTCATGGTAGTAACTATATAAATAACAAGCTTATGGGAGATTTGGTAATTCAGTTTTTGACTTGTTGCATTTGAAGTAATTGGTAAGACTGCTGGTGATACTTTGAATGGGGTCTAGGGAGAAGTTGAGTCCTGAGAGTCATTTATATTGGTATGATAATTTAAAGTTGGCTGTGGATTAGATCTTCTTGGGAGAGAATGTTGAAAGAAAAGAGGATTGAGAACAAAACCCTTAGAGTAGCAAGAGGAAAAGTCTATGAAGATCTCTTGTACTGAAAAGGTTATATAAAAGCCAGGAAAGAAGTTTCGAAGAAATTAAAGAGTATCAAAAGGGAGGGATGGATTTGTAAAGAAACTGTTGGATTTGATGATAAAACACCTAGACTTTGAAGGGAGCAATTTCAGTACAATGGTAGAGATAGAAATAGGTTGAGGAGTTGGTGGTTCCAAAGGAAGGTGAGAAATATTTAGCAGTGAAGGAAGGAAACAAGCATTTATTAAGCATCTACTATGTGTCAGGCCCTGGCTAAGTGTGATACAAATATTATCTCATTCCATCCTTCTAACAGCCCTGGAAGATAGGCACAATTATCCATATTTTACAGTTGGGGAAACAGAGGCAAACAGGTTAAGTGATTTACCCTGGGTTACACAGCTAGTAAGAGTCTGAGGCCAGAGAGTCTTCCTGACTCCAGGTCCATTGGTGCATCTGCTGTATGACCTAGCTGTCTCTAAGAAGAAAAGATGGTAGCTTAAAAGAACATCACGTTCAAGGGAAGGTTGTTTTTTAAAGGATTAGTGATAGCAACTTATTTATAGGCCAAGGAGAAGAAACCAACACAGGTAGAAATTGAAGATGCGAGAGAATAGGAATGGTTGATTGGAGCAAAGTCATAGCAGAGACAGAATGGGAAGATGTGATGCAGATAGAAAGTCTAATACAGCTCAATTTATATTGCCTTGTTTGGTCATCTCTCTTCTTTCTCTCTGTAAACCCTGTAGAGAAGGGATCCTAAGATGCTATTTGTGTTTCCATTACCTAGCACATTGTTTTGGAACTCAGCACCAATTGTTTGAGTTCCAAGTATGAGCAAAACAATGTGCTTGGGTAATAGTAACACAAATAGGCATCCTATGATGATGGGCAGCTAAGATGTCCCAATGGATGGAATGCTGGGCTTCAAGTCGGGAAGACTTGAGTGCAAATTTGGCCTCAGACTAACTAGCTGTGTAAGACTGAGCGAATCACTTAACCTCAGTTAAAATGGGGTTAATAACTGCACCTGTGCCAAGGTTGTTGTGCAGATCAAATGAGGTAATATTTGCAAAGTGCTTTGCACAATGCTGGAACATAGTAGGTGCTTAATAAATGCTCATTCCCTTCTTACTGTCAGAATGCCTTAGCCAGCATGAGACCATCAATTTTTATATCGTCTTCATTTTGGTACATATCCATCCCTGCTTACATACCCCTGAGGTGTGAGAGAGAGAGAGGGAGAGAGAGAATAAAAAAGGAAAAGCAATTCAACAAAAGAAAATTAATAATCTTGTAGTATCTATAGCTTTCTACCACTCATGGTCCCCCACCTGTGCAAAAAAGAAAGAGAGAGAGATGTGTTTCCTCATTTTTTCCTCCAGGGAAAAAATACTTGGCTTATTTATAATCATAGTATTCATCTTTTTTTAAAATTCTTTGCTTTTACCTTGTTGTAGTCATTGTTTAAATCTTTACAGACTTCTTTAAATTTTTCATATCCATTGTTTTGCGTGGCATAGCATTATTCCCTTATATTCATATACCATTGTTTGTTTATCTCTTCCCTAATTTATGAGCATCTACTTAGTTTCCAGTTCTTTGCTGCCAGGAATATTTCACTTTAGCTGGGTGGGGCCTATCATTCTTTGACATCCATTGGGTATGCTATTAGCTGTGGGCTTTTAGCATAATTTAAAATTGCTTTCCAGAATGTCTGAACTAATACATAGCTCCACCAACAGAATTAATATGCCAAACTTTTCAAAGCTCCCCCTACAGTTACTCTTTCTGTCTTTTGTTATGTTTGCTAATTTTCTGGCTATGAGGTGGAACTTCCCAGTTGTTTTGATTTTCATTTCTCTAAATATCAGTGATTTGAAGCAGTCTTTCATGTGACTGTTAATAGTTCTCAGATCTTTTGAGAACTGTTTCAACAAGTATTTTTATAGTATCCATTATTACGTATTTTGAGGTCTGTTTTCCAAAATGGAGGTGGACTTGTCTGACGACAGCATTTCAGAATGCTGGAGAGTGATATTGCATATCATGTTAGGTAGGGGAGAAAACCTTTGGTGGAAAGGGAGCTTCTGAATAATGATTTCACTGAAAGCATAGGATCTAGGCATTTGGGAAAATGACAGCCTAAAAATAATGAAGATGTTGTTTAGAAAGAACCCTTCTCATGTCTCTTATGCTTTGAATTTGCCAAATGATCAGTGCAGCAGTCTCAACAAAGATTTGAAGATTTGTTTGTGTATTTCTTTATTTCTCTTCATCCTTCCTCCATCTGTGTTTCTCCTGTTTACTATCAGCTAGTATTTATTGAGTTACCATAGCCCTTGCTGTAGAAACTTAAAATTATAGGCAAAAATAGACATGGGTGTGTATATATATTTTTGTTGTTGTTTTCCCTCTTGATCATTTTTGGATTTTTAAATATCTGACATAATTTTTTGCCACCTGAGTGTGGGACAGGTGGAGAGGGCAGATAGCCAGGATAACTCTCTTGTTTTAGGGTATATTGCTAATGAGGCCATACTTTTGGTCTTGAAAGTCCCCATATGGACTGGTTGATTTCATTTTGTTTTGTACATCTCCAGACTGTATTTCTGACCCCAGACAACTCATTGATAGATCGATCTATGCTTCTGGTCAGCCTCCTGGGAGTCTGAATGGGACCCATCATCAGTGCTGGAAAGACAACGTAAAGTTCATATCAAGGATGAAAAAAATGGATAGGACTTGGTAACAGAAAATGTTGGTAGTAGCAGATAAACATGAAACAAGAATGTTACCTGTTTCTGTTTCGTAGATTGCCTGTCCCTCAGACTGAAAGATGAAAAGTGGGTGGGAGTCATTTGGCAGGACATACTAGGGTGACCAAGCAGCACTTAAATTTTGCTTGTTGTTGTCAACTGTTCTGTAGACTCATTACATTTTGGAGCTGGAGTAGACTTTTTAAAAAAAATCTAGTCTTAATATCCTTTTCCTCTCTTCCCCTCCCCTCCTCTCTTACAGTTTCTTTATTTTTTCTTTTTGCCATTGCATCTCCAGTGCTTAATGCCTGGCAAATAGTAGGTGCTTAATAAATGCTTATTATATACTTGTTGATTGCAACTTTATTTGACAGATGAGGAAACCATTATTCATGCAGCTAGTTAGTATCAGATCACACTAGAAACTAGCTCTCTTGACTCGTAATCTTGTGCTCTTTCCAATAGACCCAACACCTAGAACAGAATTTAGCACACAGTAAAGAAGAAATAGTTGTTCTAGGGAAATCTTAACTGTTGGCTCTTCCCTGGAGGGGGTTAAGTTGGTTGGAGGATTATTTGTGAATTTCATTTATTTAGATTATCTCTATTGATTTCTTTATTATGTTATCCCTACCTTCTCTCCCTCCTCCCCAAAAAGAAAAAAATCCCAGAAAATCCATGATTTGGTCACACTTCTTTTGAGTTTCACCTCCAGTGTTTCTTCCACTTGTAGGATGATGCTAAATATCACCAAAATCAGTGAAATCTGGGTGGTGCTTTTATTTTGTTTTAAACTAGGAGAAAAACCTAGATCCTAACCTAGACATGAACAACTTTGAAACATGTCAGTTCTTTTCATATTGTTGTATGTTTTAACTGTTATTGTCTAATCAGACTGTGATCATATTAATTTTTCATTTCTCAGGGCAAGGGAAAACGACGCTCTACACCTATAACTTCCTCTTCACTCCTGCCTCCAGCCTCAGAGAAAGATTCCTACTTACAGAGTACAGAGATCTCCCTGTGGACTGTAGTGGCAGCCATTCAGGCAGTGGAGAAGAAGGTGGAGTCCCAGGCTGCCCGCTTACAGACCCTGGAGGGGCGCACAGGGATGACAGAGAAGAAACTGGCTGATTATGAGAAGACAGCAGTTGAGTTTGGGAACCAGTTGGAAGGCAAATGGGCTGTGTTAGGGACCCTGGTACAGGAGTATGGGTTGCTCCAGAGGAGGCTAGAAAACATGGAGAACTTGCTCAGAAACAGGAACTTCTGGATCCTGCGGCTCCCCCCAGGAAGCAAGGGCGAGGTCCCCAAGGTAATCTCCCTAGGTCTGGAGCTGAGGGTTAGAAAGGGACACTTGACCTTCCGTACTGTTGCGTTTCTGGTTACTTGCTTTTTTCTTGAAGGGTCAGGTTGTACCAACAATGATGAGAGACACTCAGTGTATGACCCTTGTGATTTCAGGTGCCTGGAACTTTTGAAAATGATGGGGTCTATTTCTCAGAGCAAGAATGGGAGAACCTGGATGATTGGCAAAAAGAACTTTACAGGAATGTGATGAAGAGCAACTTTGAAACCCTTGTCTCTCTGGGTAAGGGAGCTTCCTTTTTTAGAATTATCTGTTATGAACTCTGGGATTGGAACAGTTAATTGACCTAGGCCCAAGTTGTTATAAATTGTAATTTCTGCCTTTTTGATACCCATTGCCAACTCATGATATAGGAATCTACTTTTTCTTCTCATTTTCAAAGATATTTAGAAATCTCAGTGCTGGTCCTGTGGCATTTATTATCTTTGATCACGTTGGTAGGTCTTGATTATCCTTACTGATAAGGAAAGCATGATCAAATGGAAAGAACACTGAATTAGGAGACAGGAGAATTGGATTTGTTTAATCACTCTGTGTCTAACTATGATTTGGGGCAAGTCATTTTTCTTCTTTCCTCATCTGTCAGGATAGATAATATTTTTCTTACCTCACTGGGTTTTTATGGGAATGAAATGAGAAGAAAGATGTGGTAATATTTTGGAGAATAATGTTGTAAAATAATACTATTGCCTTTGGAATAGAGTATATAACACTTCATAGTATCATTGATTGAGAGTTGGAAATGACCTTGTAGATTATAAATACAATCTTAAGGGTAGTGGAATCACTTTTTATATTTATCTTAAACTTGCTTTTAGAGTGAACTTATGTGTTCCCTTAGTACATACCAAATGAGTGGAGGATGATGGGTCAGAAAGTTGTAGGGTGTGGCAAAGGGTAAACCAGCTTACCTTGCCTTGGATAATTTACAGTTGAGTTTTTAAGAATATTTGGTGTTAATACCCCCTCAGTGCCTGCATTACAGGCTCTTTTTGACTAAAGAATTTTTCTGTGAAGCTATAAATTCTATTCTATGAGTAGAAAATGTCTTACATCATAATTAAAGTGCTCATTAAAACCATGCCTATGTAGGTTTATCTGTAAAGTGGGAGGAATAAAATGACTTCCCTGGGGGCATATAAATAAATGTTAGAGCCAGCACTCAAACCTAGGTCTTTTGATTGCAAGACTGTTGTTCTTTTCATTATACCTGATTGTTTTTGCTGTAGTATCTGAACCTCTTTTTTGCACTTAATCAGTCTCTCTCTTGTATAATAATCATAAGTGTCCATGTCTTTTCTGCTTTATTAGGTTATATACTCTTTGAGAATAGAGTCTAGGTTGTTCTGTATTTTTGTATGCCCAGCAACTAACATAGTGCCTTAGCACCCATTTAATAAATAAATGTTTATTGAATTGATTAGCTTAGGTAAGACTTTATTTCTTGTTAACATATCAAAGGTCTCTGGGGAATAGAAAATGCATAAAATTGAAACACTTGATCATTTACAGTGTGGGCAAAAGAAGTTCATCTGTAAAATGAACTGGAGAAGAAAATGACAAACACTCCAGTATTTTTTTGTCAAGAAAACTCCCAAAGAGATCACAGAGAGTCAGACACAACTGAAAATAACTAAACAACAACAGAATCACATAATCTATGAATTTATGAAGTGATCTAAGCAGCTGGGAAAGGAAAAATAGTTTTCCCATGGTTCTTCTGAAGTCTTTTGGTCACCAATCACCAACCAGTTGTTCAGCTTCTTGTTTCTTTCTTGTTCTCAGACTGTGCCATTTCCAACCCTGAGATCTTGGCCCACCAGGAAGAAGAATCTGGTACAGAGGAATTGGGGGATTTGGCTGGGGAGAGCCCTGGTGGTCCCCACCCAGGTGAGTGGCTACAGGGTGATTTCTACTACAGTTTATAGTATTCTCTCCCTCTGAAGGTCCTTATCCTGCTGTACTCTTCTGGAACCCATCTTTGACTATTTTCTGACAGATTTTAGATGAGGTGTTTTCTTGTGTTATTAATGAACTGTTCATTAATTAACATTATAATTATAAATTTGTGAGCAAGGACCATACTTTACTTCCCTTCTGAATTCATTCAAAGATCAGACCTTACTGGTTATGAAAACATAAGACTCAATTAGAAAACTAATGGATTCAGAAGTGTTCCAGATTACCAGCTATGTAGCCAATGCCATCATTTGGGGTAAAAAGGGAACTGCACTGACTAATCCAGTGCTGTTTCCAATATAGTAATATGATTTTGGTTAGTTAACAGTCAAGCATTTATGAAGCACTTCACGTGTGCCAGTACTGTGCTAAGTGCTGGGGATACAAAGAAAGGCAAAAACATGGTTCCCCAATCACAAGGAGCTCACAGTTTAATGGGGAAGACAACATGCAAACAGTGATGTACATATGGGACACATACAGTGTAAATGGGAGGTAATCTCACAGAAGGTATCATGTTTATTTTTTTAATAATATTTTTCCCCAGTTACATGTAAAGACAATTTTTAACATTTATTTTTAAAAAATTTTGGAGTACTGAATTTTCTCTCTCCCTCTCACCTCTCCCCTTCCTGAGATGGTTATAGTTTAGTCGTGCAAAACATATTACCATATTAGTCATTTTGTGAAAGAAGATACAGACCCAAAGGAAAAAAAAATATGAAAAAACAGAAAATGAAAAATGGTGTGCTTTGATCTGCATTCAGATTTTTACTTCTTTCTCTGGAGGTGGATAGCGTTTTCCCATCATGAGTCCTTTCGATCATTGTATTGCTGAGAATAGCTAAGCATTCACAGTTGATTTTCATACAGTATTGCTGTTACCTTGTACAGTGCCCTCCTGGTTCTGCTCACTTCACTTTGCATCAGTTCATGTACATTTTTCTAGGTTTTCTGAAATCAGTCTGCTCATCATTTCTTATAATACAGTACATTCATATAGCACAACTTGTTCAGCCATTCCCCAGTTGATGGACATCCTCTCAATTTCCAATTCTTTGCCACTACAAAAAATTGCTATAAATATTTTTGTACAAACATGCCCTGCCCTCCTTTTTAAAAATATCTCTTTGGGAATTAACCTAGTAGTGGTATTTCTGGATCAAAGGGTGTGCAGTTTTATAGCCATTTGGGCATAGTTCCAAATTGCTCTTCAGAGTGGTTGAATCAGTTCACAACTCTACCAACAGTGCATTAGTGTCCCAGTTTTCCCATATCCCTTCCAACATTTGTCATTTTCCTTTTCTGCCATATAATAATAGTGATTTGGAGCATTTATTCATAAGACAATAAATAGCTTTGGTTTCTTTGTCTGAAAACTGCCTGTTCGTATCTACCATTTATCAGTTGGGGAATGACTTATATTCTTATAAATTTGACTCAGTTCTCTATGTAAATTGAGAAATGAGATCTTTATCAGAAACACTATAAAAATTGAATCCCAGCTTTCTGGAAAGTACCATGTTTAGAAAGGCATAACACAAAGGTCTTTCAGTACCTGCTTGACCACATCTGCATGAATATTCAGCTTGCCTTTGATTTATACCTTCTTTCACTCTTTTAAGGAAAGGCTAAGGCAGAGCCTTTAATTCTCACACAAAATGGGCTACATGTTGACCAAACCATATACTTCTGTTATATCAGTAACCATTTCACACAGCCTGTCTTCTACAAGTCAGAATGATTTTTTATCGGGCGATTGAGTAAATACTTCGTAGTCTTATTCTCTGGATATTCTTTCCCAGGGATAGGGAATTTTGAGTAAGCTCAGCTAACACAGTTCAGCCATGCTATTCCATACTCCATATGTCCGTGGCTCTCACTTTCTCATGTTTCTTGTGCACCTGTGTGATTTTGTAGCAGCAGAAGACACAGAGACCCATGAATACTCTGACTGCCACTGATGAGGTGGGAGAGAAGGCTCAATCATCTACTACAACCCCTTGTTTTACAAAGGAGGAAACTGAGATTCAGCAAGGATAAATGACTTGTAAAAGGACACACAAGGTCGACCCTGGTTTAAAGGCATATCCTTGAACACTAAACTGACTTTCTTTTTATTCATATTTCAGAGAGACAGAGAGAGAGAATGTGTGTGTGCATGCACGTGTGCATATGTGTAAATGCGCGTGCACCCCTGTGCTCCAGCGCACAAATGCTTAAATACTTTCAGGCCAGATTTGTATTATATATGTTTCTCCTTTGGGGTGGGACGGGTTCCATTCCCAAACAAATAATGCTTCTTAAAGCTGGGCAGTTTGCAGTGTACAGTGGCAGTGTCACATCTGTCTCTGCTTTCATTGAGTCTCAGGTACTTGTCATACTTTCTTGAGGTTCCTGAGTTTCCTCATTTATCTTCTAAATACATGATGATGATGCTCTGCCCTTTTTATCTATTCTTTTTCTTTTGTATAAGGTGCTACCAGAACCATATTCAAGCTGTATCCCACAAGTCTTCTGAAGAGAGTTAGCCCTACCTAGGCTCCTACCACCATTTGCACCATAGCTGTACCACACCTCTCCCTCCCATCTTCATTTAGCCTCTCTGCCTATATTTATATCACTCATTGTCATGACATTTTCTTTCTTATCACCATGGCTTGATAACCACTCCTGGCTTGATAAAAAATATACCAGCCTCTTTATATGTAGCTTCCCTGAATAATCTAGAAGTACTGATACCAAAAGCTAATGGCCTCCAAACTTTCTCTCATACTCCATCAGTAAAAAATTTTTGTGCCTGTACCCCCAAAGCATATATTTAACTACTTTGTAAATTAAATACATTTACAACTATACTAATAATTATGTACATTGCAAAACTTGAACAAATAGAAATTAAGAAACAATGAGATAATAGCCATTGGAATTTATTAAGGAGCAGGAGGTGATATGATTGGACTTAAGCTTTAGGAAAATCACTTTTTCCAAAGTCTGTATGGACGTTAGATTAGAGGGAGAAAAGACTTGAGGCAGGGAAAGTAATTAGGACTCTACTATAATTGTCTAGGCAATGAGGCCCTGAACTAGGGTGGTTGCTATCCAAATGAGAAAAAAGATATATGGACAATTGTCACTTTACATGAGTGGACCATTTCATAAAGTGGTTTTTACGTAATGTGAATTTGTATATATATATGGGGAAGGGAGGGAAGGTGACAGGATGTGGGGAGCTGCATCTCCCCTTAATCCCCCTCTGCACCCAAGGTGGGGCTGACATGCAGTTCAGGGACACATGGGGTCTGGGGACAGAGAATTGAGAGCAGGAGGAGGAAATTGGTGGGGGGAATGGAGGAGGGGAAGCAGACACAGACATAGACAGGAGAGGATAGGTGGCACTTGGGGGCCAGAGATAGACATGGTACCTGTTCAAGGACAGATGGAGGTCAGATATGCAAGTTGTGGGTGGAGTGGGGTAGAGTTTTCTCTCAGCTCCTAGGTCTCAAGCCAAGCCCTCAGTCTGGCAGTGGCAGGGTAAGCTTTCCCTGTGTCCATTCTGTTTTCACTTGGAGGTTTTTTAGTTTGGGGGTAGGAGGCTGTGGAGTGCTGAGCCAAGGGGCAGAAGTAGAGACAGAGAACACAGTACTGTACAGTAAAGGACATAGGTGTTCTTTTGGAATGAAGGTTTCTTTCAGAATTATTTATGTGAAATCAAATTTGCATAATCTGAATTTATACAAAGTGAGAACTATCTATATAGGAGAGATAGTAAGGAAGTAGAAATAACAAGATCTGGCAACCGATTAGATATATGAGGTGAAAGTAAGTAAGGAGTCAAAGATAACTTCAATATTGAGAACCTGGGGGAGTAGAAGGATGATGGTGGTGCCATCATCATCAATAGGGAAGTTCAGAAGAAAGGTAAATTCTGGGGCCAAAAGTAGTGAGTTTTCTTTTGGACATATTGAGTTTGAGATGCCTGTGGGGCATCCAGTTGGAAATGTCCAATGGGTAGTTCATGATCACAATATCACATTTAGAATTGGAAGGGATCTTAGAGGCCAATTGAATCTGGCCCCTTGTTTTATAAATGGAAAAAACTGAAGCACAGAGAGATTAAATGACTTGCTCAGGGTGTGGGACTGGAGTTCAGGAGAGATGTTAAGGCTAGCTAAGTAAAACTGGGAGAATTTTGCCTAGAAATGATAGTTAAATGCATCAGCTGAGAGAATGTAGAAGGAGAAGAGAAGAGGGACTTCATACACCCACAGAGGAGTTATGATTTGAATGTTGAGCCAGGAAAGAAAACTGAGAAGGAAGATATAGACAGAAAGGAGGAGAGCCAAGAAAAAGCTATGTCAGCACTGCCCAGAGAAAAGAGAGGTAAGTATCTAGGAAGAGAGGTTGGTCAGCCTTGTCAAATGCTGAGAGAGGTCAAGAAGAATTAATGTTGAGAAAAGATTCTCTGATTTGGCAGTTGTGAGATCATTGATAGCTTTGAAGAGAACAATTGGAATTAAGTGAAGAACCAAAGATAAAAAGAGAAGATGGAGAACTTGTAAGGCTAGAAGGATGGTGAACATGGAAATAGGGAAGTGAAGGAGAGAAATGCATTTGGGAAAACAAATGATGAAATCCTAACCTTTCTGTGCCTAATCATCCTTTGCTACTCTTTCTATTGAAAAATTAAGTGAGAATAGGTTTTAGTTATTAGCTGCTACCCCAGAGTCCTCTGCAGCTAAGAAGGCTGTGGGAGGGGGACTGAATGAGAGAGTATCAGGGGTATTGCAGTTTTGTTTGAAACAATCCAAAATTGGCTGTCAAGAGGAAGGTGAGATGTGGCCCTCCTTTCTCATTCACTGTGTTTGGTCACCTACTCCTTTGGGTCTTTCTGTGATCCCTTAAAGTATAGTGATGTCAGACTAAAATAGAAATGATCCTTGAGGGACCTATAATGACTTACAAAACCACAAATTATGTTGTATTCTCTTTTTTTTTATTTTGTTACACATTTCCCAGTTATATTTTAATATGGTTCAATGGCCTCGGCCTTAGCAGTCTACTTTTGAGACCATTGCAATAAACTGTTTGTTTCAGCTATTGCCCTATTTCTTGCAATTGAAGGATAATTCTCGTGCAAACCCTGAAATGCCTTATTGTACTTACACTCCAGAAAAGATGATATAAAAGTATTCCCATGTTTCCCTTCTCAAGACTATGGAATAAAGGGAGTTTGAGGAAGAGGTTAAAGCTGAAGGAGCAGACCAGAGTGCATCCATATAAGTCAGGAAGAAAGTTTTGAAACCATATAATTTAGATTAGATCTTAAATAGAAATGTGATGACAGAAAAGACAAGATCAGGCTAATATATATTTATAAGAAATGGCTTTAGTGTTTTCAAGTGTTGAGACTAGTTTTCTCTGCCTCTCCTGTAGGTTTCTTAAAAAGTAGTATTCCTGAGTCATTTGCTGTTTGGATGGCTTATAGGGAACTTTTTAAAGGCAAACCTCCTTTAAGAGTTATTTTTGTGTAGAGTTCAGTGGTATTAGAATTTCACTTTTGTTTGTTTCTTCTCTTCTCTTCCTGTACGTTAGATGGAATTATGATCAAACAGGAGATGAAGTACCATCAAGAATGCCCTGAAGACTTGCCAGGAGAGTTTTCTGGCAGTGTTGAACAGCATACTTTGCTAATCCCTGAGCAGGCTGCAACCTGGGATGGTCAGGGCAACTCCATCCTTTTGGAGACTGACTCAGAAGTTGCTAAACTAGAAGAAGCTATCGAGTGTAACCAAGATCGAAGTGATGCCAAAACATTGGGCTTTCATCGGAAGCGGAAATCTAGTGGGCAAGTCCGATCAGGTCAGGAGTGTAGACAAGGCATGAGGTTGAAAAGGAATCTGGCCCATCCACGGAGCCCCCCAGCCACTGGTTCGTATGAGTGCTCTGAATGCGATGTCAGTTTCCGATACAAGCAGCAGCTGGCTGTTCATATGAGGACCCATCCTGGTTGGGGGTCCTTTGGGGATCCAGAGCCTGAGGAGAATCTACGGCCCAGGCCCCAACTCAAACCTCAGGCCAAGAAGGTGAAGCCGCACCAGTGTGAGGAGTGTCTGAGAAGTTTTAGCTGTAAGGCAAGCCTTGTGACCCACCAGCGGTGCCACCTGCAGGAAAGCTCAAGCATGGGCCAGCGGGTCCAGGAGAGGTTCTCACCCAACAGCCTGGTTGCACTACCAGGCCACATACCTTGGAGAAAGAGCCGCAGCTCACTTATCTGTGGATACTGTGGCAAGAGTTTCAGCCATCCTTCTGACCTGGTGCGACATCAGCGTATCCACACAGGTGAACGACCCTACAGCTGTACACAATGCGAGAAGAGTTTTGTCCAGAAGCAGCACCTATTACAGCACCAGAAGATCCACCAGAGAGAACGGGGTGGGCTGGCCCTGGAACCTGGAGGGAATGATGGGCTACTCTAAGGACGCCGGCCCCTCATCTATCTGTGGGGCAGGGGGGGCCGGCGGAAGCCCCCTGGAAAGTCACTGTGCAGGGGTGAGGCACCTCTCAACTAGATCCTGCCTTAGGGCAGGGTGAGCTCAGCCACCCCCACCCCCACCCCCCTTCTCTCCTTTCTCCGACCAAGCACTAGACTGAGCCCGAACTCTTCCCTGAAAACCATGCTGAGATGGGGTAGGTAGCCTGAGAGTCAGGCTTCCTTATCCTGCCTTCCACCTGCTGATAAGTCAGCCATTCTTTGGAATCCTTTGTGCCTCTGTTTTTCACATTACCCCAGGGCTTATGGGTTGGAGTGGTCTAAGGTCTGCCACCTGGTGGACACTTCTGTTATGTTGCCAGGCCCAAGTAGCGTTCTTCAGAAGAATCCCAGAATGGAAATTCCCACAGATGCTCCTTCTGCCCCTCCAGGTGACCTGTGGTCACCTCCAAGGCCAATTTTGGGGTGTTTTGTAACTGCCTCTGGGGAAGCAGGGCCAGAGGTATTAGCAGTCCTGTGGCAGGAAGTTGGGAAGCACAATATTGCATTTCTTTAAAAAAAAAAAAAGTTATATTTGGTGTTAACATGTAGGAGGATTAACTTAAATGAGCCACTTTCCTTTCTCTGCTGATATCTGTCTTGAACTCGGTTTGAGGATTTTTTCATTTAATTTTTAAAACCAAGATTTCTGACAGTTGGCTTTCTTTTTTTTAATTCTAAAAGAAGTGGTTGTTCCTAACAATGGGACTGGGCCCACCCTCTAGGAGGGAATAAAGGATATGAGGTTTCTTTAGTGTTGCCTTCACTGTGGGCAAATCAGGGAGCAGAGAATATGGTTCTGGTGTCCCTCTGACTACCACCTGGAAATCATAAGTAGAAATGACTTTGTCTATAGAAGATCAAAGGGAAAAGATAAAAATGGCTAAAATCCTAAAGCCTCTAAAGAGATTGAGAAGGCAAACTTTGAGCCCTTTCACTGGAATAAGTGTAGAATCTGGTTTCAGGGTTTCACTTGTGAGCAAGGAACTGGGCCTATTTTTTCTGTATGTATGTATGTATGTATGACTTAGTTGCTCTGTGAGGGTCTGTGGCCTTGGTTTAGCAGGGTTTTTCAGGTTTTGGAATTGGCTGTGGGTCTTAGTTACAGAGAGACAATGAAGGGAAGTATTCAGTTCCTTACCTCCGAAGCCACTGCTAAATGCTCATTACTATTACTGAGGTCTCTGGTGGAAAAAGAGGGAAAGGGTTCCTGGGACAGACAGGAATTTCTCATTGTGCTCTGCATAGAATAAAACTGCTAACTAGCAAAAAGCCCTTATCTGTTGTTTTCCTCCTGTCAAAAATAGCTTTCCTAGTTTTGGGGAGCTGAAGTGAGAGAGGCAGCCTTACTTGGGGTGTTAGAGGGAAACTAGCCAAGAAATTTGCACTTAAGGCTCTATGGAGTAAGTAACTTTCATTGAATTTAAATCCAGATCACCTACATGACACAGGTTTGTCCTACCATAGAACTAAACCTCCTAAAGTTTGTAAGAACACTGCATGTATTCTCAGCTTTATGTCCTTTCCTTAAATTCCTCCCTTAAAGACATTAGTCCTCACAGGATTGGACTCATATTTTTTGAACATTTGTTTTGTATACAGGAGAGTGATAGGACTTCCTCTGAAATATTGCTTACTTGGACAAAGGAACTTTAATATTTGGTAAATTTGCTGATAACTAGTATTATCATTATGAGAAACTCTTACAAGATCTTAGTCCAACTTCAGCTTTGGTAGTTCACTTGTAATTAAAATTAGTAAAATCTGCCTGATAAGGTCACCACAGTTCAGTGTCTCATCCTCAGTTTTGTAATGTTACAACTTTGATTTTTAACTTGAGAGGGGCAATGATGAACTGATGAATGCTAACCACATTCACGGGAGTTGGCTTTATTATAAAAAAAATGAACACTTATTAAATTACAGTGGGAGATAGGCCTGGCCAACTCAGGAGATTAAATGACCATTCAGAAAGCTTATTGAGCATAATATTGAAGCAAAGAAAGTTGGATGTTCCTAAGGGATATTTCCATCAAGCTCTGTACCAAGGCAGGGACATCACATTTAGAACCTTCTCCTTGAGCTTATATATCAGTGCAGTCAGCTGATGTATCAGGGTGGTTTCAGGTGGCTGATGGACAGACAATTAGCTGAACACAGCAATGCATGTTTAACTTCATAAAAATTGAAATGTCATTTGAATAGAGAACTGCAGGATGAGCCATTTTTAAATGACCTCCAAAAAAATTACTCAAATAATGAGATCTAAGTCCTCAAATATTGGACAAAATATTTTCCTGTTTGGCTGAATCTTAAGCAGATTTTGAGTTGCTCAGTGAGCCAACAGAGTTCGCTGAAGAAATTATAGCCGACCTGAGGCACAGAACTGGGTTTTAGAGCACCATGGATTCAGGGAGAGCTACTATACATATTCAGGGAATGCCAGGGGGCAGTATAGCGATAAACAGGCATGTTAGGCAGGAGACAAGGCACCACATCCCAGCTGTGGTTGCTCATCATAGGGGTATTTCATAACTCTTTCAACACCAAAGAAACCTCATAGTAGAAAGCTGATGTTTGGTATTTGAATAGGTACTATTAACTGATGTTTCCAGAGGAACTTGTCAGCCACCTGACCTTACTACCTTATATACCCATACCCAAGGAACTTGCTTGGTCTATTCCAGAAGAGTGCTTAGCTTAATAAAGGTTGATGATATTTTCATCAGGAGACTGTTGGCTGCTGCTATAGGTAAGGTAGGTAGACCATGGACTGCAAGTAAATTAATACTACAAACCTTGGTGTCTTGAGATGAGTCATTGCCTCTTGGATCACAAGAATATAAAAATGACAGTGAGAGGCCTCAGTCTTCCTGACCTAATTAGCTGAAATGATGGCAGGGGCTGCAGCAATAGGAACAGAGTTGTATGAGAAGGTTGCTGAAGAGATTGACATCTGATATGTGGCCAACAGTTAAAAGTATACACTGTATAATAGACTATAAGGATACGGAAATGGTGGCACTTGTAAAATATTTGTCAAACAGCTCATCCTGAAGCTGATGTAGTGTTGACATAACCAAAACCAAAAAAACAGGGCACTGTAGAATTTCCCCAACATGTTTTAGGAATAGTGTGGGGCAGTACCAATGAGAAGCAGAGCAAGACTTTTTTTCTTGGAGAGGTTTGCCTTACCACAATTCCATTGTGTGGTAAACTGATGTTCTAAAGGATATAGTTGTTACGACACTCTTGGTCCATTGTTACCCCATTCATGTACTTCTTCCCCTGAAGAACTCAGAATCTTGTTGCTTCTCATGCAAAATGTAGAGAAGTTGAGAAATTCTATGAAGAATTTGACAATCCTCCA
The DNA here is from genome assembly GCF_028372415.1 of Notamacropus eugenii. Classification (NCBI taxonomy): domain Eukaryota; kingdom Metazoa; phylum Chordata; class Mammalia; order Diprotodontia; family Macropodidae; genus Notamacropus; species Notamacropus eugenii. Next base: position 97,791,616 of record NC_092874.1, on the reverse strand, counting down.
GATTGAATCAACATAAACCTTGATGTTTGGTAAATTCTGTGCCAAGAGGTATGCACAGAGGAAATACATAAAGTAGGGAACTTGGTTTCTTTAGTATAGGCAGCTCCTAGGTGAGGAAAAGTCCTCTGCCAATGCAAAGTCAACACTTTGTAACAGAGCTTTAGAAAGTTGCCTAGATATCAGAGGTCCAGCAACTCATCCAAGGTCATACAGACTGATTCAAGTGCTCCTTAGCTTCAAGTCAGCTTGGAAGAAATATATATTGAACAATATAGATCAGAAGAAAAGAAATAGGTTAGACCTTTGGTAACCCACACAGAAGCTTCACACCTTTACATTGCAAATATTTCCTTTGAGAAAAGAAATCGGAAGTACATAGGGTCAAAATGACCAAAAATGAAATAGTTTATATTTTAAGAGAGAAAATGACATTAGTGATGTGGGCATCATTCCTCAATCAATTGTATATGCAATTAGACCACTGACTTGTTAGAGCAAAAACCAAAATTAGCACAAAGTGAAGGGCATGAATATTCAGTATAAAAGTGAGAAAAATGGCATACAATTAAAATGGCAATCTTAAGTATTTTAAGGAAGTTATTGATGCCAATAAATAGCATATGGATGGTGAAAAGGACATAAAGCTTGATTATAACAGTTTTATGCAGATATTTAACTGATAAAAGTAATTTACCCTGAAGAAGAAAGCACAATGGCCTAGAAACTGCATCAGCCAGTAAATAACTTGATCTAGCCAAGTAAAGTGTCTGGGACAATACTAATTTAGAATAACAGATCATTTGCAAAATCTTACAGAAAAGAATGGATTGGTGGGAGATGAAGTATCACTTTATATGACAATATAAAGAAAGCTTGGTGAAAGACCAAAGCAGTTATCTAAAGACATTTAAGAATGAAGCTGAAAGGAGAGCAAACATATTGCAAAAGATTTTTATAGCAGACTTTACTGTCAGGGATAGTTGACCTACCACTTTTGGATTCAGTATAGTTCTTGATGGAGGACATAGAAATGGCACTGAAGAAAATGAACAGAAAAGACATCTGGATTGCCCGAGAAGAGTTAAGTGCTTGGGCTGATCTAATTTTAAGGGCACAAGGAGTCAATTCTCAAGGTTAGTGAAAAGAAAGGAAACTGTAGGCATTAAAAATCTCAAACAAGAGGATCTCAAAAATAGCTTCTAATCTGTATGCCTACTTTCCCATCTATACAGATTTTTATCATCCTTGGCACACATTGAGGGAGAGCTTCATGAGCTTAAGGGAACAGATAGTTCAAGCAATAAGCCATATCAGATAATTGACTGAAAGGCATGAAAAATACATCTTCCTATCATGCTTACTGATCACTGGCCATAAAAAGCATTTGATTTTGCTAGGTAAAACATTGCCATGAAGGGTCTTCTCCAAAAAGTCTCCCGTAATATTGAAATTATAAGATAACTTGAAAGATGTGAAGACAAAACGAGACCTTTGTTTAGTGGCCCTCAAATTATTGATGGCAAGTGGAATATAAAGTGGATGTGTGTGCATGCCAAAGATTAAGTGAAATTCTCTAGAAGTTCTCTCTAAGTGGTGAGACCCTCCAGTACTTCTGTTTGTGAATGATGTGTTTGCTGCATCAGGCCCTGGAATATTGCAGAGACTTCTAAATGAAATCAGTAACTCCAACCTTTTCCCTTGAAATAGAGTTTCTGGTGGTGGTGTGTAGTTTTGAGTCAAGGAATGTTTCTCTGAAGAACTGAAGCTAATATTCATCCATAGGCTCTGGAGAACTGCATATTGGCAATTATCAGCACATTACAAATGAGAAATTATTCATGAAAAGTAGTGTAAAAAATGTCAGAAAAATGCATCATTGGAAAAGTTAGGTATTGGATATTAAGATTGAGGGACAGCCTACACACTCTTGGTATCCATCCATTGTAAGGAAAATGTGAGGAAGGCCTGTTGTGTGGCAGCTAAGCACTGGCAAATTTATGGGGCAGCACAAATGAGGGTCGGATTTGAATGGGTTGGGGTTTTTGTGTTTGGATGGTGAGCTCACATCTCTCGGAGCATGTATAGGGATCTTTACATAAAAACAAAAAAAGCAACCATCCTGTGACTTATTCTCTCTCTGTTACATGAGCATGGCAGAGAGTCTTTGTTTATAGGAGATTGGGGTGCCCAAGATCACCTAGGAACAGGAACCAAGTCTTCTAATTAAAGTCCAGCTTAGAGTCAAAATATAGCACAGTGAGGAGACTGTTCCCTGGCCCCTAGTGGCTAAAAATTTTGGGGATCTTGGTCACCTTGGTGCCTTGGCTTAGGAGGAAGATGAGAGCTTCAGAGGTTCCTTCCATAGTGATGGAAATGTCTAGGAAAGGCAGGAGGAGTTAAGATCCAGAACTGGAAGATACTGTTTATTTTTTGTAAAATGGGAAAAGTGAAGAAAAAATTTTCACAGTAGAAAAACTACCAAGTTATACATTTTGGATATACCAGACAGCATTTTAACAACTTAGATTATATGCAATATATTTTTATTTTGAACTGTGTAGTAGTTTTTAAGGTCTGTAATGGGTAATTTAAAAAAAAATTCCTCAAAATTTCTGGTTCCAAATTGTGGTATGATACTGCTGACCCTCCTTTGCTTAATATTTAAACTCAAACCCACTAGTTCTCAGGATTTCCTTCTATCTCAGTAGTTGCAGTGACTTTTAAGTTCTTGGAAGAGAATCTGCTGTTGATCTTGGTACTTTCCCCAGTGGTCTGTCCTTAGTGCTGCCCTATGACCTTCTTTGAGAGGAAACAGGCTCCCTTGGTTACTGGACAGTGATTTAAGGAAGTGTAGTAGTTACTCTCAAATAGTGATAAAAATGACTACCTGTCATAAAGGTGTCTTTTATGAGTGGAGCCATGCAGAATACATATCACTATGAAATACCTAGCAGAAGGTATGGGAAAGCATGACCAAGAGTTGTGGGGGTAATGGTTTGTGATCCTCACCATTGGACATTGAAGTTTGAAATACATAATTTATATTTTTAAAATTTTTCATGATTGAGAGTTAATCTTATATGGGTTCAGGGCAATTTTAAAAATATAATTACATGTAAGAATAAAAATGGCCAACCTAATAAACATTTTTAAGCACCTGCTGTGTGTAGAGGGGTGCAGTGGTTTCAGCCTACTTTAGACAAGTCTGTATTTGTGTAGTTTATCTCCTAGTTCGGATAGAGTGTTGTGTCAGTACCTCCTTACTAGATAAGTGGTAAATTAAAATTACACTCATTTGCGGAGTCCAAGGCAGGAGAGAAGGGAAGAGAAAGCTTTCCATTTTTACTCCAAATATAATTCCTACGATCTCATGTATATGTTCGTACTGGGAAGGAACCTTAGACATCAGTCGTTTTGAAGATGACAGCAGAGATTGTGATGTGCCCAGTGTTGCAGTCAGTGGCAGTGTCAGGTTGAATGGAGCTGGTTCTAAGCCCCGAGGGCTGGGCCGGCCCTTCCCAACTCGTTCCGTGCCCCTCCAGCTGGACGCCCCTTTCTCTTTACCCATCCAAGTGCACCCTGACAGGTGCTCCCTGACCCTCTCCCTCCTTCCACTAACAGCCCCTCTGAAGCCAGGAGCTCGTCCTAAACGGGTAAGTTTAGTTCAGCTGACTTGTACGGACCTGAAGGCTCCACTGGGCCTGGGACCAGCCAGGAGTTGCTGTGCCAACCCTTCTTTTCAGAAGATCGAGGCCTCCAGGGCTTGGGGAGGGGCGGGGGTGGGCACGCCCCCGCCCCCGGGGGCTCACGTCGCTAAGTTTGAATGCTGCTGTTTTTACTTTCAGGACAGCCCCAGGTGGGAATGCACCTCCCTTCCCATCAGAACAAAGAGCCCTCCTCCCTCCCTCCCCCACCCCCGCCTTGACTGCTCTAGGTTAGGCATACTGCACAGGTTCGGCTTCTTGGCAGTGTGTTCTTAAAATCCACTTGGTGTCTCGCCAGCGTCCGCGGCTTCCAAGCCCAGAGCCCGGGTCGAACAAAGCGGCCCGCTGCCTGCCGCGCCTTGCGGTCCTACGGCCCGCAGGGGGCGCTGTCGGCGCTCGGGGCTGGCTCGAGCTGGGCCCGGCGGCACGGGTCCTGGGGCCCGGGGCGGGGCTTCACCCAGACCGTGGGGCTGCTAGGCTCCGGCTCCTGGGTGCAGCTGGTGTCCACAGCTTCGCCCGCGGGCCGGCTCTGGCTCGGCACCCCGGCACCGACGCCTCCCGCCTGGGACGAGCGGCCCGGCCCGCCCAAGCGGGGCGGCGGGGGACCATGGCGGAGGCGGCGCCCGCTCCGGTGAGCCCGAGGCGGGGAGGGGGAGCGGCGCGGGCGGGGGTCCTCGCGTTCTGGCGCGCGGCCCGGCCCTTCGCCCGCAGCTGCCCTGGCCTTCCGCGCGTTTCCGCCCGCGGGGCCGGGCCTGCCCGGCCGTGGCCGTGTTGGGGGGCGGGTGGATCCGGGAGCCCTGGGCTGGACGCCCCCGCCCCGAGGGCGCGAGTGTGCGGACGTCTGAGCAACGTGGGCCCCCTCCCCGCCCCCACTGCGGGCCCACCTGCGATGGGGGCGGAGGGCGTTGTGGCGCGGCCCCGCCTCGGCCACCAGAGACCTGTCGGGGGTCCTGGGGGGGGCAGATGTTAATCACACAAAGGACGATGGAGCTGGTGTGCAGGATGCTCCGGGGAAGTCCTTGCCCCGCGGTGCGGTGCGGCGCGGTGCGGTGCGGTGCGGTTAAAGATGTAGAATACATGCGATTGCGAAGGAAACCAATGAGATTGAAATGCAGACCCCGGAAATATGTGTGTGTGGAATGCATACGTACACACTTAGTGTAAGTGCGTGCCTCCTGCAGCCGAGGGAGAAAGGCTTCCTCGGTGGCGGTCATGCCCCTAGCCGTCGGTGCCCGCCTGACTGGGGGCCTCCCCGCGGCGCACGTGGGCGGTCAGGGACAAGAATCGCCGCAAGCGCAGGGCCAGGAGGGTTCTGAAGTGATTTTAGACTGCTAACGACAGCTGCTTTTTCTTGCAGCATGACTTTCCCCATTAACAGTGGCTCTTTGAGGGATGAGAGGTACCATTGATTTAAGGATCCTACCTGGGGCCACGCAGCAAATTAGTGACAGTCAGGACTAAGAAACCCAGTTTTCTTGACTCTAGTTCAGTTTTTAATATTAGGTCGTTAGTAGTGTTTTTACTGTTTGAGTTTTCATTTGGAGGAAGAAAAACAAATTTCCTCTTATTAGTGGGATTTTAGTATTTGACAATGGCTGGCTTTGGTTGTAATTAATTTGGGACTTTTAGAATTTGTTCATATCTTAGCTCATTCTTTGTTTTAAATGTTGTATTGATCCTTTTTTTAATCACCCACATTTCTCTTCTCCAATCCTATCCCAGCTAGCCATCTTCTGTTATAATGAAGAAGAAAAAAGTTCCACAAAACTAGTCAGTATATCACAAAAGTCAGATATTGACCGCAGTATTCCACACCCATTGTCCCCCAACTCTGCAGACAAATGAGGGGAAGGTGTCTTCTCCAGTGCCTTCTTTGGGGCCAGGCTTGGTTCTTACAATTTCATTGCGTTCTGTTTTGATTCTTTCATTATTTCAACATGTACCTTGCTGTAAGTTAGCAACTGTACACCTTATTTTCCTGGTTATACTTACCTTGCATCAGTTCATTTAAGTCTTTTCATGCTTCCCTGCATTCACTGGGCTCATGATGTATTAAGTTTCAGTGTGTTCATGCACCACAGTTTGTAAGGCATTCTCTGACTGATAGGCATGCATCTACTTGGTAACCCTTCTGCTACCACAGAGTGATGCTATAAATGTTCTGATATACACTTTGTTTTTTGTTGTTCTCCAGGTGTAGGATTTTGAGACTTGAAATTATTTTGGCAGTGGATCTTTTTTGGCCTAAATTTTTATATATAGAATTGGTATAGACTAGAGAATCCTCTATTAAAAAAACCCACTCTACTAATTCAGATTGACAGCTGTTCTGTAATTTATGGTTTTAGTAAGATTAGACTGGTGCTGTCAAAAAAGAATGTTTGGAGGACAGTGAAAGTGGATATACCTGTTAAGGTATTGTAATAAAATCTTGTATTCTAATATGTATTGTAATAAGATAATGAGGACCTATGCTAGAGTGGCATGGTATAAAACCCTACAATATTGAGAACGCAGTAATAACTGTGTTGTTAGAGCTTAGGAGTTGTTCTTCCCAGGTTTCTTTTTGGAGTGGTGGATGACTTTTAAAAAATAAAACAAAATGTGCTATCCCATAATCTTGAGACCATCTCTAATTCTCTTTGCTAACAGGCCCTTGAGCAGGATGTTCAGTCTGGATCCTTGAGAGCTTTGCTGACCTCCCCAACTCTGCAGGTGTCTCCTGAGAAGGACTCCTGTTTGCACTCCCCAGAGATCACCCTGTGGACTCTGGTGGCTGCCATTCAAGCTGTGGAAAAAAAGGTGGATTTGTGCCTGGCCCGATTATTCACCTTAGAGGGTCGGACAGTGACAGCAGAGAAAAAGCTAGCAGACTGTGAGAGGGTAGCAGTGGAAATTGAAAACCAGCTGGAGGGCAGGTGGGCTGTGCTGGGCACCCTGCTACAGGAGTATGGGCTGCTCCAGAGGAGGCTGGAGAACATGGAGAACCTGCTGAGAAACAGGAACTTCTGGATCCTGCGGCTCCCCCCAGGCAACAAGGGCGAGGTCCCCAAGGTAATCTCTCCTAGTCCAGAAATGGTGGGAGCAGGTGAGACCAAGGTTGTGTGTATGTGTGTGAGAGCGTGTGATACTTGTGGTTCTAGGTGCCCCTGACGTTTGATGATGTGGCCGTGTATTTTTCGGAGCAGGAGTGGGGCAAGCTGGAGGAGTGGCAGAAGGAGCTTTACAAGCACGTGATGAGGGGCAACTATGAGATGCTGGTCTCCCTGGGTAAGGTACCAGACTTGGTCGCGTTAAAAAGCTTCTAGGGGTCACTCAGTTTGTAGAATTAACTTTGATTTGATCTCAGCCTCATATGCTTTTGGGTGCTGACTTGTGGGAGGCCTGGTCTTTATCTTTCCATAGACAGGGCAGTATGTGCATCACTAATGTGTTCCAGGCTATCTTCCTGCCCACATCCAGTAGTCAGACTGATTATATCCTCTTCCTCCATCCTGTGCATAGACTATGCTGTTTCCAAGCCCGATATTCTCTCTCAGATTGAGCGAGGAGAAAAACCATGCCTTACAGACCACTGGGGCTCAGATGACGAAGTGTCATGTCCTGGAAAACTAAGTACTAGTAAGTATGAGGTAGAAACAAATGGAAGACTCTGTGAATGAAATGCTATCAGGAAATACTACCATTGGTTTTTATTTCCTTCCAGATTTGTGCTCAGTTTTCTCCACTAGCACTTCCTTTGTACCCTTGGAAGGGTAGAATTTGGTATTTATGTCAATTTATATTTTCTAAGGGTGAAATTGAGGCTCAGAGTGGGGCAAATAGTGGCCAAGGCCACAGTAATAAGGACTGAGTTAAGTGCAGGACTCCAGACTTGTAATCTAAGAAGTAACCATTTCCCTCTCTGTTCTCTGTACCTCAGCCCTTCAGAGCGTCTCCTTTTGTATTCAGACCAGCTTCTTCCTCCCAAAGTTTGCTAACATTCTGAGAGACTTTGTCTCCTAGGATAAAGGCCCATTTGCTTTTACCCTTAATACAGTGTGGAGTAACAGAAAACACTGGACTGACAATCCAAAACTTCAGTTATCAGTCTGCTTCTAGTGCTGGGGAGTAAAATCGTTTCATCATTATAGGCCTTGGTTTTTTTTTTTTTGGCTTTAAAATGAAGCCCCTAGACAAAATCATTTTTAATGTCTTATCTAGTACTAGCATTCTAGATTTGATCAGAATTCTCAGAGAGGTGTAGGTACAAGGCAGGCAGCGATTCTGCATCACCCCAGAGAAAAATAACTGCCTGAGAATTAGGTTTTCTGTTAGAAATTCCAAGGGGTTTCTGGTGAATCCTGGGAATATGGAAAATCTTCCCTGGACCTTTATATTCTACTCAATATTAGTTATGTATAATTTCCCCTGCCCCAGACTTACCTTCTTCAGAGTATATTTCCAAGCAACTTCGACCTGCCCAAGGGGAAACAAAGGATGAACCAGTTCTTACAGATCATCAAGGCCCAGAAGCTCGAGAAAGCCTGACCGGACCAAACATAACTGGTGAGTCAGAGGACAGGGTAGGAGCTGAAGGTAGATAAAAAACAGTTGACATATGGGTTGGGGCCCCAACTTCTGAAACTATTCGGAGATTCTTCTGTAGCTGCTGCTCTCCTAGAGGGGAGAGGAAGGATGGGATTTTCTGAGGACAGTGAGCTCTAGGGCAGAGCCCATTATTCTAACACTCAGAGAACAATAATAGTAATAACTCACAATTTCATAGAGATTTGAGGTTTACAAAGTGCTTTTCTCCAAACTCTGTGAGGTAAGTAAGTTCCAGTGTTTTACTGGTGGAGGCCCACAGAGATGAAGTCACTTTATTCATTTTCATATTGCTGTTAAATGTCAGAGCCAAGGTTCAGGCTGTTGACCTGACATCTATTGACCAAGGGAATCCAGCGTTCTTTCCACTGTTCTAGCTGGATATTTTTTTACTTACTGTTCCATAAATGGATTATGCATTTTCCTACCTCTGTGTCATTGCTATAATATTCCTCCAGGCTAGGATGACCTCCCCTCATTTCTTTATTTGTTTGAATCCTGCCTCCTCTTGAAAGCCCAGTCAAAGTCCCATGGGACAATGTAATAAGCACTAACTCTGGAGTTAGAGGACCAGGATTGAAATCCCACTTCTGATTCTCACTACCTCTTCACTTGATCCTGAGCAACTCACTTCCCTCCCTGGGTATTAGTGTCTTCAACTGTAAAATAAGAGAATTGGACTAGATAGTCCCTGAGGACCCTTTCAAACCTTACCCTTGGATCCTGTGCTCTTATTTGAGACTGCCTTCTCTGACCAGACCCCTTGGCCATCTCCTGATAGAGCTTCCTGTCTGGGCTGCTGATTTTACACTTATCGTACTAGCTCAAATTCATATAAAATTGACAGGTTTCTAGAACGCTGTCCTCATCTTAACTCTGGGGCTCAGAGAAGTTAAGAAACTGATTTGTGGCCAATTGGAATAAATGGCCAGACTGTGAACCAATGTCTTCTGACTCTAACTCCAAAGTTCCCTACCACAGAACCAGACTTCTGTTTCCCATTTAGTACATGGCTACCTTATGTTTATTTTTATACATGCAAGTAACCTGTCTTCCCAAGTAGATGAAAAGTTTTCCAGTTTCTAGTCCTGCTTGGTAATCACAGGTATGGATCCCTGAAAAGAATCAGTATCAGCTATGACCATAGTGAAGTCACCCTCTCTCTAACCTTAGTTTCCCCTTAGCAGAATGGGAATAATTTACGCTACACACTTCACAGAGATTTTGTGAAGAAAGTACTTTATGTACTTTGAAGTTCTACATAAATGTCAGCTGTTACCTACTTATAAGATGTGGTCTCTTTCTTAGAAGATCTTCCAATCTAGTTAGAAAAATTAGATATACATAGATGAAAAATTAAATACTGTTAACTGTGATAAGATGACATTTCAAGAGATGTCATGAAATGGCATGTGCATTTGTTTTTGTTTTACCAAGTAAAGATCATAGAAAATAAGTGTATTAAATCAAAGGAGAGATCAAGATGGTCTAGGAAATCTTTTTAGCAAAAGTGGGACTTAAGCTTTATTTCAAGGGCTGGTTTGAATTTATCTAAGCAAAAAAAGGGGATTACATTACTCCTGGGGAGAGGAAATTTGAATCAGAATCAGGATAGTGCCAGATGACTTTGGGGACTATGAGCCTAATAGTTTGGTTGCAGTGGAAGAAACAAGGGAGTCACCCCAAAAAAGTTGTTTTTTCTCTTTTCAAAGACATTTAAGAAGAAAGGTCTTGGGGGTTGTATTTCCGGTGATCAAAACATTTCCTTAAGGTAGACTGAAATACTTAATTTAATCTCATTTTCTGTTATGTAGACCTTCACAGGCATGAAGAACAACAGGTCAGCACTGTACCTTTCAGAAAGATACAGGGGCTCTCTCCTTTTTCTTCCTCCTGTCTTAGACTGTCTAATCTTCTCCAGAATTGTTTGCTTTCTTAGGACTCAGCCCTTTGCTACTGACCATCTCCCTACTTGCTTTCACCTATGTTCCTTTCATCTCCTGCCTTCTGAATTTTCTTATTGATATGTATATGTACATGTCTGATCTCTGCCACCAGGTTGTTTTCCAAGGGTAGGAGCTGTCTCTCTTTCTCTGTACCTTTTATAATCTTGAGCCCAAGGCACTGTACCCTCAGGGTGTTATTTATAGGAGGACAATTCTACTGACCAACTATGTGCCCTTTAGAGCTATTTTTCAAGAAGTGGCAGTGGGTTAGATGAGAGAGTCATCTGCAGTCCTCTGGCAGTCTTTTATAGTCTGTCCTCAGGGACTTAACCTGCCCATGTTGGGACTGAGGAGTGAGAAGTTCTAGACCTACTGTTAGGAGATCTGACTCCAGTGCCAGTCCTGACCCTTGGTAGCTGAGTGACTGTGGACAAACTATTCCTTCCCCTGAGTCTCAGTTTCCTCACCTGTACAGTGACCAGAATGGGCAGGTGCCACTTACTTCCTAGGATTGATTAGAAAATGTGTGTAAAACCTAAAGCACTATAGAAATGTCAGTTTTTGTCATTAACAGGCTGACAGCAACCTGGGCTTCTTGGCCTCATTAACTCTGTGCTCTAACCTCCTGAGCCATGGTTGATGGGTGACTGACTTCAGGTCCTCATCTGGAACCCGATGGGGATCCGCCTTTACCAGTAGGTATCTGCTTAGGGTGTGCAAAGATGTTTCACACCTGCTGGGGAAACAGTGATGCTGAGTCCCATTCTTGTACCAGTAATGACATCTAGCATCCAAGGAAGACCTTAATGGGATTCTCTTTCTCACAGAGCCCCCCCAAGCTGGCATCAATGTTTTGTCCTCGATTAAACAGGAGGAAGAACCCCCAGATGGGGAAGAAGCATCAGCCTTCCCACAAAGGGAAATCCTGCCCTACCTGAGACTGGGTAAGTGATAGGGGAAGGAAAAAACATGTATTAAGTGCTTCCTACATGTCCAGCGCTGTACTGATAAGCATATTACAAATATTATCTTATTTGATCCTCAGAACAATCCTGGGAGGTAGGTGCTGTTGTTATCCCCATTTTGTAGTTGAGGAAATTGAAGAAAACAAGGTTAAGTGACTTGCCCAGGGTCACGTAACTAGTAAGTGTCTGAGGCTTAATCTGAATTCAGGTCTTCCTGACTCCAGCCCTAGCCTTCTGTTCACTGAACCAGGATACCCACTCTGTAGCCAGTGGGGGAAAAAAGTCAGCTCTACTTGGCTGATTGAGTGTAGTCTCCAGAGGTTCTGCTTCTTCTCTGCAGTTGCCAACTTCAGCTCAGCTACTTGGTTCTGCCCCCGGGGAGTATTGTGGTGGTGATGTGCTTACCTCCTCTTCTAGGGGGTTTGGGAAACAGGAAGATCTAGATTCTAAGTTCTTCACCCCTTTACCATTTATCCTGTCTTGGGGCTTCTACTTGTTCACTGGCCAGTATCCTGTGGCCAAGCTGCCAAGCTTCATTTATCCCCATTGCTAACTTTCCACTGACCTTAGTGTGGAATGGACTCCGCTCCCAACAGGCTACTCCCACAGGACTCAGAAACTGATTGTAGAGGCCCTCACCATCTCTAGGAGTCAATCACAGGCATTCCTTGCACCTTCTCAGGAAGAGGTTCAGTATTCACTGGTTTGGAGATGGATAGGACCAGCTAGGCCAACTAGGCCAGCCTCCTGGTTTTACAGATGAGGAAACTGAGGCCCAGGGAAGTAATGTGACTGATCCAAAGTAATCCAGATGATAACTATCAGAGGTGGGATTCGAACTCAAGTCTTGGTGACTCTACAGCTAGTGTTCTTTTCCCTGTCCTGCACTGGGAGGTCTCTGTTGTCTGTGCTGACTTTGGATGAGCCTTGGATAGAAGACCTGGCTTGCCATTTTGGGTGGATGGTGAGAAGGGAAGGAGGAGAAGGACGAGGCCTGCCACCCGCTGGTGTAGCAGTTTTGTAGGAGAAATGAGGTCTCTCATAGCTCTTGTAGCTTAGTCTTTCTTGGTCCTGCCACTGAAGCTGGTCTACTGCAGGTAGGCGGGCAATATTTATTTATCAGACGTCTGTTATGGAGGAGATAGAATGATGATAATAACAAAAATAGTTCATGGTTTAGATAATGCTTTAAAGTCTACACACCACTTTCTTTACATTATTTTATTTGAGAAAATGATAGAACCACAACCTCTGCCTTTTAGAAGGACAGACTTTTTGGGAAAACAAAATGGTGCAAGGCAAGGTGGAATCCAGTACTGGGTGGTGTGGTGCAGACTGTAAGTGCTAAAGGACTTTGAGCAGTCAGGGAAGGCTTCATAAAGGGGGTGGCATTTGAACAGGCGAAGAAGGTGGCTGGCAAGCCCAGGTGGATATTTCTTGGTTGTTGTCTGGAGCTCTCAGGCATTGCTGAGGACCAGAGCAGCTTTTGTTCTCCTCATTTTCAGCAGGTCTCTGCCTTTAACCTTCTCTTACTGGAGCCAAGAAAGAATTCCAGTCAAAGAAAACACTGCATTTTTTTTAATCTTAGTATTTCTTGTTACTTGCCCTTGATCACTAATCCTTTCACCAACTTGCATTGTGACTTTGGGAAAGTCATTGCCTCTCTCAACTTTAGTTTCCTCATCTGTGAACCGAGAGGGTTGGGGTCAATGATCTGAAGGTCCTACCAGCTTAAGCAGGCAGGGATTCTGTATTATTAAATCTGGAGAAGGGAGAGAATCCCAGGTTTGGCAGGGGTTAAGGAAAACTTCATGGGAGGATGGGAGGACTTGAGTTGGACTGGAATAAAGGGTGCAATTTTGATTAGCTTGGAGGTGGAAATGACCTTGGTTTGTTTGAAGGACCACATGTGGATTCTTTTCACCAGATAATGGACTTGTGAGCATCAAAACAGAGAGTCAAGTGGATGAGGCAGTCCTGCAGCAGCCAGCCTTGGGGCAGGGCTCCAGCGAAGCAGAGCACACGGTTTCTGAGGGAGGCAGAGAAGACATGGCTGAGCCAAGGGAGCATCCACACCCCAGTCTGCCAAGGAGTCGGGGGAGGGAGAAGCCCCCACCTCCTGCTGCTAGTGAGCCACCTCGTGTCCTCCCACGCCGGAGAGAGCGGGCCTTCCCATGTCCAGACTGTGGGCAGAGCTTCAGGCTGAAGATCAACCTGACCATTCACCAGCGGAGCCACGTGGAGGATGAGGACTGGGCAGCCCAGGGCAGCTGGCCAGACACATGGGGAGGGACTCCTGCCTCCTTGGAGCCGGGGGAGGTGGTGGTGCCTGGCCCCATCATCCAGTGGCTTCCCGATGAGGCAGAGAGCCACCAAGCCCTGGCTGGAAGGCCATGCCAGGAGCAGCGTCCATCATCCAGCCGGACATCCAGGCTCTACCACTGCAGCGAGTGCCTGCGCCTGTTTGAGCAGCGGAAGAGCCTCTTGCTGCACCAGCGCTTGCACACAGGCAACAGCCAGGGCTGTCCCACCTGCTCCTATTGTGGCAAGGGTTTCCGGAGACCCTCAGATCTATTCCGCCATCAGCGCATCCATACTGGTGAACGGCCCTACCAGTGCTCTGAGTGTGGTAGGACTTTCAATCGCAACCACCACCTGGCTGTCCACATGCAAACCCACTCCAGGAAGCATCAGGACAGCCCTCACTGTGCCAAAAGAGGAAGTCTGGCTCTGGCCCGCCCCAGCCGTGCTGAGGAAGGTTGAGCCCAAAGGACCCCTTGGGGTGGGGTAAGCTCCTCACCTTACAATAGGGCCCTGCTGCACCTGTAGAGGCAAGAGCCTGCTATCTTCATGCTGCTGCTCAGCCTGGAGAATAGCAAAGCCCTTTATCTCCACCTGCCTGGCACTGTTCCCTCCGTTTGGCAGAGATCTCGCCCTAGGACGATTTAGGAAATTTTCTTTTTCTTTGTACTAGAACGTTGGGCAGGTGACATGTAATTGGAATCATGAGAGTGCTCAGAAACTTACATTTTCTATTGTCCAAGTCTGGTACCTGTCCCTCAGGATCACTGAGCCCAGGAATCAAAGGAGATGGGTTCTTGGTGGGGGTGGAGGAAAGGCTTAGCACTTGGCACAGCTGGTGGGCTGGGACTTGGGCATATTAATTGATCTCTTCCACGAGCCCCAGTGTAACCTACCTGGGAACTTCCTCAGTCCCCTCTGCCAGTGGAGCTTGGGTAGGGGTCCACGTGCTGTTCTGTATACTCAGGCCTCTGGAGCAACATGTATTGAAGAGAATCACTGTCGTGATTTTTCCTTTTTTGTTGTTCTGATATTTGTCTTGAATTTCTTTTTCCAATGGAGTTTTTTTTTTTATTATTACTGCTTGTATAAGTGGTCTGAGTTATCTCAAAACAGTACAGGAAGGACTTAGTAGAAGTTGACACAGTGCCTCTGGGGGTGTGTGTGTAGGAAGTTACCATGCTGTGGCTCCGAGTGTGCACGTAGAGAGGAAATTACCATGTTGTGGCTCTGAGTGTGCATGTACAGAGAGGTTTGCACACAATACATCTGGCTCTGTGTATGTACACATATATATAGTGTATGTGTATGTATAAGCACACGTACTCTGCACGCAAATGTATATGTACATGTGTGTCTGTATACGCCCACCCACAGAAAGCTCAAAAGAAAGCTTCAGTCTTTTAGGAGGACTAAGCCATGAGCTAGCTAGGATTCTAAAGCCTGTGATCACCATCCTCAGGCCACTGGAGTAGGTGTGACATTTATCTAGCATTTTCCCTAATTTTTTTATCTCAAGTTCTTTTACATCTCTAGTAATAATAATTATCTTACATCTCTGTAACTCTTTATGGTTTATAAAGGGCTGCCCTCACAGCTGAGGTATCTGAGACAAGGATCATCATCTTCCTTTTGTAGAGATGATACAGATAAATGAGGTTCAAGATAGCCTGACTTCATTGGACATTCAAACTTGTTTCTACCACTGTTTTTTCCACTATACAATGGTATCTATTATTTCATCCAAATTTGACTTGTGCTTTTATGGGGGAAAAAATCCAGTTCTCCCGGATAGTATCTGCTCATGTGTAATGTGATTCTAGCCAAACGTCTATAGATGACAAAAAACCCCAACAGCCTTCCCCAGCAGAGAAGAAGGCTGCTGATCCGGCTATCAGTGACCTTCAACCAACTCAGCTTAGGAGCCTTTAGGCTTTGTTTAAAAATTTTACCTATTTCAAAAAAACAACCGATGAACCTGTTCTGGTGCATATGGACTCTACTGATTAAGTTGTTCAACTCACTCATCATAAGTGAAGTAGAATGAGCCCAAAATGGGACACAGAATGCTAGACTTTTCAACCTTTTGTCATTTGGGAAAATCACAAGATTTCTCTAGGTCCCACCTTTTTGATCTCTTGGTTGGGGATGATAATTCCTTTCATGCTTTTTTTTTTTTGAAAGGCCATTGTTGGACCACAATAAGAACTAATATAAAAGTCCTGTTGGGGGCGGGGGTTTAAGACTCACCCTTCTACTCATTTCCCCATTCTCCCCCCCCATCCAAATTTGTTCTTAGGAATAACAAGGGAAGAACAGCTGAGAAAACTGAACGTAGCTGTATTAGGCAACAGGGGACAAAAGCTTTTGTAAAAGCCAAATCTCAAAGAAAGAATTTTAGGCACCAGTCGGCAGCCCGATTTCCAGCGTGGCTGGCTCCTCTTCCTGGGGGCTGGGGGGGCCCATTGAGAAGAGCCATCTCCCACCTCCCCTCTTTTACTCCTGGGCACTGCCGTGGGGGTTTGGAAGATGAAGTCCACCCTAGATGGCACGGGGGCCGAGCTCCGCCAGGGCTTGGGGAAAGCAAGAGGTGCAGCCTCCTCAGGCTGGCCTTCGGGCCGGAAGTGCTGCAGGCCCATCGCTGGGGTTCGATGTGGAGACTGACGCTTGGGGCAGGGGGAGGGGAATTTCCCCTGGGAACCCCCGCACTAAAGCTGATTCTCAGCGGGGGCTCCCCTCCCCCGCTGACCCTCCTGGGCCTGCTTTGCGAGTGCTGGTTGGGCCCAAACACCGTCCACCTTTGACCTCCCCTGCATCCGCCACATACAGACAAGCTAGGGGACGGTGGGCACGGACCCCCCGCGGGGCTCAGCGAGCCCCTGTGTGCGCCAGGCGGGCCCGCGGCCACTGGGAGGGAGAGCACGTGGAGGCGAGAATTGGCCAGCTGTTCGGGAGGGGGCCGGACTGGGTTAGGGCCGGAGAGGTTAGGGCCGGCCGGGGCCCGCGGAGGTTAGGGTCGGCCGGGGCTGGGGGCCCCAGACGCAGGTGTCCATCCATGAGGATTAGCTCCTCGGGTAAGAAATGGTTCCGCGTCACTGTGGCGTCTGGCGGGCTGCCCACGGTATATGTTGGGGGGGGTCCTCCTGGACGCCCAGTTTGGTGTAGACGACCCCCAAGGGCCGGCCTACAGACTACGGTGCTCCCAAACGTCTTCGTGCCGTTCTTAGCTTGACCTGGCACGAAGACTCGGAGAGCCCCGTCTAAGAGCCAAAGGGGAGCCTCCCTGGCCTGGCCCGGCTCCTGACCCGCTCGCGCGGCCCAAGGACACGGACGGAGCCCGCGCGGGGGCCGCCTCTCTGCTGTTCGCTCCTACGGGCCCTAGGGGGCGCCGCGCGCTCCGCGGCCGGGAGGAGGCGCTGAGCGCTTCTCCTTCCCCCGCCAGCCAATGAGGGGGCTGAGCTCCCAGGATGCAGTGGTTATCAACACGGCGGCAGCTGCAGCAGCTGTGTGGCTCGCGCTGCAGAGGAGCAGGAGCTGGAGCCGCAGCCAGGCCGGGGCGCAGGTGCTGCAGAGCGGGGCCCAGCCCGAGGGTCCGAGCTGAGCGCGAGGCCGGAGCGCAGCAGCAGCAGCAGCCGCGGAAGCCGCGGAGGCGGAGGCAGCCCAGCGTGGGGCCGGCCCTGCGGGAGCTCACGGCGCCCCGGGCCCCCGCTCGGGGTTTTGGATCCGCGCCCTCCCGCGCCCAGCTCTGCCGGAGGAAGCCCCCGTGCGCAGGCAGAGAGCCGCTCCGGAGCCCGCTCGGCCGCGCCGCAACCTCCCCGCGGCCCCCGAACGAGACCCAGGGCCATGGCCGAGGCGGCCCCCGCCCCGGTAAGAGCCCGCCCCCAGCCCCTAGCCCGTGTCGGCGAGGAAGATAGACCCCTCCCCGGGCGCAGCTTCTCTGAGGGAGGCCGGGGCATGGCTCCGGCCCCCGGGGTCAGGGTCAGGCCCGAGGTCAGCTTGCACGAGTTAGTTCGGGAGCCTGGCGTCCCCCTGCCTCTTCTCTGCCTTGGCTCCTCGGCTCCCTCCTGACCTTCAGCTCCGCTCCCCAGCCCAGGACCACCGTCCCTCCTGACCCTGCCCGCGCCTCCCACGGGGCCTCCTGTGCTGTGCCCCACTCCTGCCCACCTGCTGCCCACACGTCTGCATCCGAGAGACGGAGCCCCCCTCCCGCCCCCCCGTGTCCGTGTCTCCCCTTATTGGGGCCAGCCTGCGTCCAGGTAGTCCGCCCGCGCCTTTCCGACGTCCTTTGCCAGCCCTGTCCTTAGGAAGGAAAGGGGCCTTCCATAATTGAGGCCGAGCCTTGGCATAGCTTGTGCATTTGGTACCAGGGAACTAGCTGTGTCCTGATGAGTGTAGGAACCACCACCATACAGAGAGGGCTTCAGGAGAAGTCTAGGGGATCCTGTTTGGGACGTTTTCTTGACTTGTCACAATTAAAGGGGAGACAACCACGGCTTCTCCCAACTTTGCTTGTAATGCCTCCGTCAGAGACCAAATCCCCGGGTGAAGCTGATGTCGGGCTGGCCTGTGGAAATTTTTCTAAGGTTTTTATTCCCTCAGTGCCTAGGAGGGCATTGTGGCACCTCCCAACTCCAGTTATCAGGTTGGGGTTCTCATCCAAAGGCTCTCAAACTATCTCTGTCTTTGTTTCTGGGTGGTTGGGCCCGACCTTCTGGAAGTGATTCAAGTTGGTTGGAGGCAGCAGAACTCTGAAGGGACAAGAAATTCACAGAACCATAGGATTTGAGAGCTGGAAGCATCTGACCAAATAAATATTTGGGTATGGTTCAGTTCAGTTTTGAATGAGGAAGGAGGCCTATTAATTGAAGAGGGCTTATTTCCCTGCCTGAGAGTGAGACTCCATTCCACACCCCTGGAAGGTTCTGGGGCTTGGATTTCACCCCTACTTTCAGGGGCTCCCCTGTCTTATCAACCAAATGAACTTTCCCATTTTGTCACAATTTATCCTAGCTGGAAAGGATCAAAAAAACCCAGTAATTGAAGGAAGAAGCTTCAGTGACTTTGAATTTTCAATTAGCAGAAATATCAAATACCAGGTCTCCCAGCACCTGAATCTGAGTGAGCAAGTTGGTAATCAGGAAGCATTTAGACATTGCCTCCTATGTATGAGGCATTATACAAGATGATGGAGACATACATAAAAAAATTAGGCAAGTTTCTCTTCCTGGAGGATACAGTATATTCACAGATAAGTAGTGGATGTATACAAAATGGGGTTGCTGCCGCTTGAGCTGAGCCATAAAGGAAGCAGGGGGTTCTAACACATGGAGTTAGAGAGGGTGGATGTGTAGAGGGAGAGCTTTTCAAACGTGGGAGACAGCCTTGGCAAAGACTGAAGATGAACTATAACATGCAAGCACTTAGAAGTAGGCCAGTTTGACTGGAACATAAAGTTCATGTGGGAGAATAATGTGTAATCAGCCCAGAGAGATAGAGTGGAAACTCCCCATTGCTAGAGTTTCTCAAACTAATGGCCACAAAACACTCTGGGGCTTAAAATAGGTGGATGAAATCCATAAATGTTGACTGTCTGAATGAGTGGGAGTGATGGGTCTAGGGGTTTGTAATTCTCCCAGTATTAAGAATAATTGAGGTGATTCTTAGAGAAAATAAAGAAATAAAACCTGTCTTCATGCTGAAAACTTTCCACAAATAAAAAGTGGTTTTGATTTACACTTCAATAATTTAGTGAAAAATAGCAATAACATTGACATTTTTTTCTTTTAGAACACCTATTCACATGGTACAGACTTAAACTTCTTTAGAAATGGTGATTAGGGGTCACAAGTGGAAAAAGTTTAAGAAACTCTCAAAAAGCATCTGTGTTACACAAGTCACTTCCCCTCTGAGCCTTTGTAAAATAAAGGGTTTGGACTAAATGGCCTCTAAGGCCCCTTCTGGTCTAAATCCTAATATGCTGTGGAGCACAGTTGGAGGAACTTGCAGACTCCTGAATCCAAATTCTTCTGCTTGAGTGTTAAGGCCTTCCCCATGATGGCCAGCACCATTTGTTCTTTGCTCCTTAACCTGCATTCTCTGCTTTAGCCAGGCTGATCGAATGATCCTGTTAACAAAGGTAATTCTTCACCTTAGTTCATATTATTTCATCCTGCTGCCCTTCACACTTGAAATGCTCTTTCTCTTCTTCTCCATTTTTCTAAGTTTTAGCCATCTTTGAATAGTCCGTTCTTTTCAACCTGATTTTTCTGAATTTTAAAAACACTTAGTCATTTATTTGGCACTTCATTCTTTTCTCATTCTTTTCGTGCATGTTAATTTTGTCTTTCCAAGTAGATTATGAGCCTTTTTAGGGTATCATTTATATTACCAAGCACAGGATGAGATGCTCAGAGAGTTGGAAGAGACCTTAACAATTATCCAATTCAGTCCTTAAAAATCAAGCCAACTCCTTATTGTGAGAAAGTAGACCCAGAGGAGTAAAGTGGCTTGTTCACAGGCATACTCTCTGTTAGTGTCAAACTTGAAACTGGCTCCTAAGTTACTTGATTAAATACTTCTTCTGCTGTACTATTTCTCAAAACATTGTTTTCCTTTGGAAAGTAAGCTCCTCGGGGGCGGAGCCAAGATGGCGGAGTGAAAGCAATGACTCACCCAAGCTCCTGGAAAAACTCCTCTGGATATCTCTGGGGGGAGAGTCTGACCAGACTTTGGAGGTGTAGAATCCAGTGGGTGACGGACTTTGACGGATTCGGAGCCCAGGCTGGACCAGAGGGTCCACGGGAGGGATCTGTTCCGCGGGGGTCTTACCCGGCGCACAGCGCGGCGCGGTCAGCGCGGCAGGGCGGAGGGGACCAGAGGAGCCCCAGAGTGGCGGGCGAGACCAGCGGAGCAGGAGATAAGCCAGGCCGAACCGGTGAGAGCCGCTGAGTGCCAGACATCAGCGCAGCAGCCCTTGAAATCTTCAGCCTGAAGACGGACTTCAGTGGGTCACTACTTGAACTTCCAGGAACTGGGATGGCAGAGTGATCAGTAAGTGCTCTCTCTTCCCCCCTGATGACCGTGAGGGAACCATAAAATTCTTCCCCAGATTAATCCTGGATCAGCGGGAACAGCAGAAGGGGGCGGGTGGTCTCATAACACCAGAGGCTGGAAAGGTGGCAAAGGGGGATTCTTCCTACGGTGGCGGAGACGGCTGGAGGGACAGACGACCCAGGGCAGAGAAAATTCGCACTGAGACCCAGGCAAGCCTCAGAGCTGGGAGACGAGCCCCAGGAGGGGCGGGAACACGCATTAGCTTCTAGGCGTGCCCCAGCCCTCCAGGGGAAAAGGGAAGACAATAGGGAAGCTGGGATCACCATCCCCTGACCTTGCATTTGCCTCAAGTCAGCTGAGGAGATATCCTGAGACCAGACCACCCCTCCCACACACCTAACAAGCTAACCCCAGGGTTGATCGGGGAAACAAAAAACAAAAGCCTGCTTTTAGCCTAGACACACATCAGCTCAACTTAAAGATCTGTACCTTCTGACTGAAAGAACCAAAAGCTACAACACTCAGCCAACATCATGAATCGGAAAAAGCAGACGAAAAGTGAAAAAACCATAGAATCTTTCTATGGGGATAAGGACCAAAACACAAACACCAAAGAGGTTAGAGCTGAGACTGTACTTCCATCTGAAACCTCAGATGGGACTATGAATTTTCTCGCAAGCACAACTAGAGTACCTGGAACATCTGAAGAAGGATATAAAAGAAAAACTGGCCAATGATTTTAAAACTATAAAAAAAGAATTCACTGATGAGAACATCACCCTGAAAAAGGAAAGTAAGCTCCTCAAGGACAGGACCTGTTTCTTTTCAGTCTTTGTGTCCCCATGCACCTAGAGTAGTGCTCCATAATCATTCATGAATGATTATGGAGCCACAGCAGGAGCCAGATAGTCATGAGAAGGCCTGGCAGGGAAGGGGGAGAGCCCAGAACAAAGTCAGTATTTAATAAGTGCCTGTTGAATGAAAAATATACATATCAGGTTCCAGTTTAACTGCCTTGAATTTTGGCCATATCCTGCCAACCTCTTTCATGTCAGACTTGGAGACTGGCCCAGAGATCCCCCAAGAGGTATCTACTGGTAGTGTCAAAACTTTGAGACATCAAACTCAAGTTCTCTAATATCAGTTTGAAGATCCTACACTAGTTATCTTCTTTCCCACCCCTATTCTGCCCCCTCCAAACCTATTGTATCTCCATTGTTTACTGGTGGATTAATGCCTTAATTAGGAAGGGACCATGGTATAGTAACAAGAATATTTTTTCTTAAACTCATATATGTGGGTTCAATTCTCAACTCTAATACTAAGCTGTGTGATCATGAATAAGCCACTCAACATCTCAGAACCTCAATTTCCTCATGTAAAATGGGGATAGTCATACTTTCCCTATCTCACTTGGTTATTATAAGGAAAGTACTGTGTAAACATTAAAGTACTACATTTCCATGTTTCACTAAAATTACCATCTCCATATCAATCTGTGTTCTGCTCCCTCCCTCAAAGTCTTCACCAGTTGATCCCTTCTGTGAGTGAATTGTCCCGTTATAACCACATCCCACGGCACAGCTGTGTGTCATACCAGGAAATTACTTTGTGTAGTTTATTTACAACTTGGTTCTAAGTAAAGTGTAACCTGAGCCACATTTTAAAGGTATTACGGCAACTTTCTTTGAATCCTTTTTAATATATCATAGACTAGCTCCTGATTTCTATTTTTATATATTGAGATTCTTATTTTTTAGGTTTTTTCTTAAAATTTATTTAAATTTTCTTCTTCTTCTTTTTTTTTTTTTACTGACGTGTCATCCACAAACGTGAACATTTCTATAGACAAAGAACAAAAGAGGATTGTGTGTGAAACTGAACATCAGTTATATATCTCATGCATTGCATGATGGGGGTCTTCTTTTCTGGTGGTACACTGCTTTGATATCCTTTACTACTTCGTGTATGTAATTTATTATTTGTAGTATTCTGTGGCCTAATTTCACGTACCCTACTTTGGTTACCTTTCAAAGAATCTGCAGTTTTGCTTTCTGAGAGACTATAGTATCCCATGATTCAAAGCCATGAAGTAACACTGGAAGAATGTTGGTGTTGTGAAGTGTGTAGCATTCATATACCCAGTGCTCAGCACAGTGCTTTGCATAGATTAAGTGTTTAGTAAATGTTTCATGCATTCATAATGTTGGGGGTTTTGTTAAGGGGAAGCTTAGGGTTATTGAAAGCTCTAGATCTAGCCTGTTTCCTTCCTCCTCCCTTTTCTCCTCTTCCTTCTTCTCCTCAATTCTGAGGTCACTTTGTTGTCCATCATCATTGTCTGTCTAAAATACGTATACTGTTGAACCAGCTATATAGGTTGTCTAATTATGTATTTTAGTAATTAAGAGGTTTTCTTTATCCACTTTTCTTTTTCCTATGTTAGACCAAATTCTAACACTAACAAAATTTATTTCAGGCTCTCAGTAAAATGATCATTATCCATCTAGTGCTTCTTGAGAGTTCTACATGCTAGGAGTTGTTGAGCACATGACCTGGTTCCTCATCTCAAGGAGCCCTCTCTGGGGGCAGTCATTACACTTCTAGGCTAGCCCAGGCTTCTCTAAAGCAGCTAAAAGCATGATCATACCTCCTAAAGGAAA
Organism: Notamacropus eugenii; assembly: GCF_028372415.1. Classification (NCBI taxonomy): domain Eukaryota; kingdom Metazoa; phylum Chordata; class Mammalia; order Diprotodontia; family Macropodidae; genus Notamacropus; species Notamacropus eugenii. Next base: position 97,768,400 of record NC_092874.1, on the reverse strand, counting down.
GTCATTGCTATTTAAGCCAGTATTTACTAAGCAGTAAGTAAGAGAAAATGAATGAGGTTGAAGGGAAGGCATAAAATTACAAAACAAAAACAAAAGCCTACAAATAGCCATCAGTTTGAGGCTTTCCGTTTTGATCTTATGTCCTTCTCATAGGACGCTGCTTGTCTTTTCATTTTAGGCTGAAAATTCTTACAGGGAAGGGAAACCCTTTTATAATCTCTTACCTGTTCTGTACAGTGAGTGTTTAGTAAATGAAGTCAATTGTGTACCAGGGGCTGTTTGAACGTAGTGGTCCTGGAAAGGAGGTAACATGCACGCGTGCGTGTGTGTGTGTGTACTAGCTAATGTTATTATAGATGGTATAAAGCTTATTGACCCTTTTTATGGATGAGGAAACTGAGGCCCAGATAGGTAAAATATACTAGTGTAAAATCTTAGCCATAGTGTGGTCTCAAAATTATAGACTCTCAAAGCCCAAAGGAGCCTTTGAGAGCAAGAGCAATGAGTTAAGAGACAGGTTCTAAGATGTGAAGTGAGTGACTGCCCAGCTGGAACTTGAACCTGGGATGGTGGTCCCCAGCCAGTTTATTCCAGTGGCAGCACTGCCTCTCAGGGTCTTCCCTTCTTGAAACTGGGACTCTGCTTCCGTAGCTCAGCCATGGTTCTAGCTACTGTCTCTTTGTTGCTGATTATGGGCAATGGAGATGACTTCCTCCTACCTTCTCACCCCAATTTGTTTCTGTCTCTCCTTGTGTTAAGTCTCAGGAATGGGACACCAGCATACAACACCCAGCGCCTCCAGCATCTCCTACAGTCCCTCAACGAGAAGCCCAGATCCAGTCAGCTGAGATCTCACTGCTGGCTATCCTGGCTTCCATTCAGGCTGTGGAGCAGAAGGTGGAGTCCCAGGCTGCCCGCTTACAGACCCTGGAAGGGCGGACAGGGACGGCGGAGAAGAAGTTGGTTGATTGTGAGAAGACGGCAGTGGAGTTTGGGAACCAGCTGGAGGGCAAATGGGCTATTCTGGGCACCTTGCTTCAGGAGTATGGGCTACTGCAGAGGAGGCTGGAGAACATGGAGAACCTGCTCAGAAACAGGAATTTCTGGATCCTGCGGCTCCCCCCAGGCAGCAAGGGCGAGGTCCCCAAGGTAATCTTCTGTTGGATATAGCTTAGTACATAATGTTCTCAAGAGGCCCAGAGCCAGCAGAAGGCAGAATTCTTTGTTCCTAATACTAGTCAACCAGTTATTCCAAAGATCTTTGGGATATTTGGGGAGAACAGATATAAACATCGTGGGCAGAAGAAAAGGAAGAGCTTTGATGTTGGAGTGTGTACAGAGAGGTGTGCTAGGAACTGACCATAAAGTAGAGAAGAAACCTGTAAAAACCTGTAAGTAGCCTTCAGCTTAGAGGTGGACATGGGGAGGTCATATGGAACAGGAAAAGCAAAATTCAACCTCAAGCAGCTTGAGGCCTAGTGGGGATGAACACTTATTTACTGGAGTTTTATAAAAGAGCCCAAGAAATCACCAGATGAGACTCTGAAATGGGGGTCTCATGTACTATTTTCCAGGTCCCTGTGATTATTGAAGATGTGGCCGTGTATTTCTCAGAGCAGGAGTGGGGGAACCTGGATGACTGGCAGAAGGAGCTGTACAAACATGTGATGAGAGGAAACTATGAAACATTGGTGTCCTTGGGTAAGGAGCAGCTGTCTTGGTGTTAAGAGCTCTGGAGTCTTTATAGAAATAAATCCTGTTTTAATTTTTGCCTACTGACTTAGCTACTTAAATTGGAATCCTATAGTTGAGACATAAAAAGGACTTTGAAAGAACATCCAATACACGTAAGGTGAGAAGCAATGATTTGCTCAGGGTTACACAAGGTTAAAAAAAAGGAGAATACAGAAAAAGCCTGGGACTCCTGCCTGTAGCATAGTGCTATTCCTGTTTTTCTGTGGGTAGTTATTTGTATACCTGATTTATTTCCCTGTACTATGCTGTGAGCTTTCGAATGAGTAGAAGCCTTGTCTTGTGTCTTTGTATTTCTCAGGGCTTAGCAGAGGGCCTTATCCATCATATGTGTTTGATAAATGTTGGCCAAATGTATGGTTGGTGATGAATCAACTCTTAACAGCGACTTATTAACCTCTTTTCATTTGAGAACCTTACAATCCACGTCTTCCACTCAATTAAAATCATGGTAGCTCCTTTCTTTCTCATTGGGTTTCAAAGCCTGGTTCACGGTCTTTCTCAACTCCTACCCTCAAACTAGGGGATTTCAACATGTATGTTGACACTCTCAAACACCACAATTACCACGTTTCTTAACCTGCTCACTTGCCATTACCTACTCCCCTACCCCACCTCAGCCCTATACAAACAGGGTCATACCCTAGATTTTGCCATTACCCACAGATATACCACCTCTTCATTCAAGAACTCTAAAATCTCATCTGATCATAATCTATTGGCTTTCTACCTCCCTGTGCCTTCCTGTACCAAACCCTACTCTTTCTTCATCGATGCCGTGACCTTCAGTCCTTTAACCTCTCAGTTCTCTCTCAAGCTGTAACCTCTGCACTAGCCACTCCCTCCTCTTCTCCCCATGTTGACCCACTGGTGAACCAGTTCATCACTATACTGTGTCTTCTCCATTTGAGTCCTCAGACCCCTCATTATGCCTGTTGTGCCCTGCCAGGCCTTCAGTTACTCTCACCATCTGTTATCTTGACTATTGCACTTGTGCTACTCAACAAAGACAGAGAAAATCATGCAAACATTCTGACTGCGTCCTCTACAAATTGATGTTCTACAGTCTCAACCGAGCCCTCACTGTTCCTACACAGTCCCCCTCCACAGCAGCTCTTTCAGATCTTTTCATTCCTCCCCAATGACTCCTCCCTTCTTCCCCCAAGCTGAGAACCTTGCCCCATATTTTACAGGAAAATTTGAATTCATTCACTATGAATGCCGCCTCTTCCTCATCTGTCACTCAGGTGCTTTCCGCTACTATTTCCTCATTCACTCCTACCTCATATAATTTCACTCCTTACCAAGACTAATCCCTTCTTGTTCAAGAGATCCTATTCCCTCTCATCTCCTCCAGCAGATTGCCCACTCTGTCCTTCCCACGCTTCCACTTATTTTCAATCTCTCCCTCTTTACTGCCTTATTCCTGGCTGCCTACAAACATGCCCATGTCTCTCCCGTCCTGAAAAAGCCCTTACTTGATCCTTCCACCTCAGTAACTATCACCTTATGTCTCTTCTCCCCTTTGTGGCTAAACTCCTTGAAAATGGCTGTCTACAGTAGACCTCCACTTTCTGTCCTCTCACTCTCTTCTTGACTCCTTACAGCATGGCTTCTGATCTCATCATTTCACTGAAACAGCTTTTCTAAATTATCAGTGGTCTTCTGATGGGCCAGATCCATTGGCCTTTTCTCAGTCCTCATTCTTCTTGACTTCTCTGTATCCTCTGATGCTGTTGGCCTTCTTCTCCCTGATATTCTCTTTCTCCAGGTTTCCAGGACATCTCTTTCCTGGTTCTCCTACCTAAGCTCTTTCTCAGTCTCCTTTGCTAGATCTTTCTTTATCTAGCTCTTGCCTACTGATTGTGGGTGTCCCACAAGGCTTTATTATGGATCCTCCTCTCTTTACTGCTTCACCTGGTGATTTCATCCACTCCCCACTATGCTATTGATTCTCTAATCTACTTATCCTTCCCGAACCTCTCTGCTGATTTCCAGTATCATATCTCCTACTGTCTTTCATACATTTCGAACTGGATGTCCACTAGACCTCTTAGGCATATAAATAATGCCTAATGACTGACTGACTTGGGCTGGGGGAGGAGTAAAGGGAGAGAGTAGAAATTTAGTTTCCCTTTTCAATATTGTGGTCCAAGCTCAGTGATCTGCTCTTTCCCAGATTACATGGATAAAAAACCACATGGCTGTGTTTGTGCTATTTGAAATGTGGTTAGGATCAGAAGATGACTGTAGACCCCTCAATTACTACTTATGAAGGCTGACCCATGGGGCATATGGACAAGATAAGAAACAGTGGGACATAGAGAAAACCTTAAAGGCCTAAGTTCCTGGATTTCTTTCCCCATAAAGTAATTGGGATACATGAAGAGCCTTGTGGTTTTCCCTTCTTAGTTTCCTGCTCATCCTGTTTGACTGTTAGAAAATTAGAATCTATGACTTCAAGTTCCAGATGTCACCTGTCCGGCCTAGAGGCTGATGGGCTACCCGAGTCTTACCTTACCTGTCGTCCAGGTCTTCGGTTGGCCAAACCGGATAAACGTATTGAGAGAAGAGACTTTCCAGAGTCAAACAAGGGTTAGGCTTTATTCAGGGTCTTGGTTAGATGTGCACGGTGAATTCTTCATCAGGAGAGAGGAATCCTCCTCCTCCCAAGGAGGCAAAGATCGTACAGCAAGCGAATGGGAGTGGGAGAGGGGAGGGACCCTCTGCCCTCTAAGGGCCCTTCAGCGCAAAGAGCGCCTTCAGGCTTTCCTGACCCTACTTAAGCTCTCCCGCCGCATAGTTTGCACGTGAATACCGGGCGTGCTCTCAGCCCTTAACTTAGTCAACAACAGGTGTGCTCAGACCCCGGGGCCAAACTCCAGGGTGGGATGCTCTCCCCAGCACGTATCCCACAGAGAAGAGGCTCCCACAGAGAAGAGGCGGAGATGCACAAGATAGCCCGTGTCTCACGCCTCAGTTCCCAGCTATTCCCTGGGGGGCCTCATGAGAACCCTAAGGTTTAGAAGTCCTCACCTTTACCTGCCTGAGACTGTCCACATGAAACTGAGCTTACACCCCCAACAGTCACCAACCTAGGTCATCGTCCTTCCTAACACTTCACCTTATTCCTTACCAGATTATGCCATCTCCAAGCCAGATCTCTTATCTCGCATTGAGCAAGGGGAGGAGCCCTGTAACCAAGAGCTCTCAAACACAGAGGAAAGAGAGAACCCAGTCCATCCCAGTGCTGGTGAGTACCTCTGCTACTGGAGGGGATGGAAGAGGAATCTTAGTCAGCTACTGGCAGTACCATGCCATGGAAAGAATTGGAATACCGGGTTCTTTCAGAGAGGAAAGGGACTGAAGAAGCTATTTCATCTTACATATGAGAAAACTTGAGTCCTAGAGGGTTGTTTTGATTTTTTTTTTACCCAAGATCATACCACTAGAGTCAGAGCTAAAACTGGAATCCTACGTCTCCTTACTTCTAGTACATTGTTCTTCTTATTACGGGAACCAGATGTTCTAACTTGGGCAAGTCTTTTAATCTTTTGGGACCTAGGTTTCCCTATGTGAAATTTTTGAAAAAAATTATTGATGACATAATCTCTTAAGATTTCTTTTAGATCTAAAAATCTAGCATTTGATCAAACACCATGTTAATAAAAACCAAAGCCATAGTTTTTTCCCTTGTATGACCTGGTTAGTTTTGTTCACTAACCTAGCCATATGCTTATTGTAAATCTCTCCCATTATTCAAAAGGGGTAACAGGACTATTGTCTTATTCCTAGACTATGGGTAGAATTTCTCTCAAAGAAGATTGGAACATGACTTCTTGGGATGTTTCTTTTCTTTTTTAGTTTTTTAGTATGAACTTAATCAACAAATGCATTCATCTCTGTATACAAGTAACTTTTGTTTTCCTTCTGTGTGTGTTTGAAATGTCCTATTGATTCTCTTTTTTCTTTCCATGTTTGTCACTACTCACTAACTGGCTCAGCACACCCAGGTAAGAAGCTTTTTCTTGTAAATATGTGTAGTTGAGCAAAATAAATCAACATGATGGTCATGTCTGAGAATATATGTTTCATTTTATATCTCTAGTCCCTCACCTTTCTGTCAAGAGCTAGATGGTGCAGTGGATAGGGTACCAAGCCAGGAAGACCTGCTTTTGAATCTAGCCTCAGACTCTTCCTGGCCATGTGGCCCTGGGCAAGTCACTTAACCTCTGTCTTAATGTCCTCAGCTGGAAATGGGGGTAATAATCCAGGGTGAGGATCAACTGAGGTAATATTTATTTTCAGCACTTAACACAGCACCTGGGAACAGACTAGACATTTGATAAGTGTTTCCTATCTCCCTCCCCCTCATCAGTCTTTTAAAGTCACGATTGGTAGCTTCTTTTGTCAGCATTCTGAGATCTTTCAGTTTTCTCCTTTCGTTAGTGAATTTGCTGCGTAGATTGTGCCATTGATTCTGTTTGTTTCACTCTGCTTCAATTCATAGAAATCTCTCCACATTTCTCTCGCTTCTGATATTTGTAGAATTCATTCATCAGCAAATTAAAGCTCATTGGGTAAATGCCATTAGGATTTTTGAAGGAGTTGTAACTTGTGTGATTGGAAGAAGGGACAGGGTTACACAGTACAGCGAGTGTTGCCTGCAAAGTCTGCTCTTTGGGAAACCTTGGGCAGACCACTTAACATTCATGGGTCTCAGTTTCCTCGTTTGTTTAAAATTATAAAAATAAAGGAGTTGGACTAGATGTGGCCTCTGAGGTTAATTCCAGCTCTAGATCCATAGTCCTGTGATTCCCTGAGTCTGAAGAGTAGTTTCTATCAGTTCTCAGATTTTCTGTGGTCTTATAGCAGCTCCTTCAATCAGTCATTTGGTTTTAATAAAATCACGCCTCATTCATCCTTTGTCATTTGGTAGAGGAATGCAAAGAACCAAATGTGTCTGGACAGCTAGACCTATTCACTATAGGACAGGGTGAAAGTTCTGACTTTTTATATCATGCCATGTAACATATTATAGACATCTTGATTTATTCCATGAAATTTTTTCTTTTTTTGCTCATTCTTTTTATTTTTAAAAATTGTATTGATATGTTTTGTTTTTATGTCACCTATATTTCCCATTATAGCTTCATTTCCACCCCTTTACAGAGATCTGTCCCTTATGTTAAAGAATAAAAAGGACAAACTTCTCAGAACTAGCCAACATATCAAAAAAGCATGTTACATGTAGTATCCCACATCTGTAACCCCCCTGCTTTTCACAAGAATGCAGAGTGAGTGTCTTCTTGTATTTCTTTGTGGCCAAGCTGGCTCTTCATAATTTCAGAAGATTTTTTCCTTTTACATTTTTGTAGTTATGTGCACATTGTACTGGTTCTACTTCACCTTGTTGTGGTCACATGTCATTCCATGCTTCTGTTTTCATCATATTCATCAGGTCTTACAGCATAGTAATATTTGATTACTTTCATGTGTCATGATTTGTTTAGTCATTCCCCAGTCAGTGGTCATTTACTTTTATTTCTTGGCTACCATAAAAATCAGCAAGTCAGCAAGCATTTTTTTTTTTAAATCAGGAAAGCTTTTATTAACTTTTACTTTCATTCCCCCTGAATAAACAGGTAGCTCCTGGGGGAGTGCTGCAGTTATTCAGAGCAATGCAAACCTTCTTATACTGTTCCAATTCAAATCTCCCGCCTCACTATAAGTTGGCTAAAAGAACCCTCCTGAAGACCTCACTTCATGTCCTCCTATCTGATAGGCTTCCCCTCAAATAGCTTGTCAAGCCTGCACACAAGTTTCTGACCTTTTACCTGACCATGCTAGTTCACACCTCTGATTAGCTGCTATCACTTTCAGCTGGAAGTTTTAACCCTGTGGAAACAGAATTCCTTTTTTTGTTTGTTTGTTTCCCACAAATTCCCCGCCCCCCTTTTTTTTAGTCAAAACTTGTTCCCACACCTAAGTCCAATCAATACCTCTTCACTCTCTTTCTCATATGAATTCTTCTCTTCATCTCTCTCCCCTTTAAATGAATATGGGAAGGGAGCATGGTTGATCATCACATTGACTAATTAGGGGGCAGTCCCCTTTTATAGGTACAGACACAGAGACTCAAATGAAAAAGGTAAATCAATGAATTGTCCTTTTAGAAATTCCATCTCATACAGCCATCTGGGGAGGAACATCATCATGTGGTACAGTTTTCTGGTCTGGATGCCTATTCAAGCTGTCTTCAGCGCAGCATTTCAGCATCTCCTTTTCCTTTATCTTCCTGTAGAAATCCATTTCTCCTACAAAAGTGACCTTGGTACAGTTTTAGATTGCCATTCCTTGGCCTTATACCCTTCTTACAAAATCAAAATTGGAATCTTGGCCAATTGTCATGTTTAAGAAATTCACACTAGAACCCAGTTTTTACATTTTACATTAATCCACTATTCGTTCCCCATCAGGAGGATGAGATTTCACTAAGGAATTAATAACAGGCTGTAATACATACATAAATACAATAAGTAATTGACCAGTACATATGAAGTCATAAAACAATTTCAGCTTCTGGTCATGTTATGCTTCTTTTAAAGCATTTGCAAAATAGACCACAAACGTTTTTGGTTTTTTTGGTCATAGATAATTTACTACAAGATTCATTTTAATAATACAAAGTTTCCATAGACTTGCAAAACCTGAAATGTTTATATAATTACGAAGCTATTCCTTTAACCTAAGTTAATGCAGTAAATAAGTGCAAACTATAACACTGAAGGAAAAAAGGACCTAATTCTGCCAATATAAAAATAAGTTTTATTTTTAGCCTTTATAAAGGATGCATGTATTTTAAACATTGACAGATTGTTTTAAGTTAACAAAAAATAATCTGTCAATCTGTCTTTCCCTGAACAATTCACTTATGCTATGAATATGGCACAAATGTTAAAAGTATGTTGTAAATAATAACACCCAATAACCTCATACAAACCTAGCAAGTTTGTATTTCTCTTAATTCTAAAGGAAGGCATACTGTCTGTGGCATACTGTCTATAAATTTATCCCATCCCTTGAAAAGAATGAGTAGATAGATATTTTCTTCTATAGTAAGACTGATTCTGCTACAAAAATATCATACTTCATGATGGGAAATCAGAAAGTCATAAGGCAACCAATATTCATTTATGCCCCAGTTAAAAGACAGATTAACTTAGTAAGAGGGGGAAAACATAATAAGACAGTAGTGGTTCTTATGAATTTTTACATTCTTCTTTGGTTGTGAAAGCAACAATTAATATGTCAGTGATGAATGTTTTCTTTCTACACAACATACTTCTTACTACTAATAAAAGGAGGGAGGGTAGTATAATAATGAAAGGGTTGGGTTTGTCATGACTGTAGTGAAGCACCTGCTCTGGGCTTCTAAAGTATGCACAAACATGTTAAGGAAACAAGTTTTTACACCTAACCAAAAAATGTGATAAAGGATATCATGCTTCAGGAGTATTCTGGGGAACTGTCATGGTAAAAAGCAATGGGTTTCACTATGCTAAGGTAGAAGGCAGAATCAGAGGTAATGGAGGTAGAAGGTGAGGCTTGATGTAAGGAAAGACTTAGCTAAGCTGAAGCGGACCAAGCTGACTCTTCAAACAGTTGGCTCTCCCTCACCGGACATCTTCAGCAACACTTGAAGGGCATATTGTAGAAGAGATTCCTGAATAGTAAGGGTATAACCTAGAAGAACCTGGAAGTCCTTTCCAGACCTCAACTAATACACCAATTCCTTTCTCCTCATCCTTATACACTCAAGTAGAAGGATCACTAGTGTGCGTTTCTTTTCTTGGTAGCTTAAATTAAAATATTTAAACATTCTTCTTCAAATATGACTTATTAATACATTCTTTTAGAACTGTACAGCAAATATTACTTTATAGGGCAGAACAGATAGAGATTCTGTAAATCTGTATGAGCGGAATATTTACTAGGAATGCTTGAGAGTTCTATAGTACAATTATTTCTTCTTCAGTCAAATCAAATAGAACTAGGCCACCTCCGGCATTTCCTTATCGGAGTCATCTGATCCATCTTGGCTCTATTTCCCCCAAATCTACCTCTGTAGACACAATATCTTTCTTTTTATCATTGTTAGAAATTCCATCATTAGCACAAAATTTTCTCATCTTAATATTTGGCAGTTTCTTCAGATCATTATCCCATTCCCTGAAAGTTCTCGGATGTTTTGCATTCACAGCATCAGGAATTTCCATGCCATAGCCTTCGTAGCGTTTCTGCTCACGTTCTACCATCTGTTTGATGACTGTTTCTTGAGAGAAGTGCCTCCTTCCCTGTCTGCCTTTGATGCCATTCTGTAACTCAATCTGTTCCAGTTCACTGTCGAACCGATGTAAATAACTCTTTATTAGTTCACAGGCATCTTTCTTTGTATACTCTCTTTTGTGAGGATCAAGGTGACTTTGAAACCATTGCAGTTTCTTACCTATAATGTTTAAACGCAAAGTCTTCTCATTCTTCAACTTTTCCTTCCTCTCTTATTTGTGAGCTTCTTGATTAAGTTGAGCTGCTTTTCTGCTATAAAGATGTAAAACTTTTTTCTGTTGTCCTGAACTCTTCCCCTTCAGTGATTTTGGCATGGTGACATAGGTGTCGCCTCCAAACCTCTCAGACTGCTCGTGTGGCACCCCCAAATAGCCCCAAACTTCTCGGGAACCCATGTGCTCTAAACCTTTTTTCTTTTAACATTAATTAACTGTAACAAAGCTGAGACAAGAATAGCATTAACTAAGTATGCTAACTTCACAAGCTCTCGACCTAATTATCTACACACACACGCACACACGCACAAACACACGTATCAGATGTCAAGGCTAAATAGTTATAGTTGGGCTAAAATCCTAAGCTTACTCTTAGAGTTACATCTTAATTTCAGGTGTTCCCATATCAATCTATTATTTAATAGATCTGGTATTGTGCTTACAAAACTTTTGATTATAGGAATTTTCCATTAAGATTAGGAATATGGCAAGGGAACAGCATTTCCATAACTTCATGTCAATTCCAGGCAGGAGTTGTGTAGATTCTGCAAGAATTTTTTTAAGCACCTTTTCTGTGCTAGGGAGTGCCAAGGGAGACAAAAAACAGTCCTTTCAGTGAGCTCACAGTCTAAAGGGGGAGCAACATGCAAATAACTGTATAGAGGCAAGACATATACAGGATGAACTGGCAATCCTCAGAGGGTTGACACTGAGATTAAGAAGGACTGCCAAAGTCTTCTTGCAGAACGTGAGACTTAGCTAAGATTTGAAAGAAGCCAGAAAAGCCAGGTGTGGAAATGACAATTCCCAGCCAGTGTTTGTAGGTAAATAACAGCCAGGAGACCATTGTCATTGGATTGTAGAGTACATGGGAGTGAGATGTAAGAAGACTGGAAAGGTAGAAAAGGGGCTAGGTTATGAAGAGCTTTGAAAACAAAACAGATTCTGGAGATAATAGGAAGTTTGTTGAGTGAAGTGGTGACATCATCAAACTTTAATTAAAAATCAGTTTGACACCTGAGTGGTGCATGGATTGGAGTAGAGAGAAATTCAAGGGAGAGAGACTAACTACCATCTGATGGCTATTGTGGTATTTGAAGCAGTGAGGGCCTGGACCAGTGTGGTAGCAGTCCATGAGGGGAGAAAGGGGCATCTAGAAGTAACATTACAGAGGTAGAAACAGTAGGGCTTGGCAACTTAATGGATTGGGATGTGACAGAGAATGAAGAGTAAGGATGACATGTAGGTTTTGAGCCTCAGTGACTAGAAAGATAGTGATGTTTTCAACGGTAATTGGGAAGTCAGAAGGGAGGATTTGGGGAGAAAATTATCGAGTTCCATTTTGGAGATGTTGGTTTTAAGATACCTGTGTCCATCCAGTTTGAGATGTCTAGCAGGTAGCTAGAGGTTTGAGAGTGAAGGTCTGGAAATAGGTTAGCACTGCATAAATAAATCTGAAAAACTGCTTAGAGAGATGATAATTGAATCCATGGGAGTTAATGAGATCACCAAGTAAAATAATATAGAGAGAGTAGAGCAGGAGAACCCAGGACAGAGCATTGACAGATAATTTTGGTTAGATGAAGAGAGAGTAAAGGAGACGAGAAGTTGGATAGGTAGGAGACCTAGGAGAGAGTTGGATCCCAGAAACAGGGAGAAGAGAGTATCAAGAAGAAGAAAAAGTGCATACCTTTTGACCCAGCAATATCCCACTTGTATATAGACGATAAAAATGGGAAAAGCACCCACATGTACAAAAATGTTTCTAGCAGCTCTTTTTATGGTGGCGAAGAGTGGAAATTGAGAAGATATCCATCATTTGGGGAAATGACTGAACAAGTTGTGATATATGAATGTAATGCAATATAATTGTTCTGTAAGAAATGATGAGCAGGCGGATTTCAGAAAAGCCTGGAACGACTTACATGAACTGATGCTGAGTGAAGTGAGCAGAACGAGGAGAACGTTGTACACAGTAACAGCCACACTGTGTGATGACTGACTTTGATAGACTTAACTCTTCTCGGTAATGCAGTGATCTAAGACAATTTCAAAAGATTCATGATGGAAAATGCTATCCTCATACAGAGAAAGAACTATGGAGTCTGAATGCAGATGGAACCATACTATTTTTCCTTTTTTTTTTCTTTCTTGTGGTTTTTCCCTTTGGTTCCAATTTTTTTTTTTTTTTTTACAACATATTAATGTGGAAATAGGTTTAATTTGGTTGTACACGTATGACCTATATTAGTTCACACACTGTCTTGGGGAAGGAAAGGAGGAGAAAAATTTAAAACTGAAAACTGAACATAAATATTTTATTTTTTAAAAAAGAGGAGGAGGAGAGCAACAGTGTCAGGGGCTGTGGAGAGGTCAAGAGGGATGAAGGTTGAGAAAAGGACATTAGATTTGGCAGTTAAAAGATCATTAGTGACTTTGGAGAGAGCAGGTGAATGATGAGCTAGGAGGCCAGGCTGCAGTTAAGAGAGTGAAAGGAAGGAAAGTGGAGGTATCTTCTCCAGCAGAGTAGCCACAAAAGGAAGGAGAGTGGGATGATAGCTAGCAGAGATGGATGAATCAAATGAGGGTTTTTTAAGAATAGAAGAGACATGGGCATGTTGGTAGGCATTAGGAAATAAGCCAGTAGACAGAGTGTTTTGAAGATTAGTGAGAAAATAGGGATGATAGAGGGGCCCTTTTTTGTGGAAAAGATGGGTTGTAATGGAATCATTTGTGAGTGTAGAGAGGCTCGCCTTGGCAAGGCAAAAGCCTGTTTCTTCATATGAAATAATTTTAATATATTTTATTCATAAATATTTGTGTGTATTTCATATATTTTTATTCATAAACTATTTTCATATATTCCTGTCTCGGCTACAGGAAAAGTAGAGAAAGATATCTGAAAGATGTGATGTGAGGAGGAGGGGAGAAGAGGTAACTCTCAGTAAATGACTCCAGTTTTTCAGTAATATATGAGGGAAGGTTGTCAGCTGAAGGCATGGAGGAGAGGGAGCCATGGGAGGTTTGAGGAAGGATAAAGATTTGGAAAATAGGCTTTGTTGGTGGGATAGTAAGTTAATAAGGGAAGTGTAAAAGGATTGTCTTGCTTCAGGGAGGGCCCAGGTGCAACATAAAATTGTAGTAGTGCTAGTCACCAAAGATTTGTGATTTTTTTTTTCCCTATAGCTTCCTTCAGCAGCCCATGAGCAGGAGTAGAGGCAGCTGTAGTGGGAATAATCTAAAGCTGGGGATTGACAGGGCAAGATCTTCAATAGGATAAAGGGACAAGGGACTTGAGACAGGGTAGAGGTTCATCATGAGGTCAGAATGGAAAAGAGAGGCGAGTGTAGCCAGTCCAAGGGTGATGGCTTGGGAAAGAACTGCAGGGGGAGGGATGGGAGGTCTTAGTGAGGACAAAGAGTAGTGTATGAGGTTGCAAGTCAGGAGAGGAGAAAAGCCAGTTGATTATGGTCAGATATGGGGAATTTCAGAGATCTTGAAAATGGAGGTGGTGCTTTTGTGGGTGTTGATAAGATCAAGGTTATGACTGCATCAGTTCATTTAAGTTGAAGTGTTTTTCTCAAGGTAAGCTGTTCTGTTTAGCAGAACTTCGACTAGCATCACCTGCTGACTGGCAGCCCAGTGTGTTTTTCTGCCATACCACACTTCACATCATCTGAAATCAAATCTGAAATTTGGTCTATTTAGTGTATCTGGGAGATTCCATGTTGCCTGTAAGGCATTGGGGCAATCATGTGCTGAATCATTTGCCTTGCTGTTTTGTGTCTGGCCTCTAGCTGCACCCATTGACAGCATGGTCCATAGAGTAAAAAAAAGCCCAGTGATTTGTAACCCTTAATTCATTCTCTCCCCTGCAGAAACAAGTACACTGGTTTCTTCTCAAGACGTACTTCCGTGGATTAAACAAGAAGGAGGATGTGGGAGGAATCAGCAGAGTCTACAAGAGAGTGAGATTTCCACCGATCTCTGCACAGGTAAGGGTTGAATCTCTTCTCCCTCTAATTATGGTGTGTCTACTGTGGGTGAGAGGAGCCATCAGGAAGGCATCAAATCTGATGTCCATGGCTCCCAAGTAGTTGTGTTTAATATAGCAAAGCCAGCACATCTTGGGAAAAATGCTCCTTTCATAGCCCAGCAGATGTTGCCTTTCTCCAGGAATTTCCACTTGAGTTTTCCCAAGGAACAAGTCCTTACAGGAAGGAACCTTGGAGCTCATCTAGTCCAGTCCCCTCATTGTAAAATGAAGATAGTGGGGCAAGATAACTTAACCATGGTCACAGTGACTCTGAGTTGCCTTTTTACTTCAGAAGTAATTCCTAGGTTGAGTTTTAAACTTTGAACTTAGAAATCTTGCCCAGGGTCCATGCCCCACCTCACTATGGGGAAGAAAGAAAACGTTTTGAACCTGAAAGCCAATACCAATATCTCTGTATCTTGTTTGCCTTGTTTGCTGTGGGCTCCTTTCTCAGGGAACTTGACTTAATAGGTCATTATTTCAAGATGAAAGTTGCCTTTCACTTGATGTCTTTGTTGAACAAATTTAAGTGTCTTTGTGCCAACCCTGTGTTAGTCTTTGGCTGTGTGTGTGTGTGTACGTGTGTGTGCATGCGCATGCACACACATGCATGCATGCGCATGCACACACATGCATGCGCATACATGTAAGACATGGAGCATATCAGTTGAGGGGGTGGTACAATAAGATGGTCCCTGCCTTCAAGGTACTTAGTCTAGGTAAGGAGATGAGACTAATGTATGTGGAACATATGAAGTGATAATACCAAAAAATCACAAAGATTTTTCCAAAAAAGTCACATGATTAATAGCTATCCATAAGCCACAGACAAGTTCCATAGGTGCTTAAAGGTGCATGACTATGAAGTGGCGGCTTCTAAGGAAGGCCTTGTGGAGAAGACAGAACTTAAGCTGGGCCTGGAAGGATGAGTAGGATTTAGAGAATGAAGAGGAAAGGGAAGGACACCCCAGGGACAGTTATAGAGTGGTCTGTTAAGAGAGAGGGTTATAAAGCGGAAAGATTGGTATGGAGAAAGTAGTGGAAGATAAAGGTAGAGTGAGATGAAATTCTGGGAGCCTTGAATGCCAGGGCTGCATTACCTCTCTTTGACTGGGATTATAGAACTACAAGATAAAAGAGGGGAATGAGTCACTCCAAACTCACTGGGCAAACCAGAGGCAGAAGTGATTCATACGTGCATGTGTATGTTGTGTGTGTGGTGTGTGTGTGTGTGTGTGTGTGTGTGTGTGTGTGTTTTCTCCCAGCAGAGGACTGGCTGGTCAGTAAAGAAAAGGAAAAGAGCCAGGAGAAAGGTTCTAAGGACCTGGAGCCAAGTTGGGTTCTGCAGGGCCGAGACAAGGAGAGCCTTCATCAAACCCCTGATCTGGGCCTAGGAGGGGGGTCTTGTGAGAACCCTTGCAGTTCATCCCTTCTAAGAGGTCCAGCTGGCAAATCTGCCCCATGGGAGCGAGACTTCAGTGCCCTTCCTCCCAGTTCCTACTGTCCAGATGCTCCAGCATCAGTTTCAGTGGAAAGGCCTTATCCCTGTGCTGAATGTGGCCAGAGCTTCAGCCGAAAGGAGCACCGCACACAGCACCAGCAAGCCCTCCATAGCCCTCGTCCCTTTGCCTGTCCCCAGTGCCCTAAGAGCTTTGCCCAACAAGCCACTCTCACCAGCCACTACCGCATACACACAGGTGAACGAGCCTATACCTGTGCCCAGTGTGGGAAAAGCTTCATCCACCAGTCTACTCTTACTACACACTACCGGACCCACACTGGTGAGAAACCCTATCCCTGTGCAGAATGTGAGAAGCGTTTCAGCCGATTGTCAACCCTTTTGGAGCATCGGCGGACCCACACTGGTGAAAAGCCTTACCAGTGCACTGAATGTGAACGTCGCTTCAGCCGCTTATCCACGTTGGTGGAGCATCGACGGACCCACACTGGTGAAAAGCCCTATCAGTGTGCTGAGTGTGAAAAGCGTTTCACAAGGCTGGCTAACCTGACAGTGCACCAGAATACCCACTCTGGCGAACGCACCTACAAGTGTGCCCAGTGTGGTAAACGCTTTGCCCAGAAACCCAGCTTCTTGCGCCACCTCCGCAGTCACACACAAGAGAAGCTATACCCATGTGGGCAGTGTGGTAAGAGCTTCATTTGCCGCTCCTGGCTGGTTCGGCACCAGGGCAGCCATGTTGGTGAGCTGCCCCGTCCCTGCACTGAATGTGAGAGGGGCTGCCCACCATCTAAAGACCCTCCTGCTGGCCCCCTTGGGAGTGGAGGCCAGGAGAGACTGCAGACTTCTGAAGGCCTTTTGGGAAAACATGATGGAGAAGGTACTAGGACTGGGCAAGACCAAAAGGGGCGCCGAGGGCCCCGAGAACAAGGGAGTGATGCCCAAGGGAGCCTTGGGGAACCAATGCACAACCCACATTCCTATGTGAAGATGGAGAATGTGGGCTAGCATCCTTGGAAGAACCCTGCCCAGGGTTGAGGGCCAGGTGGGGTAAACTCACTTTCCTCCATGGAGAATTGAAAACTCCCTCTCCTTGGAAGGAAACTACAGGACAAGGACATAGTGTCTCTGGGCATGAATGACCAAATTTTCTCAGGAAGGAAAACTAAGGATAAAGGGATGATGAAGCACTTGAGGGGGTTTCTTTCTGCAAGCCCAGGAGATGCACTGAATGGGAGCAGCCCTCCCAGTGGAGCTTTCATTATACTCTGGACTCACCAAACTGACTGCAGTGACTCCAGGGGAGTCGATCCCAGATGGGTGGGACGGGAAGACAGACTGCTCTCCTCACTGTTCTGAGGTTGGAAGCTCAGGCCTGTGGTTGCTATTTCTTTTGAAACCACCCTGAGTTTTTAAGAGAAATAAACTTTTAACTATGCAGATTTTGAAGCACTTCCTCAGAGTGGATTGAAGGTTTCCCAGTGGCAAGTTTTCTAATTTACTGGTTCCTGTCATCTCATGCTTAAATGACCACTGTGGGGACTGGTGCTGTTCCTTTGTACCTCTGTACCCTTCACTAATCCCTATCTTGCCATGCAGCACAGGACTGGAGGGTTTTGCCTTCTCTTACATGTGAGTAGATGGGTGGTGGTTGCCAGAGCTCTCTAGAGGAATTAACTAATTCCTCCTGTGCCGCCTGGCTTAGCCAGTCAGGACACATGGCCTCAGCATTGATACCTACTTGATTTGCCTTCTAGCTCCCTCCTCTATGAAAGAAGAGATTGTACTAGATGACCTCTAGGTTCCCTTACAGTTTTGAATCTATGATCCTGAGAACTCTTCCTGAAAGTATGCTCGTCATGTTTGCTCCTGGTAGTGCCCCTGTATACTCACAGGCCTTCTCTGAAGGCATCTGAAGTTTCCCTAAGGATGAGCTTTAGCTAGCAGATTTCTGATTCCAAAGTAATTATGGTCCAGCTGCAGGTGGGCCTGGAGCTCATACCACATTGACTCCTGGTTCTGTAGATTTTTTTCCTCATCTGTATTTGAGATTTTTATCCTTTAATAAAGCCCAGTTTTTTGTTTTGGGTTGGGTTTGTTTTTTTTTTTAACCTGTTCTAAAAATAACTTACTTCTGGCATCCATGTGACCTCAAGGATAGTGTCATCATCTTTGGTTCCTGTGTTCCTCCCTCCAAGGGCTAAAAGTGAAATTCTCGTTGTTTTAGAGTTCATGTACCGCTACTACTGGACTACCCAATGCTTCCCTATTTCTAGCCTGAGAGGTGCCCCTTATTCTCAGCCCTCTTACATATTAGGAGATGACTGACAGATCTGAACGCAATGACTAACCAAGCCTCTCCTAGCTCAGGTTACCAGGTTTACCCACCTTGCTAAGTTCTCTCCTATGCGTCATCCCCTCAAGCGGCCTCCTTCCTAGAGAGGAATTGTTTTTCCAGAATTCTCTCCGTATACTTTCACACTAGAAAATAATCACACTGGTCTAGTTCTGTGTTATGGCTGTCAGGGACATATTAGCTATCTGCCTTTTGGAGGAGATTATATATGCACATAAAAAAAAAGTAACAAGAGCTATTTGAGTACCCATCCCAAGGATTTAAAGGGCCTCTCCCACTTTTAAAAAATGTCCTTGACAGATTTTAGGCCTATAGTGTTTGGGATATCTAAGAGTGAATTTGAACAGATAACCAGTTTGGGACTCTAGCAATCTTGTCAAGTTGCATTACCACTACTTTGCAGGAAATCTTTGCCAAAGCTGGATTGATTGACCCAGTCAGTTAAAGACTTGCCTGTGCTGTACTCGCAGCCTCAAACTTTGTCTGGTTTTCCAGCGGCCACAAGGAACTCTTCACTTGGCAATTAATCTTGAGGGTAGCATTGAAATCTGTCTATGTGTTGGGTGCATATACTGCTTTGTTTTTTAAGAACAGGTAGGAAGAGTTGCTCTCTATTCTCGTTGTCCATCCCTTTCCTGCTTCTGGGACATTGTGGGAAATACTAGCAAAACTCCTCATCTTGAGATTGCATGGGGGGGACAATCCAACATTTCTTCTTCCATTGCTTCATGGTGTTAGAGGCATTTGTATGTTTGTCTCATAGGCAGGCAGCAATGTTTTGGAACTTCCATGGATTGGTTAATTGTTGTGTATACTTACAAATTCTGTAATTAGGCAAAGTATTTATGCAGTTTTGAGGTTGAATTTCTCTGCTTTGCTTGTTCTTTTGATGGTAATTTCTTATTTATGATGCAGTAACTGTGTTTTTGACTGCAGGATCTGAACAGTGGTTAAATAAAGCTATTTTCAAATGTGCACATTCTTTGAAGTTTTTGTTTTGTTTTTTTTTTAATGCTTACAGTGGAGAGACTCTAGGGGAAATGGCAGATATTTTGTCCTAAGAGCATATTAAGACAAAGAGAACTCAATTCAGTTCCTCAAATTTTTATTTGTTTTTGGCTCTGCAAGGGAGAACAGAATGTCAGTCTCGTGTGACTTTTTTCATGGCATTGGGTAAGTTTGGCAAAGTACCCTTCCAATGTGCCTCAGCCTCTGTGGTTGGACCCATCTACCTCCTAGCAACCACTTCCTGTCCTGCAGGCCACTTGTGTTGCCCAACCCAGGCCTTCCCTGCTCCAAAATCCTTAATTCCCCAGTCAAGATAAAAGCTGGGAATCAGGCTTCTTAGCACTGCTTTTGTGAAATGAAAACATAGGCCTTCTAGGACAATCCCACTTATTTGATCTCAGCGGCCTCCAGGTAGATAGCCAGTCTTCAAATTTGAGCTGTATATGCCCTGAAGATTCTTAAAAGTTCTATGATGAGCGGGTTCCTCTAACATCACCCTGTGTGGATCTGTCATACTAGCTCTAGGGCAGATTCAGCCCACTCCCTGAAGGAACAACTGAACATCTGCTTAGGGCCCTATGGTTTTCCTGTCCTCATTCCTGGAGGGTGGAAAAAGTGTGTAAAAGAGAGGGCTGAGTCAAATTATCAGCGATGTTTTTTGATTGAGATTGCGAAAGTAAAAGAGTTGCTGAAGTTCTCCATTTCTATATTTGGTGGGGCCCAGGAAGGAAGAGTTCATAACTTTTGGGTTTTTCCCATTGAATTTGAAGTGCCAGTGGCAGGTGAGCTTGTGAGAAGAGATCAAGACCTCAGAAATGAGTCTTTGAAAATGTAAACACTGATTACTGTGACTGAGCTTGGCCCTAGAGAAAAGGTGAGAAAATATATTTCCCTTCTTCTGTGGGTGGTTCTGGGGAGGTATGGAGGAGAGAGATATGAAATACAAGTGTTGTCAAATGCACATGATGTGTAGATTGGTTTTGCTTAACTTTTAAAGACTTTTGGTACAAGAAAAAGCTTAGGAAAGTGAGGGGAGATAAAGTCACAAAGTATTGTGATATTGAAAAGTCATCAATAATTTTCCTTATAATAATCCAGCATCCATCTCTGAATGCACAAACTGGCAGCCTTGGCGCAGTCTTGATGTCTCCCTTATTTTTAACACTAGTGAGTATGATGCCTTTTCTGTTTCAGTTTTCCTGTGCCTCCAGGTCCTTTTGGGTTATTGCCTGCTGAGTATGATGCTCTCTAGCAAGTGGCACTGTTATTACTACCACTGGCCCAGAAAGAAGAATGCTGGATTTGGCAGCCTGTTCTACTACTTACTGTCTATGAAGCCTTGGGCAAATCATTAACCCTCTATGGCCCTTGATTTCCTCAGCTGTATAATGAAGGGGTTAGACTAGATAACCCCCAAAGTCCCTGTGAGCACTGAATATAATTCTGGGAAATGAAAAAAAATTCTAGCTTACATAGAAAAATGGCTGTCAGAGGCCCCACGAAGCTGAGCCACAGCTTTCTTGAACTAAGCTCCTTGCCACCTACGTGAACCCCTTGCCCAGCATTCACCAAGGAGCCAGCTGCGGTGCTTCTAGAGAGAGCAAATAGGACAGCTTCACTAACCTTCAGCCTCCAGTTACCTTCCCTACTATTCCATCTCTTGGAAACAGGTCCCTTCTGGCTCATCCTGTAGCAGCCATGGCCAGGTGCTTCCAAGTACCCATTTATTAGTCTGGTTCAAAGTGACACGCAGCTACCGGGTCCAGCTATGTATCTCACATTTGTCCCAGCCATTCAACTGTATTTGCCAGGTTCTTCAGGCTTAGATTATATACTCTGTAGTGCTCAGAAACTTGTAGTCAGGAATCGTGATAGAATGAAGCTAGAGACCCTGAGTTCAGATCCCACATCTGATAGGTATCACCTGGGTAAGCTGGAACAAGTTGCAACCTCCCTGGGCCTTAGTCTTTGTATCTGTAAAAATTGAGAGTTGGTTTAGATGACTTCGGGTGTCCTTCCAGTTCTCAATCTATGCTTTCTTTATAACAGTCCAGGAAGAAAAGGCAGGCATTACTGTTCTGTAGCTGAAGAAACAGGAACAGTTCAGCGATATGCCAGGTCATATGGACCCTGGGACCTGTTAGAACCTGGACTTAGAACTTGGATCTTTTGAAAACTAATGCTCTTTTTACACCACTCCCAGAGATTGCCACAAATCACAGCTTCCACACAAGGAAAGTGTTCACCCCAAACTGACAATATTGCATGAACATACAGTAATACTTCTCTACAGTTTCTGTCAGCAGTATGAATAAAAGTAATTTAATCACTTGGTGTCTCAGAGAGATGTCTGAGGTATTTAGAAGTTAAGTAACTGTATCAGGAGACAGTTTGCTCACTGGGAATTCTTATGCCAATGAGATCACAGGTCTGGGCTCCATCCAAAAGGATATATCACTAGGTTGGGTCATGGAAGTCCAAAGAGAAGAATGTTTACAGAAGAAGATAATTTATACTGAGGTTGTAGAGAGACCAAATAATAAGCTGACTAAGCAAAAGCCACCAAATTGGTGACTAGTCAAGTCACTGAGACAGTAACACAGGCAGCTAGATTGTTCAGTTGGATAGAGTGCTGAGCTAAAATCATGCCTCACACGCTAGCTATGTTATCCTGGTCAAGTCACTTAATTTGTTTGCCTTAATCCACTGGGGAAGGAAATGGCAAACCACTCTAGTGTCTTTGCCAAGAAAACCCCATGAAAAACATTGGCGTGTGTGCTGTGGTACACGGGGTCACAGAATCAGAAATGACTGAACAGTCACTGAACTCCAGAAGCAGAACTAAGAGCAATAGGGAGAAACTGAAGAGGTAGAATCAGAGGTAATGACTAAGGAAATCATGTATTCCCACTCTTCCCCTTCCTTCTACCCCTGCCTCTCCTGCTTATTGAGAATCCTGTAGAATGGATTGTTATACAGATCCAGATTAGGCAAGGTGGCCAGTGAAGTCCCTTACAACCCTGAGGTTCTGTGATTCTGTGTAACAAAATCTCAAGAGGGAAGGAATCAAAACAGAGCTGTAGTTTGAAGCTATGTAAACTAGATACTTTGCTTATTTGACACTGAAGAAAGAATTGATCAAGACAGGAACGTCTTGTGATGAAATGATGTGGTGAGAGTAGAAAGGGAAGAAAAAAGAAATGGATTGTGAAAAGATTAAAAATTGGATAGAAGAGGATATTGCTGCCTGATGCAAGACGAGCACATACAGATGCCCTGCATGCCAACCCAAGTTGGGAATGACAGCCAGAAAAACCATAGCAGTTTCTGTAAGTGTAGCATATGTAGGATCTGAGGATCCTTGTTCCAACTGCTATTCACACTGAAGACTGTGGTTTCCCATAGCAAGACTAGTTAAATCTCCCTTTCAGGGTTCTAGGGGTACCCCTGAGGTGTCTTTTTCAGTGCTCTAACAAGCCCCCATTGATGGTTTTTCGGTGATGATTCTTATTCTTAGGGGATTATCAATTACCTAGACTTAATTATCTTTCAGAAAGGGATATTTACTAAGGTGTCCTGGTAAAAAGAACAGGTTCAAAACGTCTCCCAAAATTTTATGATATACTCTTCTTTCTGTAGCCCAGGGGAAAGTTGGCTTAATTTATAGAAGTCCCTTTGCTGGAAATGTCAAGATACTCCTCTTCTGTATGTTGTAGTTTTTCTGCTAGACTCATCGGAGAGCCTGCAGTCTGTTTCTAGTCTCTTGTTATCACCTCCCAGTGCTGCCACTGCCTTTCAGGATTGGAGGATGCTGCTGTGGCTTCCATGAGAAGATGAGAAGTCCACCAGTCTCTGAACTCTTCGCGGTGGGGGAGACTGCAGTGGAGGGGCCTACAACATTGTGCCTTCCCTCCCAATTGGTTCTGTCTCAGGGGTTAGCTAGAAGACTCTCTTACCCTTTCTTTGAATGTCTTGGGTTCTGAACTAGTTGCCTGGTTTTATGTTGGATATTAACAAGTTTTCTTAGCTAACTCTAACCCTAAATCACTCCTGCTGATAAGAATGTTACACACTTGTCTAAAACTACCACTGATTTGACATGTTCTCATAAGGTTAAGGTATCAGAAGGTAAAATTTTATCATTTAATTTAAATGAGGTGGGATGACACTTGATTTATTTGCTCAGTCAAGTCCCACTATCACACTCTCTCCCCAATTTTAATCTGCTGTTTTCAGCAGCCCTACTGGGATGTGTTTGTTGAAGTCCATAGTCCCAAATCTTAGATGGATCCTGCATGACTTGGAGAGGGGCTGCATTTCCTTTTGGAATGCCTTTCTCAGTGTTCGTACTATGGTCTTGTGGAAGACTATGTATATGGCACAGTTCGTAATCAAATTTGGTAATTCACATTCTTCTAAATAAATTATTTAGTCATGTTCAACTCTTTGTGACCCCAGACGGGGTTTTCTGGGCATAGATGCTGGAGTTGTTTGCCGTTTTCCTCCAGTTCATTTTACAGTTCAGAAAATTGAGACAAACAATATTAAGTGCATTTGCCCAGGGTCACATAGCTAGTAAGTGTGTCAGGCTGAATTTGAACTCAAGAAGTTGAGTCTTCCTGACTCCAGTGGGCCTAGCACTCTAGCCACCGTGCCACTTAACTTCCAAATAAATAGCAATATTTAACAATTTAACAAACCATTACCACTTTACAAAGTTTTAATAGGCTGTCTGTCTTTGTGCTTACAAAAATAATGAAGAAAAGAGGACCTAAGAATTACAGAAGAATCATATAACTCAATGTCAGTTAATGTACAATTAATGTCCATGTCCGTAGGGAGATAGGGGACGGGGCAGCAAGGACCACAGTTCTCTTTTTCTTTATTCAGATTGAGAAGGTTTGACCCAGAGGTCTGTGTATAGCCGAAAATATTTTAAAATGACCTGGAAGCACTTATATACAAGAGGAGTGAACCAGTTTGCTAAGATAATACTTGTGCAGAAAAAGGCGTTGTCTTCAGCAAAACAATTGGGTAATATGGGTCATAGACATTGATATTAGAAGGAACTGGAAGGCCTAAAAGGTGAGGCAGCTGGTAGGGGGCACCTGCATTTGAACCAGGGACCTCTTGATCTGCGGTCAAATACTCTAGCCCTGAGCTATACCCTCTGATCCGTAGGGGCACCCTCAATTAGCACTTTTGAAGCTGCCTGCCACACCCACTGTAGCTGGATTCCAGAGGCACTGCAAGCCCTGCCCTGGGAACACTCCTAATAGCTCTCCAACCACCAACCAGTCCCTGCTGTGCCCACCAATTAATCCACCCACCTCCATATTGGGTCCCATGGGGGAACCTTTACTACTATTCATGGACCCCATTCTCAAGGCTAAATAGTTCCTGTCAGGAGCAATCTGCACCTTATACTGGGGAAGATACTCCACATACAACTTGCCTTCAAGCCTTTGTCAGATCTGTGAGGTCAATGAGGGTCACATTCATGAATCCTCTTCCCTAATGTGACCCATGGGATGTCATTTCACAATAGGACCCCAGCTGTAGATTCACCAAGATTGTGTTCAGTCTGGAAAGACCCTGACCTCAAAACATGGGGGTAGGGCATAATGGAAATAAGATTCAGGCTCCCTCCTCTCCCTATATTTAATTCCCTATCCTGGAATCCCAGGGAGAATCTAATATATAAAGCTTAAGGTCTGCACAAATAGGATTAACACGGTCCATTCTAGGGGGGAAAAATTCAGTACCTGAAGTACATGTAGTAAATACCAAGCAAAGGATCATTACTTATCTCCCCTACCACAAAAAAAAAAATTTTTTAATACAAAAGCTTCATAAATACTCATCATCACATACTTAAAATATAAACTAAAACCCAACACTTCCATTATACTCTCCCAGGCAGCAGACTCCAGGGAGACTTGTGAATCAGCTAAATAGATATGAATATTCACTTCAGATCTGTTATTGAAGAACATTTGAGGTGCATGTCATCTGGCTATCCCTGGCATGGCTAACCCTCTTGTAAAGGTTATATAAAGAGGCAGAAAGCATCCCCTGTTGCCAGTCAGCATCTAAGAACTACAAAACTCTTAAACTCAGGAGATGTTGACTGAGGCTAGAAACATTCATCTTGGGATCATTGTTTGACCACCAGAGACTCAGGCCCCAGTCTCAGACTTGCCCATAAAAGCCTTATATACATGCTGCAGTACATGGCTTCAAGCACTGTAACTGAGGATGGGGAGGAGATGGAAATTCTCTCCATCCTCCTCTGAAAGCCTGAGGCAGAACTGTCAAGAATTCTTAAGATCTGTTTAACAAGCACCTTTAACACAACCCCTAGCAAATAGCTAGGACCCTACGGTTGGGCGACTCCTGAGATGGGGGTGTGAAGGGCCATGTGTAGGTCCAAGGTAGAGGAAGGCCTGTCCACAGACATGCAGGCTTTCAGTTTACTGACATTTCTTAGTTGCATCACTGCTGGGTTTATTTAACTTCCTCCCAGATCCCCAGCTGGAAATTCCTGAACACACAGGCTACTTTTGCTCCTTATCCTGAGCAGAACATATAACCTATGACTGAGAATAGATGGAGACCTCTAGGGCTATACCAGGGCCAGAAAAGCTCACTGGGCTGTTCCATTTACTCAGCCTCAAAATTCAGCATATCAGCGAACAGGGTGATCCTTCAGTCTGGTTCTCAGTACTAATTGGTCTCCAAAGTTGGAGCCTCAGCCTTATGACTAAGAGAGTGGAAGCAGTGCTTGGCATGGTGTGATCCCAAGGGATATGAGATAAACCAATAGGAGGGTGAGAAGCTGGCACTTGGTGATAGCCAACGATGGACTTGTCTCCGGCATAATTACAATAACCCCCTTTGCCTAGTCTAGTCCTTAACCACCTCTCTTCACTTGCCTTCTCTGAGTCTTCAAAGCCCCATGTAGAAGCAGAGTAGAGAAGATAACTGATTCCATTCCTAGTGTGCTCACACCCTTAATGATATGTAAGGTCATTTAATTACTGTTTTAGCAAGCAGGTCTTTGCACTCCACACCAATGGACTGTCATATTTCTCCCATCTTCCCCCTTGAGCATGTGTGCACTAGCACAGAAACATACACGCACGCACACACACACACACTTTTGAGAGAGAAGGGATTGAGTGGCAAAGGATGAGCAGCCATGGATGGATTATGATCCTTAGATATTATCTGCATCCCAAACCACCTTCGTTCTGAGCTTCCTTATTTCTGTTAAGAACACCAATACACTTTCAGTCTTACTCTTCCTTTTTCTTGACAACTCTCAAATGAACTACCCTCCTCACCAGTATAAGTGATCATATAATTGACACATTGACCTTTCCTTGAGTCTCATCCTTCCTGACTTTTCTGTAGAATGTGAACCTGTTGACCACCATCTCAGTCTGCACACTCTCTCTTCTCTCTGGGTGTCTAAAAATGACGTATACCACTGATAAATACTGACATATATGCACATTTTTAAAATGTGAAAACAATTTAGAGACTTTTAAAAGCCCTGAAAAGGAGAAGGTATGAGTGAGTTTCAAACCAATTTACAAGACTATGTAAAAACACAACAGCTACTGATAAATTGATAAGAATAATGGGCCAACCTCATTTCTCAAATATGTAGAGAACTGAGTCAAATATGCAAGAACACAAGTCATTCCCCAATTAATAAATGGTTAAAGGATATGAATAGGCAGTTCTCAGAGGAAGAAATTAAAGATATCTATAATTATATGAAAAAATGCTCTAAATCACTTGATTAGAGAGATGCAAATCAAAACAACTCTGAGATACCACATCACACCTATCAGATTGGCTAACATGACAAAAGAGGAAGATGATAAATGTTGAAGAAGATGTGGGAGAGTTGGAACACTAATTCATCGTTGGTGGAGCTGTGAGCTCATCCAACCATTCTGGAGAGCAATTTGGAACTATGCCCAAAGGGCTACAAAAATGTGCAATGACCCAGCAATACCGCTTCGAGGACTGTATCCCCAAGAGATCATAAAAATGGGAAAGGGTCCCACATGTACAAAATTATTTATAGCAGCACTCTTTGTAGTGGCCAAGAGCTGGAAATCAAGGGGATGCCCATCAGTTGAGGAATGGCTGAATAAATCATGGTATATGAATGTAATGGAATACTATTGTGCTATAAGAATTGATGAACAGGAAGACTTCAGAGAGGCCTGGAAAGACTTATATTATCTGATGCTGAGTGAAAGGAGCGGAACCAGGAGAACTTTGTACACAGCAACAACCATAGTGTTCAAAGAATTTTTCTGATGGACTTAGAACTTCACTGCGATGCAAGGACTTAAAAAATTCCCAATGGTCTTTTAAGGCAAAATACCTTCCACATCCAGAGAAAGAACTATGGAAGTAGATCACAGAATGTAGTAGATCATTTTCTTTTGTATTACATTTTGGTTTGTTACATGATTTCTCCCATTCATTTTAATTCTTCTATACAACATGACTATGGTGAAAATGTATTTAATAGGAATGTGTAGAACCTATATAAAATTGTATGCCGTCTTGGGGAGGGAGTGGGGAGGTAGGAGGAGGGAGGGAAAAAAAACACCTAGGTTGTGTGGTAGTGATTGTGGAACACTGAAAATTAATGAAATTTAAAATAAATGAATAAAAAAATTTTTCAAAAAAAATAACGGGCCAAAATCAGGGAAGATGGAAGTTTTCTATTAGAAATACAACAAAATTCATGTTGTAATAGGTAGCTGAAAATGAAAAATGATTATGAATATTTATTGAAAGAGGCCAACCATGTACTTCTACCATTAACACTGGCAAACACATAAATTCATTGGGGCATGCTTTTCAGGTATGGAACCCTTTCAAAATTAGTAGAGAAATGAACAATCTTAGAATCAGATCTTACAACACTTTTAAAACACTAAGGGTAAAATGGAAATAATAAAAACAATAATAATATCTAAGAGATCTATATGGCATTTAAAGTATATTCTATAAATGCTATAACTGAAAGATAATTATTGATATATGGATATTCTGCAAATTTTGTAATAATTTATTTTTTTAAGGAATCTTAACTTGTGATTACACTACATAGGTACAGGGATGCCATGTATGCATAAATGTTAGACTTATTGGAAGACACTGATGAAAATATTTTGGTTAATAGGAGACTCAGTAAGAAAAGATTAGATTTAAAAAACCCTAACACACATGCCCTCCTCTGAAATCTCACCTCAAGAAATTACTAGAAGGGACAGAACTGAGAAAACAGAAGCATATTTGAACCAGCTACCTCTGCAACCTCAGGCAAACTTGCTGTTTGCCACAAGCCAGGAAGCCCAAGGGACATGCATGCTCAACCAGCAGCCCTCTGGCTGGGTAGTCACAAGGGCTTGCTAGTCCAGAAGAGAAGCTTCCAGATCTTAAACTATCCCTGATGCAGGAGGGGCCTTCCAAAGACTGGTCCTCAAATGACCTCCAGCAAAGATCAGTTGATCTAAGAAGACAGAGGATGAGGAAGTCTAGGCCTGTTGAGGAAAGATGAGTGGGAGAACCCAGAAGACAGCTGCAGTAGGAGACCTAGGAGGCAGAAGTCCATCACAGAGAGGGAGAAGGACAAACACAAGAGGAGAAGTGAAGATAGAGGAATGTCCATACATTGTCCACAAGAGGATTTGGAAAGAAAGAGGGAAACTGGGTGAGTGGAGAAAATGCAAAACAATTCAAGTGGTCACAGACTGCCAAAGGATTGAGCTTTCCTTGGTCTTACTTGTGGTAAAACTACAAGGTGTCTTGTGGCCATTAAATCTGTGCTGAGGTTTCCTCAGTACTGGGAACAAAGTAACTTGTTGCAACCTCCAACAATTCTGACAATCGTAGAAGAGTCAGAAAATATTACTAAACGGATAAAAATGCAAAGAAAACAGCTCAAGACAACGGAGGCAAAAGATTCATCACTAAAGCCAAGAGCTGAATGTGGCACTAAATTAACAGATGATGTGGGAAAAAAAACTGAGACACAAGACTGATTGATATGAAGCCAAGTGGTAAGAAGAAAATGGGAAAAAGACACTACTTTCTGCACCAAAAAAAGCATGGAGGAGGCTCCCTGTACGAAGAACACCAAAAAAAAATGGACCTACTGCATCATGAAAGGATAAAAAAAAAGAAAATGAAAACTAAGGAGCTCGGATGAAATAATGAACAACAAACATAAAAAAAGTAGAAGGGAAAATCAAAACTAGAAGTAATCTCAGGAAAAGGAAGAGTGCTTCCCCACAAGATACTGAAAGAGGAGGTGATGCAACCCTAGACCAGGCTCTTAGGAGCAGGGAAAGTGGGCACCCGGGGCTTGGGAAGACCTGGGGAGGCGGCGGCTAGGGGGTCCTCATGCCCCTAAGAAGCCTGAGAAGCCTGAGAAGCCCGGGGCCATCGTGACTGAAATCTGCCTGGTGAGCGGGTTGGCTCTGGCAAGCCCGTGGCATCAGCCTGACACTTGTGAAGGGCCCCCTCGAGGCTCTCAGAGGGGGGAGTCTGGGCCTCAAGTGTGAGTCAGCTGGGCCAGGGCCAGACTCTCCGTCCCCTGAGGCCGTGACGCCCCAAGAGCTGGGCCCGAGGGCACGCTGGCCACGGGGAGGCAACGTGGGGAGTCACCCAGGGCTGGGCAGCAGGAGCTCAGGGTGTGGCCCCAGCCTGGGCCCGTGACAAGCATCTGTGGAGTGGGCCAGCTGCTCCAGCCCAGGTCCTGCTGTGGCTGAGGCTGGGGGCCTGGCAGGAACTTGCTGGGCCAGGAGCGGCTGGAAGGCCTAAAAGGTGAGGCAGCTGGTAGGGGGCACCTGGATTTGAACCAGGGACCTCTTGATCTGCAGTCAAATGCTCTACCCCTGAGCTATACCCCCTGGCCCGCAGGGACACCCTCAATTAGCACCTTCGAAGCTGCCCTGCCACACCCACAGCAGCTGGATCCCAGAGGCGTGGCCACTGGCAGGGAGAAGCCTGCCCAGGGCCCAGCTGCCAGCCCTGGCCCTGGGGGCCGGGGCCAGCCCCTCCTCGGGGGTCCCCAGCCCCCAGGATGCCCTCTGCTCGAGCCCTGGGCCTCCCCCATTGCCACGGAAGCCCTGGCCACCCCCGCAGTTTGTGCTGAGCGCTGCCCTCCCCGCCAGTGTGAGGGGAACTTCACCCAGGCGGGCACCCAGCAGGAAGGGCCCCCGGGTGCCAACACCAGCCCATTCCCCAGAACGCCCGCCTGAAAGCCTTGCTGGGACTTTGGGGTCCACTGGTGGTGGTGGTGGGGGGGGCCCACAGGCAAGGAAGCCTGTCCCTCAGGCAGCAGAAGCCGTGGCGCTTGGGGCCTTTCAGAAGGCAGGTCTGGGCCTGGGTGGCCAGCCCGCAGGCCCATCTGCGTTTGGCCGTCGGCATGAAGCCCGGGCCGGTCCGGTGCAGAGTCACATGTCCGCAGACGCTGGGGTGGTCTTTCGGCAACGTGGCGGGACCTGGCATGCCCGTGGCACAGCTGGCATGGCCGGGCAGCACAGGCCTGGTACCGGCTGTCCTGCAGAGGGCCAGGCTCTCCATCCAGGCTCAGGTGCAGGGTCTGCTGCCCCCATCTTGAACCAGCCCTGCCAAGGCCCGCTCTTGTCTGGGTCTGGGCACCAGGCTCCCCATCTCCCATCGCTGCCAGGCTCTCCAGCTCCTGTCGAGCCTCCTGGCAGCTCCTGTCCCCTGGGGGACGGATGCGATAGAACAGGCTAGCCCCTGGAAGCACAGGCAAGCTCCCTGGGCGCTGTGCACCAGGTCCAGCCCGAAAGCGCCAGGGCCCAGCGGGTTCAGCCAGCAGGCTGCTGGCTGGGCGGCCTGGAGCCCTCGGTAGCCAGAAGAGCGTCTCCCGAGGCCTGAGGAAGCAGGACACCGAGGAGGTCATGCCAAGGTGGCCCCAAGGAGCCCCGCTGCCGCGGCTGGCCAGAGGCGCTGGAACGTGAGCCAGGCTGGCGCCGTGCCAGACGGAGGCGGGGAGGCCTGGGTGCACAGCACTCAGCCCACCCTGCTGGGCACCAGGCGTTGGCTGGGGCCACGTGACCAGCAAGCCCCAGAGACAGGGGCCCGAGACTCAGTGGCAGAGAGAGGAAGAGCCCCACCCCACCCGTGAGGGACAAAGGAGAGGTGGCAACCCGAGACCAGGCCCTTAGGAGCAGGGAAAGTGGGCACCCGGGGCTTGGGAAGACCTGGGGAGGCGGCGGCTAGGGGGTCCTCATGCCCCTGAGAAGCCTGAGAAGCCTGAGAAGCCCGGGGCCGTCGTGACTGAAATCTGCCTGGTGAGCGGGTTGGCTCTGGCAAGCCCGTGGCATCAGCCTGACACTTGTGAAGGGCCCCCTCCAGGCTCTCAGAGGGGGAGTCTGGGCCTCAAGTGTGAGTCAGCTGGGCCAGGGCCAGACTCTCCGTCCCCTGAGGCCGTGACGCCCCAAGAGCTGGGCCCGAGGGCACGCTGGCCACGGGGAGGCAACGTGGGGAGTCACCCAGGGCTGGGCAGCAGGAGCTCAGGGTGTGGCCCCAGCCTGGGCCCGTGACAAGCATCTGTGGAGTGGGCCAGCTGCTCCAGCCCAGGTCCTGCTGTGGCTGAGGCTGGGGGCCTGGCAGGAACTTGCTGGGCCAGGAGCGGCTGGAAGGCCTAAAAGGTGAGGCAGCTGGTAGGGGGCACCTGGATTTGAACCAGGGACCTCTTGATCTGCAGTCAAATGCTCTACCCCTGAGCTATACCCCCTGGCCCGCAGGGACACCCTCAATTAGCACCTTCGAAGCTGCCCTGCCACACCCACAGCAGCTGGATCCCAGAGGCGTGGCCACTGGCAGGGAGAAGCCTGCCCAGGGCCCAGCTGCCAGCCCTGGCCCTGGGGGCCGGGGCCAGCCCCTCCTCGGGGGTCCCCAGCCCCCAGGATGCCCTCTGCTCGAGCCCTGGGCCTCCCCCATTGCCACGGAAGCCCTGGCCACCCCCGCAGTTTGTGCTGAGCGCTGCCCTCCCCGCCAGTGTGAGGGGAACTTCACCCAGGCGGGCACCCAGCAGGAAGGGCCCCCGGGTGCCAACACCAGCCCATTCCCCAGAACGCCCGCCTGAAAGCCTTGCTGGGACTTTGGGGTCCACTGGTGGTGGTGGTGGGGGGGGCCCACAGGCAAGGAAGCCTGTCCCTCAGGCAGCAGAAGCCGTGGCGCTTGGGGCCTTTCAGAAGGCAGGTCTGGGCCTGGGTGGCCAGCCCGCAGGCCCATCTGCGTTTGGCCGTCGGCATGAAGCCCGGGCCGGTCCGGTGCAGAGTCACATGTCCGCAGACGCTGGGGTGGTCTTTCGGCAACGTGGCGGGACCTGGCATGCCCGTGGCACAGCTGGCATGGCCGGGCAGCACAGGCCTGGTACCGGCTGTCCTGCAGAGGGCCAGGCTCTCCA
The DNA here is from genome assembly GCF_028372415.1 of Notamacropus eugenii. NCBI lineage: Eukaryota > Metazoa > Chordata > Mammalia > Diprotodontia > Macropodidae > Notamacropus > Notamacropus eugenii. Next base: position 97,735,742 of record NC_092874.1, on the reverse strand, counting down.
TCCAGGCTCAGGTGCAGGGTCTGCTGCCCCCATCTTGAACCAGCCCTGCCAAGGCCCGCTCTTGTCTGGGTCTGGGCACCAGGCTCCCCATCTCCCATCGCTGCCAGGCTCTCCAGCTCCTGTCGAGCCTCCTGGCAGCTCCTGTCCCCTGGGGGACGGATGCGATAGAACAGGCTAGCCCCTGGAAGCACAGGCAAGCTCCCTGGGCGCTGTGCACCAGGTCCAGCCCGAAAGCGCCAGGGCCCAGCGGGTTCAGCCAGCAGGCTGCTGGCTGGGCGGCCTGGAGCCCTCGGTAGCCAGAAGAGCGTCTCCCGAGGCCTGAGGAAGCAGGACACCGAGGAGGTCATGCCAAGGTGGCCCCAAGGAGCCCCGCTGCCGCGGCTGGCCAGAGGCGCTGGAACGTGAGCCAGGCTGGCGCCGTGCCAGACGGAGGCGGGGAGGCCTGGGTGCACAGCACTCAGCCCACCCTGCTGGGCACCAGGCGTAGGCTGGGGCCACGTGACCAGCAAGCCCCAGAGACAGGGGCCCGAGACTCAGTGGCAGAGAGAGGAAGAGCCCCACCCCACCCGTGAGGGACAAAGGAGAGGTGGCAACCCGAGACCAGGCCCTTAGGAGCAGGGAAAGTGGGCACCCGGGGCTTGGGAAGACCTGGGGAGGCGGCGGCTAGGGGGTCCTCATGCCCCTGAGAAGCCTGAGAAGCCTGAGAAGCCTGAGAAGCCCGGGGCCGTCGTGACTGAAATCTGCCTGGTGAGCGGGTTGGCTCTGGCAAGCCCGTGGCATCAGCCTGACACTTGTGAAGGGCCCCCTCGAGGCTCTCAGAGGGGGGAGTCTGGGCCTCAAGTGTGAGTCAGCTGGGCCAGGGCCAGACTCTCCGTCCCCTGAGGCCGTGACGCCCCAAGAGCTGGGCCCGAGGGCACGCTGGCCACGGGGAGGCAACGTGGGGAGTCACCCAGGGCTGGGCAGCAGGAGCTCAGGGTGTGGCCCCAGCCTGGGCCCGTGACAAGCATCTGTGGAGTGGGCCAGCTGCTCCAGCCCAGGTCCTGCTGTGGCTGAGGCTGGGGGCCTGGCAGGAACTTGCTGGGCCAGGAGCGGCTGGAAGGCCTAAAAGGTGAGGCAGCTGGTAGGGGGCACCTGGATTTGAACCAGGGACCTCTTGATCTGCAGTCAAATGCTCTACCCCTGAGCTATACCCCCTGGCCCGCAGGGACACCCTCAATTAGCACCTTCGAAGCTGCCCTGCCACACCCACAGCAGCTGGATCCCAGAGGCGTGGCCACTGGCAGGGAGAAGCCTGCCCAGGGCCCAGCTGCCAGCCCTGGCCCTGGGGGCCGGGGCCAGCCCCTCCTCGGGGGTCCCCAGCCCCCAGGATGCCCTCTGCTCGAGCCCTGGGCCTCCCCCATTGCCACGGAAGCCCTGGCCACCCCCGCAGTTTGTGCTGAGCGCTGCCCTCCCCGCCAGTGTGAGGGGAACTTCACCCAGGCGGGCACCCAGCAGGAAGGGCCCCCGGGTGCCAACACCAGCCCATTCCCCAGAACGCCCGCCTGAAAGCCTTGCTGGGACTTTGGGGTCCACTGGTGGTGGTGGTGGGGGGGGCCCACAGGCAAGGAAGCCTGTCCCTCAGGCAGCAGAAGCCGTGGCGCTTGGGGCCTTTCAGAAGGCAGGTCTGGGCCTGGGTGGCCAGCCCGCAGGCCCATCTGCGTTTGGCCGTCGGCATGAAGCCCGGGCCGGTCCGGTGCAGAGTCACATGTCCGCAGACGCTGGGGTGGTCTTTCGGCAACGTGGCGGGACCTGGCATGCCCGTGGCACAGCTGGCATGGCCGGGCAGCACAGGCCTGGTACCGGCTGTCCTGCAGAGGGCCAGGCTCTCCATCCAGGCTCAGGTGCAGGGTCTGCTGCCCCCATCTTGAACCAGCCCTGCCAAGGCCCGCTCTTGTCTGGGTCTGGGCACCAGGCTCCCCATCTCCCATCGCTGCCAGGCTCTCCAGCTCCTGTCGAGCCTCCTGGCAGCTCCTGTCCCCTGGGGGACGGATGCGATAGAACAGGCTAGCCCCTGGAAGCACAGGCAAGCTCCCTGGGCGCTGTGCACCAGGTCCAGCCCGAAAGCGCCAGGGCCCAGCGGGTTCAGCCAGCAGGCTGCTGGCTGGGCGGCCTGGAGCCCTCGGTAGCCAGAAGAGCGTCTCCCGAGGCCTGAGGAAGCAGGACACCGAGGAGGTCATGCCAAGGTGGCCCCAAGGAGCCCCGCTGCCGCGGCTGGCCAGAGGCGCTGGAACGTGAGCCAGGCTGGCGCCGTGCCAGACGGAGGCGGGGAGGCCTGGGTGCACAGCACTCAGCCCACCCTGCTGGGCACCAGGCGTAGGCTGGGGCCACGTGACCAGCAAGCCCCAGAGACAGGGGCCCGAGACTCAGTGGCAGAGAGAGGAAGAGCCCCACCCCACCCGTGAGGGACAAAGGAGAGGTGGCAACCCGAGACCAGGCCCTTAGGAGCAGGGAAAGTGGGCACCCGGGGCTTGGGAAGACCTGGGGAGGCGGCGGCTAGGGGGTCCTCATGCCCCTGAGAAGCCTGAGAAGCCTGAGAAGCCTGAGAAGCCCGGGGCCGTCGTGACTGAAATCTGCCTGGTGAGCGGGTTGGCTCTGGCAAGCCCGTGGCATCAGCCTGACACTTGTGAAGGGCCCCCTCGAGGCTCTCAGAGGGGGGAGTCTGGGCCTCAAGTGTGAGTCAGCTGGGCCAGGGCCAGACTCTCCGTCCCCTGAGGCCGTGACGCCCCAAGAGCTGGGCCCGAGGGCACGCTGGCCACGGGGAGGCAACGTGGGGAGTCACCCAGGGCTGGGCAGCAGGAGCTCAGGGTGTGGCCCCAGCCTGGGCCCGTGACAAGCATCTGTGGAGTGGGCCAGCTGCTCCAGCCCAGGTCCTGCTGTGGCTGAGGCTGGGGGCCTGGCAGGAACTTGCTGGGCCAGGAGCGGCTGGAAGGCCTAAAAGGTGAGGCAGCTGGTAGGGGGCACCTGGATTTGAACCAGGGACCTCTTGATCTGCAGTCAAATGCTCTACCCCTGAGCTATACCCCCTGGCCCGCAGGGACACCCTCAATTAGCACCTTCGAAGCTGCCCTGCCACACCCACAGCAGCTGGATCCCAGAGGCGTGGCCACTGGCAGGGAGAAGCCTGCCCAGGGCCCAGCTGCCAGCCCTGGCCCTGGGGGCCGGGGCCAGCCCCTCCTCGGGGGTCCCCAGCCCCCAGGATGCCCTCTGCTCGAGCCCTGGGCCTCCCCCATTGCCACGGAAGCCCTGGCCACCCCCGCAGTTTGTGCTGAGCGCTGCCCTCCCCGCCAGTGTGAGGGGAACTTCACCCAGGCGGGCACCCAGCAGGAAGGGCCCCCGGGTGCCAACACCAGCCCATTCCCCAGAACGCCCGCCTGAAAGCCTTGCTGGGACTTTGGGGTCCACTGGTGGTGGTGGTGGGGGGGGCCCACAGGCAAGGAAGCCTGTCCCTCAGGCAGCAGAAGCCGTGGCGCTTGGGGCCTTTCAGAAGGCAGGTCTGGGCCTGGGTGGCCAGCCCGCAGGCCCATCTGCGTTTGGCCGTCGGCATGAAGCCCGGGCCGGTCCGGTGCAGAGTCACATGTCCGCAGACGCTGGGGTGGTCTTTCGGCAACGTGGCGGGACCTGGCATGCCCGTGGCACAGCTGGCATGGCCGGGCAGCACAGGCCTGGTACCGGCTGTCCTGCAGAGGGCCAGGCTCTCCATCCAGGCTCAGGTGCAGGGTCTGCTGCCCCCATCTTGAACCAGCCCTGCCAAGGCCCGCTCTTGTCTGGGTCTGGGCACCAGGCTCCCCATCTCCCATCGCTGCCAGGCTCTCCAGCTCCTGTCGAGCCTCCTGGCAGCTCCTGTCCCCTGGGGGACGGATGCGATAGAACAGGCTAGCCCCTGGAAGCACAGGCAAGCTCCCTGGGCGCTGTGCACCAGGTCCAGCCCGAAAGCGCCAGGGCCCAGCGGGTTCAGCCAGCAGGCTGCTGGCTGGGCGGCCTGGAGCCCTCGGTAGCCAGAAGAGCGTCTCCCGAGGCCTGAGGAAGCAGGACACCGAGGAGGTCATGCCAAGGTGGCCCCAAGGAGCCCCGCTGCCGCGGCTGGCCAGAGGCGCTGGAACGTGAGCCAGGCTGGCGCCGTGCCAGACGGAGGCGGGGAGGCCTGGGTGCACAGCACTCAGCCCACCCTGCTGGGCACCAGGCGTTGGCTGGGGCCACGTGACCCAGCAAGCCCCAGAGACAGGGGCCCGAGACTCAGTGGCAGAGAGAGGAAGAGCCCCACCCCACCCGTGAGGGACAAAGGAGAGGTGGCAACCCGAGACCAGGCCCTTAGGAGCAGGGAAAGTGGGCACCCGGGGCTTGGGAAGACCTGGGGAGGCGGCGGCTAGGGGGTCCTCATGCCCCTGAGAAGCCTGAGAAGCCTGAGAAGCCTGAGAAGCCCGGGGCCGTCGTGACTGAAATCTGCCTGGTGAGCGGGTTGGCTCTGGCAAGCCCGTGGCATCAGCCTGACACTTGTGAAGGGCCCCCTCGAGGCTCTCAGAGGGGGGAGTCTGGGCCTCAAGTGTGAGTCAGCTGGGCCAGGGCCAGACTCTCCGTCCCCTGAGGCCGTGACGCCCCAAGAGCTGGGCCCGAGGGCACGCTGGCCACGGGGAGGCAACGTGGGGAGTCACCCAGGGCTGGGCAGCAGGAGCTCAGGGTGTGGCCCCAGCCTGGGCCCGTGACAAGCATCTGTGGAGTGGGCCAGCTGCTCCAGCCCAGGTCCTGCTGTGGCTGAGGCTGGGGGCCTGGCAGGAACTTGCTGGGCCAGGAGCGGCTGGAAGGCCTAAAAGGTGAGGCAGCTGGTAGGGGGCACCTGGATTTGAACCAGGGACCTCTTGATCTGCAGTCAAATGCTCTACCCCTGAGCTATACCCCCTGGCCCGCAGGGACACCCTCAATTAGCACCTTCGAAGCTGCCCTGCCACACCCACAGCAGCTGGATCCCAGAGGCGTGGCCACTGGCAGGGAGAAGCCTGCCCAGGGCCCAGCTGCCAGCCCTGGCCCTGGGGGCCGGGGCCAGCCCCTCCTCGGGGGTCCCCAGCCCCCAGGATGCCCTCTGCTCGAGCCCTGGGCCTCCCCCATTGCCACGGAAGCCCTGGCCACCCCCGCAGTTTGTGCTGAGCGCTGCCCTCCCCGCCAGTGTGAGGGAACTTCACCCAGGCGGGCACCCAGCAGGAAGGGCCCCCGGGTGCCAACACCAGCCCATTCCCCAGAACGCCCGCCTGAAAGCCTTGCTGGGACTTTGGGGTCCACTGGTGGTGGTGGGGGGGGGGGCCCACAGGCAAGGAAGCCTGTCCCTCAGGCAGCAGAAGCCGTGGCGCTTGGGGCCTTTCAGAAGGCAGGTCTGGGCCTGGGTGGCCAGCCCGCAGGCCCATCTGCGTTTGGCCGTCGGCATGAAGCCCGGGCCGGTCCGGTGCAGAGTCACATGTCCGCAGACGCTGGGGTGGTCTTTCGGCAACGTGGCGGGACCTGGCATGCCCGTGGCACAGCTGGCATGGCCGGGCAGCACAGGCCTGGTACCGGCTGTCCTGCAGAGGGCCAGGCTCTCCATCCAGGCTCAGGTGCAGGGTCTGCTGCCCCCATGTTGAACCAGCCCTGCCAAGGCCCGCTCTTGTCTGGGTCTGGGCACCAGGCTCCCCATCTCCCATCGCTGCCAGGCTCTCCAGCTCCTGTCGAGCCTCCTGGCAGCTCCTGTCCCCTGGGGGACGGATGCGATAGAACAGGCTAGCCCCTGGAAGCACAGGCAAGCTCCCTGGGCGCTGTGCACCAGGTCCAGCCCGAAAGCGCCAGGGCCCAGCGGGTTCAGCCAGCAGGCTGCTGGCTGGGCGGCCTGGAGCCCTCGGTAGCCAGAAGAGCGTCTCCCGAGGCCTGAGGAAGCAGGACACCGAGGAGGTCATGCCAAGGTGGCCCCAAGGAGCCCCGCTGCCGCGGCTGGCCAGAGGCGCTGGAACGTGAGCCAGGCTGGCGCCGTGCCAGACGGAGGCGGGGAGGCCTGGGTGCACAGCACTCAGCCCACCCTGCTGGGCACCAGGCGTAGGCTGGGGCCACGTGACCAGCAAGCCCCAGAGACAGGGGCCCGAGACTCAGTGGCAGAGAGAGGAAGAGCCCCACCCCACCCGTGAGGGACAAAGGAGAGGTGGCAACCCGAGACCAGGCCCTTAGGAGCAGGGAAAGTGGGCACCCGGGGCTTGGGAAGACCTGGGGAGGCGGCGGCTAGGGGGTCCTCATGCCCCTGAGAAGCCTGAGAAGCCCGGGGCCGTCGTGACTGAAATCTGCCTGGTGAGCGGGTTGGCTCTGGCAAGCCCGTGGCATCAGCCTGACACTTGTGAAGGGCCCCCTCGAGGCTCTCAGAGGGGGGAGTCTGGGCCTCAAGTGTGAGTCAGCTGGGCCAGGGCCAGACTCTCCGTCCCCTGAGGCCGTGACGCCCCAAGAGCTGGGCCCGAGGGCACGCTGGCCACGGGGAGGCAACGTGGGGAGTCACCCAGGGCTGGGCAGCAGGAGCTCAGGGTGTGGCCCCAGCCTGGGCCCGTGACAAGCATCTGTGGAGTGGGCCAGCTGCTCCAGCCCAGGTCCTGCTGTGGCTGAGGCTGGGGGCCTGGCAGGAACTTGCTGGGCCAGGAGCGGCTGGAAGGCCTAAAAGGTGAGGCAGCTGGTAGGGGGCACCTGGATTTGAACCAGGGACCTCTTGATCTGCAGTCAAATGCTCTACCCCTGAGCTATACCCCCTGGCCCGCAGGGACACCCTCAATTAGCACCTTCGAAGCTGCCCTGCCACACCCACAGCAGCTGGATCCCAGAGGCGTGGCCACTGGCAGGGAGAAGCCTGCCCAGGGCCCAGCTGCCAGCCCTGGCCCTGGGGGCCGGGGCCAGCCCCTCCTCGGGGGTCCCCAGCCCCCAGGATGCCCTCTGCTCGAGCCCTGGGCCTCCCCCATTGCCACGGAAGCCCTGGCCACCCCCGCAGTTTGTGCTGAGCGCTGCCCTCCCCGCCAGTGTGAGGGGAACTTCACCCAGGCGGGCACCCAGCAGGAAGGGCCCCCGGGTGCCAACACCAGCCCATTCCCCAGAACGCCCGCCTGAAAGCCTTGCTGGGACTTTGGGGTCCACTGGTGGTGGTGGTGGGGGGGGCCCACAGGCAAGGAAGCCTGTCCCTCAGGCAGCAGAAGCCGTGGCGCTTGGGGCCTTTCAGAAGGCAGGTCTGGGCCTGGGTGGCCAGCCCGCAGGCCCATCTGCGTTTGGCCGTCGGCATGAAGCCCGGGCCGGTCCGGTGCAGAGTCACATGTCCGCAGACGCTGGGGTGGTCTTTCGGCAACGTGGCGGGACCTGGCATGCCCGTGGCACAGCTGGCATGGCCGGGCAGCACAGGCCTGGTACCGGCTGTCCTGCAGAGGGCCAGGCTCTCCATCCAGGCTCAGGTGCAGGGTCTGCTGCCCCCATCTTGAACCAGCCCTGCCAAGGCCCGCTCTTGTCTGGGTCTGGGCACCAGGCTCCCCATCTCCCATCGCTGCCAGGCTCTCCAGCTCCTGTCGAGCCTCCTGGCAGCTCCTGTCCCCTGGGGGACGGATGCGATAGAACAGGCTAGCCCCTGGAAGCACAGGCAAGCTCCCTGGGCGCTGTGCACCAGGTCCAGCCCGAAAGCGCCAGGGCCCAGCGGGTTCAGCCAGCAGGCTGCTGGCTGGGCGGCCTGGAGCCCTCGGTAGCCAGAAGAGCGTCTCCCGAGGCCTGAGGAAGCAGGACACCGAGGAGGTCATGCCAAGGTGGCCCCAAGGAGCCCCGCTGCCGCGGCTGGCCAGAGGCGCTGGAACGTGAGCCAGGCTGGCGCCGTGCCAGACGGAGGCGGGGAGGCCTGGGTGCACAGCACTCAGCCCACCCTGCTGGGCACCAGGCGTAGGCTGGGGCCACGTGACCAGCAAGCCCCAGAGACAGGGGCCCGAGACTCAGTGGCAGAGAGAGGAAGAGCCCCACCCCACCCGTGAGGGACAAAGGAGAGGTGGCAACCCGAGACCAGGCCCTTAGGAGCAGGGAAAGTGGGCACCCGGGGCTTGGGAAGACCTGGGGAGGCGGCGGCTAGGGGGTCCTCATGCCCCTGAGAAGCCTGAGAAGCCTGAGAAGCCTGAGAAGCCCGGGGCCGTCGTGACTGAAATCTGCCTGGTGAGCGGGTTGGCTCTGGCAAGCCCGTGGCATCAGCCTGACACTTGTGAAGGGCCCCCTCGAGGCTCTCAGAGGGGGGAGTCTGGGCCTCAAGTGTGAGTCAGCTGGGCCAGGGCCAGACTCTCCGTCCCCTGAGGCCGTGACGCCCCAAGAGCTGGGCCCGAGGGCACGCTGGCCACGGGGAGGCAACGTGGGGAGTCACCCAGGGCTGGGCAGCAGGAGCTCAGGGTGTGGCCCCAGCCTGGGCCCGTGACAAGCATCTGTGGAGTGGGCCAGCTGCTCCAGCCCAGGTCCTGCTGTGGCTGAGGCTGGGGGCCTGGCAGGAACTTGCTGGGCCAGGAGCGGCTGGAAGGCCTAAAAGGTGAGGCAGCTGGTAGGGGGCACCTGGATTTGAACCAGGGACCTCTTGATCTGCAGTCAAATGCTCTACCCCTGAGCTATACCCCCTGGCCCGCAGGGACACCCTCAATTAGCACCTTCGAAGCTGCCCTGCCACACCCACAGCAGCTGGATCCCAGAGGCGTGGCCACTGGCAGGGAGAAGCCTGCCCAGGGCCCAGCTGCCAGCCCTGGCCCTGGGGGCCGGGGCCAGCCCCTCCTCGGGGGTCCCCAGCCCCCAGGATGCCCTCTGCTCGAGCCCTGGGCCTCCCCCATTGCCACGGAAGCCCTGGCCACCCCCGCAGTTTGTGCTGAGCGCTGCCCTCCCCGCCAGTGTGAGGGGAACTTCACCCAGGCGGGCACCCAGCAGGAAGGGCCCCCGGGTGCCAACACCAGCCCATTCCCCAGAACGCCCGCCTGAAAGCCTTGCTGGGACTTTGGGGTCCACTGGTGGTGGTGGTGGGGGGGGCCCACAGGCAAGGAAGCCTGTCCCTCAGGCAGCAGAAGCCGTGGCGCTTGGGGCCTTTCAGAAGGCAGGTCTGGGCCTGGGTGGCCAGCCCGCAGGCCCATCTGCGTTTGGCCGTCGGCATGAAGCCCGGGCCGGTCCGGTGCAGAGTCACATGTCCGCAGACGCTGGGGTGGTCTTTCGGCAACGTGGCGGGACCTGGCATGCCCGTGGCACAGCTGGCATGGCCGGGCAGCACAGGCCTGGTACCGGCTGTCCTGCAGAGGGCCAGGCTCTCCATCCAGGCTCAGGTGCAGGGTCTGCTGCCCCCATCTTGAACCAGCCCTGCCAAGGCCCGCTCTTGTCTGGGTCTGGGCACCAGGCTCCCCATCTCCCATCGCTGCCAGGCTCTCCAGCTCCTGTCGAGCCTCCTGGCAGCTCCTGTCCCCTGGGGGACGGATGCGATAGAACAGGCTAGCCCCTGGAAGCACAGGCAAGCTCCCTGGGTGCTGTGCACCAGGTCCAGCCCGAAAGCGCCAGGGCCCAGCGGGTTCAGCCAGCAGGCTGCTGGCTGGGCGGCCTGGAGCCCTCGGTAGCCAGAAGAGCGTCTCCCGAGGCCTGAGGAAGCAGGACACCGAGGAGGTCATGCCAAGGTGGCCCCAAGGAGCCCCGCTGCCGCGGCTGGCCAGAGGCGCTGGAACGTGAGCCAGGCTGGCGCCGTGCCAGACGGAGGCGGGGAGGCCTGGGTGCACAGCACTCAGCCCACCCTGCTGGGCACCAGGCGTAGGCTGGGGCCACGTGACCAGCAAGCCCCAGAGACAGGGGCCCGAGACTCAGTGGCAGAGAGAGGAAGAGCCCCACCCCACCCGTGAGGGACAAAGGAGAGGTGGCAACCCGAGACCAGGCCCTTAGGAGCAGGGAAAGTGGGCACCCGGGGCTTGGGAAGACCTGGGGAGGCGGCGGCTAGGGGGTCCTCATGCCCCTGAGAAGCCTGAGAAGCCTGAGAAGCCTGAGAAGCCCGGGGCCGTCGTGACTGAAATCTGCCTGGTGAGCGGGTTGGCTCTGGCAAGCCCGTGGCATCAGCCTGACACTTGTGAAGGGCCCCCTCGAGGCTCTCAGAGGGGGGAGTCTGGGCCTCAAGTGTGAGTCAGCTGGGCCAGGGCCAGACTCTCCGTCCCCTGAGGCCGTGACGCCCCAAGAGCTGGGCCCGAGGGCACGCTGGCCACGGGGAGGCAACGTGGGGAGTCACCCAGGGCTGGGCAGCAGGAGCTCAGGGTGTGGCCCCAGCCTGGGCCCGTGACAAGCATCTGTGGAGTGGGCCAGCTGCTCCAGCCCAGGTCCTGCTGTGGCTGAGGCTGGGGGCCTGGCAGGAACTTGCTGGGCCAGGAGCGGCTGGAAGGCCTAAAAGGTGAGGCAGCTGGTAGGGGGCACCTGGATTTGAACCAGGGACCTCTTGATCTGCAGTCAAATGCTCTACCCCTGAGCTATACCCCCTGGCCCGCAGGGACACCCTCAATTAGCACCTTCGAAGCTGCCCTGCCACACCCACAGCAGCTGGATCCCAGAGGCGTGGCCACTGGCAGGGAGAAGCCTGCCCAGGGCCCAGCTGCCAGCCCTGGCCCTGGGGGCCGGGGCCAGCCCCTCCTCGGGGGTCCCCAGCCCCCAGGATGCCCTCTGCTCGAGCCCTGGGCCTCCCCCATTGCCACGGAAGCCCTGGCCACCCCCGCAGTTTGTGCTGAGCGCTGCCCTCCCCGCCAGTGTGAGGGGAACTTCACCCAGGCGGGCACCCAGCAGGAAGGGCCCCCGGGTGCCAACACCAGCCCATTCCCCAGAACGCCCGCCTGAAAGCCTTGCTGGGACTTTGGGGTCCACTGGTGGTGGTGGTGGGGGGGGCCCACAGGCAAGGAAGCCTGTCCCTCAGGCAGCAGAAGCCGTGGCGCTTGGGGCCTTTCAGAAGGCAGGTCTGGGCCTGGGTGGCCAGCCCGCAGGCCCATCTGCGTTTGGCCGTCGGCATGAAGCCCGGGCCGGTCCGGTGCAGAGTCACATGTCCGCAGACGCTGGGGTGGTCTTTCGGCAACGTGGCGGGACCTGGCATGCCCGTGGCACAGCTGGCATGGCCGGGCAGCACAGGCCTGGTACCGGCTGTCCTGCAGAGGGCCAGGCTCTCCATCCAGGCTCAGGTGCAGGGTCTGCTGCCCCCATCTTGAACCAGCCCTGCCAAGGCCCGCTCTTGTCTGGGTCTGGGCACCAGGCTCCCCATCTCCCATCGCTGCCAGGCTCTCCAGCTCCTGTCGAGCCTCCTGGCAGCTCCTGTCCCCTGGGGGACGGATGCGATAGAACAGGCTAGCCCCTGGAAGCACAGGCAAGCTCCCTGGGCGCTGTGCACCAGGTCCAGCCCGAAAGCGCCAGGGCCCAGCGGGTTCAGCCAGCAGGCTGCTGGCTGGGCGGCCTGGAGCCCTCGGTAGCCAGAAGAGCGTCTCCCGAGGCCTGAGGAAGCAGGACACCGAGGAGGTCATGCCAAGGTGGCCCCAAGGAGCCCCGCTGCCGCGGCTGGCCAGAGGCGCTGGAACGTGAGCCAGGCTGGCGCCGTGCCAGACGGAGGCGGGGAGGCCTGGGTGCACAGCACTCAGCCCACCCTGCTGGGCACCAGGCGTAGGCTGGGGCCACGTGACCAGCAAGCCCCAGAGACAGGGGCCCGAGACTCAGTGGCAGAGAGAGGAAGAGCCCCACCCCACCCGTGAGGGACAAAGGAGAGGTGGCAACCCGAGACCAGGCCCTTAGGAGCAGGGAAAGTGGGCACCCGGGGCTTGGGAAGACCTGGGGAGGCGGCGGCTAGGGGGTCCTCATGCCCCTGAGAAGCCTGAGAAGCCCGGGGCCGTCGTGACTGAAATCTGCCTGGTGAGCGGGTTGGCTCTGGCAAGCCCGTGGCATCAGCCTGACACTTGTGAAGGGCCCCCTCGAGGCTCTCAGAGGGGGGAGTCTGGGCCTCAAGTGTGAGTCAGCTGGGCCAGGGCCAGACTCTCCGTCCCCTGAGGCCGTGACGCCCCAAGAGCTGGGCCCGAGGGCACGCTGGCCACGGGGAGGCAACGTGGGGAGTCACCCAGGGCTGGGCAGCAGGAGCTCAGGGTGTGGCCCCAGCCTGGGCCCGTGACAAGCATCTGTGGAGTGGGCCAGCTGCTCCAGCCCAGGTCCTGCTGTGGCTGAGGCTGGGGGCCTGGCAGGAACTTGCTGGGCCAGGAGCGGCTGGAAGGCCTAAAAGGTGAGGCAGCTGGTAGGGGGCACCTGGATTTGAACCAGGGACCTCTTGATCTGCAGTCAAATGCTCTACCCCTGAGCTATACCCCCTGGCCCGCAGGGACACCCTCAATTAGCACCTTCGAAGCTGCCCTGCCACACCCACAGCAGCTGGATCCCAGAGGCGTGGCCACTGGCAGGGAGAAGCCTGCCCAGGGCCCAGCTGCCAGCCCTGGCCCTGGGGGCCGGGGCCAGCCCCTCCTCGGGGGTCCCCAGCCCCCAGGATGCCCTCTGCTCGAGCCCTGGGCCTCCCCCATTGCCACGGAAGCCCTGGCCACCCCCGCAGTTTGTGCTGAGCGCTGCCCTCCCCGCCAGTGTGAGGGGAACTTCACCCAGGCGGGCACCCAGCAGGAAGGGCCCCCGGGTGCCAACACCAGCCCATTCCCCAGAACGCCCACCTGAAAGCCTTGCTGGGACTTTGGGGTCCACTGGTGGTGGTGGGGGGGGGGGCCCACAGGCAAGGAAGCCTGTCCCTCAGGCAGCAGAAGCCGTGGCGCTTGGGGCCTTTCAGAAGGCAGGTCTGGGCCTGGGTGGCCAGCCCGCAGGCCCATCTGCGTTTGGCCGTCGGCATGAAGCCCGGGCCGGTCCGGTGCAGAGTCACATGTCCGCAGACGCTGGGGTGGTCTTTCGGCAACGTGGCGGGACCTGGCATGCCCGTGGCACAGCTGGCATGGCCGGGCAGCACAGGCCTGGTACCGGCTGTCCTGCAGAGGGCCAGGCTCTCCATCCAGGCTCAGGTGCAGGGTCTGCTGCCCCCATCTTGAACCAGCCCTGCCAAGGCCCGCTCTTGTCTGGGTCTGGGCACCAGGCTCCCCATCTCCCATCGCTGCCAGGCTCTCCAGCTCCTGTCGAGCCTCCTGGCAGCTCCTGTCCCCTGGGGGACGGATGCGATAGAACAGGCTAGCCCCTGGAAGCACAGGCAAGCTCCCTGGGCGCTGTGCACCAGGTCCAGCCCGAAAGCGCCAGGGCCCAGCGGGTTCAGCCAGCAGGCTGCTGGCTGGGCGGCCTGGAGCCCTCGGTAGCCAGAAGAGCGTCTCCCGAGGCCTGAGGAAGCAGGACACCGAGGAGGTCATGCCAAGGTGGCCCCAAGGAGCCCCGCTGCCGCGGCTGGCCAGAGGCGCTGGAACGTGAGCCAGGCTGGCGCCGTGCCAGACGGAGGCGGGGAGGCCTGGGTGCACAGCACTCAGCCCACCCTGCTGGGCACCAGGCGTAGGCTGGGGCCACGTGACCAGCAAGCCCCAGAGACAGGGGCCCGAGACTCAGTGGCAGAGAGAGGAAGAGCCCCACCCCACCCGTGAGGGACAAAGGAGAGGTGGCAACCCGAGACCAGGCCCTTAGGAGCAGGGAAAGTGGGCACCCGGGGCTTGGGAAGACCTGGGGAGGCGGCGGCTAGGGGGTCCTCATGCCCCTGAGAAGCCTGAGAAGCCCGGGGCCGTCGTGACTGAAATCTGCCTGGTGAGCGGGTTGGCTCTGGCAAGCCCGTGGCATCAGCCTGACACTTGTGAAGGGCCCCCTCGAGGCTCTCAGAGGGGGGAGTCTGGGCCTCAAGTGTTAGTCAGCTGGGCCAGGGCCAGACTCTCCGTCCCCTGAGGCCGTGACGCCCCAAGAGCTGGGCCCGAGGGCACGCTGGCCACGGGGAGGCAACGTGGGGAGTCACCCAGGGCTGGGCAGCAGGAGCTCAGGGTGTGGCCCCAGCCTGGGCCCGTGACAAGCATCTGTGGAGTGGGCCAGCTGCTCCAGCCCAGGTCCTGCTGTGGCTGAGGCTGGGGGCCTGGCAGGAACTTGCTGGGCCAGGAGCGGCTGGAAGGCCTAAAAGGTGAGGCAGCTGGTAGGGGGCACCTGGATTTGAACCAGGGACCTCTTGATCTGCAGTCAAATGCTCTACCCCTGAGCTATACCCCCTGGCCCGCAGGGACACCCTCAATTAGCACCTTCGAAGCTGCCCTGCCACACCCACAGCAGCTGGATCCCAGAGGCGTGGCCACTGGCAGGGAGAAGCCTGCCCAGGGCCCAGCTGCCAGCCCTGGCCCTGGGGGCCGGGGCCAGCCCCTCCTCGGGGGTCCCCAGCCCCCAGGATGCCCTCTGCTCGAGCCCTGGGCCTCCCCCATTGCCACGGAAGCCCTGGCCACCCCCGCAGTTTGTGCTGAGCGCTGCCCTCCCCGCCAGTGTGAGGGGAACTTCACCCAGGCGGGCACCCAGCAGGAAGGGCCCCCGGGTGCCAACACCAGCCCATTCCCCAGAACGCCCGCCTGAAAGCCTTGCTGGGACTTTGGGGTCCACTGGTGGTGGTGGTGGGGGGGGGCCCACAGGCAAGGAAGCCTGTCCCTCAGGCAGCAGAAGCCGTGGCGCTTGGGGCCTTTCAGAAGGCAGGTCTGGGCCTGGGTGGCCAGCCCGCAGGCCCATCTGCGTTTGGCCGTCGGCATGAAGCCCGGGCCGGTCCGGTGCAGAGTCACATGTCCGCAGACGCTGGGGTGGTCTTTCGGCAACGTGGCGGGACCTGGCATGCCCGTGGCACAGCTGGCATGGCCGGGCAGCACAGGCCTGGTACCGGCTGTCCTGCAGAGGGCCAGGCTCTCCATCCAGGCTCAGGTGCAGGGTCTGCTGCCCCCATCTTGAACCAGCCCTGCCAAGGCCCGCTCTTGTCTGGGTCTGGGCACCAGGCTCCCCATCTCCCATCGCTGCCAGGCTCTCCAGCTCCTGTCGAGCCTCCTGGCAGCTCCTGTCCCCTGGGGGACGGATGCGATAGAACAGGCTAGCCCCTGGAAGCACAGGCAAGCTCCCTGGGCGCTGTGCACCAGGTCCAGCCCGAAAGCGCCAGGGCCCAGCGGGTTCAGCCAGCAGGCTGCTGGCTGGGCGGCCTGGAGCCCTCGGTAGCCAGAAGAGCGTCTCCCGAGGCCTGAGGAAGCAGGACACCGAGGAGGTCATGCCAAGGTGGCCCCAAGGAGCCCCGCTGCCGCGGCTGGCCAGAGGCGCTGGAACGTGAGCCAGGCTGGCGCCGTGCCAGACGGAGGCGGGGAGGCCTGGGTGCACAGCACTCAGCCCACCCTGCTGGGCACCAGGCGTAGGCTGGGGCCACGTGACCAGCAAGCCCCAGAGACAGGGGCCCGAGACTCAGTGGCAGAGAGAGGAAGAGCCCCACCCCCACCCGTGAGGGACAAAGGAGAGGTGGCAACCCGAGACCAGGCCCTTAGGAGCAGGGAAAGTGGGCACCCGGGGCTTGGGAAGACCTGGGGAGGCGGCGGCTAGGGGGTCCTCATGCCCCTGAGAAGCCTGAGAAGCCTGAGAAGCCTGAGAAGCCCGGGGCCGTCGTGACTGAAATCTGCCTGGTGAGCGGGTTGGCTCTGGCAAGCCCGTGGCATCAGCCTGACACTTGTGAAGGGCCCCCTCGAGGCTCTCAGAGGGGGGAGTCTGGGCCTCAAGTGTGAGTCAGCTGGGCCAGGGCCAGACTCTCCGTCCCCTGAGGCCGTGACGCCCCAAGAGCTGGGCCCGAGGGCACGCTGGCCACGGGGAGGCAACGTGGGGAGTCACCCAGGGCTGGGCAGCAGGAGCTCAGGGTGTGGCCCCAGCCTGGGCCCGTGACAAGCATCTGTGGAGTGGGCCAGCTGCTCCAGCCCAGGTCCTGCTGTGGCTGAGGCTGGGGGCCTGGCAGGAACTTGCTGGGCCAGGAGCGGCTGGAAGGCCTAAAAGGTGAGGCAGCTGGTAGGGGGCACCTGGATTTGAACCAGGGACCTCTTGATCTGCAGTCAAATGCTCTACCCCTGAGCTATACCCCCTGGCCCGCAGGGACACCCTCAATTAGCACCTTCGAAGCTGCCCTGCCACACCCACAGCAGCTGGATCCCAGAGGCGTGGCCACTGGCAGGGAGAAGCCTGCCCAGGGCCCAGCTGCCAGCCCTGGCCCTGGGGGCCGGGGCCAGCCCCTCCTCGGGGGTCCCCAGCCCCCAGGATGCCCTCTGCTCGAGCCCTGGGCCTCCCCCATTGCCACGGAAGCCCTGGCCACCCCCGCAGTTTGTGCTGAGCGCTGCCCTCCCCGCCAGTGTGAGGGGAACTTCACCCAGGCGGGCACCCAGCAGGAAGGGCCCCCCGGGTGCCAACACCAGCCCATTCCCCAGAACGCCCACCTGAAAGCCTTGCTGGGACTTTGGGGTCCACTGGTGGTGGTGGGGGGGGGGGGCCCACAGGCAAGGAAGCCTGTCCCTCAGGCAGCAGAAGCCGTGGCGCTTGGGGCCTTTCAGAAGGCAGGTCTGGGCCTGGGTGGCCAGCCCGCAGGCCCATCTGCGTTTGGCCGTCGGCATGAAGCCCGGGCCGGTCCGGTGCAGAGTCACATGTCCGCAGACGCTGGGGTGGTCTTTCGGCAACGTGGCGGGACCTGGCATGCCCGTGGCACAGCTGGCATGGCCGGGCAGCACAGGCCTGGTACCGGCTGTCCTGCAGAGGGCCAGGCTCTCCATCCAGGCTCAGGTGCAGGGTCTGCTGCCCCCATCTTGAACCAGCCCTGCCAAGGGCCCGCTCTTGTCTGGGTCTGGGCACCAGGCTCCCCATCTCCCATCGCTGCCAGGCTCTCCAGCTCCTGTCGAGCCTCCTGGCAGCTCCTGTCCCCTGGGGGACGGATGCGATAGAACAGGCTAGCCCCTGGAAGCACAGGCAAGCTCCCTGGGCGCTGTGCACCAGGTCCAGCCCGAAAGCGCCAGGGCCCAGCGGGTTCAGCCAGCAGGCTGCTGGCTGGGCGGCCTGGAGCCCTCGGTAGCCAGAAGAGCGTCTCCCGAGGCCTGAGGAAGCAGGACACCGAGGAGGTCATGCCAAGGTGGCCCCAAGGAGCCCCGCTGCCGCGGCTGGCCAGAGGCGCTGGAACGTGAGCCAGGCTGGCGCCGTGCCAGACGGAGGCGGGGAGGCCTGGGTGCACAGCACTCAGCCCACCCTGCTGGGCACCAGGCGTAGGCTGGGGCCACGTGACCAGCAAGCCCCAGAGACAGGGGCCCGAGACTCAGTGGCAGAGAGAGGAAGAGCCCCACCCCACCCGTGAGGGACAAAGGAGAGGTGGCAACCCGAGACCAGGCCCTTAGGAGCAGGGAAAGTGGGCACCCGGGGCTTGGGAAGACCTGGGGAGGCGGCGGCTAGGGGGTCCTCATGCCCCTGAGAAGCCTGAGAAGCCCGGGGCCGTCGTGACTGAAATCTGCCTGGTGAGCGGGTTGGCTCTGGCAAGCCCGTGGCATCAGCCTGACACTTGTGAAGGGCCCCCTCGAGGCTCTCAGAGGGGGGAGTCTGGGCCTCAAGTGTTAGTCAGCTGGGCCAGGGCCAGACTCTCCGTCCCCTGAGGCCGTGACGCCCCAAGAGCTGGGCCCGAGGGCACGCTGGCCACGGGGAGGCAACGTGGGGAGTCACCCAGGGCTGGGCAGCAGGAGCTCAGGGTGTGGCCCCAGCCTGGGCCCGTGACAAGCATCTGTGGAGTGGGCCAGCTGCTCCAGCCCAGGTCCTGCTGTGGCTGAGGCTGGGGGCCTGGCAGGAACTTGCTGGGCCAGGAGCGGCTGGAAGGCCTAAAAGGTGAGGCAGCTGGTAGGGGGCACCTGGATTTGAACCAGGGACCTCTTGATCTGCAGTCAAATGCTCTACCCCTGAGCTATACCCCCTGGCCCGCAGGGACACCCTCAATTAGCACCTTCGAAGCTGCCCTGCCACACCCACAGCAGCTGGATCCCAGAGGCGTGGCCACTGGCAGGGAGAAGCCTGCCCAGGGCCCAGCTGCCAGCCCTGGCCCTGGGGGCCGGGGCCAGCCCCTCCTCGGGGGTCCCCAGCCCCCAGGATGCCCTCTGCTCGAGCCCTGGGCCTCCCCCATTGCCACGGAAGCCCTGGCCACCCCCGCAGTTTGTGCTGAGCGCTGCCCTCCCCGCCAGTGTGAGGGGAACTTCACCCAGGCGGGCACCCAGCAGGAAGGGCCCCCGGGTGCCAACACCAGCCCATTCCCCAGAACGCCCGCCTGAAAGCCTTGCTGGGACTTTGGGGTCCACTGGTGGTGGTGGTGGGGGGGGGGCCCACAGGCAAGGAAGCCTGTCCCTCAGGCAGCAGAAGCTGTGGCGCTTGGGGCCTTTCAGAAGGCAGGTCTGGGCCTGGGTGGCCAGCCCGCAGGCCCATCTGCGTTTGGCCGTCGGCATGAAGCCCGGGCCGGTCCGGTGCAGAGTCACATGTCCGCAGACGCTGGGGTGGTCTTTCGGCAACGTGGCGGGACCTGGCATGCCCGTGGCACAGCTGGCATGGCCGGGCAGCACAGGCCTGGTACCGGCTGTCCTGCAGAGGGCCAGGCTCTCCATCCAGGCTCAGGTGCAGGGTCTGCTGCCCCCATCTTGAACCAGCCCTGCCAAGGCCCCGCTCTTGTCTGGGTCTGGGCACCAGGCTCCCCATCTCCCATCGCTGCCAGGCTCTCCAGCTCCTGTCGAGCCTCCTGGCAGCTCCTGTCCCCTGGGGGACGGATGCGATAGAACAGGCTAGCCCCTGGAAGCACAGGCAAGCTCCCTGGGCGCTGTGCACCAGGTCCAGCCCGAAAGCGCCAGGGCCCAGCGGGTTCAGCCAGCAGGCTGCTGGCTGGGCGGCCTGGAGCCCTCGGTAGCCAGAAGAGCGTCTCCCGAGGCCTGAGGAAGCAGGACACCGAGGAGGTCATGCCAAGGTGGCCCCAAGGAGCCCTGCTGCCGCGGCTGGCCAGAGGCGCTGGAACGTGAGCCAGGCTGGCGCCGTGCCAGACGGAGGCGGGGAGGCCTGGGTGCACAGCACTCAGCCCACCCTGCTGGGCACCAGGCGTAGGCTGGGGCCACGTGACCAGCAAGCCCCAGAGACAGGGGCCCGAGACTCAGTGGCAGAGAGAGGAAGAGCCCCACCCCACCCGTGAGGGACAAAGGAGAGGTGGCAACCCGAGACCAGGCCCTTAGGAGCAGGGAAAGTGGGCACCCGGGGCTTGGGAAGACCTGGGGAGGCGGCGGCTAGGGGGTCCTCATGCCCCTGAGAAGCCTGAGAAGCCTGAGAAGCCTGAGAAGCCCGGGGCCGTCGTGACTGAAATCTGCCTGGTGAGCGGGTTGGCTCTGGCAAGCCCGTGGCATCAGCCTGACACTTGTGAAGGGCCCCCTCGAGGCTCTCAGAGGGGGGAGTCTGGGCCTCAAGTGTGAGTCAGCTGGGCCAGGGCCAGACTCTCCGTCCCCTGAGGCCGTGACGCCCCAAGAGCTGGGCCCGAGGGCACGCTGGCCACGGGGAGGCAACGTGGGGAGTCACCCAGGGCTGGGCAGCAGGAGCTCAGGGTGTGGCCCCAGCCTGGGCCCGTGACAAGCATCTGTGGAGTGGGCCAGCTGCTCCAGCCCAGGTCCTGCTGTGGCTGAGGCTGGGGGCCTGGCAGGAACTTGCTGGGCCAGGAGCGGCTGGAAGGCCTAAAAGGTGAGGCAGCTGGTAGGGGGCACCTGGATTTGAACCAGGGACCTCTTGATCTGCAGTCAAATGCTCTACCCCTGAGCTATACCCCCTGGCCCGCAGGGACACCCTCAATTAGCACCTTCGAAGCTGCCCTGCCACACCCACAGCAGCTGGATCCCAGAGGCGTGGCCACTGGCAGGGAGAAGCCTGCCCAGGGCCCAGCTGCCAGCCCTGGCCCTGGGGGCCGGGGCCAGCCCCTCCTCGGGGGTCCCCAGCCCCCAGGATGCCCTCTGCTCGAGCCCTGGGCCTCCCCCATTGCCACGGAAGCCCTGGCCACCCCCGCAGTTTGTGCTGAGCGCTGCCCTCCCCGCCAGTGTGAGGGGAACTTCACCCAGGCGGGCACCCAGCAGGAAGGGCCCCCGGGTGCCAACACCAGCCCCATTCCCCAGAACGCCCGCCTGAAAGCCTTGCTGGGACTTTGGGGTCCACTGGTGGTGGTGGTGGGGGGGGCCCACAGGCAAGGAAGCCTGTCCCTCAGGCAGCAGAAGCCGTGGCGCTTGGGGCCTTTCAGAAGGCAGGTCTGGGGCCTGGGTGGCCAGCCCGCAGGCCCATCTGCGTTTGGCCGTCGGCATGAAGCCCGGGCCGGTCCCGGTGCAGAGTCACATGTCCGCAGGACGCTGGGGTGGTCTTTCGGCAACGTGGCGGGACCTGGCATGCCCGTGGCACAGCTGGCATGGCCGGGCAGCACAGGCCTGGTACCGGCTGTCCTGCAGAGGGCCAGGCTCTCCATCCAGGCTCAGGTGCAGGGTCTGCTGCCCCCATCTTGAACCAGCCCTGCCAAGGCCCGCTCTTGTCTGGGTCTGGGCACCAGGCTCCCCATCTCCCATCGCTGCCAGGCTCTCCAGCTCGCTGTCGAGCCTCCTGGCAGCTCCTGTCCCCTGGGGGACGGATGCGATAGAACAGGCTAGCCCCTGGAAGCACAGGCAAGCTCCCTGGGCGCTGTGCACCAGGTCCAGCCCGGAAAGCGCCAGGGGCCCAGCGGGTGTCAGCCAGCAGGCTGCTGGCTGGGCGGCCTGGAGCCCTCGGTAGCCAGAAGAGCGTCTCCCGAGGCCTGAGGAAGCAGGACACCGAGGAGGTCATGCCAAGGTGAGCCCCAAGGAGCCCCGCTGCCGCGGCTGGCCAGAGGCGCTGGAACGTGAGCCAGGCTGGCGCCGTGCCAGAGAGGAGGCGGGGAGGCCTGGGTGCACAGCACTCAGCCCACCCTGCTGGGCACCAGGCGTAGGCTGGGGCCACGTGACCAGCAAGCCCCAGAGACAGGGGCCCGAGACTCAGTGGCAGAGAGAGGAAGAGCCCCACCCCACCCGTGAGGGACAAAGGAGAGGTGGCAACCCGAGACCAGGCCCTTAGGAGCAGGGAAAGTGGGCACCCGGGGCTTGGGAAGACCTGGGGAGGCGGCGCTAGGGGTCCTCATGCCCCTGAGAAGCCCTGAGAAGCCTGAGAAGCCCGGGGCCGTCGTGACTGAAATCTGGCCTGGTGAGCGGGTTGCTCTGGCAAGCCCGTGGCATCAGCCTGACACTTGTGAAGGGCCCCCTCGAGGCTCTCAGAGGGGGGAGTCTGGGCCTCAAAGTGTGAGTCAGCTGGGCCAGGGGCCAGACTCTCCGTCCCCTGAGGCCGTGACGCCCCAAGAGCTGGGCCCGAGGGCACGCTGGCCACGGGGAGGCAACGTGGGGAGTCACCCAGGGCTGGGCAGCAGGAGCTCAGGTGTGGGCCCCAGCCTGGGCCCGTGACAAGCATCTGTGGAGTGGGCCAGCTGCTCCAGCCCAGGTCCTGCTGTGGCTGAGGCTGGGGGCCTGGCAGGAACTTGCTGGGCCAGGAGCGGCTGGAAGGCCTAAAAGGTGAGGCAGCTGGTAGGGGGCACCTGGATTTGAACCAGGGACCTCTTGATCTGCAGTCAAATGCTCTACCCCTGAGCTATACCCCCTGGCCCGCAGGGACACCCTCAATTAGCACCTTCGAAGCTGCCCTGCCACACCCACAGCAGCTGGATCCCAGAGGCGTGGCCACTGGCAGGGAGAAGCCTGCCCAGGGCCCAGCTGCCAGCCCTGGCCCTGGGGGCCGGGGCCAGCCCCTCCTCGGGGGTCCCCAGCCCCCAGGATGCCCTCTGCTCGAGCCCTGGGCCTCCCCCATTGCCACGGAAGCCCTGGCCACCCCCGCAGTTTGTGCTGAGCGCTGCCCTCCCCGCCAGTGTGAGGGGAACTTCACCCAGGCGGGCACCCAGCAGGAAGGGCCCCCGGGTGCCAACACCAGCCCATTCCCCAGAACGCCCGCCTGAAAGCCTTGCTGGGACTTTGGGGTCCACTGGTGGTGGTGGTGGGGGGGGCCCACAGGCAAGGAAGCCTGTCCCTCAGGCAGCAGAAGCCGTGGCGCTTGGGGCCTTTCAGAAGGCAGGTCTGGGCCTGGGTGGCCAGCCCGCAGGCCCATCTGCGTTTGGCCGTCGGCATGAAGCCCGGGCCGGTCCGGTGCAGAGTCACATGTCCGCAGACGCTGGGGTGGTCTTTCGGCAACGTGGCGGGACCTGGCATGCCCGTGGCACAGCTGGCATGGCCGGGCAGCACAGGCCTGGTACCGGCTGTCCTGCAGAGGGCCAGGCTCTCCATCCAGGCTCAGGTGCAGGGTCTGCTGCCCCCCATCTTGAACCAGCCCTGCCAAGGCCCGCTCTTGTCTGGGTCTGGGCACCAGGCTCCCCATCTCCATCGCTGCCAGGCTCTCCAGCTCCTGTCGAGCCTCCTGGCAGCTCCTGTCCCCTGGGGGACGGATGCGATAGAACAGGCTAGCCCCTGGAAGCACAGGCAAGCTCCCTGGGCGCTGTGCACCAGGTCCAGCCGAAAGCGCCAGGGCCCAGCGGGTTCAGCCAGCAGGCTGCTGGCTGGGCGGCCTGGAGCCCTCGGTAGCCCAGAAGAGCGTCTCCCGAGGCCTGAGGAAGCAGGACACCGAGGAGGTCATGCCAAGGTGGCCCCAAGGAGCCCCGCTGCCGCGGCTGGCCAGAGGCGCTGGAACGTGAGCCAGGCTGGCGCCGTGCCAGACGGAGGCGGGGGAGGCCTGGGTGCACAGCACTCAGCCCACCCTGCTGGGCACCAGGCGTAGGCTGGGGGCCACGTGACCAGCAAGCCCCAGAGACAGGGGCCCGAGACTCAGTGGCAGAGAGAGGAAGAGCCCCACCCCACCCGTGAGGGACAAAGGAGAGGTGGCAACCCGAGACCAGGCCCTTAGGAGCAGGGAAAGTGGGCACCCGGGGCTTGGGAAGACCTGGGGAGGCGGCGGCTAGGGGGGTCCTCATGCCCCTGAGAAGCCTGAGAAGCCCGGGGCCGTCGTGACTGAAATCTGCCTGGTGAGCGGGTTGGCTCTGGCAAGCCCGTGGCATCAGCCTGACACTTGTGAAGGGCCCCCTCGAGGCTCTCAGAGGGGGGAGTCTGGGCCTCAAGTGTGAGTCAGCTGGGCCAGGGCCAGACCTCTCCGTCCCCTGAGGCCGTGACGCCCCAAGAGCTGGGCCCGAGGGCACGCTGGCCACGGGGGAGGCAACGTGGGGAGTCACCCAGGGCTGGGCAGCAGGAGCTCAGGGTGTGGCCCCAGCCTGGGCCGTGACAAGCATCTGTGGAGTGGGCCAGCTGCTCCAGCCCAGGTCCTGCTGTGGCTGAGGCTGGGGGCCTGGCAGGAACTTGCTGGGCCAGGAGCGGCTGGAAGGCCTAAAAGGTGAGGCAGCTGGTAGGGGGCACCTGGATTTGAACCAGGGACCTCTTGATCTGCAGTCAAATGCTCTACCCCTGAGCTATACCCCCTGGCCCGCAGGGACACCCTCAATTAGCACCTTCGAAGCTGCCCTGCCACACCCACAGCAGCTGGATCCCAGAGGCGTGGCCACTGGCAGGGAGAAGCCTGCCCAGGGGCCCCAGCTGCCAGCCCCTGGCCCTGGGGGCCGGGGCCAGCCCCTCCTCGGGGGTCCCCAGCCCCCAGGATGCCCTCTGCTCGAGCCCTGGGCCTCCCCCATTGCCACGGAAGCCCTGGCCACCCCCGCAGTTTGTTGCTGAGCGCTGCCCTCCCCGCCAGTGTGAGGGGAACTTCACCCAGGCGGGGCACCCAGCAGGAAGGGCCCCCGGGTGCCAACACCAGCCCATTCCCAGAACGCCCGCCTGAAAGCCTTGCTGGGACTTTGGGGTCCACTGGTGGTGGTGGGGGGGGGGGCCCACAGGCAAGGGAAGCCTGTCCCTCAGGCAGCAGAAGCCGTGGCGCTTGGGGCCTTTCAGAAGGCAGGTCTGGGCCTGGGTGGCCAGCCCGCAGGCCCATCTGCGTTTGGCCGTCGGCATGAAGCCCGGGGCCGGTCCGGTGCAGAGTCACATGTCCGCAGACGCTGGGGTGGTCTTTCGGCAACGTGGCGGGACCTGGCATGCCCGTGGCACAGCTGGCATGGCCGGGCAGCACAGGCCCTGGTACCGGCCTGTCCTGCAGAGGGCCAGGCTCTCCATCCAGGCTCAGGTGCAGGGTCTGCTGCCCCCATCTTGAACCAGCCCTGCCAAGGCCCGCTCTTGTCTGGGTCTGGGCACCAGGCTCCCCATCTCCCATCGCTGCCAGGCTCTCCAGCTCCTGTCGAGCCTCCTGGCAGCTCCTGTCCCCTGGGGGACGGATGCGATAGAACAGGCTAGCCCCTGGAAGCACAGGCAAGCTCCCTGGGCGCTGTGCACCAGGTCCAGCCCGAAAGCGCCAGGGCCCAGCGGGTTCAGCCAGCAGGCTGCTGG
Source organism: Notamacropus eugenii (assembly GCF_028372415.1). Classification (NCBI taxonomy): domain Eukaryota; kingdom Metazoa; phylum Chordata; class Mammalia; order Diprotodontia; family Macropodidae; genus Notamacropus; species Notamacropus eugenii. The sequence goes on along the minus strand of NC_092874.1, from coordinate 97,711,242 downwards.
CTGGGCGGCCTGGAGCCCTCGGTAGCCAGAAGAGCGTCTCCCGAGGCCTGAGGAAGCAGGACACCGAGGAGGTCATGCCAAGGTGGCCCCAAGGAGCCCCGCTGCCGCGGCTGGCCAGAGGCGCTGGAACGTGAGCCAGGCTGGCGCCGTGCCAGACGGAGGCGGGGAGGCCTGGGTGCACAGCACTCAGCCCACCCTGCTGGGCACCAGGCGTAGGCTGGGGCCACGTGACCAGCAAGCCCCAGAGACAGGGGCCCGAGACTCAGTGGCAGAGAGAGGAAGAGCCCCACCCCACCCGTGAGGGACAAAGGAGAGGTGGCAACCCGAGACCAGGCCCTTAGGAGCAGGGAAAGTGGGCACCCGGGGCTTGGGAAGACCTGGGGAGGCGGCGGCTAGGGGGTCCTCATGCCCCTGAGAAGCCTGAGAAGCCCGGGGCCGTCGTGACTGAAATCTGCCTGGTGAGCGGGTTGGCTCTGGCAAGCCCGTGGCATCAGCCTGACACTTGTGAAGGGCCCCCTCGAGGCTCTCAGAGGGGGGAGTCTGGGCCTCAAGTGTGAGTCAGCTGGGCCAGGGCCAGACTCTCCGTCCCCTGAGGCCGTGACGCCCCAAGAGCTGGGCCCGAGGGCACGCTGGCCACGGGGAGGCAACGTGGGGAGTCACCCAGGGCTGGGCAGCAGGAGCTCAGGGTGTGGCCCCAGCCTGGGCCCGTGACAAGCATCTGTGGAGTGGGCCAGCTGCTCCAGCCCAGGTCCTGCTGTGGCTGAGGCTGGGGGCCTGGCAGGAACTTGCTGGGCCAGGAGCGGCTGGAAGGCCTAAAAGGTGAGGCAGCTGGTAGGGGGCACCTGGATTTGAACCAGGGACCTCTTGATCTGCAGTCAAATGCTCTACCCCTGAGCTATACCCCCTGGCCCGCAGGGACACCCTCAATTAGCACCTTCGAAGCTGCCCTGCCACACCCACAGCAGCTGGATCCCAGAGGCGTGGCCACTGGCAGGGAGAAGCCTGCCCAGGGCCCAGCTGCCAGCCCTGGCCCTGGGGGCCGGGGCCAGCCCCTCCTCGGGGGTCCCCAGCCCCCAGGATGCCCTCTGCTCGAGCCCTGGGCCTCCCCCATTGCCACGGAAGCCCTGGCCACCCCCGCAGTTTGTGCTGAGCGCTGCCCTCCCCGCCAGTGTGAGGGGAACTTCACCCAGGCGGGCACCCAGCAGGAAGGGCCCCCGGGTGCCAACACCAGCCCATTCCCCAGAACGCCCGCCTGAAAGCCTTGCTGGGACTTTGGGGTCCACTGGTGGTGGTGGTGGGGGGGGCCCACAGGCAAGGAAGCCTGTCCCTCAGGCAGCAGAAGCCGTGGCGCTTGGGGCCTTTCAGAAGGCAGGTCTGGGCCTGGGTGGCCAGCCCGCAGGCCCATCTGCGTTTGGCCGTCGGCATGAAGCCCGGGCCGGTCCGGTGCAGAGTCACATGTCCGCAGACGCTGGGGTGGTCTTTCGGCAACGTGGCGGGACCTGGCATGCCCGTGGCACAGCTGGCATGGCCGGGCAGCACAGGCCTGGTACCGGCTGTCCTGCAGAGGGCCAGGCTCTCCATCCAGGCTCAGGTGCAGGGTCTGCTGCCCCCATCTTGAACCAGCCCTGCCAAGGCCCGCTCTTGTCTGGGTCTGGGCACCAGGCTCCCCATCTCCCATCGCTGCCAGGCTCTCCAGCTCCTGTCGAGCCTCCTGGCAGCTCCTGTCCCCTGGGGGACGGATGCGATAGAACAGGCTAGCCCCTGGAAGCACAGGCAAGCTCCCTGGGCGCTGTGCACCAGGTCCAGCCCGAAAGCGCCAGGGCCCAGCGGGTTCAGCCAGCAGGCTGCTGGCTGGGCGGCCTGGAGCCCTCGGTAGCCAGAAGAGCGTCTCCCGAGGCCTGAGGAAGCAGGACACCGAGGAGGTCATGCCAAGGTGGCCCCAAGGAGCCCCGCTGCCGCGGCTGGCCAGAGGCGCTGGAACGTGAGCCAGGCTGGCGCCGTGCCAGACGGAGGCGGGGAGGCCTGGGTGCACAGCACTCAGCCCACCCTGCTGGGCACCAGGCGTAGGCTGGGGCCACGTGACCAGCAAGCCCCAGAGACAGGGGCCCGAGACTCAGTGGCAGAGAGAGGAAGAGCCCCACCCCACCCGTGAGGGACAAAGGAGAGGTGGCAACCCGAGACCAGGCCCTTAGGAGCAGGGAAAGTGGGCACCCGGGGCTTGGGAAGACCTGGGGAGGCGGCGGCTAGGGGGTCCTCATGCCCCTGAGAAGCCTGAGAAGCCTGAGAAGCCTGAGAAGCCCGGGGCCGTCGTGACTGAAATCTGCCTGGTGAGCGGGTTGGCTCTGGCAAGCCCGTGGCATCAGCCTGACACTTGTGAAGGGCCCCCTCGAGGCTCTCAGAGGGGGGAGTCTGGGCCTCAAGTGTGAGTCAGCTGGGCCAGGGCCAGACTCTCCGTCCCCTGAGGCCGTGACGCCCCAAGAGCTGGGCCCGAGGGCACGCTGGCCACGGGGAGGCAACGTGGGGAGTCACCCAGGGCTGGGCAGCAGGAGCTCAGGGTGTGGCCCCAGCCTGGGCCCGTGACAAGCATCTGTGGAGTGGGCCAGCTGCTCCAGCCCAGGTCCTGCTGTGGCTGAGGCTGGGGGCCTGGCAGGAACTTGCTGGGCCAGGAGCGGCTGGAAGGCCTAAAAGGTGAGGCAGCTGGTAGGGGGCACCTGGATTTGAACCAGGGACCTCTTGATCTGCAGTCAAATGCTCTACCCCTGAGCTATACCCCCTGGCCCGCAGGGACACCCTCAATTAGCACCTTCGAAGCTGCCCTGCCACACCCACAGCAGCTGGATCCCAGAGGCGTGGCCACTGGCAGGGAGAAGCCTGCCCAGGGCCCAGCTGCCAGCCCTGGCCCTGGGGGCCGGGGCCAGCCCCTCCTCGGGGGTCCCCAGCCCCCAGGATGCCCTCTGCTCGAGCCCTGGGCCTCCCCCATTGCCACGGAAGCCCTGGCCACCCCCGCAGTTTGTGCTGAGCGCTGCCCTCCCCGCCAGTGTGAGGGGAACTTCACCCAGGCGGGCACCCAGCAGGAAGGGCCCCCGGGTGCCAACACCAGCCCATTCCCCAGAACGCCCGCCTGAAAGCCTTGCTGGGACTTTGGGGTCCACTGGTGGTGGTGGTGGGGGGGGCCCACAGGCAAGGAAGCCTGTCCCTCAGGCAGCAGAAGCCGTGGCGCTTGGGGCCTTTCAGAAGGCAGGTCTGGGCCTGGGTGGCCAGCCCGCAGGCCCATCTGCGTTTGGCCGTCGGCATGAAGCCCGGGCCGGTCCGGTGCAGAGTCACATGTCCGCAGACGCTGGGGTGGTCTTTCGGCAACGTGGCGGGACCTGGCATGCCCGTGGCACAGCTGGCATGGCCGGGCAGCACAGGCCTGGTACCGGCTGTCCTGCAGAGGGCCAGGCTCTCCATCCAGGCTCAGGTGCAGGGTCTGCTGCCCCCATCTTGAACCAGCCCTGCCAAGGCCCGCTCTTGTCTGGGTCTGGGCACCAGGCTCCCCATCTCCCATCGCTGCCAGGCTCTCCAGCTCCTGTCGAGCCTCCTGGCAGCTCCTGTCCCCTGGGGGACGGATGCGATAGAACAGGCTAGCCCCTGGAAGCACAGGCAAGCTCCCTGGGCGCTGTGCACCAGGTCCAGCCCGAAAGCGCCAGGGCCCAGCGGGTTCAGCCAGCAGGCTGCTGGCTGGGCGGCCTGGAGCCCTCGGTAGCCAGAAGAGCGTCTCCCGAGGCCTGAGGAAGCAGGACACCGAGGAGGTCATGCCAAGGTGGCCCCAAGGAGCCCCGCTGCCGCGGCTGGCCAGAGGCGCTGGAACGTGAGCCAGGCTGGCGCCGTGCCAGACGGAGGCGGGGAGGCCTGGGTGCACAGCACTCAGCCCACCCTGCTGGGCACCAGGCGTAGGCTGGGGCCACGTGACCAGCAAGCCCCAGAGACAGGGGCCCGAGACTCAGTGGCAGAGAGAGGAAGAGCCCCACCCCACCCGTGAGGGACAAAGGAGAGGTGGCAACCCGAGACCAGGCCCTTAGGAGCAGGGAAAGTGGGCACCCGGGGCTTGGGAAGACCTGGGGAGGCGGCGGCTAGGGGGTCCTCATGCCCCTGAGAAGCCTGGGGCCGTCGTGACTGAAATCTGCCTGGTGAGCGGGTTGGCTCTGGCAAGCCCGTGGCATCAGCCTGACACTTGTGAAGGGCCCCCTCGAGGCTCTCAGAGGGGGGAGTCTGGGCCTCAAGTGTGAGTCAGCTGGGCCAGGGCCAGACTCTCCGTCCCCTGAGGCCGTGACGCCCCAAGAGCTGGGCCCGAGGGCACGCTGGCCACGGGGAGGCAACGTGGGGAGTCACCCAGGGCTGGGCAGCAGGAGCTCAGGGTGTGGCCCCAGCCTGGGCCCGTGACAAGCATCTGTGGAGTGGGCCAGCTGCTCCAGCCCAGGTCCTGCTGTGGCTGAGGCTGGGGGCCTGGCAGGAACTTGCTGGGCCAGGAGCGGCTGGAAGGCCTAAAAGGTGAGGCAGCTGGTAGGGGGCACCTGGATTTGAACCAGGGACCTCTTGATCTGCAGTCAAATGCTCTACCCCTGAGCTATACCCCCTGGCCCGCAGGGACACCCTCAATTAGCACCTTCGAAGCTGCCCTGCCACACCCACAGCAGCTGGATCCCAGAGGCGTGGCCACTGGCAGGGAGAAGCCTGCCCAGGGCCCAGCTGCCAGCCCTGGCCCTGGGGGCCGGGGCCAGCCCCTCCTCGGGGGTCCCCAGCCCCCAGGATGCCCTCTGCTCGAGCCCTGGGCCTCCCCCATTGCCACGGAAGCCCTGGCCACCCCCGCAGTTTGTGCTGAGCGCTGCCCTCCCCGCCAGTGTGAGGGGAACTTCACCCAGGCGGGCACCCAGCAGGAAGGGCCCCCGGGTGCCAACACCAGCCCCATTCCCCAGAACGCCCGCCTGAAAGCCTTGCTGGGACTTTGGGGTCCACTGGTGGTGGTGGTGGGGGGGGCCCACAGGCAAGGAAGCCTGTCCCTCAGGCAGCAGAAGCCGTGGCGCTTGGGGCCTTTCAGAAGGCAGGTCTGGGCCTGGGTGGCCAGCCCGCAGGCCCATCTGCGTTTGGCCGTCGGCATGAAGCCCGGGCCGGTCCGGTGCAGAGTCACATGTCCGCAGACGCTGGGGTGGTCTTTCGGCAACGTGGCGGGACCTGGCATGCCCGTGGCACAGCTGGCATGGCCGGGCAGCACAGGCCTGGTACCGGCTGTCCTGCAGAGGGCCAGGCTCTCCATCCAGGCTCAGGTGCAGGGTCTGCTGCCCCCATCTTGAACCAGCCCTGCCAAGGCCCGCTCTTGTCTGGGTCTGGGCACCAGGCTCCCCATCTCCCATCGCTGCCAGGCTCTCCAGCTCCTGTCGAGCCTCCTGGCAGCTCCTGTCCCCTGGGGGACGGATGCGATAGAACAGGCTAGCCCCTGGAAGCACAGGCAAGCTCCCTGGGCGCTGTGCACCAGGTCCAGCCCGAAAGCGCCAGGGCCCAGCGGGTTCAGCCAGCAGGCTGCTGGCTGGGCGGCCTGGAGCCCTCGGTAGCCAGAAGAGCGTCTCCCGAGGCCTGAGGAAGCAGGACACCGAGGAGGTCATGCCAAGGTGGCCCCAAGGAGCCCCGCTGCCGCGGCTGGCCAGAGGCGCTGGAACGTGAGCCAGGCTGGCGCCGTGCCAGACGGAGGCGGGGAGGCCTGGGTGCACAGCACTCAGCCCACCCTGCTGGGCACCAGGCGTAGGCTGGGGCCACGTGACCAGCAAGCCCCAGAGACAGGGGCCCGAGACTCAGTGGCAGAGAGAGGAAGAGCCCCACCCCACCCGTGAGGGACAAAGGAGAGGTGGCAACCCGAGACCAGGCCCTTAGGAGCAGGGAAAGTGGGCACCCGGGGCTTGGGAAGACCTGGGGAGGCGGCGGCTAGGGGGTCCTCATGCCCCTGAGAAGCCTGAGAAGCCTGAGAAGCCTGAGAAGCCCGGGGCCGTCGTGACTGAAATCTTCCTGGTGAGCGGGTTGGCTCTGGCAAGCCCGTGGCATCAGCCTGACACTTGTGAAGGGCCCCCTCGAGGCTCTCAGAGGGGGGAGTCTGGGCCTCAAGTGTGAGTCAGCTGGGCCAGGGCCAGACTCTCCGTCCCCTGAGGCCGTGACGCCCCAAGAGCTGGGCCCGAGGGCACGCTGGCCACGGGGAGGCAACGTGGGGAGTCACCCAGGGCTGGGCAGCAGGAGCTCAGGGTGTGGCCCCAGCCTGGGCCCGTGACAAGCATCTGTGGAGTGGGCCAGCTGCTCCAGCCCAGGTCCTGCTGTGGCTGAGGCTGGGGGCCTGGCAGGAACTTGCTGGGCCAGGAGCGGCTGGAAGGCCTAAAAGGTGAGGCAGCTGGTAGGGGGCACCTGGATTTGAACCAGGGACCTCTTGATCTGCAGTCAAATGCTCTACCCCTGAGCTATACCCCCTGGCCCGCAGGGACACCCTCAATTAGCACCTTCGAAGCTGCCCTGCCACACCCACAGCAGCTGGATCCCAGAGGCGTGGCCACTGGCAGGGAGAAGCCTGCCCAGGGCCCAGCTGCCAGCCCTGGCCCTGGGGGCCGGGGCCAGCCCCTCCTCGGGGGTCCCCAGCCCCCAGGATGCCCTCTGCTCGAGCCCTGGGCCTCCCCCATTGCCACGGAAGCCCTGGCCACCCCCGCAGTTTGTGCTGAGCGCTGCCCTCCCCGCCAGTGTGAGGGGAACTTCACCCAGGCGGGCACCCAGCAGGAAGGGCCCCCGGGTGCCAACACCAGCCCATTCCCCAGAACGCCCGCCTGAAAGCCTTGCTGGGACTTTGGGGTCCACTGGTGGTGGTGGTGGGGGGGGCCCACAGGCAAGGAAGCCTGTCCCTCAGGCAGCAGAAGCCGTGGCGCTTGGGGCCTTTCAGAAGGCAGGTCTGGGCCTGGGTGGCCAGCCCGCAGGCCCATCTGCGTTTGGCCGTCGGCATGAAGCCCGGGCCGGTCCGGTGCAGAGTCACATGTCCGCAGACGCTGGGGTGGTCTTTCGGCAACGTGGCGGGACCTGGCATGCCCGTGGCACAGCTGGCATGGCCGGGCAGCACAGGCCTGGTACCGGCTGTCCTGCAGAGGGCCAGGCTCTCCATCCAGGCTCAGGTGCAGGGTCTGCTGCCCCCATCTTGAACCAGCCCTGCCAAGGCCCGCTCTTGTCTGGGTCTGGGCACCAGGCTCCCCATCTCCCATCGCTGCCAGGCTCTCCAGCTCCTGTCGAGCCTCCTGGCAGCTCCTGTCCCCTGGGGGACGGATGCGATAGAACAGGCTAGCCCCTGGAAGCACAGGCAAGCTCCCTGGGCGCTGTGCACCAGGTCCAGCCCGAAAGCGCCAGGGCCCAGCGGGTTCAGCCAGCAGGCTGCTGGCTGGGCGGCCTGGAGCCCTCGGTAGCCAGAAGAGCGTCTCCCGAGGCCTGAGGAAGCAGGACACCGAGGAGGTCATGCCAAGGTGGCCCCAAGGAGCCCCGCTGCCGCGGCTGGCCAGAGGCGCTGGAACGTGAGCCAGGCTGGCGCCGTGCCAGACGGAGGCGGGGAGGCCTGGGTGCACAGCACTCAGCCCACCCTGCTGGGCACCAGGCGTAGGCTGGGGCCACGTGACCAGCAAGCCCCAGAGACAGGGGCCCGAGACTCAGTGGCAGAGAGAGGAAGAGCCCCACCCCACCCGTGAGGGACAAAGGAGAGGTGGCAACCCGAGACCAGGCCCTTAGGAGCAGGGAAAGTGGGCACCCGGGGCTTGGGAAGACCTGGGGAGGCGGCGGCTAGGGGGTCCTCATGCCCCTGAGAAGCCTGAGAAGCCTGAGAAGCCCGGGGCCGTCGTGACTGAAATCTGCCTGGTGAGCGGGTTGGCTCTGGCAAGCCCGTGGCATCCAGCCTGACACTTGTGAAGGGCCCCCTCGAGGCTCTCAGAGGGGGGAGTCTGGGCCTCAAGTGTGAGTCAGCTGGGCCAGGGCCAGACTCTCCGTCCCCTGAGGCCGTGACGCCCCAAGAGCTGGGCCCGAGGGCACGCTGGCCACGGGGAGGCAACGTGGGGAGTCACCCAGGGCTGGGCAGCAGGAGCTCAGGGTGTGGCCCCAGCCTGGGCCCGTGACAAGCATCTGTGGAGTGGGCCAGCTGCTCCAGCCCAGGTCCTGCTGTGGCTGAGGCTGGGGGCCTGGCAGGAACTTGCTGGGCCAGGAGCGGCTGGAAGGCCTAAAAGGTGAGGCAGCTGGTAGGGGGCACCTGGATTTGAACCAGGGACCTCTTGATCTGCAGTCAAATGCTCTACCCCTGAGCTATACCCCCTGGCCCGCAGGGACACCCTCAATTAGCACCTTCGAAGCTGCCCTGCCACACCCACAGCAGCTGGATCCCAGAGGCGTGGCCACTGGCAGGGAGAAGCCTGCCCAGGGCCCAGCTGCCAGCCCTGGCCCTGGGGGCCGGGGCCAGCCCCTCCTCGGGGGTCCCCAGCCCCCAGGATGCCCTCTGCTCGAGCCCTGGGCCTCCCCCATTGCCACGGAAGCCCTGGCCACCCCCGCAGTTTGTGCTGAGCGCTGCCCTCCCCGCCAGTGTGAGGGGAACTTCACCCAGGCGGGCACCCAGCAGGAAGGGCCCCCGGGTGCCAACACCAGCCCATTCCCCAGAACGCCCGCCTGAAAGCCTTGCTGGGACTTTGGGGTCCACTGGTGGTGGTGGGGGGGGGGGCCCACAGGCAAGGAAGCCTGTCCCTCAGGCAGCAGAAGCCGTGGCGCTTGGGGCCTTTCAGAAGGCAGGTCTGGGCCTGGGTGGCCAGCCCGCAGGCCCATCTGCGTTTGGCCGTCGGCATGAAGCCCGGGCCGGTCCGGTGCAGAGTCACATGTCCGCAGACGCTGGGGTGGTCTTTCGGCAACGTGGCGGGACCTGGCATGCCCGTGGCACAGCTGGCATGGCCGGGCAGCACAGGCCTGGTACCGGCTGTCCTGCAGAGGGCCAGGCTCTCCATCCAGGCTCAGGTGCAGGGTCTGCTGCCCCCATCTTGAACCAGCCCTGCCAAGGCCCGCTCTTGTCTGGGTCTGGGCACCAGGCTCCCCATCTCCCATCGCTGCCAGGCTCTCCAGCTCCTGTCGAGCCTCCTGGCAGCTCCTGTCCCCTGGGGGACGGATGCGATAGAACAGGCTAGCCCCTGGAAGCACAGGCAAGCTCCCTGGGCGCTGTGCACCAGGTCCAGCCCGAAAGCGCCAGGGCCCAGCGGGTTCAGCCAGCAGGCTGCTGGCTGGGCGGCCTGGAGCCCTCGGTAGCCAGAAGAGCGTCTCCCGAGGCCTGAGGAAGCAGGACACCGAGGAGGTCATGCCAAGGTGGCCCCAAGGAGCCCCGCTGCCGCGGCTGGCCAGAGGCGCTGGAACGTGAGCCAGGCTGGCGCCGTGCCAGACGGAGGCGGGGAGGCCTGGGTGCACAGCACTCAGCCCACCCTGCTGGGCACCAGGCGTAGGCTGGGGCCACGTGACCAGCAAGCCCCAGAGACAGGGGCCCGAGACTCAGTGGCAGAGAGAGGAAGAGCCCCACCCCACCCGTGAGGGACAAAGGAGAGGTGGCAACCCGAGACCAGGCCCTTAGGAGCAGGGAAAGTGGGCACCCGGGGCTTGGGAAGACCTGGGGAGGCGGCGGCTAGGGGGTCCTCATGCCCCTGAGAAGCCTGAGAAGCCTGAGAAGCCTGAGAAGCCCGGGGCCGTCGTGACTGAAATCTGCCTGGTGAGCGGGTTGGCTCTGGCAAGCCCGTGGCATCAGCCTGACACTTGTGAAGGGCCCCCTCGAGGCTCTCAGAGGGGGGAGTCTGGGCCTCAAGTGTGAGTCAGCTGGGCCAGGGCCAGACTCTCCGTCCCCTGAGGCCGTGACGCCCCAAGAGCTGGGCCCGAGGGCACGCTGGCCACGGGGAGGCAACGTGGGGAGTCACCCAGGGCTGGGCAGCAGGAGCTCAGGGTGTGGCCCCAGCCTGGGCCCGTGACAAGCATCTGTGGAGTGGGCCAGCTGCTCCAGCCCAGGTCCTGCTGTGGCTGAGGCTGGGGGCCTGGCAGGAACTTGCTGGGCCAGGAGCGGCTGGAAGGCCTAAAAGGTGAGGCAGCTGGTAGGGGGCACCTGGATTTGAACCAGGGACCTCTTGATCTGCAGTCAAATGCTCTACCCCTGAGCTATACCCCCTGGCCCGCAGGGACACCCTCAATTAGCACCTTCGAAGCTGCCCTGCCACACCCACAGCAGCTGGATCCCAGAGGCGTGGCCACTGGCAGGGAGAAGCCTGCCCAGGGCCCAGCTGCCAGCCCTGGCCCTGGGGGCCGGGGCCAGCCCCTCCTCGGGGGTCCCCAGCCCCCAGGATGCCCTCTGCTCGAGCCCTGGGCCTCCCCCATTGCCACGGAAGCCCTGGCCACCCCCGCAGTTTGTGCTGAGCGCTGCCCTCCCCGCCAGTGTGAGGGGAACTTCACCCAGGCGGGCACCCAGCAGGAAGGGCCCCCGGGTGCCAACACCAGCCCATTCCCCAGAACGCCCGCCTGAAAGCCTTGCTGGGACTTTGGGGTCCACTGGTGGTGGTGGTGGGGGGGGCCCACAGGCAAGGAAGCCTGTCCCTCAGGCAGCAGAAGCCGTGGCGCTTGGGGCCTTTCAGAAGGCAGGTCTGGGCCTGGGTGGCCAGCCCGCAGGCCCATCTGCGTTTGGCCGTCGGCATGAAGCCCGGGCCGGTCCGGTGCAGAGTCACATGTCCGCAGACGCTGGGGTGGTCTTTCGGCAACGTGGCGGGACCTGGCATGCCCGTGGCACAGCTGGCATGGCCGGGCAGCACAGGCCTGGTACCGGCTGTCCTGCAGAGGGCCAGGCTCTCCATCCAGGCTCAGGTGCAGGGTCTGCTGCCCCCATCTTGAACCAGCCCTGCCAAGGCCCGCTCTTGTCTGGGTCTGGGCACCAGGCTCCCCATCTCCCATCGCTGCCAGGCTCTCCAGCTCCTGTCGAGCCTCCTGGCAGCTCCTGTCCCCTGGGGGACGGATGCGATAGAACAGGCTAGCCCCTGGAAGCACAGGCAAGCTCCCTGGGCGCTGTGCACCAGGTCCAGCCCGAAAGCGCCAGGGCCCAGCGGGTTCAGCCAGCAGGCTGCTGGCTGGGCGGCCTGGAGCCCTCGGTAGCCAGAAGAGCGTCTCCCGAGGCCTGAGGAAGCAGGACACCGAGGAGGTCATGCCAAGGTGGCCCCAAGGAGCCCCGCTGCCGCGGCTGGCCAGAGGCGCTGGAACGTGAGCCAGGCTGGCGCCGTGCCAGACGGAGGCGGGGAGGCCTGGGTGCACAGCACTCAGCCCACCCTGCTGGGCACCAGGCGTAGGCTGGGGCCACGTGACCAGCAAGCCCCAGAGACAGGGGCCCGAGACTCAGTGGCAGAGAGAGGAAGAGCCCCACCCCACCCGTGAGGGACAAAGGAGAGGTGGCAACCCGAGACCAGGCCCTTAGGAGCAGGGAAAGTGGGCACCCGGGGCTTGGGAAGACCTGGGGAGGCGGCGGCTAGGGGGTCCTCATGCCCCTGAGAAGCCTGAGAAGCCTGAGAAGCCTGAGAAGCCCGGGGCCGTCGTGACTGAAATCTGCCTGGTGAGCGGGTTGGCTCTGGCAAGCCCGTGGCATCAGCCTGACACTTGTGAAGGGCCCCCTCGAGGCTCTCAGAGGGGGGAGTCTGGGCCTCAAGTGTGAGTCAGCTGGGCCAGGGCCAGACTCTCCGTCCCCTGAGGCCGTGACGCCCCAAGAGCTGGGCCCGAGGGCACGCTGGCCACGGGGAGGCAACGTGGGGAGTCACCCAGGGCTGGGCAGCAGGAGCTCAGGGTGTGGCCCCAGCCTGGGCCCGTGACAAGCATCTGTGGAGTGGGCCAGCTGCTCCAGCCCAGGTCCTGCTGTGGCTGAGGCTGGGGGCCTGGCAGGAACTTGCTGGGCCAGGAGCGGCTGGAAGGCCTAAAAGGTGAGGCAGCTGGTAGGGGGCACCTGGATTTGAACCAGGGACCTCTTGATCTGCAGTCAAATGCTCTACCCCTGAGCTATACCCCCTGGCCCGCAGGGACACCCTCAATTAGCACCTTCGAAGCTGCCCTGCCACACCCACAGCAGCTGGATCCCAGAGGCGTGGCCACTGGCAGGGAGAAGCCTGCCCAGGGCCCAGCTGCCAGCCCTGGCCCTGGGGGCCGGGGCCAGCCCCTCCTCGGGGGTCCCCAGCCCCCAGGATGCCCTCTGCTCGAGCCCTGGGCCTCCCCCATTGCCACGGAAGCCCTGGCCACCCCCGCAGTTTGTGCTGAGCGCTGCCCTCCCCGCCAGTGTGAGGGGAACTTCACCCAGGCGGGCACCCAGCAGGAAGGGCCCCCGGGTGCCAACACCAGCCCATTCCCCAGAACGCCCGCCTGAAAGCCTTGCTGGGACTTTGGGGTCCACTGGTGGTGGTGGTGGGGGGGGCCCACAGGCAAGGAAGCCTGTCCCTCAGGCAGCAGAAGCCGTGGCGCTTGGGGCCTTTCAGAAGGCAGGTCTGGGCCTGGGTGGCCAGCCCGCAGGCCCATCTGCGTTTGGCCGTCGGCATGAAGCCCGGGCCGGTCCGGTGCAGAGTCACATGTCCGCAGACGCTGGGGTGGTCTTTCGGCAACGTGGCGGGACCTGGCATGCCCGTGGCACAGCTGGCATGGCCGGGCAGCACAGGCCTGGTACCGGCTGTCCTGCAGAGGGCCAGGCTCTCCATCCAGGCTCAGGTGCAGGGTCTGCTGCCCCCATCTTGAACCAGCCCTGCCAAGGCCCGCTCTTGTCTGGGTCTGGGCACCAGGCTCCCCATCTCCCATCGCTGCCAGGCTCTCCAGCTCCTGTCGAGCCTCCTGGCAGCTCCTGTCCCCTGGGGGACGGATGCGATAGAACAGGCTAGCCCCTGGAAGCACAGGCAAGCTCCCTGGGTGCTGTGCACCAGGTCCAGCCCGAAAGCGCCAGGGCCCAGCGGGTTCAGCCAGCAGGCTGCTGGCTGGGCGGCCTGGAGCCCTCGGTAGCCAGAAGAGCGTCTCCCGAGGCCTGAGGAAGCAGGACACCGAGGAGGTCATGCCAAGGTGGCCCCAAGGAGCCCCGCTGCCGCGGCTGGCCAGAGGCGCTGGAACGTGAGCCAGGCTGGCGCCGTGCCAGACGGAGGCGGGGAGGCCTGGGTGCACAGCACTCAGCCCACCCTGCTGGGCACCAGGCGTAGGCTGGGGCCACGTGACCAGCAAGCCCCAGAGACAGGGGCCCGAGACTCAGTGGCAGAGAGAGGAAGAGCCCCACCCCACCCGTGAGGGACAAAGGAGAGGTGGCAACCCGAGACCAGGCCCTTAGGAGCAGGGAAAGTGGGCACCCGGGGCTTGGGAAGACCTGGGGAGGCGGCGGCTAGGGGGTCCTCATGCCCCTGAGAAGCCTGAGAAGCCTGAGAAGCCCGGGGCCGTCGTGACTGAAATCTGCCTGGTGAGCGGGTTGGCTCTGGCAAGCCCGTGGCATCAGCCTGACACTTGTGAAGGGCCCCCTCGAGGCTCTCAGAGGGGGGAGTCTGGGCCTCAAGTGTGAGTCAGCTGGGCCAGGGCCAGACTCTCCGTCCCCTGAGGCCGTGACCAGCCCGCAGGCCCATCTGCGTTTGGCCGTCGGCATGAAGCCCGGGCCGGTCCGGTGCAGAGTCACATGTCCGCAGACGCTGGGGTGGTCTTTCGGCAACGTGGCGGGACCTGGCATGCCCGTGGCACAGCTGGCATGGCCGGGCAGCACAGGCCTGGTACCGGCTGTCCTGCAGAGGGCCAGGCTCTCCATCCAGGCTCAGGTGCAGGGTCTGCTGCCCCCATCTTGAACCAGCCCTGCCAAGGCCCGCTCTTGTCTGGGTCTGGGCACCAGGCTCCCCATCTCCCATCGCTGCCAGGCTCTCCAGCTCCTGTCGAGCCTCCTGGCAGCTCCTGTCCCCTGGGGGACGGATGCGATAGAACAGGCTAGCCCCTGGAAGCACAGGCAAGCTCCCTGGGTGCTGTGCACCAGGTCCAGCCCGAAAGCGCCAGGGCCCAGCGGGTTCAGCCAGCAGGCTGCTGGCTGGGCGGCCTGGAGCCCTCGGTAGCCAGAAGAGCGTCTCCCGAGGCCTGAGGAAGCAGGACACCGAGGAGGTCATGCCAAGGTGGCCCCAAGGAGCCCCGCTGCCGCGGCTGGCCAGAGGCGCTGGAACGTGAGCCAGGCTGGCGCCGTGCCAGACGGAGGCGGGGAGGCCTGGGTGCACAGCACTCAGCCCACCCTGCTGGGCACCAGGCGTAGGCTGGGGCCACGTGACCAGCAAGCCCCAGAGACAGGGGCCCGAGACTCAGTGGCAGAGAGAGGAAGAGCCCCACCCCACCCGTGAGGGACAAAGGAGAGGTGGCAACCCGAGACCAGGCCCTTAGGAGCAGGGAAAGTGGGCACCCGGGGCTTGGGAAGACCTGGGGAGGCGGCGGCTAGGGGGTCCTCATGCCCCTGAGAAGCCTGAGAAGCCTGAGAAGCCTGAGAAGCCCGGGGCCGTCGTGACTGAAATCTGCCTGGTGAGCGGGTTGGCTCTGGCAAGCCCGTGGCATCAGCCTGACACTTGTGAAGGGCCCCCTCGAGGCTCTCAGAGGGGGGAGTCTGGGCCTCAAGTGTGAGTCAGCTGGGCCAGGGCCAGACTCTCCGTCCCCTGAGGCCGTGACGCCCCAAGAGCTGGGCCCGAGGGCACGCTGGCCACGGGGAGGCAACGTGGGGAGTCACCCAGGGCTGGGCAGCAGGAGCTCAGGGTGTGGCCCCAGCCTGGGCCCGTGACAAGCATCTGTGGAGTGGGCCAGCTGCTCCAGCCCAGGTCCTGCTGTGGCTGAGGCTGGGGGCCTGGCAGGAACTTGCTGGGCCAGGAGCGGCTGGAAGGCCTAAAAGGTGAGGCAGCTGGTAGGGGGCACCTGGATTTGAACCAGGGACCTCTTGATCTGCAGTCAAATGCTCTACCCCTGAGCTATACCCCCTGGCCCGCAGGGACACCCTCAATTAGCACCTTCGAAGCTGCCCTGCCACACCCACAGCAGCTGGATCCCAGAGGCGTGGCCACTGGCAGGGAGAAGCCTGCCCAGGGCCCAGCTGCCAGCCCTGGCCCTGGGGGCCGGGGCCAGCCCCTCCTCGGGGGTCCCCAGCCCCCAGGATGCCCTCTGCTCGAGCCCTGGGCCTCCCCCATTGCCACGGAAGCCCTGGCCACCCCCGCAGTTTGTGCTGAGCGCTGCCCTCCCCGCCAGTGTGAGGGGAACTTCACCCAGGCGGGCACCCAGCAGGAAGGGCCCCCGGGTGCCAACACCAGCCCATTCCCCAGAACGCCCGCCTGAAAGCCTTGCTGGGACTTTGGGGTCCACTGGTGGTGGTGGGGGGGGGGGCCCACAGGCAAGGAAGCCTGTCCCTCAGGCAGCAGAAGCCGTGGCGCTTGGGGCCTTTCAGAAGGCAGGTCTGGGCCTGGGTGGCCAGCCCGCAGGCCCATCTGCGTTTGGCCGTCGGCATGAAGCCCGGGCCGGTCCGGTGCAGAGTCACATGTCCGCAGACGCTGGGGTGGTCTTTCGGCAACGTGGCGGGACCTGGCATGCCCGTGGCACAGCTGGCATGGCCGGGCAGCACAGGCCTGGTACCGGCTGTCCTGCAGAGGGCCAGGCTCTCCATCCAGGCTCAGGTGCAGGGTCTGCTG
This sequence comes from Notamacropus eugenii, assembly GCF_028372415.1. NCBI lineage: Eukaryota > Metazoa > Chordata > Mammalia > Diprotodontia > Macropodidae > Notamacropus > Notamacropus eugenii. Next base: position 97,695,514 of record NC_092874.1, on the reverse strand, counting down.
CCCCCATCTTGAACCAGCCCTGCCAAGGCCCGCTCTTGTCTGGGTCTGGGCACCAGGCTCCCCATCTCCCATCGCTGCCAGGCTCTCCAGCTCCTGTCGAGCCTCCTGGCAGCTCCTGTCCCCTGGGGGACGGATGCGATAGAACAGGCTAGCCCCTGGAAGCACAGGCAAGCTCCCTGGGCGCTGTGCACCAGGTCCAGCCCGAAAGCGCCAGGGCCCAGCGGGTTCAGCCAGCAGGCTGCTGGCTGGGCGGCCTGGAGCCCTCGGTAGCCAGAAGAGCGTCTCCCGAGGCCTGAGGAAGCAGGACACCGAGGAGGTCATGCCAAGGTGGCCCCAAGGAGCCCCGCTGCCGCGGCTGGCCAGAGGCGCTGGAACGTGAGCCAGGCTGGCGCCGTGCCAGACGGAGGCGGGGAGGCCTGGGTGCACAGCACTCAGCCCACCCTGCTGGGCACCAGGCGTAGGCTGGGGCCACGTGACCAGCAAGCCCCAGAGACAGGGGCCCGAGACTCAGTGGCAGAGAGAGGAAGAGCCCCACCCCACCCGTGAGGGACAAAGGAGAGGTGGCAACCCGAGACCAGGCCCTTAGGAGCAGGGAAAGTGGGCACCCGGGGCTTGGGAAGACCTGGGGAGGCGGCGGCTAGGGGGTCCTCATGCCCCTGAGAAGCCTGAGAAGCCTGAGAAGCCTGAGAAGCCCGGGGCCGTCGTGACTGAAATCTGCCTGGTGAGCGGGTTGGCTCTGGCAAGCCCGTGGCATCAGCCTGACACTTGTGAAGGGCCCCCTCGAGGCTCTCAGAGGGGGGAGTCTGGGCCTCAAGTGTGAGTCAGCTGGGCCAGGGCCAGACTCTCCGTCCCCTGAGGCCGTGACCAGCCCGCAGGCCCATCTGCGTTTGGCCGTCGGCATGAAGCCCGGGCCGGTCCGGTGCAGAGTCACATGTCCGCAGACGCTGGGGTGGTCTTTCGGCAACGTGGCGGGACCTGGCATGCCCGTGGCACAGCTGGCATGGCCGGGCAGCACAGGCCTGGTACCGGCTGTCCTGCAGAGGGCCAGGCTCTCCATCCAGGCTCAGGTGCAGGGTCTGCTGCCCCCATCTTGAACCAGCCCTGCCAAGGCCCGCTCTTGTCTGGGTCTGGGCACCAGGCTCCCCATCTCCCATCGCTGCCAGGCTCTCCAGCTCCTGTCGAGCCTCCTGGCAGCTCCTGTCCCCTGGGGGACGGATGCGATAGAACAGGCTAGCCCCTGGAAGCACAGGCAAGCTCCCTGGGTGCTGTGCACCAGGTCCAGCCCGAAAGCGCCAGGGCCCAGCGGGTTCAGCCAGCAGGCTGCTGGCTGGGCGGCCTGGAGCCCTCGGTAGCCAGAAGAGCGTCTCCCGAGGCCTGAGGAAGCAGGACACCGAGGAGGTCATGCCAAGGTGGCCCCAAGGAGCCCCGCTGCCGCGGCTGGCCAGAGGCGCTGGAACGTGAGCCAGGCTGGCGCCGTGCCAGACGGAGGCGGGGAGGCCTGGGTGCACAGCACTCAGCCCACCCTGCTGGGCACCAGGCGTAGGCTGGGGCCACGTGACCAGCAAGCCCCAGAGACAGGGGCCCGAGACTCAGTGGCAGAGAGAGGAAGAGCCCCACCCCACCCGTGAGGGACAAAGGAGAGGTGGCAACCCGAGACCAGGCCCTTAGGAGCAGGGAAAGTGGGCACCCGGGGCTTGGGAAGACCTGGGGAGGCGGCGGCTAGGGGGTCCTCATGCCCCTGAGAAGCCTGAGAAGCCTGAGAAGCCTGAGAAGCCCGGGGCCGTCGTGACTGAAATCTGCCTGGTGAGCGGGTTGGCTCTGGCAAGCCCGTGGCATCAGCCTGACACTTGTGAAGGGCCCCCTCGAGGCTCTCAGAGGGGGGAGTCTGGGCCTCAAGTGTGAGTCAGCTGGGCCAGGGCCAGACTCTCCGTCCCCTGAGGCCGTGACGCCCCAAGAGCTGGGCCCGAGGGCACGCTGGCCACGGGGAGGCAACGTGGGGAGTCACCCAGGGCTGGGCAGCAGGAGCTCAGGGTGTGGCCCCAGCCTGGGCCCGTGACAAGCATCTGTGGAGTGGGCCAGCTGCTCCAGCCCAGGTCCTGCTGTGGCTGAGGCTGGGGGCCTGGCAGGAACTTGCTGGGCCAGGAGCGGCTGGAAGGCCTAAAAGGTGAGGCAGCTGGTAGGGGGCACCTGGATTTGAACCAGGGACCTCTTGATCTGCAGTCAAATGCTCTACCCCTGAGCTATACCCCCTGGCCCGCAGGGACACCCTCAATTAGCACCTTCGAAGCTGCCCTGCCACACCCACAGCAGCTGGATCCCAGAGGCGTGGCCACTGGCAGGGAGAAGCCTGCCCAGGGCCCAGCTGCCAGCCCTGGCCCTGGGGGCCGGGGCCAGCCCCTCCTCGGGGGTCCCCAGCCCCCAGGATGCCCTCTGCTCGAGCCCTGGGCCTCCCCCATTGCCACGGAAGCCCTGGCCACCCCCGCAGTTTGTGCTGAGCGCTGCCCTCCCCGCCAGTGTGAGGGGAACTTCACCCAGGCGGGCACCCAGCAGGAAGGGCCCCCGGGTGCCAACACCAGCCCATTCCCCAGAACGCCCGCCTGAAAGCCTTGCTGGGACTTTGGGGTCCACTGGTGGTGGTGGTGGGGGGGGCCCACAGGCAAGGAAGCCTGTCCCTCAGGCAGCAGAAGCCGTGGCGCTTGGGGCCTTTCAGAAGGCAGGTCTGGGCCTGGGTGGCCAGCCCGCAGGCCCATCTGCGTTTGGCCGTCGGCATGAAGCCCGGGCCGGTCCGGTGCAGAGTCACATGTCCGCAGACGCTGGGGTGGTCTTTCGGCAACGTGGCGGGACCTGGCATGCCCGTGGCACAGCTGGCATGGCCGGGCAGCACAGGCCTGGTACCGGCTGTCCTGCAGAGGGCCAGGCTCTCCATCCAGGCTCAGGTGCAGGGTCTGCTGCCCCCATCTTGAACCAGCCCTGCCAAGGCCCGCTCTTGTCTGGGTCTGGGCACCAGGCTCCCCATCTCCCATCGCTGCCAGGCTCTCCAGCTCCTGTCGAGCCTCCTGGCAGCTCCTGTCCCCTGGGGGACGGATGCGATAGAACAGGCTAGCCCCTGGAAGCACAGGCAAGCTCCCTGGGCGCTGTGCACCAGGTCCAGCCCGAAAGCGCCAGGGCCCAGCGGGTTCAGCCAGCAGGCTGCTGGCTGGGCGGCCTGGAGCCCTCGGTAGCCAGAAGAGCGTCTCCCGAGGCCTGAGGAAGCAGGACACCGAGGAGGTCATGCCAAGGTGGCCCCAAGGAGCCCCGCTGCCGCGGCTGGCCAGAGGCGCTGGAACGTGAGCCAGGCTGGCGCCGTGCCAGACGGAGGCGGGGAGGCCTGGGTGCACAGCACTCAGCCCACCCTGCTGGGCACCAGGCGTTGGCTGGGGCCACGTGACCAGCAAGCCCCAGAGACAGGGGCCCGAGACTCAGTGGCAGAGAGAGGAAGAGCCCCACCCCACCCGTGAGGGACAAAGGAGAGGTGGCAACCCGAGACCAGGCCCTTAGGAGCAGGGAAAGTGGGCACCCGGGGCTTGGGAAGACCTGGGGAGGCGGCGGCTAGGGGGTCCTCATGCCCCTGAGAAGCCTGAGAAGCCTGAGAAGCCTGAGAAGCCCGGGGCCGTCGTGACTGAAATCTGCCTGGTGAGCGGGTTGGCTCTGGCAAGCCCGTGGCATCAGCCTGACACTTGTGAAGGGCCCCCTCGAGGCTCTCAGAGGGGGGAGTCTGGGCCTCAAGTGTGAGTCAGCTGGGCCAGGGCCAGACTCTCCGTCCCCTGAGGCCGTGACGCCCCAAGAGCTGGGCCCGAGGGCACGCTGGCCACGGGGAGGCAACGTGGGGAGTCACCCAGGGCTGGGCAGCAGGAGCTCAGGGTGTGGCCCCAGCCTGGGCCCGTGACAAGCATCTGTGGAGTGGGCCAGCTGCTCCAGCCCAGGTCCTGCTGTGGCTGAGGCTGGGGGCCTGGCAGGAACTTGCTGGGCCAGGAGCGGCTGGAAGGCCTAAAAGGTGAGGCAGCTGGTAGGGGGCACCTGGATTTGAACCAGGGACCTCTTGATCTGCAGTCAAATGCTCTACCCCTGAGCTATACCCCCTGGCCCGCAGGGACACCCTCAATTAGCACCTTCGAAGCTGCCCTGCCACACCCACAGCAGCTGGATCCCAGAGGCGTGGCCACTGGCAGGGAGAAGCCTGCCCAGGGCCCAGCTGCCAGCCCTGGCCCTGGGGGCCGGGGCCAGCCCCTCCTCGGGGGTCCCCAGCCCCCAGGATGCCCTCTGCTCGAGCCCTGGGCCTCCCCCATTGCCACGGAAGCCCTGGCCACCCCCGCAGTTTGTGCTGAGCGCTGCCCTCCCCGCCAGTGTGAGGGGAACTTCACCCAGGCGGGCACCCAGCAGGAAGGGCCCCCGGGTGCCAACACCAGCCCATTCCCCAGAACGCCCGCCTGAAAGCCTTGCTGGGACTTTGGGGTCCACTGGTGGTGGTGGGGGGGGGGGCCCACAGGCAAGGAAGCCTGTCCCTCAGGCAGCAGAAGCCGTGGCGCTTGGGGCCTTTCAGAAGGCAGGTCTGGGCCTGGGTGGCCAGCCCGCAGGCCCATCTGCGTTTGGCCGTCGGCATGAAGCCCGGGCCGGTCCGGTGCAGAGTCACATGTCCGCAGACGCTGGGGTGGTCTTTCGGCAACGTGGCGGGACCTGGCATGCCCGTGGCACAGCTGGCATGGCCGGGCAGCACAGGCCTGGTACCGGCTGTCCTGCAGAGGGCCAGGCTCTCCATCCAGGCTCAGGTGCAGGGTCTGCTGCCCCCATCTTGAACCAGCCCTGCCAAGGCCCGCTCTTGTCTGGGTCTGGGCACCAGGCTCCCCATCTCCCATCGCTGCCAGGCTCTCCAGCTCCTGTCGAGCCTCCTGGCAGCTCCTGTCCCCTGGGGGACGGATGCGATAGAACAGGCTAGCCCCTGGAAGCACAGGCAAGCTCCCTGGGCGCTGTGCACCAGGTCCAGCCCGAAAGCGCCAGGGCCCAGCGGGTTCAGCCAGCAGGCTGCTGGCTGGGCGGCCTGGAGCCCTCGGTAGCCAGAAGAGCGTCTCCCGAGGCCTGAGGAAGCAGGACACCGAGGAGGTCATGCCAAGGTGGCCCCAAGGAGCCCCGCTGCCGCGGCTGGCCAGAGGCGCTGGAACGTGAGCCAGGCTGGCGCCGTGCCAGACGGAGGCGGGGAGGCCTGGGTGCACAGCACTCAGCCCACCCTGCTGGGCACCAGGCGTAGGCTGGGGCCACGTGACCAGCAAGCCCCAGAGACAGGGGCCCGAGACTCAGTGGCAGAGAGAGGAAGAGCCCCACCCCACCCGTGAGGGACAAAGGAGAGGTGGCAACCCGAGACCAGGCCCTTAGGAGCAGGGAAAGTGGGCACCCGGGGCTTGGGAAGACCTGGGGAGGCGGCGGCTAGGGGGTCCTCATGCCCCTGAGAAGCCTGAGAAGCCTGAGAAGCCCGGGGCCGTCGTGACTGAAATCTGCCTGGTGAGCGGGTTGGCTCTGGCAAGCCCGTGGCATCAGCCTGACACTTGTGAAGGGCCCCCTCGAGGCTCTCAGAGGGGGGAGTCTGGGCCTCAAGTGTGAGTCAGCTGGGCCAGGGCCAGACTCTCCGTCCCCTGAGGCCGTGACGCCCCAAGAGCTGGGCCCGAGGGCACGCTGGCCACGGGGAGGCAACGTGGGGAGTCACCCAGGGCTGGGCAGCAGGAGCTCAGGGTGTGGCCCCAGCCTGGGCCCGTGACAAGCATCTGTGGAGTGGGCCAGCTGCTCCAGCCCAGGTCCTGCTGTGGCTGAGGCTGGGGGCCTGGCAGGAACTTGCTGGGCCAGGAGCGGCTGGAAGGCCTAAAAGGTGAGGCAGCTGGTAGGGGGCACCTGGATTTGAACCAGGGACCTCTTGATCTGCAGTCAAATGCTCTACCCCTGAGCTATACCCCCTGGCCCGCAGGGACACCCTCAATTAGCACCTTCGAAGCTGCCCTGCCACACCCACAGCAGCTGGATCCCAGAGGCGTGGCCACTGGCAGGGAGAAGCCTGCCCAGGGCCCAGCTGCCAGCCCTGGCCCTGGGGGCCGGGGCCAGCCCCTCCTCGGGGGTCCCCAGCCCCCAGGATGCCCTCTGCTCGAGCCCTGGGCCTCCCCCATTGCCACGGAAGCCCTGGCCACCCCCGCAGTTTGTGCTGAGCGCTGCCCTCCCCGCCAGTGTGAGGGGAACTTCACCCAGGCGGGCACCCAGCAGGAAGGGCCCCCGGGTGCCAACACCAGCCCATTCCCCAGAACGCCCGCCTGAAAGCCTTGCTGGGACTTTGGGGTCCACTGGTGGTGGTGGTGGGGGGGGCCCACAGGCAAGGAAGCCTGTCCCTCAGGCAGCAGAAGCCGTGGCGCTTGGGGCCTTTCAGAAGGCAGGTCTGGGCCTGGGTGGCCAGCCCGCAGGCCCATCTGCGTTTGGCCGTCGGCATGAAGCCCGGGCCGGTCCGGTGCAGAGTCACATGTCCGCAGACGCTGGGGTGGTCTTTCGGCAACGTGGCGGGACCTGGCATGCCCGTGGCACAGCTGGCATGGCCGGGCAGCACAGGCCTGGTACCGGCTGTCCTGCAGAGGGCCAGGCTCTCCATCCAGGCTCAGGTGCAGGGTCTGCTGCCCCCATCTTGAACCAGCCCTGCCAAGGCCCGCTCTTGTCTGGGTCTGGGCACCAGGCTCCCCATCTCCCATCGCTGCCAGGCTCTCCAGCTCCTGTCGAGCCTCCTGGCAGCTCCTGTCCCCTGGGGGACGGATGCGATAGAACAGGCTAGCCCCTGGAAGCACAGGCAAGCTCCCTGGGCGCTGTGCACCAGGTCCAGCCCGAAAGCGCCAGGGCCCAGCGGGTTCAGCCAGCAGGCTGCTGGCTGGGCGGCCTGGAGCCCTCGGTAGCCAGAAGAGCGTCTCCCGAGGCCTGAGGAAGCAGGACACCGAGGAGGTCATGCCAAGGTGGCCCCAAGGAGCCCCGCTGCCGCGGCTGGCCAGAGGCGCTGGAACGTGAGCCAGGCTGGCGCCGTGCCAGACGGAGGCGGGGAGGCCTGGGTGCACAGCACTCAGCCCACCCTGCTGGGCACCAGGCGTAGGCTGGGGCCACGTGACCAGCAAGCCCCAGAGACAGGGGCCCGAGACTCAGTGGCAGAGAGAGGAAGAGCCCCACCCCACCCGTGAGGGACAAAGGAGAGGTGGCAACCCGAGACCAGGCCCTTAGGAGCAGGGAAAGTGGGCACCCGGGGCTTGGGAAGACCTGGGGAGGCGGCGGCTAGGGGGTCCTCATGCCCCTGAGAAGCCTGAGAAGCCTGAGAAGCCTGAGAAGCCCGGGGCCGTCGTGACTGAAATCTGCCTGGTGAGCGGGTTGGCTCTGGCAAGCCCGTGGCATCAGCCTGACACTTGTGAAGGGCCCCCTCGAGGCTCTCAGAGGGGGGAGTCTGGGCCTCAAGTGTGAGTCAGCTGGGCCAGGGCCAGACTCTCCGTCCCCTGAGGCCGTGACGCCCCAAGAGCTGGGCCCGAGGGCACGCTGGCCACGGGGAGGCAACGTGGGGAGTCACCCAGGGCTGGGCAGCAGGAGCTCAGGGTGTGGCCCCAGCCTGGGCCCGTGACAAGCATCTGTGGAGTGGGCCAGCTGCTCCAGCCCAGGTCCTGCTGTGGCTGAGGCTGGGGGCCTGGCAGGAACTTGCTGGGCCAGGAGCGGCTGGAAGGCCTAAAAGGTGAGGCAGCTGGTAGGGGGCACCTGGATTTGAACCAGGGACCTCTTGATCTGCAGTCAAATGCTCTACCCCTGAGCTATACCCCCTGGCCCGCAGGGACACCCTCAATTAGCACCTTCGAAGCTGCCCTGCCACACCCACAGCAGCTGGATCCCAGAGGCGTGGCCACTGGCAGGGAGAAGCCTGCCCAGGGCCCAGCTGCCAGCCCTGGCCCTGGGGGCCGGGGCCAGCCCCTCCTCGGGGGTCCCCAGCCCCCAGGATGCCCTCTGCTCGAGCCCTGGGCCTCCCCCATTGCCACGGAAGCCCTGGCCACCCCCGCAGTTTGTGCTGAGCGCTGCCCTCCCCGCCAGTGTGAGGGGAACTTCACCCAGGCGGGCACCCAGCAGGAAGGGCCCCCGGGTGCCAACACCAGCCCATTCCCCAGAACGCCCGCCTGAAAGCCTTGCTGGGACTTTGGGGTCCACTGGTGGTGGTGGTGGGGGGGGCCCACAGGCAAGGAAGCCTGTCCCTCAGGCAGCAGAAGCCGTGGCGCTTGGGGCCTTTCAGAAGGCAGGTCTGGGCCTGGGTGGCCAGCCCGCAGGCCCATCTGCGTTTGGCCGTCGGCATGAAGCCCGGGCCGGTCCAGTGCAGAGTCACATGTCCGCAGACGCTGGGGTGGTCTTTCGGCAACGTGGCGGGACCTGGCATGCCCGTGGCACAGCTGGCATGGCCGGGCAGCACAGGCCTGGTACCGGCTGTCCTGCAGAGGGCCAGGCTCTCCATCCAGGCTCAGGTGCAGGGTCTGCTGCCCCCATCTTGAACCAGCCCTGCCAAGGCCCGCTCTTGTCTGGGTCTGGGCACCAGGCTCCCCATCTCCCATCGCTGCCAGGCTCTCCAGCTCCTGTCGAGCCTCCTGGCAGCTCCTGTCCCCTGGGGGACGGATGCGATAGAACAGGCTAGCCCCTGGAAGCACAGGCAAGCTCCCTGGGTGCTGTGCACCAGGTCCAGCCCGAAAGCGCCAGGGCCCAGCGGGTTCAGCCAGCAGGCTGCTGGCTGGGCGGCCTGGAGCCCTCGGTAGCCAGAAGAGCGTCTCCCGAGGCCTGAGGAAGCAGGACACCGAGGAGGTCATGCCAAGGTGGCCCCAAGGAGCCCCGCTGCCGCGGCTGGCCAGAGGCGCTGGAACGTGAGCCAGGCTGGCGCCGTGCCAGACGGAGGCGGGGAGGCCTGGGTGCACAGCACTCAGCCCACCCTGCTGGGCACCAGGCGTAGGCTGGGGCCACGTGACCAGCAAGCCCCAGAGACAGGGGCCCGAGACTCAGTGGCAGAGAGAGGAAGAGCCCCACCCCACCCGTGAGGGACAAAGGAGAGGTGGCAACCCGAGACCAGGCCCTTAGGAGCAGGGAAAGTGGGCACCCGGGGCTTGGGAAGACCTGGGGAGGCGGCGGCTAGGGGGTCCTCATGCCCCTGAGAAGCCTGAGAAGCCTGAGAAGCCTGAGAAGCCCGGGGCCGTCGTGACTGAAATCTGCCTGGTGAGCGGGTTGGCTCTGGCAAGCCCGTGGCATCAGCCTGACACTTGTGAAGGGCCCCCTCGAGGCTCTCAGAGGGGGGAGTCTGGGCCTCAAGTGTGAGTCAGCTGGGCCAGGGCCAGACTCTCCGTCCCCTGAGGCCGTGACCAGCCCGCAGGCCCATCTGCGTTTGGCCGTCGGCATGAAGCCCGGGCCGGTCCGGTGCAGAGTCACATGTCCGCAGACGCTGGGGTGGTCTTTCGGCAACGTGGCGGGACCTGGCATGCCCGTGGCACAGCTGGCATGGCCGGGCAGCACAGGCCTGGTACCGGCTGTCCTGCAGAGGGCCAGGCTCTCCATCCAGGCTCAGGTGCAGGGTCTGCTGCCCCCATCTTGAACCAGCCCTGCCAAGGCCCGCTCTTGTCTGGGTCTGGGCACCAGGCTCCCCATCTCCCATCGCTGCCAGGCTCTCCAGCTCCTGTCGAGCCTCCTGGCAGCTCCTGTCCCCTGGGGGACGGATGCGATAGAACAGGCTAGCCCCTGGAAGCACAGGCAAGCTCCCTGGGTGCTGTGCACCAGGTCCAGCCCGAAAGCGCCAGGGCCCAGCGGGTTCAGCCAGCAGGCTGCTGGCTGGGCGGCCTGGAGCCCTCGGTAGCCAGAAGAGCGTCTCCCGAGGCCTGAGGAAGCAGGACACCGAGGAGGTCATGCCAAGGTGGCCCCAAGGAGCCCCGCTGCCGCGGCTGGCCAGAGGCGCTGGAACGTGAGCCAGGCTGGCGCCGTGCCAGACGGAGGCGGGGAGGCCTGGGTGCACAGCACTCAGCCCACCCTGCTGGGCACCAGGCGTAGGCTGGGGCCACGTGACCAGCAAGCCCCAGAGACAGGGGCCCGAGACTCAGTGGCAGAGAGAGGAAGAGCCCCACCCCACCCGTGAGGGACAAAGGAGAGGTGGCAACCCGAGACCAGGCCCTTAGGAGCAGGGAAAGTGGGCACCCGGGGCTTGGGAAGACCTGGGGAGGCGGCGGCTAGGGGGTCCTCATGCCCCTGAGAAGCCTGAGAAGCCTGAGAAGCCTGAGAAGCCCGGGGCCGTCGTGACTGAAATCTGCCTGGTGAGCGGGTTGGCTCTGGCAAGCCCGTGGCATCAGCCTGACACTTGTGAAGGGCCCCCTCGAGGCTCTCAGAGGGGGGAGTCTGGGCCTCAAGTGTGAGTCAGCTGGGCCAGGGCCAGACTCTCCGTCCCCTGAGGCCGTGACGCCCCAAGAGCTGGGCCCGAGGGCACGCTGGCCACGGGGAGGCAACGTGGGGAGTCACCCAGGGCTGGGCAGCAGGAGCTCAGGGTGTGGCCCCAGCCTGGGCCCGTGACAAGCATCTGTGGAGTGGGCCAGCTGCTCCAGCCCAGGTCCTGCTGTGGCTGAGGCTGGGGGCCTGGCAGGAACTTGCTGGGCCAGGAGCGGCTGGAAGGCCTAAAAGGTGAGGCAGCTGGTAGGGGGCACCTGGATTTGAACCAGGGACCTCTTGATCTGCAGTCAAATGCTCTACCCCTGAGCTATACCCCCTGGCCCGCAGGGACACCCTCAATTAGCACCTTCGAAGCTGCCCTGCCACACCCACAGCAGCTGGATCCCAGAGGCGTGGCCACTGGCAGGGAGAAGCCTGCCCAGGGCCCAGCTGCCAGCCCTGGCCCTGGGGGCCGGGGCCAGCCCCTCCTCGGGGGTCCCCAGCCCCCAGGATGCCCTCTGCTCGAGCCCTGGGCCTCCCCCATTGCCACGGAAGCCCTGGCCACCCCCGCAGTTTGTGCTGAGCGCTGCCCTCCCCGCCAGTGTGAGGGGAACTTCACCCAGGCGGGCACCCAGCAGGAAGGGCCCCCGGGTGCCAACACCAGCCCATTCCCCAGAACGCCCGCCTGAAAGCCTTGCTGGGACTTTGGGGTCCACTGGTGGTGGTGGTGGGGGGGGCCCACAGGCAAGGAAGCCTGTCCCTCAGGCAGCAGAAGCCGTGGCGCTTGGGGCCTTTCAGAAGGCAGGTCTGGGCCTGGGTGGCCAGCCCGCAGGCCCATCTGCGTTTGGCCGTCGGCATGAAGCCCGGGCCGGTCCGGTGCAGAGTCACATGTCCGCAGACGCTGGGGTGGTCTTTCGGCAACGTGGCGGGACCTGGCATGCCCGTGGCACAGCTGGCATGGCCGGGCAGCACAGGCCTGGTACCGGCTGTCCTGCAGAGGGCCAGGCTCTCCATCCAGGCTCAGGTGCAGGGTCTGCTGCCCCCATCTTGAACCAGCCCTGCCAAGGCCCGCTCTTGTCTGGGTCTGGGCACCAGGCTCCCCATCTCCCATCGCTGCCAGGCTCTCCAGCTCCTGTCGAGCCTCCTGGCAGCTCCTGTCCCCTGGGGGACGGATGCGATAGAACAGGCTAGCCCCTGGAAGCACAGGCAAGCTCCCTGGGCGCTGTGCACCAGGTCCAGCCCGAAAGCGCCAGGGCCCAGCGGGTTCAGCCAGCAGGCTGCTGGCTGGGCGGCCTGGAGCCCTCGGTAGCCAGAAGAGCGTCTCCCGAGGCCTGAGGAAGCAGGACACCGAGGAGGTCATGCCAAGGTGGCCCCAAGGAGCCCCGCTGCCGCGGCTGGCCAGAGGCGCTGGAACGTGAGCCAGGCTGGCGCCGTGCCAGACGGAGGCGGGGAGGCCTGGGTGCACAGCACTCAGCCCACCCTGCTGGGCACCAGGCGTTGGCTGGGGCCACGTGACCAGCAAGCCCCAGAGACAGGGGCCCGAGACTCAGTGGCAGAGAGAGGAAGAGCCCCACCCCACCCGTGAGGGACAAAGGAGAGGTGGCAACCCGAGACCAGGCCCTTAGGAGCAGGGAAAGTGGGCACCCGGGGCTTGGGAAGACCTGGGGAGGCGGCGGCTAGGGGGTCCTCATGCCCCTGAGAAGCCTGAGAAGCCTGAGAAGCCTGAGAAGCCCGGGGCCGTCGTGACTGAAATCTGCCTGGTGAGCGGGTTGGCTCTGGCAAGCCCGTGGCATCAGCCTGACACTTGTGAAGGGCCCCCTCGAGGCTCTCAGAGGGGGGAGTCTGGGCCTCAAGTGTGAGTCAGCTGGGCCAGGGCCAGACTCTCCGTCCCCTGAGGCCGTGACGCCCCAAGAGCTGGGCCCGAGGGCACGCTGGCCACGGGGAGGCAACGTGGGGAGTCACCCAGGGCTGGGCAGCAGGAGCTCAGGGTGTGGCCCCAGCCTGGGCCCGTGACAAGCATCTGTGGAGTGGGCCAGCTGCTCCAGCCCAGGTCCTGCTGTGGCTGAGGCTGGGGGCCTGGCAGGAACTTGCTGGGCCAGGAGCGGCTGGAAGGCCTAAAAGGTGAGGCAGCTGGTAGGGGGCACCTGGATTTGAACCAGGGACCTCTTGATCTGCAGTCAAATGCTCTACCCCTGAGCTATACCCCCTGGCCCGCAGGGACACCCTCAATTAGCACCTTCGAAGCTGCCCTGCCACACCCACAGCAGCTGGATCCCAGAGGCGTGGCCACTGGCAGGGAGAAGCCTGCCCAGGGCCCAGCTGCCAGCCCTGGCCCTGGGGGCCGGGGCCAGCCCCTCCTCGGGGGTCCCCAGCCCCCAGGATGCCCTCTGCTCGAGCCCTGGGCCTCCCCCATTGCCACGGAAGCCCTGGCCACCCCCGCAGTTTGTGCTGAGCGCTGCCCTCCCCGCCAGTGTGAGGGGAACTTCACCCAGGCGGGCACCCAGCAGGAAGGGCCCCCGGGTGCCAACACCAGCCCATTCCCCAGAACGCCCGCCTGAAAGCCTTGCTGGGACTTTGGGGTCCACTGGTGGTGGTGGGGGGGGGGGCCCACAGGCAAGGAAGCCTGTCCCTCAGGCAGCAGAAGCCGTGGCGCTTGGGGCCTTTCAGAAGGCAGGTCTGGGCCTGGGTGGCCAGCCCGCAGGCCCATCTGCGTTTGGCCGTCGGCATGAAGCCCGGGCCGGTCCGGTGCAGAGTCACATGTCCGCAGACGCTGGGGTGGTCTTTCGGCAACGTGGCGGGACCTGGCATGCCCGTGGCACAGCTGGCATGGCCGGGCAGCACAGGCCTGGTACCGGCTGTCCTGCAGAGGGCCAGGCTCTCCATCCAGGCTCAGGTGCAGGGTCTGCTGCCCCCATCTTGAACCAGCCCTGCCAAGGCCCGCTCTTGTCTGGGTCTGGGCACCAGGCTCCCCATCTCCCATCGCTGCCAGGCTCTCCAGCTCCTGTCGAGCCTCCTGGCAGCTCCTGTCCCCTGGGGGACGGATGCGATAGAACAGGCTAGCCCCTGGAAGCACAGGCAAGCTCCCTGGGCGCTGTGCACCAGGTCCAGCCCGAAAGCGCCAGGGCCCAGCGGGTTCAGCCAGCAGGCTGCTGGCTGGGCGGCCTGGAGCCCTCGGTAGCCAGAAGAGCGTCTCCCGAGGCCTGAGGAAGCAGGACACCGAGGAGGTCATGCCAAGGTGGCCCCAAGGAGCCCCGCTGCCGCGGCTGGCCAGAGGCGCTGGAACGTGAGCCAGGCTGGCGCCGTGCCAGACGGAGGCGGGGAGGCCTGGGTGCACAGCACTCAGCCCACCCTGCTGGGCACCAGGCGTAGGCTGGGGCCACGTGACCAGCAAGCCCCAGAGACAGGGGCCCGAGACTCAGTGGCAGAGAGAGGAAGAGCCCCACCCCACCCGTGAGGGACAAAGGAGAGGTGGCAACCCGAGACCAGGCCCTTAGGAGCAGGGAAAGTGGGCACCCGGGGCTTGGGAAGACCTGGGGAGGCGGCGGCTAGGGGGTCCTCATGCCCCTGAGAAGCCTGAGAAGCCTGAGAAGCCTGAGAAGCCCGGGGCCGTCGTGACTGAAATCTGCCTGGTGAGCGGGTTGGCTCTGGCAAGCCCGTGGCATCAGCCTGACACTTGTGAAGGGCCCCCTCGAGGCTCTCAGAGGGGGGAGTCTGGGCCTCAAGTGTGAGTCAGCTGGGCCAGGGCCAGACTCTCCGTCCCCTGAGGCCGTGACGCCCCAAGAGCTGGGCCCGAGGGCACGCTGGCCACGGGGAGGCAACGTGGGGAGTCACCCAGGGCTGGGCAGCAGGAGCTCAGGGTGTGGCCCCAGCCTGGGCCCGTGACAAGCATCTGTGGAGTGGGCCAGCTGCTCCAGCCCAGGTCCTGCTGTGGCTGAGGCTGGGGGCCTGGCAGGAACTTGCTGGGCCAGGAGCGGCTGGAAGGCCTAAAAGGTGAGGCAGCTGGTAGGGGGCACCTGGATTTGAACCAGGGACCTCTTGATCTGCAGTCAAATGCTCTACCCCTGAGCTATACCCCCTGGCCCGCAGGGACACCCTCAATTAGCACCTTCGAAGCTGCCCTGCCACACCCACAGCAGCTGGATCCCAGAGGCGTGGCCACTGGCAGGGAGAAGCCTGCCCAGGGCCCAGCTGCCAGCCCTGGCCCTGGGGGCCGGGGCCAGCCCCTCCTCGGGGGTCCCCAGCCCCCAGGATGCCCTCTGCTCGAGCCCTGGGCCTCCCCCATTGCCACGGAAGCCCTGGCCACCCCCGCAGTTTGTGCTGAGCGCTGCCCTCCCCGCCAGTGTGAGGGGAACTTCACCCAGGCGGGCACCCAGCAGGAAGGGCCCCCGGGTGCCAACACCAGCCCATTCCCCAGAACGCCCGCCTGAAAGCCTTGCTGGGACTTTGGGGTCCACTGGTGGTGGTGGTGGGGGGGGCCCACAGGCAAGGAAGCCTGTCCCTCAGGCAGCAGAAGCCGTGGCGCTTGGGGCCTTTCAGAAGGCAGGTCTGGGCCTGGGTGGCCAGCCCGCAGGCCCATCTGCGTTTGGCCGTCGGCATGAAGCCCGGGCCGGTCCGGTGCAGAGTCACATGTCCGCAGACGCTGGGGTGGTCTTTCGGCAACGTGGCGGGACCTGGCATGCCCGTGGCACAGCTGGCATGGCCGGGCAGCACAGGCCTGGTACCGGCTGTCCTGCAGAGGGCCAGGCTCTCCATCCAGGCTCAGGTGCAGGGTCTGCTGCCCCCATCTTGAACCAGCCCTGCCAAGGCCCGCTCTTGTCTGGGTCTGGGCACCAGGCTCCCCATCTCCCATCGCTGCCAGGCTCTCCAGCTCCTGTCGAGCCTCCTGGCAGCTCCTGTCCCCTGGGGGACGGATGCGATAGAACAGGCTAGCCCCTGGAAGCACAGGCAAGCTCCCTGGGCGCTGTGCACCAGGTCCAGCCCGAAAGCGCCAGGGCCCAGCGGGTTCAGCCAGCAGGCTGCTGGCTGGGCGGCCTGGAGCCCTCGGTAGCCAGAAGAGCGTCTCCCGAGGCCTGAGGAAGCAGGACACCGAGGAGGTCATGCCAAGGTGGCCCCAAGGAGCCCCGCTGCCGCGGCTGGCCAGAGGCGCTGGAACGTGAGCCAGGCTGGCGCCGTGCCAGACGGAGGCGGGGAGGCCTGGGTGCACAGCACTCAGCCCACCCTGCTGGGCACCAGGCGTAGGCTGGGGCCACGTGACCAGCAAGCCCCAGAGACAGGGGCCCGAGACTCAGTGGCAGAGAGAGGAAGAGCCCCACCCCACCCGTGAGGGACAAAGGAGAGGTGGCAACCCGAGACCAGGCCCTTAGGAGCAGGGAAAGTGGGCACCCGGGGCTTGGGAAGACCTGGGGAGGCGGCGGCTAGGGGGTCCTCATGCCCCTGAGAAGCCTGAGAAGCCCGGGGCCGTCGTGACTGAAATCTGCCTGGTGAGCGGGTTGGCTCTGGCAAGCCCGTGGCATCAGCCTGACACTTGTGAAGGGCCCCCTCGAGGCTCTCAGAGGGGGGAGTCTGGGCCTCAAGTGTGAGTCAGCTGGGCCAGGGCCAGACTCTCCGTCCCCTGAGGCCGTGACGCCCCAAGAGCTGGGCCCGAGGGCACGCTGGCCACGGGGAGGCAACGTGGGGAGTCACCCAGGGCTGGGCAGCAGGAGCTCAGGGTGTGGCCCCAGCCTGGGCCCGTGACAAGCATCTGTGGAGTGGGCCAGCTGCTCCAGCCCAGGTCCTGCTGTGGCTGAGGCTGGGGGCCTGGCAGGAACTTGCTGGGCCAGGAGCGGCTGGAAGGCCTAAAAGGTGAGGCAGCTGGTAGGGGGCACCTGGATTTGAACCAGGGACCTCTTGATCTGCAGTCAAATGCTCTACCCCTGAGCTATACCCCCTGGCCCGCAGGGACACCCTCAATTAGCACCTTCGAAGCTGCCCTGCCACACCCACAGCAGCTGGATCCCAGAGGCGTGGCCACTGGCAGGGAGAAGCCTGCCCAGGGCCCAGCTGCCAGCCCTGGCCCTGGGGGCCGGGGCCAGCCCCTCCTCGGGGGTCCCCAGCCCCCAGGATGCCCTCTGCTCGAGCCCTGGGCCTCCCCCATTGCCACGGAAGCCCTGGCCACCCCCGCAGTTTGTGCTGAGCGCTGCCCTCCCCGCCAGTGTGAGGGGAACTTCACCCAGGCGGGCACCCAGCAGGAAGGGCCCCCGGGTGCCAACACCAGCCCATTCCCCAGAACGCCCGCCTGAAAGCCTTGCTGGGACTTTGGGGTCCACTGGTGGTGGTGGGGGGGGGGGCCCACAGGCAAGGAAGCCTGTCCCTCAGGCAGCAGAAGCCGTGGCGCTTGGGGCCTTTCAGAAGGCAGGTCTGGGCCTGGGTGGCCAGCCCGCAGGCCCATCTGCGTTTGGCCGTCGGCATGAAGCCCGGGCCGGTCCGGTGCAGAGTCACATGTCCGCAGACGCTGGGGTGGTCTTTCGGCAACGTGGCGGGACCTGGCATGCCCGTGGCACAGCTGGCATGGCCGGGCAGCACAGGCCTGGTACCGGCTGTCCTGCAGAGGGCCAGGCTCTCCATCCAGGCTCAGGTGCAGGGTCTGCTGCCCCCATCTTGAACCAGCCCTGCCAAGGCCCGCTCTTGTCTGGGTCTGGGCACCAGGCTCCCCATCTCCCATCGCTGCCAGGCTCTCCAGCTCCTGTCGAGCCTCCTGGCAGCTCCTGTCCCCTGGGGGACGGATGCGATAGAACAGGCTAGCCCCTGGAAGCACAGGCAAGCTCCCTGGGCGCTGTGCACCAGGTCCAGCCCGAAAGCGCCAGGGCCCAGCGGGTTCAGCCAGCAGGCTGCTGGCTGGGCGGCCTGGAGCCCTCGGTAGCCAGAAGAGCGTCTCCCGAGGCCTGAGGAAGCAGGACACCGAGGAGGTCATGCCAAGGTGGCCCCAAGGAGCCCCGCTGCCGCGGCTGGCCAGAGGCGCTGGAACGTGAGCCAGGCTGGCGCCGTGCCAGACGGAGGCGGGGAGGCCTGGGTGCACAGCACTCAGCCCACCCTGCTGGGCACCAGGCGTAGGCTGGGGCCACGTGACCAGCAAGCCCCAGAGACAGGGGCCCGAGACTCAGTGGCAGAGAGAGGAAGAGCCCCACCCCACCCGTGAGGGACAAAGGAGAGGTGGCAACCCGAGACCAGGCCCTTAGGAGCAGGGAAAGTGGGCACCCGGGGCTTGGGAAGACCTGGGGAGGCGGCGGCTAGGGGGTCCTCATGCCCCTGAGAAGCCTGAGAAGCCCGGGGCCGTCGTGACTGAAATCTGCCTGGTGAGCGGGTTGGCTCTGGCAAGCCCGTGGCATCAGCCTGACACTTGTGAAGGGCCCCCTCGAGGCTCTCAGAGGGGGGAGTCTGGGCCTCAAGTGTGAGTCAGCTGGGCCAGGGCCAGACTCTCCGTCCCCTGAGGCCGTGACGCCCCAAGAGCTGGGCCCGAGGGCACGCTGGCCACGGGGAGGCAACGTGGGGAGTCACCCAGGGCTGGGCAGCAGGAGCTCAGGGTGTGGCCCCAGCCTGGGCCCGTGACAAGCATCTGTGGAGTGGGCCAGCTGCTCCAGCCCAGGTCCTGCTGTGGCTGAGGCTGGGGGCCTGGCAGGAACCAGGAGCGGCTGGAAGGCCTAAAAGGTGAGGCAGCTGGTAGGGGGCACCTGGATTTGAACCAGGGACCTCTTGATCTGCAGTCAAATGCTCTACCCCTGAGCTATACCCCCTGGCCCGCAGGGACACCCTCAATTAGCACCTTCGAAGCTGCCCTGCCACACCCACAGCAGCTGGATCCCAGAGGCGTGGCCACTGGCAGGGAGAAGCCTGCCCAGGGCCCAGCTGCCAGCCCTGGCCCTGGGGGCCGGGGCCAGCCCCTCCTCGGGGGTCCCCAGCCCCCAGGATGCCCTCTGCTCGAGCCCTGGGCCTCCCCCATTGCCACGGAAGCCCTGGCCACCCCCGCAGTTTGTGCTGAGCGCTGCCCTCCCCGCCAGTGTGAGGGGAACTTCACCCAGGCGGGCACCCAGCAGGAAGGGCCCCCGGGTGCCAACACCAGCCCATTCCCCAGAACGCCCGCCTGAAAGCCTTGCTGGGACTTTGGGGTCCACTGGTGGTGGTGGTGGGGGGGGCCCACAGGCAAGGAAGCCTGTCCCTCAGGCAGCAGAAGCCGTGGCGCTTGGGGCCTTTCAGAAGGCAGGTCTGGGCCTGGGTGGCCAGCCCGCAGGCCCATCTGCGTTTGGCCGTCGGCATGAAGCCCGGGCCGGTCCGGTGCAGAGTCACATGTCCGCAGACGCTGGGGTGGTCTTTCGGCAACGTGGCGGGACCTGGCATGCCCGTGGCACAGCTGGCATGGCCGGGCAGCACAGGCCTGGTACCGGCTGTCCTGCAGAGGGCCAGGCTCTCCATCCAGGCTCAGGTGCAGGGTCTGCTGCCCCCATCTTGAACCAGCCCTGCCAAGGCCCGCTCTTGTCTGGGTCTGGGCACCAGGCTCCCCATCTCCCATCGCTGCCAGGCTCTCCAGCTCCTGTCGAGCCTCCTGGCAGCTCCTGTCCCCTGGGGGACGGATGCGATAGAACAGGCTAGCCCCTGGAAGCACAGGCAAGCTCCCTGGGCGCTGTGCACCAGGTCCAGCCCGAAAGCGCCAGGGCCCAGCGGGTTCAGCCAGCAGGCTGCTGGCTGGGCGGCCTGGAGCCCTCGGTAGCCAGAAGAGCGTCTCCCGAGGCCTGAGGAAGCAGGACACCGAGGAGGTCATGCCAAGGTGGCCCCAAGGAGCCCCGCTGCCGCGGCTGGCCAGAGGCGCTGGAACGTGAGCCAGGCTGGCGCCGTGCCAGACGGAGGCGGGGAGGCCTGGGTGCACAGCACTCAGCCCACCCTGCTGGGCACCAGGCGTAGGCTGGGGCCACGTGACCAGCAAGCCCCAGAGACAGGGGCCCGAGACTCAGTGGCAGAGAGAGGAAGAGCCCCACCCCACCCGTGAGGGACAAAGGAGAGGTGGCAACCCGAGACCAGGCCCTTAGGAGCAGGGAAAGTGGGCACCCGGGGCTTGGGAAGACCTGGGGAGGCGGCGGCTAGGGGGTCCTCATGCCCCTGAGAAGCCTGAGAAGCCTGAGAAGCCTGAGAAGCCCGGGGCCGTCGTGACTGAAATCTTCCTGGTGAGCGGGTTGGCTCTGGCAAGCCCGTGGCATCAGCCTGACACTTGTGAAGGGCCCCCTCGAGGCTCTCAGAGGGGGGAGTCTGGGCCTCAAGTGTGAGTCAGCTGGGCCAGGGCCAGACTCTCCGTCCCCTGAGGCCGTGACGCCCCAAGAGCTGGGCCCGAGGGCACGCTGGCCACGGGGAGGCAACGTGGGGAGTCACCCAGGGCTGGGCAGCAGGAGCTCAGGGTGTGGCCCCAGCCTGGGCCCGTGACAAGCATCTGTGGAGTGGGCCAGCTGCTCCAGCCCAGGTCCTGCTGTGGCTGAGGCTGGGGGCCTGGCAGGAACTTGCTGGGCCAGGAGCGGCTGGAAGGCCTAAAAGGTGAGGCAGCTGGTAGGGGGCACCTGGATTTGAACCAGGGACCTCTTGATCTGCAGTCAAATGCTCTACCCCTGAGCTATACCCCCTGGCCCGCAGGGACACCCTCAATTAGCACCTTCGAAGCTGCCCTGCCACACCCACAGCAGCTGGATCCCAGAGGCGTGGCCACTGGCAGGGAGAAGCCTGCCCAGGGCCCAGCTGCCAGCCCTGGCCCTGGGGGCCGGGGCCAGCCCCTCCTCGGGGGTCCCCAGCCCCCAGGATGCCCTCTGCTCGAGCCCTGGGCCTCCCCCATTGCCACGGAAGCCCTGGCCACCCCCGCAGTTTGTGCTGAGCGCTGCCCTCCCCGCCAGTGTGAGGGGAACTTCACCCAGGCGGGCACCCAGCAGGAAGGGCCCCCGGGTGCCAACACCAGCCCATTCCCCAGAACGCCCGCCTGAAAGCCTTGCTGGGACTTTGGGGTCCACTGGTGGTGGTGGTGGGGGGGGCCCACAGGCAAGGAAGCCTGTCCCTCAGGCAGCAGAAGCCGTGGCGCTTGGGGCCTTTCAGAAGGCAGGTCTGGGCCTGGGTGGCCAGCCCGCAGGCCCATCTGCGTTTGGCCGTCGGCATGAAGCCCGGGCCGGTCCGGTGCAGAGTCACATGTCCGCAGACGCTGGGGTGGTCTTTCGGCAACGTGGCGGGACCTGGCATGCCCGTGGCACAGCTGGCATGGCCGGGCAGCACAGGCCTGGTACCGGCTGTCCTGCAGAGGGCCAGGCTCTCCATCCAGGCTCAGGTGCAGGGTCTGCTGCCCCCATCTTGAACCAGCCCTGCCAAGGCCCGCTCTTGTCTGGGTCTGGGCACCAGGCTCCCCATCTCCCATCGCTGCCAGGCTCTCCAGCTCCTGTCGAGCCTCCTGGCAGCTCCTGTCCCCTGGGGGACGGATGCGATAGAACAGGCTAGCCCCTGGAAGCACAGGCAAGCTCCCTGGGCGCTGTGCACCAGGTCCAGCCCGAAAGCGCCAGGGCCCAGCGGGTTCAGCCAGCAGGCTGCTGGCTGGGCGGCCTGGAGCCCTCGGTAGCCAGAAGAGCGTCTCCCGAGGCCTGAGGAAGCAGGACACCGAGGAGGTCATGCCAAGGTGGCCCCAAGGAGCCCCGCTGCCGCGGCTGGCCAGAGGCGCTGGAACGTGAGCCAGGCTGGCGCCGTGCCAGACGGAGGCGGGGAGGCCTGGGTGCACAGCACTCAGCCCACCCTGCTGGGCACCAGGCGTAGGCTGGGGCCACGTGACCAGCAAGCCCCAGAGACAGGGGCCCGAGACTCAGTGGCAGAGAGAGGAAGAGCCCCACCCCACCCGTGAGGGACAAAGGAGAGGTGGCAACCCGAGACCAGGCCCTTAGGAGCAGGGAAAGTGGGCACCCGGGGCTTGGGAAGACCTGGGGAGGCGGCGGCTAGGGGGTCCTCATGCCCCTGAGAAGCCTGAGAAGCCTGAGAAGCCTGAGAAGCCCGGGGCCGTCGTGACTGAAATCTGCCTGGTGAGCGGGTTGGCTCTGGCAAGCCCGTGGCATCAGCCTGACACTTGTGAAGGGCCCCCTCGAGGCTCTCAGAGGGGGGAGTCTGGGCCTCAAGTGTGAGTCAGCTGGGCCAGGGCCAGACTCTCCGTCCCCTGAGGCCGTGACGCCCCAAGAGCTGGGCCCGAGGGCACGCTGGCCACGGGGAGGCAACGTGGGGAGTCACCCAGGGCTGGGCAGCAGGAGCTCAGGGTGTGGCCCCAGCCTGGGCCCGTGACAAGCATCTGTGGAGTGGGCCAGCTGCTCCAGCCCAGGTCCTGCTGTGGCTGAGGCTGGGGGCCTGGCAGGAACTTGCTGGGCCAGGAGCGGCTGGAAGGCCTAAAAGGTGAGGCAGCTGGTAGGGGGCACCTGGATTTGAACCAGGGACCTCTTGATCTGCAGTCAAATGCTCTACCCCTGAGCTATACCCCCTGGCCCGCAGGGACACCCTCAATTAGCACCTTCGAAGCTGCCCTGCCACACCCACAGCAGCTGGATCCCAGAGGCGTGGCCACTGGCAGGGAGAAGCCTGCCCAGGGCCCAGCTGCCAGCCCTGGCCCTGGGGGCCGGGGCCAGCCCCTCCTCGGGGGTCCCCAGCCCCCAGGATGCCCTCTGCTCGAGCCCTGGGCCTCCCCCATTGCCACGGAAGCCCTGGCCACCCCCGCAGTTTGTGCTGAGCGCTGCCCTCCCCGCCAGTGTGAGGGGAACTTCACCCAGGCGGGCACCCAGCAGGAAGGGCCCCCGGGTGCCAACACCAGCCCATTCCCCAGAACGCCCGCCTGAAAGCCTTGCTGGGACTTTGGGGTCCACTGGTGGTGGTGGTGGGGGGGGCCCACAGGCAAGGAAGCCTGTCCCTCAGGCAGCAGAAGCCGTGGCGCTTGGGGCCTTTCAGAAGGCAGGTCTGGGCCTGGGTGGCCAGCCCGCAGGCCCATCTGCGTTTGGCCGTCGGCATGAAGCCCGGGCCGGTCCGGTGCAGAGTCACATGTCCGCAGACGCTGGGGTGGTCTTTCGGCAACGTGGCGGGACCTGGCATGCCCGTGGCACAGCTGGCATGGCCGGGCAGCACAGGCCTGGTACCGGCTGTCCTGCAGAGGGCCAGGCTCTCCATCCAGGCTCAGGTGCAGGGTCTGCTGCCCCCATCTTGAACCAGCCCTGCCAAGGCCCGCTCTTGTCTGGGTCTGGGCACCAGGCTCCCCATCTCCCATCGCTGCCAGGCTCTCCAGCTCCTGTCAAGCCTCCTGGCAGCTCCTGTCCCCTGGGGGACGGATGCGATAGAACAGGCTAGCCCCTGGAAGCACAGGCAAGCTCCCTGGGCGCTGTGCACCAGGTCCAGCCCGAAAGCGCCAGGGCCCAGCGGGTTCAGCCAGCAGGCTGCTGGCTGGGCGGCCTGGAGCCCTCGGTAGCCAGAAGAGCGTCTCCCGAGGCCTGAGGAAGCAGGACACCGAGGAGGTCATGCCAAGGTGGCCCCAAGGAGCCCCGCTGCCGCGGCTGGCCAGAGGCGCTGGAACGTGAGCCAGGCTGGCGCCGTGCCAGACGGAGGCGGGGAGGCCTGGGTGCACAGCACTCAGCCCACCCTGCTGGGCACCAGGCGTAGGCTGGGGCCACGTGACCAGCAAGCCCCAGAGACAGGGGCCCGAGACTCAGTGGCAGAGAGAGGAAGAGCCCCACCCCACCCGTGAGGGACAAAGGAGAGGTGGCAACCCGAGACCAGGCCCTTAGGAGCAGGGAAAGTGGGCACCCGGGGCTTGGGAAGACCTGGGGAGGCGGCGGCTAGGGGGTCCTCATGCCCCTGAGAAGCCTGAGAAGCCTGAGGAGCCTGAGAAGCCCGGGGCCGTCGTGACTGAAATCTTCCTGGTGAGCGGGTTGGCTCTGGCAAGCCCGTGGCATCAGCCTGACACTTGTGAAGGGCCCCCTCGAGGCTCTCAGAGGGGGAGTCTGGGCCTCAAGTGTGAGTCAGCTGGGCCAGGGCCAGACTCTCCGTCCCCTGAGGCCGTGACGCCCCAAGAGCTGGGCCCGAGGGCACGCTGGCCACGGGGAGGCAACGTGGGGAGTCACCCAGGGCTGGGCAGCAGGAGCTCAGGGTGTGGCCCCAGCCTGGGCCCGTGACAAGCATCTGTGGAGTGGGCCAGCTGCTCCAGCCCAGGTCCTGCTGTGGCTGAGGCTGGGGGCCTGGCAGGAACTTGCTGGGCCAGGAGCGGCTGGAAGGCCTAAAAGGTGAGGCAGCTGGTAGGGGGCACCTGGATTTGAACCAGGGACCTCTTGATCTGCAGTCAAATGCTCTACCCCTGAGCTATACCCCCTGGCCCGCAGGGACACCCTCAATTAGCACCTTCGAAGCTGCCCTGCCACACCCACAGCAGCTGGATCCCAGAGGCGTGGCCACTGGCAGGGAGAAGCCTGCCCAGGGCCCAGCTGCCAGCCCTGGCCCTGGGGGCCGGGGCCAGCCCCTCCTCGGGGGTCCCCAGCCCCCAGGATGCCTCTGCTCGAGCCCTGGGCCTCCCCCATTGCCACGGAAGCCCTGGCCACCCCCGCAGTTTGTGCTGAGCGCTGCCCTCCCCGCCAGTGTGAGGGGAACTTCACCCAGGCGGGCACCCAGCAGGAAGGGCCCCCGGGTGCCAACACCAGCCCATTCCCCAGAACGCCCGCCTGAAAGCCTTGCTGGGACTTTGGGGTCCACTGGTGGTGGTGGGGGGGGGGGCCCACAGGCAAGGAAGCCTGTCCCTCAGGCAGCAGAAGCCGTGGCGCTTGGGGCCTTTCAGAAGGCAGGTCTGGGCCTGGGTGGCCAGCCCGCAGGCCCATCTGCGTTTGGCCGTCGGCATGAAGCCCGGGCCGGTCCGGTGCAGAGTCACATGTCCGCAGACGCTGGGGTGGTCTTTCGGCAACGTGGCGGGACCTGGCATGCCCGTGGCACAGCTGGCATGGCCGGGCAGCACAGGCCTGGTACCGGCTGTCCTGCAGAGGGCCAGGCTCTCCATCCAGGCTCAGGTGCAGGGTCTGCTGCCCCCATCTTGAACCAGCCCTTGCCAAGGCCCGCTCTTGTCTGGGTCTGGGCACCAGGCTCCCCATCTCCCATCGCTGCCAGGCTCTCCAGCTCCTGTCGAGCCTCCTGGCAGCTCCTGTCCCCTGGGGGACGGATGCGATAGAACAGGCTAGCCCCTGGAAGCACAGGCAAGCTCCCTGGGCGCTGTGCACCAGGTCCAGCCCGAAAGCGCCAGGGCCCAGCGGGTTCAGCCAGCAGGCTGCTGGCTGGGCGGCCTGGAGCCCTCGGTAGCCAGAAGAGCGTCTCCCGAGGCCTGAGGAAGCAGGACACCGAGGAGGTCATGCCAAGGTGGCCCCAAGGAGCCCCGCTGCCGCGGCTGGCCAGAGGCGCTGGAACGTGAGCCAGGCTGGCGCCGTGCCAGACGGAGGCGGGGAGGCCTGGGTGCACAGCACTCAGCCCACCCTGCTGGGCACCAGGCGTAGGCTGGGGCCACGTGACCAGCAAGCCCCAGAGACAGGGGCCCGAGACTCAGTGGCAGAGAGAGGAAGAGCCCCACCCCACCCGTGAGGGACAAAGGAGAGGTGGCAACCCGAGACCAGGCCCTTAGGAGCAGGGAAAGTGGGCACCCGGGGCTTGGGAAGACCTGGGGAGGCGGCGGCTAGGGGGTCCTCATGCCCCTGAGAAGCCTGAGAAGCCTGAGAAGCCTGAGAAGCCCGGGGCCGTCGTGACTGAAATCTGCCTGGTGAGCGGGTTGGCTCTGGCAAGCCCGTGGCATCAGCCTGACACTTGTGAAGGGCCCCCTCGAGGCTCTCAGAGGGGGGAGTCTGGGCCTCAAGTGTGAGTCAGCTGGGCCAGGGCCAGACTCTCCGTCCCCTGAGGCCGTGACGCCCCAAGAGCTGGGCCCGAGGGCACGCTGGCCACGGGGAGGCAACGTGGGGAGTCACCCAGGGCTGGGCAGCAGGAGCTCAGGGTGTGGCCCCAGCCTGGGCCCGTGACAAGCATCTGTGGAGTGGGCCAGCTGCTCCAGCCCAGGTCCTGCTGTGGCTGAGGCTGGGGGCCTGGCAGGAACTTGCTGGGCCAGGAGCGGCTGGAAGGCCTAAAAGGTGAGGCAGCTGGTAGGGGGCACCTGGATTTGAACCAGGGACCTCTTGATCTGCAGTCAAATGCTCTACCCCTGAGCTATACCCCCTGGCCCGCAGGGACACCCTCAATTAGCACCTTCGAAGCTGCCCTGCCACACCCACAGCAGCTGGATCCCAGAGGCGTGGCCACTGGCAGGGAGAAGCCTGCCCAGGGCCCAGCTGCCAGCCCTGGCCCTGGGGGCCGGGGCCAGCCCCTCCTCGGGGGTCCCCAGCCCCCAGGATGCCCTCTGCTCGAGCCCTGGGCCTCCCCCATTGCCACGGAAGCCCTGGCCACCCCCGCAGTTTGTGCTGAGCGCTGCCCTCCCCGCCAGTGTGAGGGGAACTTCACCCAGGCGGGCACCCAGCAGGAAGGGCCCCCGGGTGCCAACACCAGCCCATTCCCCAGAACGCCCGCCTGAAAGCCTTGCTGGGACTTTGGGGTCCACTGGTGGTGGTGGTGGGGGGGGCCCACAGGCAAGGAAGCCTGTCCCTCAGGCAGCAGAAGCCGTGGCGCTTGGGGCCTTTCAGAAGGCAGGTCTGGGCCTGGGTGGCCAGCCCGCAGGCCCATCTGCGTTTGGCCGTCGGCATGAAGCCCGGGCCGGTCCGGTGCAGAGTCACATGTCCGCAGACGCTGGGGTGGTCTTTCGGCAACGTGGCGGGACCTGGCATGCCCGTGGCACAGCTGGCATGGCCGGGCAGCACAGGCCTGGTACCGGCTGTCCTGCAGAGGGCCAGGCTCTCCATCCAGGCTCAGGTGCAGGGTCTGCTGCCCCCATCTTGAACCAGCCCTGCCAAGGCCCGCTCTTGTCTGGGTCTGGGCACCAGGCTCCCCATCTCCCATCGCTGCCAGGCTCTCCAGCTCCTGTCGAGCCTCCTGGCAGCTCCTGTCCCCTGGGGGATGGATGCGATAGAACAGGCTAGCCCCTGGAAGCACAGGCAAGCTCCCTGGGCGCTGTGCACCAGGTCCAGCCCGAAAGCGCCAGGGCCCAGCGGGTTCAGCCAGCAGGCTGCTGGCTGGGCGGCCTGGAGCCCTCGGTAGCCAGAAGAGCGTCTCCCGAGGCCTGAGGAAGCAGGACACCGAGGAGGTCATGCCAAGGTGGCCCCAAGGAGCCCCGCTGCCGCGGCTGGCCAGAGGCGCTGGAACGTGAGCCAGGCTGGCGCCGTGCCAGACGGAGGCGGGGAGGCCTGGGTGCACAGCACTCAGCCCACCCTGCTGGGCACCAGGCGTAGGCTGGGGCCACGTGACCAGCAAGCCCCAGAGACAGGGGCCCGAGACTCAGTGGCAGAGAGAGGAAGAGCCCCACCCCACCCGTGAGGGACAAAGGAGAGGTGGCAACCCGAGACCAGGCCCTTAGGAGCAGGGAAAGTGGGCACCCGGGGCTTGGGAAGACCTGGGGAGGCGGCGGCTAGGGGGTCCTCATGCCCCTGAGAAGCCTGAGAAGCCTGAGAAGCCTGAGAAGCCCGGGGCCGTCGTGACTGAAATCTGCCTGGTGAGCGGGTTGGCTCTGGCAAGCCCGTGGCATCAGCCTGACACTTGTGAAGGGCCCCCTCGAGGCTCTCAGAGGGGGGAGTCTGGGCCTCAAGTGTGAGTCAGCTGGGCCAGGGCCAGACTCTCCGTCCCCTGAGGCCGTGACGCCCCAAGAGCTGGGCCCGAGGGCACGCTGGCCACGGGGAGGCAACGTGGGGAGTCACCCAGGGCTGGGCAGCAGGAGCTCAGGGTGTGGCCCCAGCCTGGGCCCGTGACAAGCATCTGTGGAGT
Organism: Notamacropus eugenii; assembly: GCF_028372415.1. Taxonomy (NCBI): domain Eukaryota; kingdom Metazoa; phylum Chordata; class Mammalia; order Diprotodontia; family Macropodidae; genus Notamacropus; species Notamacropus eugenii. The sequence continues at coordinate 97,668,118 of NC_092874.1, read as the reverse complement.
GGGCCAGCTGCTCCAGCCCAGGTCCTGCTGTGGCTGAGGCTGGGGGCCTGGCAGGAACTTGCTGGGCCAGGAGCGGCTGGAAGGCCTAAAAGGTGAGGCAGCTGGTAGGGGGCACCTGGATTTGAACCAGGGACCTCTTGATCTGCAGTCAAATGCTCTACCCCTGAGCTATACCCCCTGGCCCGCAGGGACACCCTCAATTAGCACCTTCGAAGCTGCCCTGCCACACCCACAGCAGCTGGATCCCAGAGGCGTGGCCACTGGCAGGGAGAAGCCTGCCCAGGGCCCAGCTGCCAGCCCTGGCCCTGGGGGCCGGGGCCAGCCCCTCCTCGGGGGTCCCCAGCCCCCAGGATGCCCTCTGCTCGAGCCCTGGGCCTCCCCCATTGCCACGGAAGCCCTGGCCACCCCCGCAGTTTGTGCTGAGCGCTGCCCTCCCCGCCAGTGTGAGGGGAACTTCACCCAGGCGGGCACCCAGCAGGAAGGGCCCCCGGGTGCCAACACCAGCCCATTCCCCAGAACGCCCGCCTGAAAGCCTTGCTGGGACTTTGGGGTCCACTGGTGGTGGTGGTGGGGGGGGCCCACAGGCAAGGAAGCCTGTCCCTCAGGCAGCAGAAGCCGTGGCGCTTGGGGCCTTTCAGAAGGCAGGTCTGGGCCTGGGTGGCCAGCCCGCAGGCCCATCTGCGTTTGGCCGTCGGCATGAAGCCCGGGCCGGTCCGGTGCAGAGTCACATGTCCGCAGACGCTGGGGTGGTCTTTCGGCAACGTGGCGGGACCTGGCATGCCCGTGGCACAGCTGGCATGGCCGGGCAGCACAGGCCTGGTACCGGCTGTCCTGCAGAGGGCCAGGCTCTCCATCCAGGCTCAGGTGCAGGGTCTGCTGCCCCCATCTTGAACCAGCCCTGCCAAGGCCCGCTCTTGTCTGGGTCTGGGCACCAGGCTCCCCATCTCCCATCGCTGCCAGGCTCTCCAGCTCCTGTCGAGCCTCCTGGCAGCTCCTGTCCCCTGGGGGACGGATGCGATAGAACAGGCTAGCCCCTGGAAGCACAGGCAAGCTCCCTGGGCGCTGTGCACCAGGTCCAGCCCGAAAGCGCCAGGGCCCAGCGGGTTCAGCCAGCAGGCTGCTGGCTGGGCGGCCTGGAGCCCTCGGTAGCCAGAAGAGCGTCTCCCGAGGCCTGAGGAAGCAGGACACCGAGGAGGTCATGCCAAGGTGGCCCCAAGGAGCCCCGCTGCCGCGGCTGGCCAGAGGCGCTGGAACGTGAGCCAGGCTGGCGCCGTGCCAGACGGAGGCGGGGAGGCCTGGGTGCACAGCACTCAGCCCACCCTGCTGGGCACCAGGCGTAGGCTGGGGCCACGTGACCAGCAAGCCCCAGAGACAGGGGCCCGAGACTCAGTGGCAGAGAGAGGAAGAGCCCCACCCCACCCGTGAGGGACAAAGGAGAGGTGGCAACCCGAGACCAGGCCCTTAGGAGCAGGGAAAGTGGGCACCCGGGGCTTGGGAAGACCTGGGGAGGCGGCGGCTAGGGGGTCCTCATGCCCCTGAGAAGCCTGAGAAGCCTGAGAAGCCTGAGAAGCCCGGGGCCGTCGTGACTGAAATCTGCCTGGTGAGCGGGTTGGCTCTGGCAAGCCCGTGGCATCAGCCTGACACTTGTGAAGGGCCCCCTCGAGGCTCTCAGAGGGGGGAGTCTGGGCCTCAAGTGTGAGTCAGCTGGGCCAGGGCCAGACTCTCCGTCCCCTGAGGCCGTGACGCCCCAAGAGCTGGGCCCGAGGGCACGCTGGCCACGGGGAGGCAACGTGGGGAGTCACCCAGGGCTGGGCAGCAGGAGCTCAGGGTGTGGCCCCAGCCTGGGCCCGTGACAAGCATCTGTGGAGTGGGCCAGCTGCTCCAGCCCAGGTCCTGCTGTGGCTGAGGCTGGGGGCCTGGCAGGAACTTGCTGGGCCAGGAGCGGCTGGAAGGCCTAAAAGGTGAGGCAGCTGGTAGGGGGCACCTGGATTTGAACCAGGGACCTCTTGATCTGCAGTCAAATGCTCTACCCCTGAGCTATACCCCCTGGCCCGCAGGGACACCCTCAATTAGCACCTTCGAAGCTGCCCTGCCACACCCACAGCAGCTGGATCCCAGAGGCGTGGCCACTGGCAGGGAGAAGCCTGCCCAGGGCCCAGCTGCCAGCCCTGGCCCTGGGGGCCGGGGCCAGCCCCTCCTCGGGGGTCCCCAGCCCCCAGGATGCCCTCTGCTCGAGCCCTGGGCCTCCCCCATTGCCACGGAAGCCCTGGCCACCCCCGCAGTTTGTGCTGAGCGCTGCCCTCCCCGCCAGTGTGAGGGGAACTTCACCCAGGCGGGCACCCAGCAGGAAGGGCCCCCGGGTGCCAACACCAGCCCATTCCCCAGAACGCCCGCCTGAAAGCCTTGCTGGGACTTTGGGGTCCACTGGTGGTGGTGGGGGGGGGGGCCCACAGGCAAGGAAGCCTGTCCCTCAGGCAGCAGAAGCCGTGGCGCTTGGGGCCTTTCAGAAGGCAGGTCTGGGCCTGGGTGGCCAGCCCGCAGGCCCATCTGCGTTTGGCCGTCGGCATGAAGCCCGGGCCGGTCCGGTGCAGAGTCACATGTCCGCAGACGCTGGGGTGGTCTTTCGGCAACGTGGCGGGACCTGGCATGCCCGTGGCACAGCTGGCATGGCCGGGCAGCACAGGCCTGGTACCGGCTGTCCTGCAGAGGGCCAGGCTCTCCATCCAGGCTCAGGTGCAGGGTCTGCTGCCCCCATCTTGAACCAGCCCTGCCAAGGCCCGCTCTTGTCTGGGTCTGGGCACCAGGCTCCCCATCTCCCATCGCTGCCAGGCTCTCCAGCTCCTGTCAAGCCTCCTGGCAGCTCCTGTCCCCTGGGGGACGGATGCGATAGAACAGGCTAGCCCCTGGAAGCACAGGCAAGCTCCCTGGGCGCTGTGCACCAGGTCCAGCCCGAAAGCGCCAGGGCCCAGCGGGTTCAGCCAGCAGGCTGCTGGCTGGGCGGCCTGGAGCCCTCGGTAGCCAGAAGAGCGTCTCCCGAGGCCTGAGGAAGCAGGACACCGAGGAGGTCATGCCAAGGTGGCCCCAAGGAGCCCCGCTGCCGCGGCTGGCCAGAGGCGCTGGAACGTGAGCCAGGCTGGCGCCGTGCCAGACGGAGGCGGGGAGGCCTGGGTGCACAGCACTCAGCCCACCCTGCTGGGCACCAGGCGTAGGCTGGGGCCACGTGACCAGCAAGCCCCAGAGACAGGGGCCCGAGACTCAGTGGCAGAGAGAGGAAGAGCCCCACCCCACCCGTGAGGGACAAAGGAGAGGTGGCAACCCGAGACCAGGCCCTTAGGAGCAGGGAAAGTGGGCACCCGGGGCTTGGGAAGACCTGGGGAGGCGGCGGCTAGGGGGTCCTCATGCCCCTGAGAAGCCTGAGAAGCCTGAGGAGCCTGAGAAGCCCGGGGCCGTCGTGACTGAAATCTTCCTGGTGAGCGGGTTGGCTCTGGCAAGCCCGTGGCATCAGCCTGACACTTGTGAAGGGCCCCCTCGAGGCTCTCAGAGGGGGGAGTCTGGGCCTCAAGTGTGAGTCAGCTGGGCCAGGGCCAGACTCTCCGTCCCCTGAGGCCGTGACGCCCCAAGAGCTGGGCCCGAGGGCACGCTGGCCACGGGGAGGCAACGTGGGGAGTCACCCAGGGCTGGGCAGCAGGAGCTCAGGGTGTGGCCCCAGCCTGGGCCCGTGACAAGCATCTGTGGAGTGGGCCAGCTGCTCCAGCCCAGGTCCTGCTGTGGCTGAGGCTGGGGGCCTGGCAGGAACTTGCTGGGCCAGGAGCGGCTGGAAGGCCTAAAAGGTGAGGCAGCTGGTAGGGGGCACCTGGATTTGAACCAGGGACCTCTTGATCTGCAGTCAAATGCTCTACCCCTGAGCTATACCCCCTGGCCCGCAGGGACACCCTCAATTAGCACCTTCGAAGCTGCCCTGCCACACCCACAGCAGCTGGATCCCAGAGGCGTGGCCACTGGCAGGGAGAAGCCTGCCCAGGGCCCAGCTGCCAGCCCTGGCCCTGGGGGCCGGGGCCAGCCCCTCCTCGGGGGTCCCCAGCCCCCAGGATGCCCTCTGCTCGAGCCCTGGGCCTCCCCCATTGCCACGGAAGCCCTGGCCACCCCCGCAGTTTGTGCTGAGCGCTGCCCTCCCCGCCAGTGTGAGGGGAACTTCACCCAGGCGGGCACCCAGCAGGAAGGGCCCCCGGGTGCCAACACCAGCCCATTCCCCAGAACGCCCGCCTGAAAGCCTTGCTGGGACTTTGGGGTCCACTGGTGGTGGTGGTGGGGGGGGCCCACAGGCAAGGAAGCCTGTCCCTCAGGCAGCAGAAGCCGTGGCGCTTGGGGCCTTTCAGAAGGCAGGTCTGGGCCTGGGTGGCCAGCCCGCAGGCCCATCTGCGTTTGGCCGTCGGCATGAAGCCCGGGCCGGTCCGGTGCAGAGTCACATGTCCGCAGACGCTGGGGTGGTCTTTCGGCAACGTGGCGGGACCTGGCATGCCCGTGGCACAGCTGGCATGGCCGGGCAGCACAGGCCTGGTACCGGCTGTCCTGCAGAGGGCCAGGCTCTCCATCCAGGCTCAGGTGCAGGGTCTGCTGCCCCCATCTTGAACCAGCCCTGCCAAGGCCCGCTCTTGTCTGGGTCTGGGCACCAGGCTCCCCATCTCCCATCGCTGCCAGGCTCTCCAGCTCCTGTCGAGCCTCCTGGCAGCTCCTGTCCCCTGGGGGATGGATGCGATAGAACAGGCTAGCCCCTGGAAGCACAGGCAAGCTCCCTGGGCGCTGTGCACCAGGTCCAGCCCGAAAGCGCCAGGGCCCAGCGGGTTCAGCCAGCAGGCTGCTGGCTGGGCGGCCTGGAGCCCTCGGTAGCCAGAAGAGCGTCTCCCGAGGCCTGAGGAAGCAGGACACCGAGGAGGTCATGCCAAGGTGGCCCCAAGGAGCCCCGCTGCCGCGGCTGGCCAGAGGCGCTGGAACGTGAGCCAGGCTGGCGCCGTGCCAGACGGAGGCGGGGAGGCCTGGGTGCACAGCACTCAGCCCACCCTGCTGGGCACCAGGCGTAGGCTGGGGCCACGTGACCAGCAAGCCCCAGAGACAGGGGCCCGAGACTCAGTGGCAGAGAGAGGAAGAGCCCCACCCCACCCGTGAGGGACAAAGGAGAGGTGGCAACCCGAGACCAGGCCCTTAGGAGCAGGGAAAGTGGGCACCCGGGGCTTGGGAAGACCTGGGGAGGCGGCGGCTAGGGGGTCCTCATGCCCCTGAGAAGCCTGAGAAGCCTGAGAAGCCTGAGAAGCCCGGGGCCGTCGTGACTGAAATCTGCCTGGTGAGCGGGTTGGCTCTGGCAAGCCCGTGGCATCAGCCTGACACTTGTGAAGGGCCCCCTCGAGGCTCTCAGAGGGGGGAGTCTGGGCCTCAAGTGTGAGTCAGCTGGGCCAGGGCCAGACTCTCCGTCCCCTGAGGCCGTGACGCCCCAAGAGCTGGGCCCGAGGGCACGCTGGCCACGGGGAGGCAACGTGGGGAGTCACCCAGGGCTGGGCAGCAGGAGCTCAGGGTGTGGCCCCAGCCTGGGCCCGTGACAAGCATCTGTGGAGTGGGCCAGCTGCTCCAGCCCAGGTCCTGCTGTGGCTGAGGCTGGGGGCCTGGCAGGAACTTGCTGGGCCAGGAGCGGCTGGAAGGCCTAAAAGGTGAGGCAGCTGGTAGGGGGCACCTGGATTTGAACCAGGGACCTCTTGATCTGCAGTCAAATGCTCTACCCCTGAGCTATACCCCCTGGCCCGCAGGGACACCCTCAATTAGCACCTTCGAAGCTGCCCTGCCACACCCACAGCAGCTGGATCCCAGAGGCGTGGCCACTGGCAGGGAGAAGCCTGCCCAGGGCCCAGCTGCCAGCCCTGGCCCTGGGGGCCGGGGCCAGCCCCTCCTCGGGGGTCCCCAGCCCCCAGGATGCCCTCTGCTCGAGCCCTGGGCCTCCCCCATTGCCACGGAAGCCCTGGCCACCCCCGCAGTTTGTGCTGAGCGCTGCCCTCCCCGCCAGTGTGAGGGGAACTTCACCCAGGCGGGCACCCAGCAGGAAGGGCCCCCGGGTGCCAACACCAGCCCATTCCCCAGAACGCCCGCCTGAAAGCCTTGCTGGGACTTTGGGGTCCACTGGTGGTGGTGGTGGGGGGGGCCCACAGGCAAGGAAGCCTGTCCCTCAGGCAGCAGAAGCCGTGGCGCTTGGGGCCTTTCAGAAGGCAGGTCTGGGCCTGGGTGGCCAGCCCGCAGGCCCATCTGCGTTTGGCCGTCGGCATGAAGCCCGGGCCGGTCCGGTGCAGAGTCACATGTCCGCAGACGCTGGGGTGGTCTTTCGGCAACGTGGCGGGACCTGGCATGCCCGTGGCACAGCTGGCATGGCCGGGCAGCACAGGCCTGGTACCGGCTGTCCTGCAGAGGGCCAGGCTCTCCATCCAGGCTCAGGTGCAGGGTCTGCTGCCCCCATCTTGAACCAGCCCTGCCAAGGCCCGCTCTTGTCTGGGTCTGGGCACCAGGCTCCCCATCTCCCATCGCTGCCAGGCTCTCCAGCTCCTGTCGAGCCTCCTGGCAGCTCCTGTCCCCTGGGGGACGGATGCGATAGAACAGGCTAGCCCCTGGAAGCACAGGCAAGCTCCCTGGGCGCTGTGCACCAGGTCCAGCCCGAAAGCGCCAGGGCCCAGCGGGTTCAGCCAGCAGGCTGCTGGCTGGGCGGCCTGGAGCCCTCGGTAGCCAGAAGAGCGTCTCCCGAGGCCTGAGGAAGCAGGACACCGAGGAGGTCATGCCAAGGTGGCCCCAAGGAGCCCCGCTGCCGCGGCTGGCCAGAGGCGCTGGAACGTGAGCCAGGCTGGCGCCGTGCCAGACGGAGGCGGGGAGGCCTGGGTGCACAGCACTCAGCCCACCCTGCTGGGCACCAGGCGTAGGCTGGGGCCACGTGACCAGCAAGCCCCAGAGACAGGGGCCCGAGACTCAGTGGCAGAGAGAGGAAGAGCCCCACCCCACCCGTGAGGGACAAAGGAGAGGTGGCAACCCGAGACCAGGCCCTTAGGAGCAGGGAAAGTGGGCACCCGGGGCTTGGGAAGACCTGGGGAGGCGGCGGCTAGGGGGTCCTCATGCCCCTGAGAAGCCTGAGAAGCCTGAGAAGCCTGAGAAGCCCGGGGCCGTCGTGACTGAAATCTGCCTGGTGAGCGGGTTGGCTCTGGCAAGCCCGTGGCATCAGCCTGACACTTGTGAAGGGCCCCCTCGAGGCTCTCAGAGGGGGGAGTCTGGGCCTCAAGTGTGAGTCAGCTGGGCCAGGGCCAGACTCTCCGTCCCCTGAGGCCGTGACGCCCCAAGAGCTGGGCCCGAGGGCACGCTGGCCACGGGGAGGCAACGTGGGGAGTCACCCAGGGCTGGGCAGCAGGAGCTCAGGGTGTGGCCCCAGCCTGGGCCCGTGACAAGCATCTGTGGAGTGGGCCAGCTGCTCCAGCCCAGGTCCTGCTGTGGCTGAGGCTGGGGGCCTGGCAGGAACTTGCTGGGCCAGGAGCGGCTGGAAGGCCTAAAAGGTGAGGCAGCTGGTAGGGGGCACCTGGATTTGAACCAGGGACCTCTTGATCTGCAGTCAAATGCTCTACCCCTGAGCTATACCCCCTGGCCCGCAGGGACACCCTCAATTAGCACCTTCGAAGCTGCCCTGCCACACCCACAGCAGCTGGATCCCAGAGGCGTGGCCACTGGCAGGGAGAAGCCTGCCCAGGGCCCAGCTGCCAGCCCTGGCCCTGGGGGCCGGGGCCAGCCCCTCCTCGGGGGTCCCCAGCCCCCAGGATGCCCTCTGCTCGAGCCCTGGGCCTCCCCCATTGCCACGGAAGCCCTGGCCACCCCCGCAGTTTGTGCTGAGCGCTGCCCTCCCCGCCAGTGTGAGGGGAACTTCACCCAGGCGGGCACCCAGCAGGAAGGGCCCCCGGGTGCCAACACCAGCCCATTCCCCAGAACGCCCGCCTGAAAGCCTTGCTGGGACTTTGGGGTCCACTGGTGGTGGTGGGGGGGGGGGCCCACAGGCAAGGAAGCCTGTCCCTCAGGCAGCAGAAGCCGTGGCGCTTGGGGCCTTTCAGAAGGCAGGTCTGGGCCTGGGTGGCCAGCCCGCAGGCCCATCTGCGTTTGGCCGTCGGCATGAAGCCCGGGCCGGTCCGGTGCAGAGTCACATGTCCGCAGACGCTGGGGTGGTCTTTCGGCAACGTGGCGGGACCTGGCATGCCCGTGGCACAGCTGGCATGGCCGGGCAGCACAGGCCTGGTACCGGCTGTCCTGCAGAGGGCCAGGCTCTCCATCCAGGCTCAGGTGCAGGGTCTGCTGCCCCCATCTTGAACCAGCCCTGCCAAGGCCCGCTCTTGTCTGGGTCTGGGCACCAGGCTCCCCATCTCCCATCGCTGCCAGGCTCTCCAGCTCCTGTCAAGCCTCCTGGCAGCTCCTGTCCCCTGGGGGACGGATGCGATAGAACAGGCTAGCCCCTGGAAGCACAGGCAAGCTCCCTGGGCGCTGTGCACCAGGTCCAGCCCGAAAGCGCCAGGGCCCAGCGGGTTCAGCCAGCAGGCTGCTGGCTGGGCGGCCTGGAGCCCTCGGTAGCCAGAAGAGCGTCTCCCGAGGCCTGAGGAAGCAGGACACCGAGGAGGTCATGCCAAGGTGGCCCCAAGGAGCCCCGCTGCCGCGGCTGGCCAGAGGCGCTGGAACGTGAGCCAGGCTGGCGCCGTGCCAGACGGAGGCGGGGAGGCCTGGGTGCACAGCACTCAGCCCACCCTGCTGGGCACCAGGCGTAGGCTGGGGCCACGTGACCAGCAAGCCCCAGAGACAGGGGCCCGAGACTCAGTGGCAGAGAGAGGAAGAGCCCCACCCCACCCGTGAGGGACAAAGGAGAGGTGGCAACCCGAGACCAGGCCCTTAGGAGCAGGGAAAGTGGGCACCCGGGGCTTGGGAAGACCTGGGGAGGCGGCGGCTAGGGGGTCCTCATGCCCCTGAGAAGCCTGAGAAGCCTGAGGAGCCTGAGAAGCCCGGGGCCGTCGTGACTGAAATCTTCCTGGTGAGCGGGTTGGCTCTGGCAAGCCCGTGGCATCAGCCTGACACTTGTGAAGGGCCCCCTCGAGGCTCTCAGAGGGGGGAGTCTGGGCCTCAAGTGTGAGTCAGCTGGGCCAGGGCCAGACTCTCCGTCCCCTGAGGCCGTGACGCCCCAAGAGCTGGGCCCGAGGGCACGCTGGCCACGGGGAGGCAACGTGGGGAGTCACCCAGGGCTGGGCAGCAGGAGCTCAGGGTGTGGCCCCAGCCTGGGCCCGTGACAAGCATCTGTGGAGTGGGCCAGCTGCTCCAGCCCAGGTCCTGCTGTGGCTGAGGCTGGGGGCCTGGCAGGAACTTGCTGGGCCAGGAGCGGCTGGAAGGCCTAAAAGGTGAGGCAGCTGGTAGGGGGCACCTGGATTTGAACCAGGGACCTCTTGATCTGCAGTCAAATGCTCTACCCCTGAGCTATACCCCCTGGCCCGCAGGGACACCCTCAATTAGCACCTTCGAAGCTGCCCTGCCACACCCACAGCAGCTGGATCCCAGAGGCGTGGCCACTGGCAGGGAGAAGCCTGCCCAGGGCCCAGCTGCCAGCCCTGGCCCTGGGGGCCGGGGCCAGCCCCTCCTCGGGGGTCCCCAGCCCCCAGGATGCCCTCTGCTCGAGCCCTGGGCCTCCCCCATTGCCACGGAAGCCCTGGCCACCCCCGCAGTTTGTGCTGAGCGCTGCCCTCCCCGCCAGTGTGAGGGGAACTTCACCCAGGCGGGCACCCAGCAGGAAGGGCCCCCGGGTGCCAACACCAGCCCATTCCCCAGAACGCCCGCCTGAAAGCCTTGCTGGGACTTTGGGGTCCACTGGTGGTGGTGGTGGGGGGGGCCCACAGGCAAGGAAGCCTGTCCCTCAGGCAGCAGAAGCCGTGGCGCTTGGGGCCTTTCAGAAGGCAGGTCTGGGCCTGGGTGGCCAGCCCGCAGGCCCATCTGCGTTTGGCCGTCGGCATGAAGCCCGGGCCGGTCCGGTGCAGAGTCACATGTCCGCAGACGCTGGGGTGGTCTTTCGGCAACGTGGCGGGACCTGGCATGCCCGTGGCACAGCTGGCATGGCCGGGCAGCACAGGCCTGGTACCGGCTGTCCTGCAGAGGGCCAGGCTCTCCATCCAGGCTCAGGTGCAGGGTCTGCTGCCCCCATCTTGAACCAGCCCTGCCAAGGCCCGCTCTTGTCTGGGTCTGGGCACCAGGCTCCCCATCTCCCATCGCTGCCAGGCTCTCCAGCTCCTGTCGAGCCTCCTGGCAGCTCCTGTCCCCTGGGGGATGGATGCGATAGAACAGGCTAGCCCCTGGAAGCACAGGCAAGCTCCCTGGGCGCTGTGCACCAGGTCCAGCCCGAAAGCGCCAGGGCCCAGCGGGTTCAGCCAGCAGGCTGCTGGCTGGGCGGCCTGGAGCCCTCGGTAGCCAGAAGAGCGTCTCCCGAGGCCTGAGGAAGCAGGACACCGAGGAGGTCATGCCAAGGTGGCCCCAAGGAGCCCCGCTGCCGCGGCTGGCCAGAGGCGCTGGAACGTGAGCCAGGCTGGCGCCGTGCCAGACGGAGGCGGGGAGGCCTGGGTGCACAGCACTCAGCCCACCCTGCTGGGCACCAGGCGTAGGCTGGGGCCACGTGACCAGCAAGCCCCAGAGACAGGGGCCCGAGACTCAGTGGCAGAGAGAGGAAGAGCCCCACCCCACCCGTGAGGGACAAAGGAGAGGTGGCAACCCGAGACCAGGCCCTTAGGAGCAGGGAAAGTGGGCACCCGGGGCTTGGGAAGACCTGGGGAGGCGGCGGCTAGGGGGTCCTCATGCCCCTGAGAAGCCTGAGAAGCCTGAGAAGCCTGAGAAGCCCGGGGCCGTCGTGACTGAAATCTGCCTGGTGAGCGGGTTGGCTCTGGCAAGCCCGTGGCATCAGCCTGACACTTGTGAAGGGCCCCCTCGAGGCTCTCAGAGGGGGGAGTCTGGGCCTCAAGTGTGAGTCAGCTGGGCCAGGGCCAGACTCTCCGTCCCCTGAGGCCGTGACGCCCCAAGAGCTGGGCCCGAGGGCACGCTGGCCACGGGGAGGCAACGTGGGGAGTCACCCAGGGCTGGGCAGCAGGAGCTCAGGGTGTGGCCCCAGCCTGGGCCCGTGACAAGCATCTGTGGAGTGGGCCAGCTGCTCCAGCCCAGGTCCTGCTGTGGCTGAGGCTGGGGGCCTGGCAGGAACTTGCTGGGCCAGGAGCGGCTGGAAGGCCTAAAAGGTGAGGCAGCTGGTAGGGGGCACCTGGATTTGAACCAGGGACCTCTTGATCTGCAGTCAAATGCTCTACCCCTGAGCTATACCCCCTGGCCCGCAGGGACACCCTCAATTAGCACCTTCGAAGCTGCCCTGCCACACCCACAGCAGCTGGATCCCAGAGGCGTGGCCACTGGCAGGGAGAAGCCTGCCCAGGGCCCAGCTGCCAGCCCTGGCCCTGGGGGCCGGGGCCAGCCCCTCCTCGGGGGTCCCCAGCCCCCAGGATGCCCTCTGCTCGAGCCCTGGGCCTCCCCCATTGCCACGGAAGCCCTGGCCACCCCCGCAGTTTGTGCTGAGCGCTGCCCTCCCCGCCAGTGTGAGGGGAACTTCACCCAGGCGGGCACCCAGCAGGAAGGGCCCCCGGGTGCCAACACCAGCCCATTCCCCAGAACGCCCGCCTGAAAGCCTTGCTGGGACTTTGGGGTCCACTGGTGGTGGTGGTGGGGGGGGCCCACAGGCAAGGAAGCCTGTCCCTCAGGCAGCAGAAGCCGTGGCGCTTGGGGCCTTTCAGAAGGCAGGTCTGGGCCTGGGTGGCCAGCCCGCAGGCCCATCTGCGTTTGGCCGTCGGCATGAAGCCCGGGCCGGTCCGGTGCAGAGTCACATGTCCGCAGACGCTGGGGTGGTCTTTCGGCAACGTGGCGGGACCTGGCATGCCCGTGGCACAGCTGGCATGGCCGGGCAGCACAGGCCTGGTACCGGCTGTCCTGCAGAGGGCCAGGCTCTCCATCCAGGCTCAGGTGCAGGGTCTGCTGCCCCCATCTTGAACCAGCCCTGCCAAGGCCCGCTCTTGTCTGGGTCTGGGCACCAGGCTCCCCATCTCCCATCGCTGCCAGGCTCTCCAGCTCCTGTCGAGCCTCCTGGCAGCTCCTGTCCCCTGGGGGACGGATGCGATAGAACAGGCTAGCCCCTGGAAGCACAGGCAAGCTCCCTGGGCGCTGTGCACCAGGTCCAGCCCGAAAGCGCCAGGGCCCAGCGGGTTCAGCCAGCAGGCTGCTGGCTGGGCGGCCTGGAGCCCTCGGTAGCCAGAAGAGCGTCTCCCGAGGCCTGAGGAAGCAGGACACCGAGGAGGTCATGCCAAGGTGGCCCCAAGGAGCCCCGCTGCCGCGGCTGGCCAGAGGCGCTGGAACGTGAGCCAGGCTGGCGCCGTGCCAGACGGAGGCGGGGAGGCCTGGGTGCACAGCACTCAGCCCACCCTGCTGGGCACCAGGCGTAGGCTGGGGCCACGTGACCAGCAAGCCCCAGAGACAGGGGCCCGAGACTCAGTGGCAGAGAGAGGAAGAGCCCCACCCCACCCGTGAGGGACAAAGGAGAGGTGGCAACCCGAGACCAGGCCCTTAGGAGCAGGGAAAGTGGGCACCCGGGGCTTGGGAAGACCTGGGGAGGCGGCGGCTAGGGGGTCCTCATGCCCCTGAGAAGCCTGAGAAGCCTGAGGAGCCTGAGAAGCCCGGGGCCGTCGTGACTGAAATCTGCCTGGTGAGCGGGTTGGCTCTGGCAAGCCCGTGGCATCAGCCTGACACTTGTGAAGGGCCCCCTCGAGGCTCTCAGAGGGGGGAGTCTGGGCCTCAAGTGTGAGTCAGCTGGGCCAGGGCCAGACTCTCCGTCCCCTGAGGCCGTGACGCCCCAAGAGCTGGGCCCGAGGGCACGCTGGCCACGGGGAGGCAACGTGGGGAGTCACCCAGGGCTGGGCAGCAGGAGCTCAGGGTGTGGCCCCAGCCTGGGCCCGTGACAAGCATCTGTGGAGTGGGCCAGCTGCTCCAGCCCAGGTCCTGCTGTGGCTGAGGCTGGGGGCCTGGCAGGAACTTGCTGGGCCAGGAGCGGCTGGAAGGCCTAAAAGGTGAGGCAGCTGGTAGGGGGCACCTGGATTTGAACCAGGGACCTCTTGATCTGCAGTCAAATGCTCTACCCCTGAGCTATACCCCCTGGCCCGCAGGGACACCCTCAATTAGCACCTTCGAAGCTGCCCTGCCACACCCACAGCAGCTGGATCCCAGAGGCGTGGCCACTGGCAGGGAGAAGCCTGCCCAGGGCCCAGCTGCCAGCCCTGGCCCTGGGGGCCGGGGCCAGCCCCTCCTCGGGGGTCCCCAGCCCCCAGGATGCCCTCTGCTCGAGCCCTGGGCCTCCCCCATTGCCACGGAAGCCCTGGCCACCCCCGCAGTTTGTGCTGAGCGCTGCCCTCCCCGCCAGTGTGAGGGGAACTTCACCCAGGCGGGCACCCAGCAGGAAGGGCCCCCGGGTGCCAACACCAGCCCATTCCCCAGAACGCCCGCCTGAAAGCCTTGCTGGGACTTTGGGGTCCACTGGTGGTGGTGGGGGGGGGGGCCCACAGGCAAGGAAGCCTGTCCCTCAGGCAGCAGAAGCCGTGGCGCTTGGGGCCTTTCAGAAGGCAGGTCTGGGCCTGGGTGGCCAGCCCGCAGGCCCATCTGCGTTTGGCCGTCGGCATGAAGCCCGGGCCGGTCCGGTGCAGAGTCACATGTCCGCAGACGCTGGGGTGGTCTTTCGGCAACGTGGCGGGACCTGGCATGCCCGTGGCACAGCTGGCATGGCCGGGCAGCACAGGCCTGGTACCGGCTGTCCTGCAGAGGGCCAGGCTCTCCATCCAGGCTCAGGTGCAGGGTCTGCTGCCCCCATCTTGAACCAGCCCTGCCAAGGCCCGCTCTTGTCTGGGTCTGGGCACCAGGCTCCCCATCTCCCATCGCTGCCAGGCTCTCCAGCTCCTGTCGAGCCTCCTGGCAGCTCCTGTCCCCTGGGGGACGGATGCGATAGAACAGGCTAGCCCCTGGAAGCACAGGCAAGCTCCCTGGGCGCTGTGCACCAGGTCCAGCCCGAAAGCGCCAGGGCCCAGCGGGTTCAGCCAGCAGGCTGCTGGCTGGGCGGCCTGGAGCCCTCGGTAGCCAGAAGAGCGTCTCCCGAGGCCTGAGGAAGCAGGACACCGAGGAGGTCATGCCAAGGTGGCCCCAAGGAGCCCCGCTGCCGCGGCTGGCCAGAGGCGCTGGAACGTGAGCCAGGCTGGCGCCGTGCCAGACGGAGGCGGGGAGGCCTGGGTGCACAGCACTCAGCCCACCCTGCTGGGCACCAGGCGTAGGCTGGGGCCACGTGACCAGCAAGCCCCAGAGACAGGGGCCCGAGACTCAGTGGCAGAGAGAGGAAGAGCCCCACCCCACCCGTGAGGGACAAAGGAGAGGTGGCAACCCGAGACCAGGCCCTTAGGAGCAGGGAAAGTGGGCACCCGGGGCTTGGGAAGACCTGGGGAGGCGGCGGCTAGGGGGTCCTCATGCCCCTGAGAAGCCTGAGAAGCCCGGGGCCGTCGTGACTGAAATCTGCCTGGTGAGCGGGTTGGCTCTGGCAAGCCCGTGGCATCAGCCTGACACTTGTGAAGGGCCCCCTCGAGGCTCTCAGAGGGGGGAGTCTGGGCCTCAAGTGTGAGTCAGCTGGGCCAGGGCCAGACTCTCCGTCCCCTGAGGCCGTGACGCCCCAAGAGCTGGGCCCGAGGGCACGCTGGCCACGGGGAGGCAACGTGGGGAGTCACCCAGGGCTGGGCAGCAGGAGCTCAGGGTGTGGCCCCAGCCTGGGCCCGTGACAAGCATCTGTGGAGTGGGCCAGCTGCTCCAGCCCAGGTCCTGCTGTGGCTGAGGCTGGGGGCCTGGCAGGAACTTGCTGGGCCAGGAGCGGCTGGAAGGCCTAAAAGGTGAGGCAGCTGGTAGGGGGCACCTGGATTTGAACCAGGGACCTCTTGATCTGCAGTCAAATGCTCTACCCCTGAGCTATACCCCCTGGCCCGCAGGGACACCCTCAATTAGCACCTTCGAAGCTGCCCTGCCACACCCACAGCAGCTGGATCCCAGAGGCGTGGCCACTGGCAGGGAGAAGCCTGCCCAGGGCCCAGCTGCCAGCCCTGGCCCTGGGGGCCGGGGCCAGCCCCTCCTCGGGGGTCCCCAGCCCCCAGGATGCCCTCTGCTCGAGCCCTGGGCCTCCCCCATTGCCACGGAAGCCCTGGCCACCCCCGCAGTTTGTGCTGAGCGCTGCCCTCCCCGCCAGTGTGAGGGGAACTTCACCCAGGCGGGCACCCAGCAGGAAGGGCCCCCGGGTGCCAACACCAGCCCATTCCCCAGAACGCCCGCCTGAAAGCCTTGCTGGGACTTTGGGGTCCACTGGTGGTGGTGGTGGGGGGGGCCCACAGGCAAGGAAGCCTGTCCCTCAGGCAGCAGAAGCCGTGGCGCTTGGGGCCTTTCAGAAGGCAGGTCTGGGCCTGGGTGGCCAGCCCGCAGGCCCATCTGCGTTTGGCCGTCGGCATGAAGCCCGGGCCGGTCCGGTGCAGAGTCACATGTCCGCAGACGCTGGGGTGGTCTTTCGGCAACGTGGCGGGACCTGGCATGCCCGTGGCACAGCTGGCATGGCCGGGCAGCACAGGCCTGGTACCGGCTGTCCTGCAGAGGGCCAGGCTCTCCATCCAGGCTCAGGTGCAGGGTCTGCTGCCCCCATCTTGAACCAGCCCTGCCAAGGCCCGCTCTTGTCTGGGTCTGGGCACCAGGCTCCCCATCTCCCATCGCTGCCAGGCTCTCCAGCTCCTGTCGAGCCTCCTGGCAGCTCCTGTCCCCTGGGGGACGGATGCGATAGAACAGGCTAGCCCCTGGAAGCACAGGCAAGCTCCCTGGGCGCTGTGCACCAGGTCCAGCCCGAAAGCGCCAGGGCCCAGCGGGTTCAGCCAGCAGGCTGCTGGCTGGGCGGCCTGGAGCCCTCGGTAGCCAGAAGAGCGTCTCCCGAGGCCTGAGGAAGCAGGACACCGAGGAGGTCATGCCAAGGTGGCCCCAAGGAGCCCCGCTGCCGCGGCTGGCCAGAGGCGCTGGAACGTGAGCCAGGCTGGCGCCGTGCCAGACGGAGGCGGGGAGGCCTGGGTGCACAGCACTCAGCCCACCCTGCTGGGCACCAGGCGTAGGCTGGGGCCACGTGACCAGCAAGCCCCAGAGACAGGGGCCCGAGACTCAGTGGCAGAGAGAGGAAGAGCCCCACCCCACCCGTGAGGGACAAAGGAGAGGTGGCAACCCGAGACCAGGCCCTTAGGAGCAGGGAAAGTGGGCACCCGGGGCTTGGGAAGACCTGGGGAGGCGGCGGCTAGGGGGTCCTCATGCCCCTGAGAAGCCTGAGAAGCCTGAGGAGCCTGAGAAGCCCGGGGCCGTCGTGACTGAAATCTGCCTGGTGAGCGGGTTGGCTCTGGCAAGCCCGTGGCATCAGCCTGACACTTGTGAAGGGCCCCCTCGAGGCTCTCAGAGGGGGGAGTCTGGGCCTCAAGTGTGAGTCAGCTGGGCCAGGGCCAGACTCTCCGTCCCCTGAGGCCGTGACGCCCCAAGAGCTGGGCCCGAGGGCACGCTGGCCACGGGGAGGCAACGTGGGGAGTCACCCAGGGCTGGGCAGCAGGAGCTCAGGGTGTGGCCCCAGCCTGGGCCCGTGACAAGCATCTGTGGAGTGGGCCAGCTGCTCCAGCCCAGGTCCTGCTGTGGCTGAGGCTGGGGGCCTGGCAGGAACTTGCTGGGCCAGGAGCGGCTGGAAGGCCTAAAAGGTGAGGCAGCTGGTAGGGGGCACCTGGATTTGAACCAGGGACCTCTTGATCTGCAGTCAAATGCTCTACCCCTGAGCTATACCCCCTGGCCCGCAGGGACACCCTCAATTAGCACCTTCGAAGCTGCCCTGCCACACCCACAGCAGCTGGATCCCAGAGGCGTGGCCACTGGCAGGGAGAAGCCTGCCCAGGGCCCAGCTGCCAGCCCTGGCCCTGGGGGCCGGGGCCAGCCCCTCCTCGGGGGTCCCCAGCCCCCAGGATGCCCTCTGCTCGAGCCCTGGGCCTCCCCCATTGCCACGGAAGCCCTGGCCACCCCCGCAGTTTGTGCTGAGCGCTGCCCTCCCCGCCAGTGTGAGGGGAACTTCACCCAGGCGGGCACCCAGCAGGAAGGGCCCCCGGGTGCCAACACCAGCCCATTCCCCAGAACGCCCGCCTGAAAGCCTTGCTGGGACTTTGGGGTCCACTGGTGGTGGTGGTGGGGGGGGCCCACAGGCAAGGAAGCCTGTCCCTCAGGCAGCAGAAGCCGTGGCGCTTGGGGCCTTTCAGAAGGCAGGTCTGGGCCTGGGTGGCCAGCCCGCAGGCCCATCTGCGTTTGGCCGTCGGCATGAAGCCCGGGCCGGTCCGGTGCAGAGTCACATGTCCGCAGACGCTGGGGTGGTCTTTCGGCAACGTGGCGGGACCTGGCATGCCCGTGGCACAGCTGGCATGGCCGGGCAGCACAGGCCTGGTACCGGCTGTCCTGCAGAGGGCCAGGCTCTCCATCCAGGCTCAGGTGCAGGGTCTGCTTGCCCCCATCTTGAACCAGCCCTGCCAAGGCCCGCTCTTGTCTGGGTCTGGGCACCAGGCTCCCCATCTCCCATCGCTGCCAGGCTCTCCAGCTCCTGTCGAGCCTCCTGGCAGCTCCTGTCCCCTGGGGGACGGATGCGATAGAACAGGCTAGCCCCTGGAAGCACAGGCAAGCTCCCTGGGCGCTGTGCACCAGGTCCAGCCCGAAAGCGCCAGGGCCCAGCGGGTTCAGCCAGCAGGCTGCTGGCTGGGCGGCCTGGAGCCCTCGGTAGCCAGAAGAGCGTCTCCCGAGGCCTGAGGAAGCAGGACACCGAGGAGGTCATGCCAAGGTGGCCCCAAGGAGCCCCGCTGCCGCGGCTGGCCAGAGGCGCTGGAACGTGAGCCAGGCTGGCGCCGTGCCAGACGGAGGCGGGGAGGCCTGGGTGCACAGCACTCAGCCCACCCTGCTGGGCACCAGGCGTAGGCTGGGGCCACGTGACCAGCAAGCCCCAGAGACAGGGGCCCGAGACTCAGTGGCAGAGAGAGGAAGAGCCCCACCCCACCCGTGAGGGACAAAGGAGAGGTGGCAACCCGAGACCAGGCCCTTAGGAGCAGGGAAAGTGGGCACCCGGGGCTTGGGAAGACCTGGGGAGGCGGCGGCTAGGGGGTCCTCATGCCCCTGAGAAGCCTGAGAAGCCTGAGGAGCCTGAGAAGCCCGGGGCCGTCGTGACTGAAATCTGCCTGGTGAGCGGGTTGGCTCTGGCAAGCCCGTGGCATCAGCCTGACACTTGTGAAGGGCCCCCTCGAGGCTCTCAGAGGGGGGAGTCTGGGCCTCAAGTGTGAGTCAGCTGGGCCAGGGCCAGACTCTCCGTCCCCTGAGGCCGTGACGCCCCAAGAGCTGGGCCCGAGGGCACGCTGGCCACGGGGAGGCAACGTGGGGAGTCACCCAGGGCTGGGCAGCAGGAGCTCAGGGTGTGGCCCCAGCCTGGGCCCGTGACAAGCATCTGTGGAGTGGGCCAGCTGCTCCAGCCCAGGTCCTGCTGTGGCTGAGGCTGGGGGCCTGGCAGGAACTTGCTGGGCCAGGAGCGGCTGGAAGGCCTAAAAGGTGAGGCAGCTGGTAGGGGGCACCTGGATTTGAACCAGGGACCTCTTGATCTGCAGTCAAATGCTCTACCCCTGAGCTATACCCCCTGGCCCGCAGGGACACCCTCAATTAGCACCTTCGAAGCTGCCCTGCCACACCCACAGCAGCTGGATCCCAGAGGCGTGGCCACTGGCAGGGAGAAGCCTGCCCAGGGCCCAGCTGCCAGCCCTGGCCCTGGGGGCCGGGGCCAGCCCCTCCTCGGGGGTCCCCAGCCCCCAGGATGCCCTCTGCTCGAGCCCTGGGCCTCCCCCATTGCCACGGAAGCCCTGGCCACCCCCGCAGTTTGTGCTGAGCGCTGCCCTCCCCGCCAGTGTGAGGGGAACTTCACCCAGGCGGGCACCCAGCAGGAAGGGCCCCCGGGTGCCAACACCAGCCCATTCCCCAGAACGCCCGCCTGAAAGCCTTGCTGGGACTTTGGGGTCCACTGGTGGTGGTGGTGGGGGGGGCCCACAGGCAAGGAAGCCTGTCCCTCAGGCAGCAGAAGCCGTGGCGCTTGGGGCCTTTCAGAAGGCAGGTCTGGGCCTGGGTGGCCAGCCCGCAGGCCCATCTGCGTTTGGCCGTCGGCATGAAGCCCGGGCCGGTCCGGTGCAGAGTCACATGTCCGCAGACGCTGGGGTGGTCTTTCGGCAACGTGGCGGGACCTGGCATGCCCGTGGCACAGCTGGCATGGCCGGGCAGCACAGGCCTGGTACCGGCTGTCCTGCAGAGGGCCAGGCTCTCCATCCAGGCTCAGGTGCAGGGTCTGCTGCCCCCATCTTGAACCAGCCCTGCCAAGGCCCGCTCTTGTCTGGGTCTGGGCACCAGGCTCCCCATCTCCCATCGCTGCCAGGCTCTCCAGCTCCTGTCGAGCCTCCTGGCAGCTCCTGTCCCCTGGGGGACGGATGCGATAGAACAGGCTAGCCCCTGGAAGCACAGGCAAGCTCCCTGGGCGCTGTGCACCAGGTCCAGCCCGAAAGCGCCAGGGCCCAGCGGGTTCAGCCAGCAGGCTGCTGGCTGGGCGGCCTGGAGCCCTCGGTAGCCAGAAGAGCGTCTCCCGAGGCCTGAGGAAGCAGGACACCGAGGAGGTCATGCCAAGGTGGCCCCAAGGAGCCCCGCTGCCGCGGCTGGCCAGAGGCGCTGGAACGTGAGCCAGGCTGGCGCCGTGCCAGACGGAGGCGGGGAGGCCTGGGTGCACAGCACTCAGCCCACCCTGCTGGGCACCAGGCGTAGGCTGGGGCCACGTGACCAGCAAGCCCCAGAGACAGGGGCCCGAGACTCAGTGGCAGAGAGAGGAAGAGCCCCACCCCACCCGTGAGGGACAAAGGAGAGGTGGCAACCCGAGACCAGGCCCTTAGGAGCAGGGAAAGTGGGCACCCGGGGCTTGGGAAGACCTGGGGAGGCGGCGGCTAGGGGGTCCTCATGCCCCTGAGAAGCCTGAGAAGCCTGAGGAGCCTGAGAAGCCCGGGGCCGTCGTGACTGAAATCTGCCTGGTGAGCGGGTTGGCTCTGGCAAGCCCGTGGCATCAGCCTGACACTTGTGAAGGGCCCCCTCGAGGCTCTCAGAGGGGGGAGTCTGGGCCTCAAGTGTGAGTCAGCTGGGCCAGGGCCAGACTCTCCGTCCCCTGAGGCCGTGACGCCCCAAGAGCTGGGCCCGAGGGCACGCTGGCCACGGGGAGGCAACGTGGGGAGTCACCCAGGGCTGGGCAGCAGGAGCTCAGGGTGTGGCCCCAGCCTGGGCCCGTGACAAGCATCTGTGGAGTGGGCCAGCTGCTCCAGCCCAGGTCCTGCTGTGGCTGAGGCTGGGGGCCTGGCAGGAACTTGCTGGGCCAGGAGCGGCTGGAAGGCCTAAAAGGTGAGGCAGCTGGTAGGGGGCACCTGGATTTGAACCAGGGACCTCTTGATCTGCAGTCAAATGCTCTACCCCTGAGCTATACCCCCTGGCCCGCAGGGACACCCTCAATTAGCACCTTCGAAGCTGCCCTGCCACACCCACAGCAGCTGGATCCCAGAGGCGTGGCCACTGGCAGGGAGAAGCCTGCCCAGGGCCCAGCTGCCAGCCCTGGCCCTGGGGGCCGGGGCCAGCCCCTCCTCGGGGGTCCCCAGCCCCCAGGATGCCCTCTGCTCGAGCCCTGGGCCTCCCCCATTGCCACGGAAGCCCTGGCCACCCCCGCAGTTTGTGCTGAGCGCTGCCCTCCCCGCCAGTGTGAGGGGAACTTCACCCAGGCGGGCACCCAGCAGGAAGGGCCCCCGGGTGCCAACACCAGCCCATTCCCCAGAACGCCCGCCTGAAAGCCTTGCTGGGACTTTGGGGTCCACTGGTGGTGGTGGTGGGGGGGGCCCACAGGCAAGGAAGCCTGTCCCTCAGGCAGCAGAAGCCGTGGCGCTTGGGGCCTTTCAGAAGGCAGGTCTGGGCCTGGGTGGCCAGCCCGCAGGCCCATCTGCGTTTGGCCGTCGGCATGAAGCCCGGGCCGGTCCGGTGCAGAGTCACATGTCCGCAGACGCTGGGGTGGTCTTTCGGCAACGTGGCGGGACCTGGCATGCCCGTGGCACAGCTGGCATGGCCGGGCAGCACAGGCCTGGTACCGGCTGTCCTGCAGAGGGCCAGGCTCTCCATCCAGGCTCAGGTGCAGGGTCTGCTGCCCCCATCTTGAACCAGCCCTGCCAAGGCCCGCTCTTGTCTGGGTCTGGGCACCAGGCTCCCCATCTCCCATCGCTGCCAGGCTCTCCAGCTCCTGTCGAGCCTCCTGGCAGCTCCTGTCCCCTGGGGGACGGATGCGATAGAACAGGCTAGCCCCTGGAAGCACAGGCAAGCTCCCTGGGCGCTGTGCACCAGGTCCAGCCCGAAAGCGCCAGGGCCCAGCGGGTTCAGCCAGCAGGCTGCTGGCTGGGCGGCCTGGAGCCCTCGGTAGCCAGAAGAGCGTCTCCCGAGGCCTGAGGAAGCAGGACACCGAGGAGGTCATGCCAAGGTGGCCCCAAGGAGCCCCGCTGCCGCGGCTGGCCAGAGGCGCTGGAACGTGAGCCAGGCTGGCGCCGTGCCAGACGGAGGCGGGGAGGCCTGGGTGCACAGCACTCAGCCCACCCTGCTGGGCACCAGGCGTAGGCTGGGGCCACGTGACCAGCAAGCCCCAGAGACAGGGGCCCGAGACTCAGTGGCAGAGAGAGGAAGAGCCCCACCCCACCCGTGAGGGACAAAGGAGAGGTGGCAACCCGAGACCAGGCCCTTAGGAGCAGGGAAAGTGGGCACCCGGGGCTTGGGAAGACCTGGGGAGGCGGCGGCTAGGGGGTCCTCATGCCCCTGAGAAGCCTGAGAAGCCTGAGGAGCCTGAGAAGCCCGGGGCCGTCGTGACTGAAATCTGCCTGGTGAGCGGGTTGGCTCTGGCAAGCCCGTGGCATCAGCCTGACACTTGTGAAGGGCCCCCTCGAGGCTCTCAGAGGGGGGAGTCTGGGCCTCAAGTGTGAGTCAGCTGGGCCAGGGCCAGACTCTCCGTCCCCTGAGGCCGTGACGCCCCAAGAGCTGGGCCCGAGGGCACGCTGGCCACGGGGAGGCAACGTGGGGAGTCACCCAGGGCTGGGCAGCAGGAGCTCAGGGTGTGGCCCCAGCCTGGGCCCGTGACAAGCATCTGTGGAGTGGGCCAGCTGCTCCAGCCCAGGTCCTGCTGTGGCTGAGGCTGGGGGCCTGGCAGGAACTTGCTGGGCCAGGAGCGGCTGGAAGGCCTAAAAGGTGAGGCAGCTGGTAGGGGGCACCTGGATTTGAACCAGGGACCTCTTGATCTGCAGTCAAATGCTCTACCCCTGAGCTATACCCCCTGGCCCGCAGGGACACCCTCAATTAGCACCTTCGAAGCTGCCCTGCCACACCCACAGCAGCTGGATCCCAGAGGCGTGGCCACTGGCAGGGAGAAGCCTGCCCAGGGCCCAGCTGCCAGCCCTGGCCCTGGGGGCCGGGGCCAGCCCCTCCTCGGGGGTCCCCAGCCCCCAGGATGCCCTCTGCTCGAGCCCTGGGCCTCCCCCATTGCCACGGAAGCCCTGGCCACCCCCGCAGTTTGTGCTGAGCGCTGCCCTCCCCGCCAGTGTGAGGGGAACTTCACCCAGGCGGGCACCCAGCAGGAAGGGCCCCCGGGTGCCAACACCAGCCCATTCCCCAGAACGCCCGCCTGAAAGCCTTGCTGGGACTTTGGGGTCCACTGGTGGTGGTGGTGGGGGGGGCCCACAGGCAAGGAAGCCTGTCCCTCAGGCAGCAGAAGCCGTGGCGCTTGGGGCCTTTCAGAAGGCAGGTCTGGGCCTGGGTGGCCAGCCCGCAGGCCCATCTGCGTTTGGCCGTCGGCATGAAGCCCGGGCCGGTCCGGTGCAGAGTCACATGTCCGCAGACGCTGGGGTGGTCTTTCGGCAACGTGGCGGGACCTGGCATGCCCGTGGCACAGCTGGCATGGCCGGGCAGCACAGGCCTGGTACCGGCTGTCCTGCAGAGGGCCAGGCTCTCCATCCAGGCTCAGGTGCAGGGTCTGCTGCCCCCATCTTGAACCAGCCCTGCCAAGGCCCGCTCTTGTCTGGGTCTGGGCACCAGGCTCCCCATCTCCCATCGCTGCCAGGCTCTCCAGCTCCTGTCGAGCCTCCTGGCAGCTCCTGTCCCCTGGGGGACGGATGCGATAGAACAGGCTAGCCCCTGGAAGCACAGGCAAGCTCCCTGGGCGCTGTGCACCAGGTCCAGCCCGAAAGCGCCAGGGCCCAGCGGGTTCAGCCAGCAGGCTGCTGGCTGGGCGGCCTGGAGCCCTCGGTAGCCAGAAGAGCGTCTCCCGAGGCCTGAGGAAGCAGGACACCGAGGAGGTCATGCCAAGGTGGCCCCAAGGAGCCCCGCTGCCGCGGCTGGCCAGAGGCGCTGGAACGTGAGCCAGGCTGGCGCCGTGCCAGACGGAGGCGGGGAGGCCTGGGTGCACAGCACTCAGCCCACCCTGCTGGGCACCAGGCGTAGGCTGGGGCCACGTGACCAGCAAGCCCCAGAGACAGGGGCCCGAGACTCAGTGGCAGAGAGAGGAAGAGCCCCACCCCACCCGTGAGGGACAAAGGAGAGGTGGCAACCCGAGACCAGGCCCTTAGGAGCAGGGAAAGTGGGCACCCGGGGCTTGGGAAGACCTGGGGAGGCGGCGGCTAGGGGGTCCTCATGCCCCTGAGAAGCCTGAGAAGCCCGGGGCCGTCGTGACTGAAATCTGCCTGGTGAGCGGGTTGGCTCTGGCAAGCCCGTGGCATCAGCCTGACACTTGTGAAGGGCCCCCTCGAGGCTCTCAGAGGGGGGAGTCTGGGCCTCAAGTGTGAGTCAGCTGGGCCAGGGCCAGACTCTCCGTCCCCTGAGGCCGTGACGCCCCAAGAGCTGGGCCCGAGGGCACGCTGGCCACGGGGAGGCAACGTGGGGAGTCACCCAGGGCTGGGCAGCAGGAGCTCAGGGTGTGGCCCCAGCCTGGGCCCGTGACAAGCATCTGTGGAGTGGGCCAGCTGCTCCAGCCCAGGTCCTGCTGTGGCTGAGGCTGGGGGCCTGGCAGGAACTTGCTGGGCCAGGAGCGGCTGGAAGGCCTAAAAGGTGAGGCAGCTGGTAGGGGGCACCTGGATTTGAACCAGGGACCTCTTGATCTGCAGTCAAATGCTCTACCCCTGAGCTATACCCCCTGGCCCGCAGGGACACCCTCAATTAGCACCTTCGAAGCTGCCCTGCCACACCCACAGCAGCTGGATCCCAGAGGCGTGGCCACTGGCAGGGAGAAGCCTGCCCAGGGCCCAGCTGCCAGCCCTGGCCCTGGGGGCCGGGGCCAGCCCCTCCTCGGGGGTCCCCAGCCCCCAGGATGCCCTCTGCTCGAGCCCTGGGCCTCCCCCATTGCCACGGAAGCCCTGGCCACCCCCGCAGTTTGTGCTGAGCGCTGCCCTCCCCGCCAGTGTGAGGGGAACTTCACCCAGGCGGGCACCCAGCAGGAAGGGCCCCCGGGTGCCAACACCAGCCCATTCCCCAGAACGCCCGCCTGAAAGCCTTGCTGGGACTTTGGGGTCCACTGGTGGTGGTGGTGGGGGGGGCCCACAGGCAAGGAAGCCTGTCCCTCAGGCAGCAGAAGCCGTGGCGCTTGGGGCCTTTCAGAAGGCAGGTCTGGGCCTGGGTGGCCAGCCCGCAGGCCCATCTGCGTTTGGCCGTCGGCATGAAGCCCGGGCCGGTCCGGTGCAGAGTCACATGTCCGCAGACGCTGGGGTGGTCTTTCGGCAACGTGGCGGGACCTGGCATGCCCGTGGCACAGCTGGCATGGCCGGGCAGCACAGGCCTGGTACCGGCTGTCCTGCAGAGGGCCAGGCTCTCCATCCAGGCTCAGGTGCAGGGTCTGCTGCCCCCATCTTGAACCAGCCCTGCCAAGGCCCGCTCTTGTCTGGGTCTGGGCACCAGGCTCCCCATCTCCCATCGCTGCCAGGCTCTCCAGCTCCTGTCGAGCCTCCTGGCAGCTCCTGTCCCCTGGGGGACGGATGCGATAGAACAGGCTAGCCCCTGGAAGCACAGGCAAGCTCCCTGGGCGCTGTGCACCAGGTCCAGCCCGAAAGCGCCAGGGCCCAGCGGGTTCAGCCAGCAGGCTGCTGGCTGGGCGGCCTGGAGCCCTCGGTAGCCAGAAGAGCGTCTCCCGAGGCCTGAGGAAGCAGGACACCGAGGAGGTCATGCCAAGGTGGCCCCAAGGAGCCCCGCTGCCGCGGCTGGCCAGAGGCGCTGGAACGTGAGCCAGGCTGGCGCCGTGCCAGACGGAGGCGGGGAGGCCTGGGTGCACAGCACTCAGCCCACCCTGCTGGGCACCAGGCGTAGGCTGGGGCCACGTGACCAGCAAGCCCCAGAGACAGGGGCCCGAGACTCAGTGGCAGAGAGAGGAAGAGCCCCACCCCACCCGTGAGGGACAAAGGAGAGGTGGCAACCCGAGACCAGGCCCTTAGGAGCAGGGAAAGTGGGCACCCGGGGCTTGGGAAGACCTGGGGAGGCGGCGGCTAGGGGGTCCTCATGCCCCTGAGAAGCCTGAGAAGCCTGAGAAGCCTGAGAAGCCCGGGGCCGTCGTGACTGAAATCTGCCTGGTGAGCGGGTTGGCTCTGGCAAGCCCGTGGCATCAGCCTGACACTTGTGAAGGGCCCCCTCGAGGCTCTCAGAGGGGGGAGTCTGGGCCTCAAGTGTGAGTCAGCTGGGCCAGGGCCAGACTCTCCGTCCCCTGAGGCCGTGACGCCCCAAGAGCTGGGCCCGAGGGCACGCTGGCCACGGGGAGGCAACGTGGGGAGTCACCCAGGGCTGGGCAGCAGGAGCTCAGGGTGTGGCCCCAGCCTGGGCCCGTGACAAGCATCTGTGGAGTGGGCCAGCTGCTCCAGCCCAGGTCCTGCTGTGGCTGAGGCTGGGGGCCTGGCAGGAACTTGCTGGGCCAGGAGCGGCTGGAAGGCCTAAAAGGTGAGGCAGCTGGTAGGGGGCACCTGGATTTGAACCAGGGACCTCTTGATCTGCAGTCAAATGCTCTACCCCTGAGCTATACCCCCTGGCCCGCAGGGACACCCTCAATTAGCACCTTCGAAGCTGCCCTGCCACACCCACAGCAGCTGGATCCCAGAGGCGTGGCCACTGGCAGGGAGAAGCCTGCCCAGGGCCCAGCTGCCAGCCCTGGCCCTGGGGGCCGGGGCCAGCCCCTCCTCGGGGGTCCCCAGCCCCCAGGATGCCCTCTGCTCGAGCCCTGGGCCTCCCCCATTGCCACGGAAGCCCTGGCCACCCCCGCAGTTTGTGCTGAGCGCTGCCCTCCCCGCCAGTGTGAGGGGAACTTCACCCAGGCGGGCACCCAGCAGGAAGGGCCCCCGGGTGCCAACACCAGCCCATTCCCCAGAACGCCCGCCTGAAAGCCTTGCTGGGACTTTGGGGTCCACTGGTGGTGGTGGTGGGGGGGGCCCACAGGCAAGGAAGCCTGTCCCTCAGGCAGCAGAAGCCGTGGCGCTTGGGGCCTTTCAGAAGGCAGGTCTGGGCCTGGGTGGCCAGCCCGCAGGCCCATCTGCGTTTGGCCGTCGGCATGAAGCCCGGGCCGGTCCGGTGCAGAGTCACATGTCCGCAGACGCTGGGGTGGTCTTTCGGCAACGTGGCGGGACCTGGCATGCCCGTGGCACAGCTGGCATGGCCGGGCAGCACAGGCCTGGTACCGGCTGTCCTGCAGAGGGCCAGGCTCTCCATCCAGGCTCAGGTGCAGGGTCTGCTGCCCCCATCTTGAACCAGCCCTGCCAAGGCCCGCTCTTGTCTGGGTCTGGGCACCAGGCTCCCCATCTCCCATCGCTGCCAGGCTCTCCAGCTCCTGTCGAGCCTCCTGGCAGCTCCTGTCCCCTGGGGGACGGATGCGATAGAACAGGCTAGCCCCTGGAAGCACAGGCAAGCTCCCTGGGCGCTGTGCACCAGGTCCAGCCCGAAAGCGCCAGGGCCCAGCGGGTTCAGCCAGCAGGCTGCTGGCTGGGCGGCCTGGAGCCCTCGGTAGCCAGAAGAGCGTCTCCCGAGGCCTGAGGAAGCAGGAC
Source organism: Notamacropus eugenii (assembly GCF_028372415.1). Classification (NCBI taxonomy): domain Eukaryota; kingdom Metazoa; phylum Chordata; class Mammalia; order Diprotodontia; family Macropodidae; genus Notamacropus; species Notamacropus eugenii. The sequence goes on along the minus strand of NC_092874.1, from coordinate 97,640,801 downwards.
ACCGAGGAGGTCATGCCAAGGTGGCCCCAAGGAGCCCCGCTGCCGCGGCTGGCCAGAGGCGCTGGAACGTGAGCCAGGCTGGCGCCGTGCCAGACGGAGGCGGGGAGGCCTGGGTGCACAGCACTCAGCCCACCCTGCTGGGCACCAGGCGTAGGCTGGGGCCACGTGACCAGCAAGCCCCAGAGACAGGGGCCCGAGACTCAGTGGCAGAGAGAGGAAGAGCCCCACCCCACCCGTGAGGGACAAAGGAGAGGTGGCAACCCGAGACCAGGCCCTTAGGAGCAGGGAAAGTGGGCACCCGGGGCTTGGGAAGACCTGGGGAGGCGGCGGCTAGGGGGTCCTCATGCCCCTGAGAAGCCTGAGAAGCCCGGGGCCGTCGTGACTGAAATCTGCCTGGTGAGCGGGTTGGCTCTGGCAAGCCCGTGGCATCAGCCTGACACTTGTGAAGGGCCCCCTCGAGGCTCTCAGAGGGGGGAGTCTGGGCCTCAAGTGTGAGTCAGCTGGGCCAGGGCCAGACTCTCCGTCCCCTGAGGCCGTGACGCCCCAAGAGCTGGGCCCGAGGGCACGCTGGCCACGGGGAGGCAACGTGGGGAGTCACCCAGGGCTGGGCAGCAGGAGCTCAGGGTGTGGCCCCAGCCTGGGCCCGTGACAAGCATCTGTGGAGTGGGCCAGCTGCTCCAGCCCAGGTCCTGCTGTGGCTGAGGCTGGGGGCCTGGCAGGAACTTGCTGGGCCAGGAGCGGCTGGAAGGCCTAAAAGGTGAGGCAGCTGGTAGGGGGCACCTGGATTTGAACCAGGGACCTCTTGATCTGCAGTCAAATGCTCTACCCCTGAGCTATACCCCCTGGCCCGCAGGGACACCCTCAATTAGCACCTTCGAAGCTGCCCTGCCACACCCACAGCAGCTGGATCCCAGAGGCGTGGCCACTGGCAGGGAGAAGCCTGCCCAGGGCCCAGCTGCCAGCCCTGGCCCTGGGGGCCGGGGCCAGCCCCTCCTCGGGGGTCCCCAGCCCCCAGGATGCCCTCTGCTCGAGCCCTGGGCCTCCCCCATTGCCACGGAAGCCCTGGCCACCCCCGCAGTTTGTGCTGAGCGCTGCCCTCCCCGCCAGTGTGAGGGGAACTTCACCCAGGCGGGCACCCAGCAGGAAGGGCCCCCGGGTGCCAACACCAGCCCATTCCCCAGAACGCCCGCCTGAAAGCCTTGCTGGGACTTTGGGGTCCACTGGTGGTGGTGGTGGGGGGGGCCCACAGGCAAGGAAGCCTGTCCCTCAGGCAGCAGAAGCCGTGGCGCTTGGGGCCTTTCAGAAGGCAGGTCTGGGCCTGGGTGGCCAGCCCGCAGGCCCATCTGCGTTTGGCCGTCGGCATGAAGCCCGGGCCGGTCCGGTGCAGAGTCACATGTCCGCAGACGCTGGGGTGGTCTTTCGGCAACGTGGCGGGACCTGGCATGCCCGTGGCACAGCTGGCATGGCCGGGCAGCACAGGCCTGGTACCGGCTGTCCTGCAGAGGGCCAGGCTCTCCATCCAGGCTCAGGTGCAGGGTCTGCTGCCCCCATCTTGAACCAGCCCTGCCAAGGCCCGCTCTTGTCTGGGTCTGGGCACCAGGCTCCCCATCTCCCATCGCTGCCAGGCTCTCCAGCTCCTGTCGAGCCTCCTGGCAGCTCCTGTCCCCTGGGGGACGGATGCGATAGAACAGGCTAGCCCCTGGAAGCACAGGCAAGCTCCCTGGGCGCTGTGCACCAGGTCCAGCCCGAAAGCGCCAGGGCCCAGCGGGTTCAGCCAGCAGGCTGCTGGCTGGGCGGCCTGGAGCCCTCGGTAGCCAGAAGAGCGTCTCCCGAGGCCTGAGGAAGCAGGACACCGAGGAGGTCATGCCAAGGTGGCCCCAAGGAGCCCCGCTGCCGCGGCTGGCCAGAGGCGCTGGAACGTGAGCCAGGCTGGCGCCGTGCCAGACGGAGGCGGGGAGGCCTGGGTGCACAGCACTCAGCCCACCCTGCTGGGCACCAGGCGTAGGCTGGGGCCACGTGACCAGCAAGCCCCAGAGACAGGGGCCCGAGACTCAGTGGCAGAGAGAGGAAGAGCCCCACCCCACCCGTGAGGGACAAAGGAGAGGTGGCAACCCGAGACCAGGCCCTTAGGAGCAGGGAAAGTGGGCACCCGGGGCTTGGGAAGACCTGGGGAGGCGGCGGCTAGGGGGTCCTCATGCCCCTGAGAAGCCTGAGAAGCCTGAGAAGCCTGAGAAGCCCGGGGCCGTCGTGACTGAAATCTGCCTGGTGAGCGGGTTGGCTCTGGCAAGCCCGTGGCATCAGCCTGACACTTGTGAAGGGCCCCCTCGAGGCTCTCAGAGGGGGGAGTCTGGGCCTCAAGTGTGAGTCAGCTGGGCCAGGGCCAGACTCTCCGTCCCCTGAGGCCGTGACGCCCCAAGAGCTGGGCCCGAGGGCACGCTGGCCACGGGGAGGCAACGTGGGGAGTCACCCAGGGCTGGGCAGCAGGAGCTCAGGGTGTGGCCCCAGCCTGGGCCCGTGACAAGCATCTGTGGAGTGGGCCAGCTGCTCCAGCCCAGGTCCTGCTGTGGCTGAGGCTGGGGGCCTGGCAGGAACTTGCTGGGCCAGGAGCGGCTGGAAGGCCTAAAAGGTGAGGCAGCTGGTAGGGGGCACCTGGATTTGAACCAGGGACCTCTTGATCTGCAGTCAAATGCTCTACCCCTGAGCTATACCCCCTGGCCCGCAGGGACACCCTCAATTAGCACCTTCGAAGCTGCCCTGCCACACCCACAGCAGCTGGATCCCAGAGGCGTGGCCACTGGCAGGGAGAAGCCTGCCCAGGGCCCAGCTGCCAGCCCTGGCCCTGGGGGCCGGGGCCAGCCCCTCCTCGGGGGTCCCCAGCCCCCAGGATGCCCTCTGCTCGAGCCCTGGGCCTCCCCCATTGCCACGGAAGCCCTGGCCACCCCCGCAGTTTGTGCTGAGCGCTGCCCTCCCCGCCAGTGTGAGGGGAACTTCACCCAGGCGGGCACCCAGCAGGAAGGGCCCCCGGGTGCCAACACCAGCCCATTCCCCAGAACGCCCGCCTGAAAGCCTTGCTGGGACTTTGGGGTCCACTGGTGGTGGTGGTGGGGGGGGCCCACAGGCAAGGAAGCCTGTCCCTCAGGCAGCAGAAGCCGTGGCGCTTGGGGCCTTTCAGAAGGCAGGTCTGGGCCTGGGTGGCCAGCCCGCAGGCCCATCTGCGTTTGGCCGTCGGCATGAAGCCCGGGCCGGTCCGGTGCAGAGTCACATGTCCGCAGACGCTGGGGTGGTCTTTCGGCAACGTGGCGGGACCTGGCATGCCCGTGGCACAGCTGGCATGGCCGGGCAGCACAGGCCTGGTACCGGCTGTCCTGCAGAGGGCCAGGCTCTCCATCCAGGCTCAGGTGCAGGGTCTGCTGCCCCCATCTTGAACCAGCCCTGCCAAGGCCCGCTCTTGTCTGGGTCTGGGCACCAGGCTCCCCATCTCCCATCGCTGCCAGGCTCTCCAGCTCCTGTCGAGCCTCCTGGCAGCTCCTGTCCCCTGGGGGACGGATGCGATAGAACAGGCTAGCCCCTGGAAGCACAGGCAAGCTCCCTGGGCGCTGTGCACCAGGTCCAGCCCGAAAGCGCCAGGGCCCAGCGGGTTCAGCCAGCAGGCTGCTGGCTGGGCGGCCTGGAGCCCTCGGTAGCCAGAAGAGCGTCTCCCGAGGCCTGAGGAAGCAGGACACCGAGGAGGTCATGCCAAGGTGGCCCCAAGGAGCCCCGCTGCCGCGGCTGGCCAGAGGCGCTGGAACGTGAGCCAGGCTGGCGCCGTGCCAGACGGAGGCGGGGAGGCCTGGGTGCACAGCACTCAGCCCACCCTGCTGGGCACCAGGCGTAGGCTGGGGCCACGTGACCAGCAAGCCCCAGAGACAGGGGCCCGAGACTCAGTGGCAGAGAGAGGAAGAGCCCCACCCCACCCGTGAGGGACAAAGGAGAGGTGGCAACCCGAGACCAGGCCCTTAGGAGCAGGGAAAGTGGGCACCCGGGGCTTGGGAAGACCTGGGGAGGCGGCGGCTAGGGGGTCCTCATGCCCCTGAGAAGCCTGAGAAGCCTGAGAAGCCTGAGAAGCCCGGGGCCGTCGTGACTGAAATCTGCCTGGTGAGCGGGTTGGCTCTGGCAAGCCCGTGGCATCAGCCTGACACTTGTGAAGGGCCCCCTCGAGGCTCTCAGAGGGGGGAGTCTGGGCCTCAAGTGTGAGTCAGCTGGGCCAGGGCCAGACTCTCCGTCCCCTGAGGCCGTGACGCCCCAAGAGCTGGGCCCGAGGGCACGCTGGCCACGGGGAGGCAACGTGGGGAGTCACCCAGGGCTGGGCAGCAGGAGCTCAGGGTGTGGCCCCAGCCTGGGCCCGTGACAAGCATCTGTGGAGTGGGCCAGCTGCTCCAGCCCAGGTCCTGCTGTGGCTGAGGCTGGGGGCCTGGCAGGAACTTGCTGGGCCAGGAGCGGCTGGAAGGCCTAAAAGGTGAGGCAGCTGGTAGGGGGCACCTGGATTTGAACCAGGGACCTCTTGATCTGCAGTCAAATGCTCTACCCCTGAGCTATACCCCCTGGCCCGCAGGGACACCCTCAATTAGCACCTTCGAAGCTGCCCTGCCACACCCACAGCAGCTGGATCCCAGAGGCGTGGCCACTGGCAGGGAGAAGCCTGCCCAGGGCCCAGCTGCCAGCCCTGGCCCTGGGGGCCGGGGCCAGCCCCTCCTCGGGGGTCCCCAGCCCCCAGGATGCCCTCTGCTCGAGCCCTGGGCCTCCCCCATTGCCACGGAAGCCCTGGCCACCCCCGCAGTTTGTGCTGAGCGCTGCCCTCCCCGCCAGTGTGAGGGGAACTTCACCCAGGCGGGCACCCAGCAGGAAGGGCCCCCGGGTGCCAACACCAGCCCATTCCCCAGAACGCCCGCCTGAAAGCCTTGCTGGGACTTTGGGGTCCACTGGTGGTGGTGGGGGGGGGGGGGCCCACAGGCAAGGAAGCCTGTCCCTCAGGCAGCAGAAGCCGTGGCGCTTGGGGCCTTTCAGAAGGCAGGTCTGGGCCTGGGTGGCCAGCCCGCAGGCCCATCTGCGTTTGGCCGTCGGCATGAAGCCCGGGCCGGTCCGGTGCAGAGTCACATGTCCGCAGACGCTGGGGTGGTCTTTCGGCAACGTGGCGGGACCTGGCATGCCCGTGGCACAGCTGGCATGGCCGGGCAGCACAGGCCTGGTACCGGCTGTCCTGCAGAGGGCCAGGCTCTCCATCCAGGCTCAGGTGCAGGGTCTGCTGCCCCCATCTTGAACCAGCCCTGCCAAGGCCCGCTCTTGTCTGGGTCTGGGCACCAGGCTCCCCATCTCCCATCGCTGCCAGGCTCTCCAGCTCCTGTCGAGCCTCCTGGCAGCTCCTGTCCCCTGGGGGACGGATGCGATAGAACAGGCTAGCCCCTGGAAGCACAGGCAAGCTCCCTGGGCGCTGTGCACCAGGTCCAGCCCGAAAGCGCCAGGGCCCAGCGGGTTCAGCCAGCAGGCTGCTGGCTGGGCGGCCTGGAGCCCTCGGTAGCCAGAAGAGCGTCTCCCGAGGCCTGAGGAAGCAGGACACCGAGGAGGTCATGCCAAGGTGGCCCCAAGGAGCCCCGCTGCCGCGGCTGGCCAGAGGCGCTGGAACGTGAGCCAGGCTGGCGCCGTGCCAGACGGAGGCGGGGAGGCCTGGGTGCACAGCACTCAGCCCACCCTGCTGGGCACCAGGCGTAGGCTGGGGCCACGTGACCAGCAAGCCCCAGAGACAGGGGCCCGAGACTCAGTGGCAGAGAGAGGAAGAGCCCCACCCCACCCGTGAGGGACAAAGGAGAGGTGGCAACCCGAGACCAGGCCCTTAGGAGCAGGGAAAGTGGGCACCCGGGGCTTGGGAAGACCTGGGGAGGCGGCGGCTAGGGGGTCCTCATGCCCCTGAGAAGCCTGAGAAGCCTGAGAAGCCTGAGAAGCCCGGGGCCGTCGTGACTGAAATCTGCCTGGTGAGCGGGTTGGCTCTGGCAAGCCCGTGGCATCAGCCTGACACTTGTGAAGGGCCCCCTCGAGGCTCTCAGAGGGGGGAGTCTGGGCCTCAAGTGTGAGTCAGCTGGGCCAGGGCCAGACTCTCCGTCCCCTGAGGCCGTGACGCCCCAAGAGCTGGGCCCGAGGGCACGCTGGCCACGGGGAGGCAACGTGGGGAGTCACCCAGGGCTGGGCAGCAGGAGCTCAGGGTGTGGCCCCAGCCTGGGCCCGTGACAAGCATCTGTGGAGTGGGCCAGCTGCTCCAGCCCAGGTCCTGCTGTGGCTGAGGCTGGGGGCCTGGCAGGAACTTGCTGGGCCAGGAGCGGCTGGAAGGCCTAAAAGGTGAGGCAGCTGGTAGGGGGCACCTGGATTTGAACCAGGGACCTCTTGATCTGCAGTCAAATGCTCTACCCCTGAGCTATACCCCCTGGCCCGCAGGGACACCCTCAATTAGCACCTTCGAAGCTGCCCTGCCACACCCACAGCAGCTGGATCCCAGAGGCGTGGCCACTGGCAGGGAGAAGCCTGCCCAGGGCCCAGCTGCCAGCCCTGGCCCTGGGGGCCGGGGCCAGCCCCTCCTCGGGGGTCCCCAGCCCCCAGGATGCCCTCTGCTCGAGCCCTGGGCCTCCCCCATTGCCACGGAAGCCCTGGCCACCCCCGCAGTTTGTGCTGAGCGCTGCCCTCCCCGCCAGTGTGAGGGGAACTTCACCCAGGCGGGCACCCAGCAGGAAGGGCCCCCGGGTGCCAACGCCAGCCCATTCCCCAGAACGCCCGCCTGAAAGCCTTGCTGGGACTTTGGGGTCCATTGGGCCCACATCTAGGGCAGTGTGTCCCTGATTAATTCCTCTTATTCTTTTCTTTGTGGAAAGCCAATTGTGAATCTTCCTGTTCCCAGCGTGCATTGTGTTAGTCTTTCAGCCCTTTTTCTCTTGATTCCCAGCCTGGCTTGTTAGTATCTCCCTCTTTCCTCATTCTTGTTTTGTGCTTTAATATTTTTCTTTATCTTTATACAACATTTTGGCCCTTCCATTGAGTCTCTTTGACATCCTTTAACTCACACTTTTCTTTAGCCCAGAGCTGTGCCCACTTCATGGCTACTTTCAGTTCGCTGCCTCTTTCTCATCTTGCCAACTCCCACTTTCCTTCAGTTCTGTTTCCTTGCTTTCCCCGTTGACTTCTGTCATTTTTCTTCATTTTTCCAGGCATCGTTCTGTTATTTATTAGGGAATTCACAGCTGCATTTCAGCCTATTACATCTGACAGCTTTATCCAAAGTCCTTTATCTTGTCCACCAGCCAGTGATGCTTGTGGTCATGTGCTCCCACATAGGAGTGTTTTGGGTGAGTAATCTGGAATCCTTATGATGACTTGGAGCCTTTTTCACTCATCTGCTTTCTGTCTCTTGAACCTTATCTTATTCCTTACCACCTCTAAACCTTAAGCATTACCTCTGGTCTCCTTATTCCCACTCAGCCCCTTGTTACAGCTCAAATGTTTTGCTGTGAGATGATTCCTGGGAATGAGGATGAGCAGGGCTGTTCATATTTGGTCACCTTAAAAAGGAGTAGCAGAGCGAAGTTCATGGAAGGAAGGTACCAGGTACATCCCAGAACACATCAGCAACCTTTGTTCCTCAGTGCAAGGCCCTCTTACAGACGCAGGCCCAGGCATTCTTTCATTGGCAGGACCAAAGCAGATGCTGAATTCCATACCAGGCCATTTCCATTCCTAGTGTCACCAATTGTGTACCTGTGGTTTTCACTGATTCATATACAGCAAGTATCTACACATCTCTGGGCATCCAACAGCTGTGAAGTGGTCTGACTTGAAGTGCCCACCAATTGGCACTAAGTAGCAGCTGGCATCCTCAGGCTTCTTTTGGTCCCTCTAGAGTCTAGGAGGGGAGTCATTGGGAAACGTACAATTTTGTTTTTCCTGATCACAACCAAAGTTCCCTAGAGGCCCTCCGACTCTCAAAAGCCAAAGGAAGAATGTATCCTTAAATCCTGAGAGAGACACGGGGGGATCAACCCCATGTTCACCAGTGTCCTTAGTATGACCCATTGAGCTGTGTTCACTATTCCTAAAGATGAGGCTTAGGCTGAGGCAGGAGGATATGAGGGGGTCGCTCTTGGCTCAGCTCAATTGACATGCCTTTAGCTTAGGAGGAAGAGGAATACTTGAGGCACCAAGAGAAGTAGCTGATAGAGGGCATCTTGATTTTAACCAGGGACTCCTTGTTCTGCAGTTAAATGCCTTAAGCCTAAATTATGTCTCATAGCCTACACGAACATGGGCCATTAATACCTTTTTCTTTGGGCAGACCCCTTGCTGCTGTCCACAGATCCATGGTACACCTGATCCCCCCTCAGCAGGGGTGGCAAACCTATGTCCTCAAGGTCACATATGACCCTCTAGGTCCCCAAATGTGAGCTTTTGTTTATAATAAATCCCTTTATTAAAAGGATTTGTTCTGTAAAACTTGGACTCAGCTGAAAGGCTTTACCCAATGTGGCTTCCAGGTCACAGGTTCCCCACCTCTGCTCTCAGGTCTCAAGGTAGGTCTGAGGCTGACTCTGAGGCAGGCCACTTGAGGTAGAGACTGGCAGCAGGCACTGTCTTGTGGCATCTTGTCATGGTGAGGCAATCTCTGGGATCAAACGTAAATCCCTCTCTTTGGCATTCAAATTTTTTTATGACCCCCTCCCTCTGCCTTTTCAATCTTTTTAGGCTTTGCTCTCCCTTGTACTCTACAATCCAGTGATACTCAAGGTGGGATTTATATCCTGAAGCAGATAATATTGATCTGGCTTCTAAAATACAATTCCATATAGAGATCAGACTAGCCATTGGCCTGAAGAGAAGTAGGCTGTCGAAGCCAAGGAGCTATTTTTACTTCATATTCTTTTCCCAATAATAACTTACATTCAATAGGTCATTAAGGTTTACAACACTTTTCTCACAATTCCAGTTTGAGGCAGATGATTCAAGCCTTATTAACAAAAAGATGAGGAAACTGAGGTTGGTACAGTTCAAGAGATTCCCAAGCTCAATGTCTAAGAGGAAGGAGGTGAAAGGACAGGAAAGACAAACTATCATTTGATCGTTTCATTGACAGTTCTCGACTTGCAGGTGGTACTCATCTTTTATGAGTACTTTACTTTTTACATCTGGATTTCCTAGGAAAAGACAGGTTCTGGAAGTGTTCACTTATTCCCTGGATGGGGTGGGGGACAGGGGTATGCCTGCCTTGGCAACTTTAGGTATCAAATTCAGATGCTCATAGGATCTCTGGGCCTGGCAGATTCCAGAGCTGTCCGGAGTCATAAAACCTCAGTTCAGTTCTGCTCTCAGATGCTGTGTGATACGAGCTAGTCATCTAACCTATGACTGCCTGTTTCCTTGTCTGTAAAATGCTGCTAATATAATGCATCTTCCTGTGTAGTGAGGATCCAATGAAATATTCGCAAAGTCCTTAGCATGATGTTTGTCCCTGTGGGTACTTGGTAAATGTTTCTCTCCTTCCTTTTTTTGGTAAATGGGGGAATCTTAATGTTTTGTGTGTCACAGACCCCTTTGGCTATCTGGTGTGGGCCCCTTCTTAGAATGATGTTTTTAAATAATTGTGGCAAATTCTAAAATCTAGCTAGAGGTTAATGAAAATAAAGAAGTAATTTTTTTTTTCCAATCCGAGTTCACAAATCCCCTGAAATCTGTCCACTGATAAGAGTTAACTCCACCCTGGGAGATGATGTTTCAGGGTCTTTCCAGGTCTAACATTCTATGATTCTGTGTCTCTCTGGCCTTATCCTCTACCCTAAGAGGCATGGACTCTGCCAGCAGAACTGATGTCCCATGTTAAAGGACTTCTGGCTCTGTCTGGTTCTCATCTTTGGTTCACTCAAGAGCCGTGGACAGAGGTTTTGAACAGCTTCACTACCTTCTGCAAAATCCTAGTGCCGCTCTGCTTTATATTCTGTTAATTCATGCATGTATTATCACTCTCGCTAGATTTAAATCTCCGTGACGGCAGGAAGTGTCATAACTGATTGTATCTAACATGGGACTGGGCATACATGCTCCGCTTGATGGATGGTACCTTCACACTTCCCCATTCCCTTCTCTTTAGCTCCTTCTTTCCTCCTGTTCTCTCGACAAGCCATTGTGAATGGCCATAGTGCCTCACTTTACTTTCCATAACTTTCCATTCTCTTTTGGCCTCTGTTTTGTCCTTGGGTCTCAGTCTACTCCCCTGTAAAAGGAGTCGGTGGTTGGACTTGACGTCTAAGGTGCTTTCCAGCTCCAACATTTTCATTTCTTTGGCTTCTCCCTTCAAATTTACTTTTTCTAAGCCAGTTAAAGCATCCCATGCTCCCTCTGTCCTCCAACACAGGCAGATGTTGAGACTTGACGGTTTAGCACCTTCTCTACCACCTGGTGACAATCATCTTTCCTCTCAGTAGACGTTTGCTCATTTCATTCCATTTTCACCCAACCTGTTCAACTTGGATGGTGAGAGGAGGTAAGGAAGAGGCTTGATGCGTGTCCAAGCCACTCTGCAATGGCAGCAACCTTGCAGCCCAGCAGACTCCCCAAGAAGGGACCTTCCATTCTAAAGCAGATCGCTACATGCCATGTATCCTTTTACTCCACTCACTGTGACACCTTCCCACGTCACTCCAGCCAGCCTCGGGCTCCCCTCCCCTGAAGCCCTAGGTCCGGCCCAGCCAGGGCTCCCCCGGCCGGTCTTGGCCTGATTTCTCCAGGCGAGAGGACCAGCCTTACCTTGCGCTGGGCACCGCGGACCCAGGAGAGGCCAGCCGGGGGAAGCCACCGCACGCACTCCCGCCGGTCCGCGCCGAGCGCAAACAAAAAAGCAAACAGGAAACACTCGTCTTTTAAAAATTACTCTATTATTATCAAATAGAACCACAGTATCCAAAAGGTAATTATAAAGTTCTATCCCCAACTAAATCAACCTGCACCACCCCCAGGCGACCCCCGGAGGCCGGCAGCCAAATCACTCCCCCCGTGCTGATTGGTTTCATCCATTTTATTGTCAAGGAAGTTAACAACCCAAGGGGGTTCCCCAGGCCCTCACTCTCCCCCTTGGGGCAAAGGGTGAGGGAAGGATGGCAGAGCGACCTGGTCTCACTACCCCCTATTTTCCTGGGGGAGAGGGTGGGGTGGGCGGTTACAGCAAAGGGGTCGCTGCCCCTGCCCTCGATCTCGGGGGTCTCCTCCCTGGCGCGGCGAGGCGGCCGCCAGGAGGGGGCAGAGGCGGGGTCTGGCCTCGCTCCTCCCGCCCGGCGCCCCCCGGTGAGAAGCAGGGCCCGGCCAAGGGCCGGCCGGGCTCACTCTCCGGTGTGAGTTCTGAGGTGGTACTTGAGCGACTGCTTGTAGCGGAAGCACTTGGCACAGTGGGTGCAGGGGTAGGGCCGCTCGCCCGTGTGCGCGCGCTGGTGCTCCAGCAGGTGGTGCTTCTGCGTGAAGCGCTTGCCGCACTCGGTGCAGTGGTAGGGCCGCTCGCCCGTGTGGATGCGCCGGTGCTCCAGCAGGTGGTGCTTGCGGATGAAGCTCTTGCCGCACTCGGGGCAGGCGTGCGGCCGCTCCCGCGAGTGCACGCGGCAGTGGTTGGTGAGCTTGGACTTCTCGCTGAAGCTCTTCTCGCACTCGGGGCACTTGAAGGGCCGCTCGCCCGTGTGAGTCCTCTGGTGCCGCAGCAGGTGCGAGGGCCGGCTGAAGCTCTTGCCGCACAGGCTGCAGATGAAGGAGACCTCGTGCTTGCCCGCGTGCACGCGCTGGTGGATCACCAGGCTGATCTGCAGCCGGAAGCTCTTCTTGCACTCGGGGCAGGTGTAGGGGCGCTCCCCGGTGTGCGTGATCTGGTGCTTGGTCAGGCTGGACTTGTGGCTGAAGCTGCTGTCGCACTCGGGGCACTGGTAGGGCTTGGCGCCGCCGCCGCCGCCCGCGCCCAGGCCCGGGGACTTGGGCCGCGGCTTGAGCGCGTGCTTGGGGGTGTAGGGGGGCCCGCGCTCGGGGGACGCGTAGCCGCCGCGCACGCGGTGGATGCGCTGGTGCAGCGTGAGCTGCTGCTTGTGGCGGAAGCTGACGTCGCAGTCGGCGCACTCGTACGAGCCCTCCTTGATGTGGTTGCGCTGGTGGATGATGAGGTTGATCTTGAGGCGGAAGCTCTTGCCGCACTCCAGGCACGTGAAGGGCCGCTCGCCGCGACGGTTGCGCTGCTGGTTGGCGGCCGCCGCGGCGCCGGCCCGGGGCTCGCTCAGGGAGGGCGGCGCCAGGCGCTTCACGTTGGCGCGGCCGCCCATGTGCAGGTGCGGGTGCGGGTGCGGGTGCGGGTGCGGGTGCGGGCGGCCCTCGGGGCCCTCGGAAGGCACGGCCACCGGAAGCTGGGCCGGGAAGAGCCCGCCGTCGTATCTGTCGGCCAGCGGGCCCAGGGCCTGCAGGTGCTGCGCCTCGTCCTCCTCGTCGTCGTCGTCGTCCTCCTCCTCGTCCTCCTCCTCGTCCTGCTCCTCGGTTTTGATCACGATTCCCTCGGCTGTGGGGGAGAGAACGAGAGAGGCCCGTCAGCTGCCCGGCCCGGGGGCCACGGAGAGCCCTGAGGCCTCAGCAGGGGGCCGCCTCCCCAGTCCGCTACCCCAAGCCCACGCGCATCCCCCCACCCCACCCCTTTGCTTGGCTGTTCGCCCGGGCCCTCGGTGTGGCACCCCCAGCTTACAGAGACTGGAACAAGAGATGGGCGATGGCACCGGCCCACAGCCGGCCTGACTGCATACAGCCAACCCTGGAGGCCAGCTTTGCGGATCGGGCTCCTGCCCCTCCTCACGCTCGTGAACCAGAACCATCCTGCCAGCGTGGCATTTAATGAGGAGGAAAGGAAGGGGCAGGATAAGTGGTCCCATACCCAGAAATCCCGGGCTGCTGTGGCAGTTGTGCCTGGTCTAATTCAACAAACGTTTTCAGCACCTACAGTGAGCCCGTTCGGTTTAAGTGTCACAGCAGGGCATGGTTTGCTGGCTCTTGCCTTGGGTCCCAGGAGGGCCATCGAATGCCCCAAGGCAAAGGGCCTAGGCTAGGCAGTGCCGCTTTTCCATCTTACCCGTACAGTTCCTCTGCTGCACCAGCATCTGCTTCAGTTCGCTGAAATCCCTGGTGTCTTCAGGAGATTCCCCCAGCCTGGCCTCCTGCTGTACCTCTGACTCAGGCTGCTCCCCACAGGCTTCTCCCAGCTCCGACTCCTGAAAGCCATGCTCTTCTACTTGCCCTGCCAGTGGTTCTGGTGTTTCCAGGCTTTCTGAGCCTTCATCATTGGTCTGTACTTCAATTTTTATCACAATCCCATCATGTGCTGGGAGAAAAGGAGAAAAAGGAACTCAGGAAACCCCCACACGGCACTTTCACAGATACACTTAGTATCTTTTTTGTATTCATACTCATTTGTGCACCTGCTATATTCCCACGTAAGCTCCACCAGGGTGAGTGGAAGGAACATCTCTTCACATCTGGGGTACTGGTACCGTCATCATGCTACCAAAAAGGTCTGCTGGATACTGAGAAGGCTCCCAGAGGGGCCATCTCCTGAATATCTTATTAAATATGGGATTGACACTCCTGTATGATGGGGCAAGTTACATGTGATCTTTCATGGGAGGACAGTGTTGGACCTGGTAGCCTTTGGAGGCCGGTGGGTCAAAGTATCCTGATTCTACACTGCACTGCCTTGCCTTTGGCCAAGCTTCAGCAGACCCAGCTGAAAGTCTCCTTACCATGAGATGTTTCTGATGCTTCCAGAATAGAACCCTCTGGGATACAGTCCTAGACGGGCCTGCCTTTGAGCAAAGTTGTCCTCCATGGAAAAGTTTATAACATATCCAGGGCAGCTGCTTCCAGAAGGGTCAAAGCAAACTGATTTTGCAATAGAAAAAATCCATACTGAAGGCCATAAAGCTCAAAGGTACTCAGAAGGCAACTTTCAAGATATCCTAAAGATGGAAGATTCCAAAAGGCTGAAAAAGACTGTGTACTAATTTTTTAAAAAATTTGACCAAGAAGACATCAGCAGCTATGCATCTGTACACCTACTTTGGCTCTAAAAAAACTTTGAAAGTAATCCTGCTAAATTTTCAAACTTTTTTGGTTTATTGGTTATGATTTTTTTTCTTTTTTATCTTTAAAAATACTATTTATTATGTGGGATGGCTCTCTGGAAGGGGAGGGGAGGAATACTGGGGGAAATTATAGTGAAGTAAAAAACAAGATAGTAAAATTTATTTTCAAAAAGGAAAGTAATCTCTGCATGGACTGATGGGATCCATCATGAAAAGGGAAAAGGAAGACTTTCGCACATGGTATTCTATGTGTTCCCAGTCATATAATCGATTGAGAGGTTGAATGATTATAAAAATCATTAAAATAAAACAGGAAGGCATCCTGGACAATGGGTAGATCTTTTGTGGATGATTCATGGACAGTGGACAGGATTCCCACAGGTTGAGGTGATCTTCCAAGGTGGATGAAGTGCCCACATCTATCAGACTCATCTACTGTAACCTGAAGTATTCTCAAGAGTCCCAACATTACAAGCCATGCACCTTCTGGTCATTTAGGGCCAGCCTTCTGTATAGGCAGAGGAGGTGGACAACTATATGGTGTGACCTGATAAGCATAAGGAAGACACCAGTCCTCAAAGATATCTCCTGATCAAGATGCCACTGTCAAAGACTGAGTCCTCTGATTTTGTTCAACAAACTTTAAGCACCTACCATATGCAAGATAATATACAAAGAGGAAGATAAAAATTTAGGGGAAAAAAACCTAGCCCTTATGCTCATAGCGCTTCCTGGTATCATGAAGAAGCATGGACTTCTCCCTGTTGTCTTTTTCATAAATGCAGAAATTCCTGAAATGATTAATCCATCAAACTGCTAATATTGTTAAGATTTCTTCCTCTCAGATTGGAGGGCTCTAAGGTAGCCAGAAGGCACAGGGCCCTTGGGAAGAAGAGTAGATACAAAGCATGGAGATGAAAAAGGACATGGCTGAGCAAAGACAAACTGTGCAGACATTTCAGTTTTGCCTAAGTTTGGACTTAAAAGGGCCCATAGTCATCCTAACAGTGGTTAGGCCTCAGTACTTTAAGCTTCACAGAAAAATTATACTATCTAAAAAAGATGCATTAATTTTATTGCAAAGGTACAAATTTAGGGTGGAGATGTAAACTCTTGCCTTCTTCCCTACCATGGGCTCCAACCTCAGGCCCCCTGGTTAGAGGGACAAATAGTACATTTAAGGTTCCTACTTTCCTGTGAAAGTTCTGGGCCCAGAAGCAAATCTCAGGTAGCACCATAAGGTCTGGGCTTATTTACTTCCCCTGGAAAGGGAGAGAGGTGCTTCAGGGATCAGGTACCCAGGAGAGGCACACAGTATTAGAGATGGGAAGGGCCTTTAAAATAAGCTACTCCAAACTATTCACTTGTAAAATTAGGAAACTGAGTTTGAAAGAGGTGAAAGAAACCTGCCCAGGATCCCAGTGGGCAATTAGTGTCAGAGCCAGGGCATCTCTGGACTCCAGAACTAATGCCCTTTCTATTGTGCCATGCTGTCTAACCCAGGTATTTTTAAAATAAATTTTTGTTGATGTCTTTTGATTTCTACATCACCAAATTTCTGCCAGAATCTCTCCCCTTCTAGAGAACCAACCCATATAATTATGGGGTTTTTTAAAAGAAAAAAAGAGAAAATTAGTAAAACAAATCAGTACATTGAAAAGTTTAGAAATATGTGCATTTTATCACAGCCTTTGACCTCACCTCTGAAACTAAGTGAAGTGGGAACATCTTCTAGTGGTTCTCTGGGGCCCGCTTATTCTTTGTAATTTTGCAACATAACCTTTCGACTGCTTTGTGGTTGTTCTTCACATTTATTTAGATTATAGTAGTCATTGTGGATATTGATTGTTTTGGCTCTGCTTACTTTATTTACTCTAGATCAGATTGTGTGAATCTTTCCATGCTTCTCTGTATTCATTTCCTTTCTTACTGCACAATAATATTCCATTACATTCACATACCACAATCCTCTTCACCATTCACCAGCTGATGGAATGTAATCCCATTCATGGGATGCTTTTCATCCTCCAGTCCCACTCATGACCTGTCTCCTTTAAGTACCAAATTTAAACCTCATCTTCCACAGGAAACTTTCCCCAACCCCACCCCCCATAATTTGAGTGCCCTTGCTGTTATTCTTGCTTGCTTTTATATATTTCTTTGCCTGGCATCTGCCTCATTAGACTGTGAGTTTCTGCGTGGCAGGGTATTCCCACTGCTTAGCACAACCCCTGGCACATGGCAGTTGCTTAATAAATGTTTCTTGGCTGTCTGACTGATGGACATCCACTCTCATTCCAGTTATTTGTTACCACAAAAAGGGCTGCTATACATATTTTTATGTATAGACCTCCTTGGGGTAGAAGTCTAGTATGGGAATCTCTGAGTCAAAGGGTGTGGGCATTTTAGTCACTTCATTTCAATTGCTTTCCAGAATGGTTGTACTGATTCAGAGCCCACAAACAATGCACCTGTATTCACACCTTCTTACAACCCCTCAGACATGAATGCTTCCAATCTTTTGTCATCCTTATCAGTTTTCAGGGCATGAGGTAAAACCTCAGTTTGATTTACATTTCTTTTTTTATTAGTGCATTGGATTAGTGCATTGCATTCTTTCATGTGGTTGATAACAGTTAGCCATTCTTTTGAGAACTGTTCATATCCTTTGATTTTTGATCACTTAGCTACTGGGAAACAACTTTTAGTTTTATGTCTGTTAGTTGTCTTGGTTTGGAGTCTCTGAAAGGATAGAAGGTAATTAGTAGCCTTGGGTATTCTATAGCCTACACATGTCCAAAAGAAAATTTATCACCCTTCATCTTAACTATTGCAATGACTTCCACATTGGTTTCACTTCTAAAATAAGGTATTAGTTTCCCCATTTGGCCGCCTCTACCTGGTGGGCCTTCCCTTTTAATAAAGATTTGAAAAGAAAAATTAATACATTAATAGAATTTGACAGAATGTGCTATATTCCACACTCGTTGAGAGGTGCATTTTCTTAAATCTTCTCTGGGGTAAAACTAATTCATTATAACTACACAGTATTCATTTTATCATTCTTTCCATGTGCACTGTTACAGTTATTGGGTATATTGATTTCCCTGGTTCTGCCTACTTCATTCTGCATCAATTCAAAAGTCTTTCCATGTTTCTGTGATTTATGTGACTTATTATTAATACGGGAATGTTCCCTTCTGTTGACGTACCACAACTGATTTAGTCATTCCCCAAGTTAATAGGCATCTATTCTTTTCTAGTTCTTTATGACCAAAAAAGGGGATGCAATGACACTTTTTGTACATGTGGGACCTTTATTTCTGTCTTTGACTTCCTTGGAGTATAGGCCCAGCAATGGAATCTCTGGGTATAAGAATTTAGCCATTTTAGTTAATTCGGGTGAACATAATTCCAAACTGCTTTCCAGAATGCTTAGACCAATTCACAGTTCCACCAACAGCATATTTCAGTCTTCTCACGGTTTGTCCAACACTGACTAATTCTACCTTTTGTCATCTTGGATAATTTCCTGGCTATGAAGTAAAATCTCAGGCTATTTCTTTCCCTTGATGACCTTATCAGTTATCACACAGCTACCATCTTTACGGAAATGATTCTCAAATATATACATCCAGCTCCATCTCTCCTGAGTTTTAGTCTCTAATCGTGAACTTGCTATAAGACATTCTTTTTAAAAAAAAAAACCCAACATATATTTTTATTCTGAATTTAAACACTAAATAAGATGAGAATTTCTATATACAAAGTAGAACCGAGAAAGAAGGTTGTATGTGAAGCTGTGATTCTCTTAAATACATCTTGCATTTCCTTTTAAGTATATAATAACCTCAATACATAACTTTCAAAGTTAGCAGGCTTGTCTATTTCCTCCTGACTTTCTGTTTTCTTGAGAACATTAAAAAAATGCTTCAATCATCATAATTTCTTTCTTTTATTTTTCAGCAACCTATCACTAGGCACCCTTTCCTTGCTACCTCCTGACCCTTACCCCCACCAATGAAAAAAGAAAAATAACTTATAACAACTATGCACCATCAAGCAAAACAAATTCCCACACTGGCCATGTCTTATTCTCCACCCTGAGTCCATAAGGAGGTATGCTTCATCATCAGTCCTCTGAAACTGCCACTGAGTAAGTCTTAAATTAATTTAAATTTGTCTTTCTCTACAATCTTATTACATAAACTGTCCTCTTGGTTCTGCTCACTACTGTGCACTAGTTCATGCAAATCTATATTTCTCTGGTTGCCCCATCACTCTTATTGACTCACATTGGGTCTGTGGCCCACTAAAATCCCCAGTTATTTTTCAGGCAAACAAATATGCATAGTCAAGCAAAATAATTCACCTCAGTGGCTGTATATAAAATTATATCTGCCTTACTGTGAAACCAAAATCTATCACTTCTCTGTAATCCATAAGATATTTCATTACTGGTGCTTTGGAATCATGAATGGTCATTGTATTGGTCACAGTTCTTACAGCTTTTTAAGTTGCTTATTTTTACAGGGTTTTTTTAAAAATAAATTGTTCTCCTGGTTAATTTAGAGATACAAATTTTCCTCTAAGCACTGCTTTCAATGTATCACAAAGATTTGTATGTTACCTCGTTGTTACTTTCTTTGATGAAATTACTTGTTTTTATGATTTGTTCTTTCACCAATTCTGAAGGATTAAATTATTTAATCTCCAACTAATCTTAGCTCTTCAATATTTCAAATTATTTCATTTGTTGAAATTCATAGTCATTTGCTGAATATAATTTTTATTGCATCGTGTTCAATAAAGGATGTTTAATTTTTCTGCATTTGTGAGGTTTTTATTTATGGTGCACAGTCAGTTTTTGTAAGGTGCCTTATAAATAGCTGAAAATTATGAATATTCCTTTTTGATTCTATTCAGCAACTTCCAGAGATATGTCTTATCTAACTTTTCTAAAATTCTATTCAGGAAAGTTTTTGCACAACCAAACCCAATGCAACCAAGATTAGGAGGGAAGCAGAAAACTGGGAAAGAATCTTTGCAACTAGTGTCTGTGATAAAGGCCTCATTTCTAAAATATATAGAGAACTGAATCAAATGTACAAGAATAAGAGTCATTCCCCAATTGATAATGGTCAAAGGATATGAACAGGCAGTTTTCAGAGGAAGAAATTAAAGCTATCTGCAGTCATATGAAAAAATGCTCTAAATCACTATTGATTAGAGAGATGCAAATCAAAACAACTCTGAGGTACCACATCACACCTATCAGATTGGCAAACATGACAAAATAGGAAGATGATAAGTGTTGGAGAAGATGTAGGAGAGTTGGAACACTAATTCATTGTTGGTGGAGCTGTGAGGTGATCCAACCATTCTAGAGAGCAATTTGGAACTATGCCCCAAGGGTTACAAAAATTGACCCAGCAATATCACTTCGAGGACTGTATCCCAAGAGATCATAAAAATGGGAAAAGGTCCCACATGTACAAAAATATTTATAGCAGGTCTCTTTGTGGTGATCAAAAACTGGAAATCAAGGGGATGCCCATCAATTGGGGAATGGCTGAATAAACTGTGGTATGTGAATATAATGGAATACTATTGTGCTATAAGAAATGATGAAGAGGAAGGCTTCAGAGAGGCCTGGAAGGACATATATGAACTGATGCTAAGTGACAGGAGCAGAACCAGAACTTTGTACACAGCAACAACCACAGCGTGTGAGGAATTTTTCTGGTAGACTTAGTACTTCATTGCAATGCAAGGACTAATAATTCCCAATGGTCTCTTAAGGCAAAGTGCCTTCCACATTTAGGGAAAGAACTATGGAATTTGATAGCAGAATGGAGCAGTTCATTTTCTTTTGTATTATGTTTTGGTTTGTTTTATGATTTCTGTCATTCATTTTAATTCTTCTATGCAACATGACTGAGGTGAAAATGTATTTAATAGGAGTGTATGTGTAGAACTTATATAAAACTGTATGTTGTCTCAGGGAGGGAGTGAGGAGGTAGGGGGGAAGGGGGGGGAAGGAGGGGAAAAATCTAAGATATATGGAAGTGATTGTAGAACACTGAAAACAAAAATAAAATAAAATTCTATTCAGGTCTTTAACTTCTTGTTTACCTTTATGTTAAATCTGTTTAAGTCGGAAAGGGAAACATTAAGGTTTCTTAATATTACATAATTTTATTGTCTATTCTTTGAATAACTTTTAAGTATTTAGATGCTATAACATTTGGTGCATGTATATTAAGAATTTAAAATGGTTTATTTTCTAAGGTGCTTTAAGTATAACCTAGTTTCTCTGTTTATCTCTTCTAATTCTATTTTTATTTTTGTCTTGTCTGGTATCATGATTGTTATCATTGTTTTCAGAGTTTATCTGAAGTATCATGATTTTGTAGCAGCCCCTTATTTTAATTCTGTGTGAATCTTTGTTTCAAATGTTTTTGGGATTTTTTTGGGAAAAATCATAAACACCTCTTCTGAGAAATATTTGCTCATATTTTTGACCATTAATCCATCAGGGAATGGCTCTCGTTCACACATTTGTATTATTTCCTTACACATTTGGATATTAAATCCCGATGCAAAGATTCCAAAACTGATATTTTTTCTCTTTATTCTAGCTGCACTGATTTTGTTGGTGCAAAAGCTTTTCAATTTTATGTGTAGAAAATTATCTATTTATTTGTAGATTGTAGTCTTCTTTTGACAGGAGAAAAACTAAGGTCCAGATATAGGCATGAATAGTATTCATAGGCTCTAGAGTTCTTCAGGATAGAGCCAAATCCCTTGAGCCCTACTGTTTTTCAGTGCAAAGTAAGAAGGTACAAAAGAACCATACTAGCAAAGAGCATGTCTCAAATTAGAGCCATTAAGAAATCCATCAAAATTCTTACCTTAAGAAACAATTTATATCCTTTGACTCAGCAGTCCCACTACTGGGCACATACACTCATGGGAGTCAAAGACAGGGGAAAGATCCCAAGTCCCAGGTGAATATGCTAATATTCATAGCAGCACATTTTGTGGTATCAGAAAATGGGAATAGAGTAGCCTACTACTTGTGGAATGGCTAAACAAATTGATAGATGAATGCTAATGCAATATTATTATATGTTAATGATGAATATGAAAACTTCAGAGAAACATGGTTATACTTGGATCAACCGATACAGCAAGAAACCAGAGAACAACACAAACAATAACAATAGTAAATGATATGGTAAATAAATAGAAAATTTTTTTAGTATATTAAAACATTATTTAAGGAATAGCTAAATTCAGATTAATGGAAATATCCAGTATTGAATCCAAAAGTCAGAAGACTGTGAATGTCAAATGAAGCAGATGAAGACAACTACAGTTGCTATTATTGGTCAGTTTTGCTTTATTCTTTGTTTCAAGGGAATGTGTGTGTGTGGGGGAAGTACTGAGGGAAATTGTTATTAAATTGTGATGTAAAATTTGTTCCAATTATTTAGACATTTGGCAAACATAAGAAGGGATGGAAATCCTCAACCAGGTCTCAGTCACCCTCAGATATTTTTTATTTACAATTTGTTGCATTAGGTTTTCTAACATATATTTGCTCTTTAATTTATCTCAGAAGAAATAAAGCCCAAAGCTATATTTGTAGTTACATAGAGGAAAAAAGTGCTCTGTGTTAATCCCACCAGCCACTTACCAGCACTGGGGTCAGTTGGTGTTTCTCCTTCCTCAGAATCTTCCTGTTCCTGCATGGTTGGCCTCTCTCCTCTTTCCATCTGTGACATAAGGTCTGGTTTGGAAATTGCATAGTCTGCCCAGGAAACAGGAAATAAAAAAAGATCATGGGATAATGTTAAACTAAGTGCCATGAAGATGCTGGATGTGCATATGTGCTATACCAGCAGTTGACAACCTTTGAAAAGGGATGTGCTTATCCCTTTAGATATTAGACAAATTTTCTTCCATATGTTGTGTGCCTAGTCTGTTCTATCAGTAAATCTATTTCTTAACGAGTATCAAATTGTTTTAATAATGACTGCTTCACATTCTTGATGAAAAGACCAGAGCTGAAAAGAAAATTTGACTTTCAAACACAAGAATGAAGAGAAGCAGGAAAAGGTGAACAGCAAAGAGAAGACATAAGGGACTTACTAAAGCTGAACTGTTTACATTCCTACATGGAAAGACAATATTTGTAACTCTTGAAACTTTTCAGTACCTGGGTAGTTGGTAGGATTACACACACATACACACACACAGCACAGAGTAAATTGAATAGGATGGGATCATATCTTAAAAAATGAAATTAAGGGGTGAGAGAGAAATATATTGGGAGGAGAAAGGGAGAAATAGAATGGGGCAAATTATCTCTCATGAAAGAGGCAAGCAAAAGACTTTTCAGTGGAGGGTAAAAGAGGGGAGGAGAGAGAAAAACATAAAACTCACCCTCATCACATTCGACTAAAGGAAGGAATAAAATGCACACTCATTTTGGTATGAAAACCTATCTTACAATACAGGAAAGTGGGGGAGAAGGGGATAAGCAGGGTGGGGGGGAGGATGGAAGGGAGGGCAGTGGGAGGAGGGAGCAATTTGAAGTCAACACTCTTGGGGAGGGACAGCATCAAAAGAGAGAATAGAAGCAATGGGGGACAGGATAGGATGGAGGGAAATATAGTTAGTCTTACACAACACTATTATGGAAGTCATTTGCAAAATTACACAGATATGGCCTAAATTGAATTGCTTGCCTTCCCAAAGGAAATGGGTGGGGAGGGAGGGATGAAGAGAAGTTGGAAGTCAAAGTTTTAGGAATAACTGTTAAGTATTGTTCTTGCTACTAGGAAATAAGAAATACAGGTAATGGGGTACAGAAAGTTATCTGGCCCTACAGGACAAAAGATGGGGACAAGGGAAGGGAGGGATGTTAGAAGAGAGGACAGATTGGTGACAGGGCAATTATAATGCTTGGCGTTTTGGGGTGGGGGGAGGGGAGAAACGGGGAGAAAATTTGGAACCCAAAATTTTGTGGAAATGAATGTTAAAAGTTAAATCAATAAATAAATTTAAAAAAATAATTACTGCTTCATAGTATAATTTGAGACCTAGTACTCCTAAGTCCCCTTTGTTCCCATTTCTTTTCATTGTTTCTCTTGAGATTCTTGACCTTTTTTCTCTCATATTAATTTCATTATTTTCTCTTTACAATTCTGTAAAGTAATGCTGTGGTAGTTTGATTGGTATGGTTTTGAATAAGCAATTTAGGTAGTACTGTCATTTTAATACTGGCTCATACTACTTATGAATGATGACTATTTTTCCATTTTTTAAGGTCTATATATTTGTAAACAGTTGTTTATAATTGTGTGGTGTGTGTGTGTGTGTGTAGTTCTTGTGTGTATCTTGGCAGCTACACTCCCACGTTTTGTATATTCTGTAGTAATTTAAAATATAATTTCTCTATCTCTTCTTGCTGAGTTTTATTACCTGTAACATCTATGAATAGTAGAAAAGTTCATGACCAAACAAGAAACAGAGAGTATCATGAAGATAAAATGGATAATTCTGATTACATCAAATTTAAAATTTTTTATACAACCAAATCTAATAAAGTTAAGGTTAAAAGGGAAACAATTAATTGGGGAAAATATGTGCATCAAGTTTCTTGAGAGAGGATTCTGGGAAGATGATGGGGTAGGTCAGAAAACTTTTGTCTCTCCAAATTTTCATCCCAAAAAAAGATAGAACATCATTGTAGAGCAGTAAAAATAAACAAAAGTAAGGATAAAGCAGTTGATCTCCTTACACAATCTAAGAAATCCCCAGGAAAGACCCCACCTCCAAGGACAGGGGTTTGGCCTGAGTTAAGTGTTAACACTTCCAAGTCAACTCTGTAGAATCTACAAATAAGCCGTGGTGACAGCAGAGTTGGGAGGCAGCCTCTGCCTCAGGAACTTTCACATCATTGACTGGGGGGGTCAAATGGCTGAGTAGGAGAAGACTGAAGGACCTTCAATCAAAGAACACCAAGCACATCTGTGCTGACCTGAAACGTCCTGGGTTGCTGCTGGTGGGAAAAGGAGTTTGCATACACCTGGTGAGTGCAGTTGCAGAGGGGCGGGACCCTGCTGACTGTGGGTACTTGCAGGACGGCAGAGTCCCTGGCTTCAGTTCCAGGGCAGGGAGGACAGCTATCATTTACAGTAACTGGAAAGACCTCAAGGAACAAGATCATTTGTGGGATAGCATGGCTCTGGGTCCTTAGCCATGGCTTAGGAGTGCCTAAGGTTGAGCCCAGAGACAGACCTCAGAAAATAACAGTAAGCAGAACCTGAGGCTTGGGTATCATTCTCCCACTGGAGACTAGAACTTGACTATACTAATAGGTGATAAAAACAAAACAGAAATAAAAATGAGCAAGGAAAGGAGAAAGAACCCAACCAACCATAGATAGTGACTCTGGGGATAGGGAAGATCAGGATTCATATTCAAAGGAAGATCACGGAGTTAAAAAAGCTACTCCTTTCTCAATGAGAAATGTCAAATGATTCTAAGCCCTAAAAAAGTTCTTAGAAGAACTTAAAAAAGACTCTAAAAATCAAATAAGAGAGCTCAAGGAAAATTTAGGAGAAAAATAAGAGCAATCTGAGAAAATCAAGAAAGTTATGAAAAGAAAGTTAATCAATTCCTTGAAAACTAGAATTGCGTAAGGGGAAGCTAATGATGTTCTAAGACACCAAGAAAAAACAAAATCAAAAGAATGAAAAAAATAGAATGTGAAATATATCATTAGAAAAAACAACTGATATGGAGAACAGATCAAGGAGAAGTAATAGAAGAATAATCAGACTACCTGAAAGATATGATCAAAAAAAGAATCCTGATACAATATTATGAGAAATTATCAAGGAAAATTGCCCTGAATTTCTAGAATAAGAAAACACTGCAAAAATAGAAAAAAGCCACATTTACCACCTAAAAAAGAATCCAGGAGGAAAACTCAAAAGAATATCATAGTCAAGTTCCAAAGTTCCCGGGTTATGGACAATAAAAAAACAATCTAAATATCATGGAGCTACATACGGATTACACAAGATCTTAGAAGGTACTACACTGAAGGACCGCAGGTCTTGGAATACTATACATTTCACAGAACAAAAGAGCTGGGTTATGACCAAAGGTAATTTATCCAACAAAATTAAGTATAATCCTGAATGAACTGAAAGATTTTCAGGTATTTGTGATAAAAACAGTAGAACGTAATGGAAAATTCAACATATAAGAGCCAGGAGAAATAAAGTAAACATTAAAGACCAATTTGGACTCAATAAGGAAGGTCAAACTGCTTATATGCAAAAAATGTTATCAGTACTTTTTATGACTGTTATTGTTATTTGGGTAGCTTGAAAAAAAGGCTTGGACTGAGCTGTATGTGATGGGGTAATTTTAAAAAAACTGTGTAGGGAGAGATAAAAAAAGTATTTATCTCATACAAATGAGACAAAAGGAAAAACTGATATAAAAGAAGCTGGTAGGCAGGAGGGTGGGTAGTACTAGACCCCTACCCTTATTGGGAATGGGTTAAAGAGGAAACATAAAAGTCTTCTAAATTCAAAGGAAATAAGAGAGCAAGGAGATAAGGGGAAGGTAGAGGATAAGGGCAGGACTCTTATTGGGTGGGTAGGTTAAGGAACAGGAAGACAAGGTATCAGGCAGAAGTAAAGTAGAGAAATGAGGAGGGATAAGGTAAATAGAGTGAGAAGGATAGTGAAGAAAAATAGGAAAGAGGAAAATACACAAGTAATTATAACTCAGAATGTGAATGGGATCAATTTACCCATAAAACAGCAAAGGATAGCAGATTGAAAATTTGAATTCAACAATATCTTGCTAGAAGCAAACCCAGTAAAAATGAGAGAGACACACAAAGATAAAATAAAGAGCAGGAGTAGAATTTATCATGTTAAAAAAAAGCAGGGGTAGTAATCACAAGCTCAGACACAGTTAAAGCTAAAATAAACTAAATCAAAAGAGAAAAATAAGGAAACTACACTGTCAGTAACATTATTCAATATTGTTTTAAACCATTTAAAATAACTAGACAAAATATAAAATACCTGAGAGTATGCCTGCCAAAAAAGACACAGGAACTATATGGACATAAGCATAAAGCACTTTTTATACAAATAAGGTCAGACCTAAATCACTGGAGTAATATTTATTGTTCAAGGGTAGGTAAAGCTAATATAATTTTTTTAAATGACAAATTTACCTATTTACTCAATACCATCCCAATAAAATTGCTAAAAAATTATCTTACTGAGTTAGAAAAATATAAAAGCAAAGACCATTTGGAAGAATAAAAGATCAGGAATTTCAAAGAAACCAGGGAAAAAAGATGTAAAGGATGGAGATTCAGCAGTATCAGACCTTAAACTATATTATAAGGTGAAAGCATTGCTAAAGTACAAAATGGATAATTCTGATTATTTTAAACCAACATTTTCTTGTATAAATAAAACCAATATAGCCAAGAAGAGAAGGAATGAAGAAAACTGGGAAAAAACTTTCATAAACAGTTTCTCAGATGGGATGTGACTGGGTTGGAAGATTACTTCGGTGTAGGGAATGATGAGTTGGCTCATTTTGAAAAACATGAAGAGACTTAGATCTATGAAGAAAGATGCTATCCATCTTCAGAAAAACAGATCACAAGTGGAAAGATGCATATCACAGTCGTGTATATGTATATGAGTGTATATGTGTATACATACATATGTTTGTAGATATTGATATATATGTGTATATCTATACATATATCCATATTTAATTGTAGCCTTCTTTAGGACAGGGTAAAGGGGTGGGG
Source organism: Notamacropus eugenii (assembly GCF_028372415.1). Lineage (NCBI taxonomy): Eukaryota > Metazoa > Chordata > Mammalia > Diprotodontia > Macropodidae > Notamacropus > Notamacropus eugenii. The sequence continues at coordinate 97,613,777 of NC_092874.1, read as the reverse complement.
GAGGGAGAAGAAAAAATAAAGTAAAAAGTACATAGCAGAGAACAAAAGAAAACCTACAAGGAAGCAAAGAAAAGCTTGGAAAACAATATGTAGTATTTGTTACCTAGGTTTTCTTGAAATGGAAATTTATTGTTTGATATCTAATCCTCTTCTTATGTTCTGCTGTGTACATGGCAATGTTCTTTTTTCTTTTCTCATTTTGTATTTAAGTTTAAAATGAATAAATCATAATAAATAATAAAAAAATGGAAAAACGTTACAAAACAAAAACCCCCTTTCTCTAATAAAGGTCTCATACATAAGAAATGAATCCAGATTTGTAAGCAAAAGCACCACGCCCCAATTGATAAATGATGCAGGGGTGGAGGACCTGTGGCTTTCTAGGTCCTCAAGAACAGCCTTTTGACTTAGTTCAAGTTTTACAGAACAAATTATTTTATTAAGAGGATTTGTTCTGTGAAGTTTGGATTCAAAGGGCTGCACTTGAGGACTTAGAGGGCCACATGCGGCTTCAAAGCTGAAGTTAAGAATATGAAGAGACAATTCTCAAAGAAAGAATCTAAATTATCTATAGTCATATGAAAAAATCCTCCACATTAGAGAAGCCAAAATTAAAGCAATTCTCAGACTCCACCTCACACCCACAGAAAAATGATAAATGCTGGAGAGGCTGTGGGAAAAAAGGCACTGCCAGTGGTCTTGTGAATAGGTAGAACCACTCTGGAAAACACTTAGGAATAATATACAAAAAGTTACTAAATGTGCATGTGCCCTTTGACCCAGCTATACCACTGCTAGGCCTATACCCAAGAGATCAAAGAAAGAGGAAAAGGTTACATTAAAAAATAATTATAGCAACTCCTTTTGTGAAGGCAAAGAAACTGGAAACTAAGGAGATGTTCGTCGGTTACAGACTGAATGAATTATGTATACAAATGTGAAGAAGTACTTGCGTGTGGCAAGAAATGAGGAAATACATGATTACAAAAAGACATGGAAAGACGAAATAATGCAAAATGAAATAAAACGAGAAAAACAATTTTTATAACATCGATATTATGAAAATGAAAATTTTGAGGACTTTTACAAACTGATGAAGAAGGAAATGAACAGGACCAGAGAACAATTTATACAATAACAACACTGTAAAAACAAAAATAAAGGGTTATTGTGCAGCACGACTTGGCATAATGCTTTTTGATTCACTGACTGACTGAGGCAGAATTAGGGTGGGTGGATTTAAGGAAAAGTATCTTCTTAGAACTCCTCAAAAGCAGACTGAACTACAGTGGGAGGTAATGGACTCTTTGTCCTTAAAGTCAGGTGGCAGAATTCCTGGCAGAATAGGCCCTGGCACTCCCCAGTGCCTCCTGAACCAGATTAAAACGTAACTGGAAAATATTAATAAAATAAATACAAATACAGTAGAGTACAGATCATGTTTCTCTCTGAGTTTGACACTTCTGCTGCACGGGAGATGCTTGCTTAAGTTATGCTGGACTCAGATGGCCTCTGAGCTCCTCTGCAACTCTGAATCAGCAAATGGCAGTAACGATGAATGGGGAAGGTCCAGGGACCAGTAAGAGTGCAGTGCTTGCTGGGGTGGCGCACATATGCAGTCAGTCAGTTAGCATTTATGAAAGGCCTACTATGTGCCAGGCACCATGATAAGTGCTGGGCACATAAAGAGAGACAATAACGACAATAACATGGTCTCTGCCCTCAAAGAACTCAGTCTAATAGGGGAAACAGCGTGAAAAGAATTACGTACAAACACACTACCAACAGGATGAATGGGGAGGGAAGACATCCAGATTAGTAGGCATGGGAACAACTTCCTCTTGCAGAAAGCTGGACTTTAACTGAGACTAGATAGAAGCCAGGGAGGCAAAGGAGAGCTGAGGAACAACAGCATCATGTGCTTCTAGAATAAAAAGACCTATGTTTCAGGTAAAAATTTTGAATTCAAGGCTTCAATTTCCTGCACTCTAGGCTTCCCAATTTTTGGCCTACTTCCTTGGCTTTGAAGTATGACCTACAACCAACTTACTCACTCCCCTCAGCCCTTGGGAATCAGTACCTACAGACTCCCTCCCCCACCTCAAAAGAAAATTACCTTTACCCCCACAAAGGACTTCCCTAATTTTTGTGTGATGCATCAGTCCTACTTTGGACACTTGGGAGCACTGGAGCCCAACAATCCTCTCGGTATACATGAGTAAAAGTGATCTTGTATCTGAATTCCAAACACTTCAAAGATGTTCCCTTCAGGTGACTGTGACATCACACAACTCTGTTAATCTCCTATTCTTCTGAGATCCCAAGGACCCTCAGGATTTCCTCCAACACTTCGAGTACAGAAAGAGTTTTTCAAAGAATATAGGAGAAAAAGCAAAAGAAGGGGAATTACAGTAACACAGCTCTGAGGAACAATAATAAGTTGTTCTTAACCACTCCCTCTACATAGGTTTATAATAGCTATAAAACTCAAAACTGTACCAAGGACTATACTGGTTAGAGTAACAGAGTGAATTTTTTCTTTTTTTTTTAATTTTAATTAGAAAAATGGAGTTTATCACTTGTTTCCAAACATATCCCTCCCATCTTCCCTATATAGCAAGTCATCCCTTGAAACAAAAAATTTTTAAATAGTTCAGCAAAACAATTCCACACATCAACCAAATCTGATAATAAGAAAAAGTGACTTTCTAGAGCACTTAGTCAGTTCCGTACATTTTGGTAGGCTCTGGATTCAAATCCTACCTCTTCTGCTTCTGACAGTGTGACCTTGGGTACTCAGTCAATCAGTATTTAGACAGCTAGGTGACAGCAGATTAAAATACTGGACTAGAACTCTGGAAGACTTGAGTTGAAATCCAGCTTCAGATGCTTAGGAGCTGTGTAATCTTGGGCAAGTCATTTAATCTCTACCTAAATTTTCTCATCTGTAAAATGGGGATAATATTAGCATCTACCTCCCAGGATTATTATAAAGATAAAATGAGATAATATTTGTAAAGGGCTCTGCAAATCTTAAAGTGCTACATAAACATTACTTATTATTATGTACTTACTATGTGCTAGGAGCTGAGGATACCAAGAAACAAGCCCTGTTCTAACATGATAATGGGGGTAGAGAAGGCATGCATATACAAGTATGGGAAATACATATGAGGCAGTGAGAGATGGAGGGGGGGCCTAGAAGGTAGGGGAATGAGGAAAGGCTACATGGAGACGGTGGCACTTCAAGAGCAGTGCTCTGATTCTCTAAAGCAGAGGTGAAGACAGCCAGGGGAAAGACAGGTAGATGGGCAATGTCATGTCCTAAGTGTGGAACAGAGAAAAGGCTGGTTTGGCTGAACCACACAGTTTGTAAAAGGGAGTAAACATATAAGGAAGCTGGAAAGATAATTTGGGACCAACTTGAGAAAGGTTTGTAAAGTCAGACTGAGGAGTTTGTGTTTTATCTTAGAAGCAATAATAATTCTTGGAACTTAGTGAGCAAGTGACAAGGTGAGACCTGCTCTTTGGAAGATGGCCTGGAGCAGAGAATAGCCTGAAGCAGGAGACCAACTAGGAGGGCACAGCAACAGTCCCAGCAACGGTGATGGAAAGTCTGTACTAATATGACAACTGAGTGAGAGGAGCAGCATGTGGATGTGAGAGAGATGAAGGCAGAGAAAAGAAGTGCAGGGTAACACTGGTCCAGGAGGCTGGAAGAATGATGGAGTCTGACAAACAGGGAAGTTCAGAAGCGGGGGGAGGTGGGGAAAGAGGATGAGTCCTGTTCTGGACACAGTGAATTTGAGTTACAAAAAGGGGAGGAGGCAGAGCCAAGATGGCAGAGTAGTAGGAAGAACTGCTCCCTGCCACCACTGCCTGAACAGATCACACTGAATCCCAATGGGGAAATCCAAGGAAAAAAACCCCAGGCCAGATTGACATAGGGAGCTAGAGAGACATGCCTGTGGACAATGGGGATGGGGTCTGGGCAAGAACACAGAGTTGGGGAGGAGCGCAAGAAGAAGTCTGAGTGGCCCTGTGAATCCATACAGGGAGTGGGAACAGGTGTTAACTGGCTCTTGCTCCTCAGTTCTATGTCACAGATTCAGGGTGGACTGACTAGGGAACCCAGAACCAGGAAGGGCATGCTCCCGCTCTACACACCAAGCAAGGGACAAGTTCAAAAGCAAGCAGCAGCTGTGTAACTAACACAGCACTCAATTCACCAAGAAAGCAGAACAGGATCAGCTCAGACTTTCCCTCCGGTGAACAGAAGCTGGTCTTAACATCAAGCCTGAAGTTAGGAAGGAAGATGGAAAAAAGGATGAACAAAAAAAGAACCTCACCATGAAAAGCTACGGGGACAAGGACACTCAAGGTGAAGAGAGCCCCAGAAGAAGGGAATGACTCCACAATATCTACAAGCAAAGCCTCCAATAAAAACTCAGCTTGGGCACAAATTTAACTAAAATTCCTAGAAGAAATGAAGCAAGAGCCAAAAGACTTAGAAATTGCTTTAGCAATGAAATGAAAACATTAGAGGAAAAAATGAAAAGGAAATGAAATCTATGAGAGAAAGAATTAGAAAGGGAATTAATAACTCGGCCTAACAGGTACAACCTTGCCCAAACATCAAATTCCCTTAAAGTTTGAATGGACCAGATTGAAGTCAGTGATTTAATGACACAACAAAAAATGTCAAAAGACTGAAAAAAAAATAGAAAATTATTTCAAATCAAAAGTAACTGACCTAGAAAACAGAGAAAGGGGGGAAAATATAAGAATCATTGGACTGAAATTCCAATTGAAAGTCATTACCAAAAAGAGTTTAGAGAACATACTTTAACAACTATTAAAAGAAAACTGCCCAGATCCATTAAACCAAAAAAAAAATTAGAAATAAAATGAATCCACCAATTGTCTCCTGAAAGAAATCTCATAATGAAAACTTTTAGGAACATTATAGCCAAAATTCAGAATTTCCAGATAAAGAAAAAAAAATTCTAGAAACAGTCACAAAGAAAAGATTCAAGTATCATGGAGCCACAGTCAAGATCATACACTCTTTGGTGGCCTCCACTCTGAAGAAGCAGAGGACTTTGATTCCAGAAGGCAAAGGATATTGGCTGCAATCAAGAGTAACCACAAAACTGAATATAATCCTTGAGTGGGGCTAGGGGTGAGTAGAAATGGACCTTTAACAGAACTTCCAAACATTCCTGATTGAAAAATCAGACTGAGCAGAAACTCTGAATTTCATAGGAGTTAAGAGAAAGATAAAAAGATAAAATATAAACAAATACAGGGAAACTAAAGAAGGATAAACTGTTAAAATTTTAATGTAAGGAATGATGTGTTTCCCTTCTGAACCCTATCATCTTCAAGAGTCACAGAGGAAGACTAATTAGAGGGAAGGTTTAATGCTTACTAAATGCCTTGTTGAACCTCATAACAACTCTGTGAGGAAGGAAGGACAAAGACAATTATTTCTACTTTCCAAAAAAAACAACCAACCCTGAGGCTGAAGGAGAGGTTAAATGGCCCTCTTTGGTCATAGCTCTTTGGATTACAAGTGCAGCATGGCTCCTCTCTGCCCACCAGGATGCCTCTCTTTTTGGCTAGAAATGATTTCCATTCAGTGACCCTTCAGTAAGAGGGGGTTTGACTGGACATGGAGGGCAAGAGTCAAAGTTGACAGGCTGAGTAGCTACTTAGGGTGATAATTTTATAAAAAAAAGATTTTATATCTTCTTGATGATTTTAAAAGAAGAAAGGAAGAGAGAGAGAAAGAGGACCATATGGGGATGGAGGGGAAGGGAAAGGAAGGTTAGGAAAAATGTTCTTATGCAACCAGGATTCAAAAGTAGAAGTCTACAGGAAGGAAGGGAAAAGGGGGATTGGCTGATACCTGAACCTTAGTTTCACATGAACTAGTTGAAGGAAAGAAGAGAATACGCTCCCATAGACACACAGCTGGATACGGAAATCTATTTCAATCAACAGGGAAACAGGAGGGAAAGGGGAGAAGAGGAAACTAGGAGGATTAAAGGGAGGGCAGATTAAGGGAGGGATGGTTGTTGTTTGCCCTTCATTTCAAGAAGGCCCAATGACATCATGGGTGATGTCTTGACTTGTGCGTGAATTGGATTTAAGTGAGGCAATATTGCACAAAGTCATCAGCCTCACTCTCTTCCTGAGTCACTGAAGTCCAGCACCAGCACAAGATGACTGGCAGTGGCCCAATGGATGACCTTGGTTTCTTTTGTGCCTGACCAAGCTCAGGGAGCATGCTTTAGCTGTCTGTGACCATTGGAACAAACTGTTCTCAACTACCCATTCCATCAGGGAAAGTCTTCATGTGCTTCGGATAGACATTCCCCTCACTCACTGACAGGTTTGAGGCCTGTAGTTTACCCTCAACCTGGTTTAGCCCATCTGCGGAGACAGTTTTACTGGGGTATGGCCACTGCACATGCTACAGGTTCTTAGAGCCACAGGTGAGAGTTAGGTAAATCACTTAGCAAAACAAACACTAAAGATGTACATGGTGGTAATTTCCACATGAGGGTTCTTCATACTGATAAAATCACAGGTCTGAACCAAAAACAAAAACCAATCTCAGATCCAGAGTGGTGAAGGGTCATGTCCAAGATCACACAGCATGTTGGTAACACAGATAGGATCAGAATTCCCCACAAAGCCTCATTCAAAGTGCTGCTGCCGCTAGATCACAGGAGCTCACAGGACACCATTCCCTGGCTTGGTCTGGCCTGCTCTGTGAGACATGGTTTTCTTCCTCCTGCTTTATTTTCAGAATCTACTACTTCTCCCTCTCTTGCTTCTGGGCTTCTTGTATGTATCCTCCAAGACAGCAAAGCCAGAAATGAAGCCTAAATCCGTCCTGTCTCCCACCCCTCCTCCACACTGGGCCATCACCCTAACTGGCCACTCAGGCTATCACCTTTGACTCTTGCTCTCCATGTCCAGTCAAACCCCCTCTTACTGAAGGGCTGCTGAATGGAAATCACTTCCAGCCAAGAAGAAAGGTATGCTGGTGGGCACAGAGGAGCTGTGCTGCACTTGTCATCCAAAGAGCTATGACCTTGGGCAAGAGGGCCATTTAACCTCTCCCTCAAGCCTCAGGGGTTTTTTTATTTGTAAAGTGGAAATGATCATCTTTGTATTTCCTTCCTCACAGGGTTGTGATGAGGTTCAAAACCAAATTTAGTAAGCATCTACCAGGTGCCAGGCACTGGACTACAAACTAAAACAAAAACCCAGCCCCTGCCCTCAAGCTCACCCTCGAATGGGAAAGAAGGGTATGCAAACGACTAGGTAGGTAGAAGATACAAAATAAAGGGGAGGTAATCTCAGAGAAAGGGCCTCAGCTGGGGTGGAACATGGAGGACGGGGAAAAGCCTCCTGCAAAAGGTAGGATCTGAGCTGAGTCTTAGAGGAAGCCAGATAAGTCAGGAGATGGAGGAGAGCAGGGAGAGAATGCCAGGCAGGAGGGACAGCAGGGGAAAAGGGATGGAGTCAGGTGAGAGAGTGTCCTAAGAATGAGGAACCACTCATTAGCAGCACCGGAAGGGAGTAAAGGGCAAAAAGACTAGAAAGCAGGAGAACACCAGATTGTGAAGGGTTTTAAAAGCCAAATAGATGCTTTTAAATTTGATCTTGAAGCCACTGAAGTTAATTGAGCAGGGAGGAGACGTGGTCAGAGTGGCATTTTAGGAAGATCAGTTTGGCAGGTGAGTGGAGGACAGATTGGAGTGGGGAAACACTTGAGGTAGGGAGCCCGACCACCCAGCAGGACACTTCAGTAGTCTAGGTTTGAGGGGATGAGGGCCTGGATATTGGAGAAAGGGAGACTACATACAAGAGATATTGTGCAAGTACAAAGGACAAAATCTGGCAACAGACTGGGTATGTGAGGTAAGTGAGTAAGCATCCCCTAAAGTTACAGGAAAGAGGAGGAAGGTTTAGGGGAAAAAAGAACAGGTTGTTTTGGCTGTCTACAGGACACCTAGTTTGAGATATCCAAGAGAAAGCAGATGTAGACAGTACTCTGGAGATCAGGAAAGAGATTGGGGCTGGATGAAAATCACCTGCATAGAGATAAGGGAACCCAAAGGAACTGATGAGATCACCAAGTAAGGCTATGTAGGGGGAGAAGAGAAAAGCGCTCAGGACAGACTCTTGGGAGAAAAATGACCATTAGTGTATGCCAAGTGGAGGCTCAGGTAAGATAACACATATAAAGTATTCTATACAGCTAGTATTATTAAAGAAATATGCCTTACTGGCCTAGCCCCTACCAGATCTCAAATTGTATTATAAAGCAGCAATCATCAAAACCACTTGGTACTGGCTAAAAAACAGGGTAGAACAGTGGAATAGATTAGGTACTCAAGACACAGAGTCAATGAATATAGCAATCTATTGTTTGATAAACCCAAGGACCCTAGTTTCTGGGATAACAACTCACTGTTTGACAAAAATTGCTGGGAAAACTGGATAATAATGTGGTGGAAACTGGGCATAGACCAATGCCTGGTACTGTACGCAAGAGTAAAAGCCAAATGGATACATGATCTAGCTATAAAGACTGATACTATAAACAAATTAGGGGAGCAAGGAATGTGTATTTCTCAGATTTATGGAGAATGGAGAAATTTATGACCAAACAAGAGATAGAGAACATTATGAAATGCAAAATGGATAATTTTGATTACATTAAATTGAAAAGCTTTTGCATAAACAAACCCAAAGCAACCAAGATTAGGAGGGAAGCAGAAAACTGGGAAAGTGTCTATGATATATAGTGTCTGTGATAAAGGTCTTATTCCTAAAATATATAGAGAACTGAGTGAAATGTACAAGAATAAGAGTCATTCCCCAATTGATAAATGGTCAAAGGATATGAACAGGGAGTTTTCAGAGGAAGAAATTAAAATTATCTATAATCATACGAAAAAATGCTCTAAATCACTATTGATTAGAGATGCAAATCAAAACAACTCTGAGGTACCACATCACACCTATCAGACTGATTAACATGACAAAACAGGAAGATGATAAACGTTGGAGAACATGTGGGAGAGTTGGAACCCTAATTCATTGTTGGAGGAGCTGTGAGCTGATCCAACCATTCTGGAGAGCAATTTGGAACTATGCCCAAGGGGCTAAAAAAATGCGTATACCCTTTGACCCAGCAATATCACTTCTGGAACTCTATCCTAAAGAGATCATAGAAATGGGAAAGGGTCCCACATGTACAAAAATATTTATAGCAGCTCTCTTTGTGATGGCCAAACACTGGAAATCAAGGGGATGCCCATCAATTGGGGAATGACTGAACAAGTTGTGGTATATGAATGTAATGGAATATTATTGTGCTATGAGAAATGATGAACAGGAAGACTTTAGAGAGGCCTGGAAAGACTTATATGAACTGATGCTGAGTGAAAGGAGCAGAACCAGGAGAACTTTGTACACAGCAACAACCACAGTGTGAGGAATGTTTCTGGTAGACTTAGTACTTCATTGCAATGCAAGGACTTAAAAAATTTCCAATGGACTCAAAGCAAAATGCCTTCCACACCCAGAGGAAGAGCTGTGGAGCTGGGTCACAGATGGCAGGCCAATTTTTTTTTTGTATTATGTTTTGTTTTGTTTTGCTTTATGGTTTCTCCCATTCATTTTAATTCTCCTAGGCAACATGTATTTAATAGGAATGTACGTGTAGAACCTATATAGGATTGTATGCTGTCTGAGGGAGAGAGTGGGAAGGAAGGAGGCAATGAGGGGGAGGGAGGGGGAAAAATCTAAGATATATGGAAGTGATTATTGAACACTGAAAACAAATAAAATAATTTAATTTTTAAAAAAAAGGTGCCTTACCCATTGAGACAAGAGATTCATAGTTGCCTCTCATCACATTCTTGTAAAGTTCCTTTTGCCACTCAGACAGGTTCCCCCACTCCTGTTCTGAGAAATGGACTGCAACATCATCAAATGTGACTGGTACCTGAAATCACAAAACATACCCTCAGCACTGTCCAAATATAGAGCTGGTAAAGATACACTTGTTGGACAATTTTAGCACAAAGAATATGGCCCAGATCTGTTTGAGATTCACAATGTAAGCTAGGGGAAACTCCAATTTACAAGTAATATAGAGAATACATTTTGGGGGAGGGCTGGCTGAAAGGCTGCATAGTTTAATATCATCTCTTAGTTCTGAAATTTTATCTGAGTATGGGCATAAGGAAAAATAATTAAATATCACATCTACATTTCTAACGCACTAGTGAAACCTGACTCTTTTCAAGGTTAATCCTGAAGAGCTAGAACATGACTTATCCTGTTTCCAAGAGAAAGCCTAAAAATCAGAAAATGAGTTGATTTTCATTCCATTTACTTCATGCTGACATTACATTCCACAATACCGTAAGACCGAAAAACAATTAAATCCTAAGGAGAAAGAATTCATGATACCATCTTCCGTGCCAAAAGTTAATCACAGGTTGAAAGACGCAAGCCACAATACAACTTTATTACAAGAAAGGAAAAGCCTTCACCAAGAATTCTTTTTTTGGTCTGAATTTGTGATTTCACTGGTAAAAGGAACTCCAGATGAGGAAATTCTCTCTGCCATATAGATCATTAACTTCTTCAACTTAAAAATACTGCTTGAGAAACTGAAAGTAAAAGCGGTTAAGTGATAACCAGTATGGGCTAAGAACTGGACTTGAACCCAGGCCTTGCTGACTCTGAGGCCAGTTCTCCATTCACTATGTCTTTTTTAAATCACGTCAAAGGTTTTCCTTAAATACAAGTCTGAGAAAGCAAACCTTATCAGGCAAATAATAACTGACAGCCCCTGGAAATACATTTTAGAATTTTTTAAAAATTTCAGTGTGAATCTGAGAGTACTAATGAGTACCATTCTTTAAAAATCAAGCAAAGTTCCACTTTGATATCAAAAACTAGTCTGAAAACATAATTTTTTTTCTTGTCTATACCCATGACCATAGTGGATACACTAGAGACAGAACTAGAAAAACACAGGCTTTAGCATTTTTTTCTTAGAATCACAGAACATTACTGTAAGAAGGGTCCTTAGAAGTCAACTGGTCCACTGTCAGGGAATGTCTGTGCAGGATCTCTGATGGGTGGTTGGTTATCTAGCCTCTGTTCTTTGAGAATTTAACAACACCAGTGTAGGGATCTAGTTTTTAGAAAGTTGAACCAAAATTTGCCTTCTTTATTTCAAGTCATATTTATAAATTAATATAACTTTCACCTATTGGTCTTATCCCTCCCTTCTTAAACACAGTAAGTCTATAATCCCTTCAAATGTTTCAAACATGTCTTCCCTCCTCCAACCTAAACATACCTAATATAATAGGCAGCTAGGTGGTGCAGTGGATAGAGCACCAGCGCAGGAGTCAGGAGGACCTGAGTTCAGATTTCACCTCAGACACTTGACATTCACTAGTTGTGTGACCTTGGGCAAGTCACTTAACCCCAGTTGCCTCATCCTGGGTCATCTCCAGTTATCCTGATGAATATCTGGTTACTGGATTCAGATGGCTCTGGAGGAGAAGTAAGGCTGGTGACCTGCACAGCCCTCCCTCACTCAAAACAAAGTCAAGTGCAAGTCATGTCATAATTTCTTTGATGGCATGGTCTTCTTTGGCAACGAAGGATGAACACACCTAATATAATATGGTTTCCTGACATCTAACTATCCTAGTTACTCTCCTTTGGACATCTTCTAGTTAGTCAGTGTCCTTTCTAAAACTGGGATTCCAGAACAGAATCCAGTCCTGCAGATGAATTCTGACTTGCACAGAATGGAAATCATTTCTACACTTACCACATAAGACTTACCCACCAATGAACCTTAATGATCATTAAGAGGCTGTGGGTCTTACAGACTGAGATTGGAAGACCTGGGTTCAATTCTTGTCCTAAAAGAATACTACCCATGAAACTGCAAGCAGATCACTCTTTGTGCCCCAGACAATTTTCTAATACAATAAATTATAGAAGTTTATTGACTTACATGTATGGAGGGAATTATCACGTTGGAAGAGCATTAACTTTAAAAACAAATAGAGACTGTTTAACTCTGTTGGCTCCATATTAATCTAATGGTCAACTAAAGTTTTTAAATTCATGAACTGCTGCTAAGCCAGGGATCCTCCATCCTGATTCTTATGGATCTGATTTTGTAAAAAACAAAACCTAAGTCTAGGCCTTTACCCTCATCCCAGATAAAATTCACTTTGTTAACTTTGACTTGTGGAGATACTTGGTAACCTCGACTCTGTCATCTATCATACTGGTTTCTCCTCCAAGTTTCATGTCACATGAAGATTGAATAAGTCTGCCATCTAAGTCTTCATCCAAATCACTAATAAAAAACAATGTTGAACAGTGTCCCATAACAATCCTTTTACCCTCCCAAGCTAATGTGGAGGCATAAATCAATACATTTTGGGTATGGCTGTTCAATCAGTTATGAATCTTATTATTATTATCATCCAAACCCCACTTAACCATCTAATTAACAAGGATATTATATAACATTTCATCAAGTATTTTGTTGAAACTAAGATATACCATATCTTACAATCCCTCTCTAATCTATTAGCCTAGTTTCTCTGCCTTAACAGGAAATAAATTATTTGGATCCTGAACATCATCTAATTCTTTTACCTTTACTTAGCCAGTACCAAATTATTTTTGATAATTACTGCTTTGTTGTGTAGTTTGAGATCTGGTACTGACCGACCCCCTTTCTTCCCACTTTTTTTTCATTATTTACCTTGAGTTTCTTGACCTTTTTTGTTCTGCCACATGAATTTCATTATTCTTTTTAATATATCTATAAAGTAACGATAATCTTTTTGTAGTTTGGCATGGCAGCGAAAAAGTAAATTAATTTAGTTAGCATTTTCATTTTTATTATATTGGTTTCATCTACCCATAAGCAATTAATATTCCTCCAAATACTTAGATCTCTTTTTTTTAACTTAGAGTATTTTGTAAATGTATTCAAATAGTTTCTGTGTATATTTTGGTTAAGAAGAATCTCAATATATTCTGTATTTATTCTGAATGTTTCCCTTTACTTAGACTCCCCTTTGACCCATCCCTTTCCCTTTTCCTTGAATCATACTCAACTAAAAGGAATTTTTAGTTCAGTTCATTTGTTGTCATCTTGCCATCCAGGAAAGGTTTACCTTGGGAACTTCTCCATTGCTGCCTGGGGGGAGTCGAAGAATCCAGAAATTCCTATTTTTCAGCAAGTTTTCCATATTCTCTAACCTTCTCTGCAATAAGCCATACTCCTGGAGCAAGGTCCCCAGCACAACCCATTTGCTCTCTAGGTGGTTTGCAAATTCCACAGCTGTCTTTTCACAGTCAGTCAGCTTTTTCTCAGCTGTCCCCGTCCGCCCCTCCAGGGTGAGTAACCTCATGGCCTGGGCTTCCACTTTCCTCTCCACTGCTTGGATGGCAGCCCATATTGCCAAGCGGGATATTTCAGCAGTCTGAAGTGGAGTTTCCTTCTGAGAGGCAGCAGAGGTCTGAAAGGGTGTGTCCTTTTGGGAAACTGGGCTCTGCAGCAGGGTCTCCATCTCAGCTTCAGGAACGGTAGGGGAAAGGAGCAGGGTTTCTTTCTCGGGAATTTCAGGGGAATGGAGTGGGATTTCTTGATAATGAACAGGATGGGACCGAAATAAGACTTCTTGTTCAGAAGCAGCTAGGGGTGGACACTGAGTTTCAGGCTGGAGAACAGGAGGATGTTGGAAAGTGACCTCTTGCTCAGGAGAAGCAAGAGTTGGGAGTGAAATTTCCCTTTGGGAAACAGGGTGCAATCGTCCAGGAGTCACTTTCTCAGGAATGATGCGGGGCAGGGCTTCTTTCTGGGGAATGGCAGGGAAGTGTGATGAAGCTTCTTTAGGGGAAAGAGCAGAGTACTGGGACAGAGCTTCTTGGAGGGGTCCAGCAGGTGAATGAGGGAGAGTTTCTCGCTGAGGAACACTGGAGAATGCCAAAGGTGATGGTCGCCGTGTCTCCATGTCTAGATCCTGAACCTGTTTGTAAGGAAAGAAATGAAAAGACAGGACTGAGACTTGTATTCCCTATATGGCAATCAAATTAGGGTCAAAAGATTATTAATCACATTACAGAGGTGCAGGTTTGATAAGCACAAAGATAAGTCCTATAGACAGAATTAAATCTTGTGGCTATTTTCATCATGAATATGCTCTACAGGAGGCTGTAACCGTTTGTTATCTCTGAGCTTAATATAAATGATAATAGTATAATGATAATGTTATCTTGAATTTATATACAGCATCATACTTTCAAAGTGCTTTTACATTTATGCTCTTACTTTAACCTTAATCCTATGAAGTAGGTAAAGAGGGCATGTAATCTATATTTTAAAGAAAAGGAAACTGAAGAACAAGAAACATGGCAAATCAGTGTTAGGGCTGGGACTAGAAACCTGGTCTCCTAAATTCCAGGGCTATTTCCACTACATCCAGATATATATTAAGGCATTTATGGGACCTTCCTCTAGCATTTCCCAATGGAATAAGGACTATGTGTATAAGGACTTCCTTAGCGTAGGCAACTCCCTGTGAGAAACTTCCTCTACCCCTGCAGGTTGGCTTCTTTTCTAGGACTGACAGTCTTAAAGAGTTGCCACAGGACTGAGCTCAGTGACTTACCCAGGGTTACAGAGCCAAAGTCAGAGGCAAGACTTCATCCTACATCTTCTTAGCTCTAAGATTTGCTCTCTATTTACTATGTGATGATACCTATCAATATTTCCTAGAAATGGCACACAGTCTTTTTTTTCCTTTCAAATATCCCAAAATAAAATGTTTAAGTTTCTAAGTAAATTTTTTTCACTAATGGTTGCCATGTTGAATTGGATATGTTTATCTAGTACCTTTCATAAAGATAATTCAAATTCATATAGCATGTTCACTCTCCTGAGAAAAATCCTGAGAAAAGTAGCACAAGGGTCATTACCCTCATTTCATAGATAAGGCAACTGAAACTTAGAGATAATGAAGTACTAGCCCAGAGCCATGGGACTAGTCTGTTCCAGAGCCTGGGTTCAAACCTTCATCCCAAGTCTATCACACCTTCTACTATATATCATACTATTTCCTACAGACTCACAGGGTTAGATGGGGGTCTTTGGGCATTCAGCCCAGTCTCCTGCTTCTAGGTAGGAGAGTCATTAACATACACTCAAAAGATGAGTATCAATTTCAAGATATTATAGTTACTGAGAAGAGAGGATAGTCTATGACTGAAAAACAACAGGATTCTTCCAACTAGTGGATGATCTAAGTCTGATTGTGGCACTAGATAATGCTGCAAGTATCCCAGTGAAGGTTACGGACACAGGGTCAAGGACTGGAATGGAAAAATCAAATAGAATCATTCTACTACTTGTTTCTAGATCAGTTAAAAGACATAAAAGAACAAAGGCTAAAAATTAAGTTGTCAGGATAATCTGTGAATTTAATATATTTGTACTCAAGCTGTTCTGAATAATAACTCGACTTTATCTAAATAGAAAGAAGTCTAGTATCTTTAGGGAAAGAAAGCTCATAAACTACTGGATTACTAATGTTTCAACGATGTAGATAGTCAATATCTTAGACTAGATCTAAATCTCTCTCGCTACAGTTTTTCTCCACTTCCTCTTACTTGGTCCTTCATGGACAGGGAGAAAAGCTATCCAATATGTTCAATCAGTAAAAATAAATCTTCATGATTACTAAAATCTTGAAATAATTACAATTCTTTTAGACATTCATTAAAAGTTCCTCTGGACCATTTCTAAGTCTGCCACAGCTATTCAATCATGCATTCATTCATTTCCTCTTTCAAATAAAAGTGAGATGAGATAGTTTAGCTCATAATGTGACAGAGAACCTATGGTTTGAATCCCTGGAGTAATATTTAGAATATGTCTAGGAATCAGAAGACCTCTGTTCTACACAGGGCTCTAGTTCTAATATCATGAAAATCTCTTAAGTATCCATTAAGTCTCAATTAGATCCTTAGCACAGAGCTACAAAGGAGACCCTGCCCTCAAGGAATTCACAAGCTAGTACCAAAGAAGGTAAGGGTATGTATGGTGTAGCAGAAAAAGCTTTGGTACTGGTATCCAGGGCCCCAGGTATGAATCTCACTTTTCCTATTTACTATCTTTAGTGACTCTAGAAACTGAACAAATCACTTAGCCTCACTAAAGAGGGAGTAGGATTAGATCATTTTTGAGGACTCCTTCAACTCCTATGGGACTTGGCCTCATAAGACCCTGACTAACGGGATGAACTTTACTATTATACCATATCACCTCTCAAGAAGTGAAAACAGAGCTTAATTGTGGTCCTTTTCACAGAGCAGAAAATAAGACATAAGGCATGTGATTAATTCTCAGTAAGTTCACACGTTTTTTCAGTTTAGTGAGTCTACCAATAACTAGAGAAATGGATGCAATTCAGGGGCCAAGTCAGTCTATGGAAAAATCAGGAGTTTAACTAGTATAGCCTCTATCTCTTTAAAATGTGGCTGCAATCTAGTAAATAGAGCCTGAAGGCCAGGAACTTTCTGCCTCCAGGGCTGGTCTGAAGAATAAAGATTTTTTTTTCCTTCTGTTCTCCATCTCTAGACAGATCTCTACTGTCCTCTTATGGGTTTACAGAACTTTATGTGAATCCAGAGGCAAAAGAAGAAAGTTTCTTTAAAAACAAAACCAAACACAAAGTGCTCTTGCTAGGATTTCCTCACCAGTCCTAGTAGCCTGTGATCTAATCTGACCCGGACTAGATGGCTTCAGAGGTCCCTTCCAACTCTGATATCCTGTGGTTCTGTGAGGCAAAAAAAATAAATAAAACTTTTTAGAAGTTAAAAAAAAAGCTAGAGTGATCCATCAATCCCTTTAATTCCTAGAATACTCAAATGCACCAGCGTCAATTCTGAAACTGTAATTTTACAGGCAGTTATCCTGTTCCACCTCTTGAAATCTTACAGTCTTACGGTTTTCTCATTCATTGTTTCCTTCTCTTCTCTGTGGTTTGAGTTTCCCAGAACTGTGATCACAGTAACAGAAGAAAAATCGGTCTCTTTTTTGGTCTTCCATGTACGTGAGGGGTTGGGAAAGGCTGCCCCTTTACCAACAATTTAACACAAGGGATCGTTCTTTTTGAGGTCACAGATGCTGGTAGGAGGATCTTAGGAAGTGGGGGGTTATTTCTTTGTCACCCTCGAGCCGCTGTCGCCCAGATACCTGCTCAGAGGAAGGGCATGGGGCTGGGCATCCCCTCCTGGGCAGCAGCTTGCCCTCTGGCCTCCCATCACTCAGGGGCCCCGAGTCTGGCGTGGGAGCCGACGGGGGGCTAGGGGGCGCCGTGCTGCTGCTGCCCCCGGCCTCTCCTCCCTGGGGATGGAGACCCGGGTCCGGGCCATCCCTGAATGGGGGGCCCTTCCCGCCCGTCCGGAGGGAGCCCGCAGTGCAGGAGACTCTCCTCTGCCCTCCCTACGCCCCGAGAGGCAGGGATTTCTCCACAAGTAGGCAGGGAGCCACGGATGACTGGCCGCATGACCTTGGGGCAGGCTGTTCCCTCTCCCTCCCCGAACTGGGGCATGTGTGCCTCGATAGCCAGTCTGAGAAATGGGGAGAGCGGGAGGCTCCCCCCGGGGGGCCAAAACGAGCCGGCTCCCCGGGGGCTCGGGTCCGGCGTGACAAGCCGCCGCGCCCGGCTCCTGCGGGCCGGGGGGGATGTCCGCAGCCCGGAGAGGCCGCGACGTTCCTGGCTCGGGTCCCCCGGGGGTGGGGGGACGGGCTCCGGCCGGCCCCCCTGCCCCCGATGGCTGCGCCCGACCCCCCCCGCCCCCGCCCGCTCCCCGGCTGGGCCCGCGCGGGGCACTTCTCACCGGAGCAGGCGCCGCCTCGGCCATGGCCCTCGGTCTCGCTCCCAGGCCCCGGGGAGGCTGCGGCGCGGAGGGCTCCGGGGCGTCCGGCCCTTCCCCGTCCCCTCCTCCTCTGCTCCCGCCCGCCCCGCTCCGCGCACGGGACCCGCGGGGGCTGGGGCCCCCGGGCCGGGCCGCGCCGCGCTCTCTGGACGCAGGGGCCGGGCCGCGCCGTCAGCGCGGAGGGCGCCGAGCCAGCGGAGCCCCGGAGCCAGGCGGCGGCCGGGCAGGGGCCGGAGGGGGAGCCGAGCGGAGCCCCCGGAGCGCCGGCCCGGAGCTGGGCCGCCCCCGCCTCCGCAGCCGCTGCGGCCCGGGCCCCACGCTCAGCCCAGCCCCGGCTCGGCGGGCTCGGGCTCCGGCTCCGGCTCCGGCTCCGGCTCGGGCTCGGGCTCCGCGCGACGCTCTCGCCCCAGCGCCCGTTCAGCAGGGGAGCTGCACCGCAGCTGCCATGTTGATACAAACTGCATCCTGGGAGGCATGTCCCTCTCCGGCCGCTTAAAGAGAAACGCGCCGAGGCTCCGCCGAGCTCGCGCCAACCCGGACAGCTCCATCTACAGCTGGTAGGAGCGAACAGTGCAGGCAGCGGCGGGCGCGCGCCGCGCGGACACGCCCCGGGCGGGCGGGCGAGCCGGGCGGGCGAGCCGGGCGGGCGGGCGGGCGAGCCGGGCGGGCGGGCGGGCGAGCGAGCCGGGCGGCATCCTTGCACGCCGGCCGCCGCCGTGCTGAGCTCGGGGCTGACCCGCGGCTCACCTGCCTCCTCTCCGGCCACCCGGGACGGGAAAAAGCGATGAAAGCGCTTGCTCCTGGCCACCCAAGGACCACGCAGACCCCGGCACTTCTCCTTGGCGCCTGGCTCTCCAAAGAGCGGAGAAGCTCGGTCGGACCCCTCTGGCATCCCCAACAAGTGGCCAGCGAGCCTCCACTCGGGATGGGGAGCTCACTGTAACTTGTGTGTGGCAGGCACCCTTTTGACAATCTAATGAAACTCGTAGATCCCCTCTCAGAGTTTTTAAATGCACCAAATAAAATACATAAGACTATGAAGGACAATTATATTGAGGCATTACATATATGTATATGTACATGTGTACAGATATATATCCACACCTGTCAATATCTGTCTTTATATCTGTCAATCTAATCTATGTATAGGTATGCAGATGTGTATCGATGGAGATACATGGGGGGGGTACCCCAGGTGAAGAACTCAGCTTCTGGGAAGTTTATGAAACAAATGAGGCAGTGCCTGCCAGCTGTCAAGCAAGCTATTCCCAAACCTTCACCAAGCAGACGTTTGCCTCATTACCCCCTTACCAAGATTCTAATGAGCAAGCCCGCTCTTCTGCACCCTGCTCCCAGGGCTCTTGGTTCTCCCTTCTGGGCCCAGAGAGAAGGAGTTTGATTAACCCTTCCCTTAGATAACCCTTTAAATACTTGACATCAGGTCTGCAATCCGATTCAGTCAGAATTTGTCATGAGCCGGCAGCAAGGTGTAGCGTTCATGACTGAGGATGCAAAGATTAAAGAAAGGACTGACCTTCTCCTCAAATAGCTTATATTCTTCTTCTGACAATCCTTTTTTCTTGGGTGTTTGGGTAGGAGTGGAACAACCTGAAGTTCCAGCAGGGGCTTTTCTGTTGAAACAGTCTCCAGTTACCTCCTTACCCCTGGTCATCCTCCTCTGGACAAGCTCTTGCTTGTTATCAATGGTCTTAAAATGTGGTGCCCAGAACAGAATACAGTAGTCCCCATGTAGGGTGACTGGGAGAAGGGGGACTGTCACATTCTTCATTCACTCAACAAGCCTTTTTAAAACGTTTACTGTGGATTGTGCTAGGTATAACTATAGGGATAGGGACCTGGACCTGTAATTCCTTTCAGTATCAGGAATTTACAGGTGAGGAAACTCCCTCTACCAATGCTGGTCACTCTTTACTTGCGATTTAGAGGCTTATCCAGGGGCTGCCTGGAGCCACACTGGGCCAAGGTAGAGGTGAGTCACATCGCTATCCACTACCAATGGAATACAAAGACAAACTTGAAAGAGTGTGTGACTTCAAAAAACATGGGAAAAAAACAAGCATATCTCTATGTCTATAGAAAATAAACAAAAAGTTATTCCGTGCAAGAGGCACTGGCAGCTGAAGGAACCAGAACTTGGGTGTTAGTCCTTCGTTGCCAAAGAGAAATAATGACATGACTTGCCCTTGACTCTGTTTTGAGTGAGAGGGCTGCGCAGGTCACCAGCCTCACTTTCTCCTCCAGAGCCATCTGAATCCAGGATGACTGGAGATGACCCACAATGAGGCAGTTGGGGTTAAGTGACTTGCCCAAGGTCACACATCTAGTGAGTGTCAAGTATCTGAGGTGAGATTTGAACTCAAGGTCCTCCTGAGTCCTGCACTGGTGTTTTATCTACTGGACCACCTAGCTGCCCTGAAGGAATCAGAAAAAAAGCCTCACAGAGGAAGTGAGCTGAGCTTCGAAGCAATTGTGTGGGACATTCTAATTTAGACACTATCTCATTCTTAATGCAGTATATGATCTAGTGAGCTCTTTTATCACTCCTATCACACTTTTGAGTCATTATGTCTGCATCCTGCTAAATAATAGTACTCATCTCCCAGGGTTGTTGAGAGGATCAAATGAGATAACTGTAAAATGCTTAGCAAATGCTATATAAATGTTAGCTATCATTATCATCAATACAGTCTAGGGGAGGAGAGAAAGATGGGGAAGGGAAGATAGTTAATATTCTAGTTCAATTTTTTGTTGCAATTTTATGGATGTCTTTTGTTTTTATATCACATTTATTTCTGAATAAAGTTCTTTCCCCCACCCATGGAGACTTCCTTTGTAGCAAAGATTTTTTAAAAAGAAAACAATTCAGCAAAAACAATCAGCATATTGACTGACTATATATATGTATACATAAATATGTGTGTGTGTGTGTGTGTGTATAAAATATGAAGAGATGAGGAAGGTAATTTGGGATTCAGAGGGCAATTTAAAGTCATTCTACCAGAGTAGGTTTGGGTGGCTTGTCACCTTAGAGGCAGAGAGAGCATTACAATGGCAGAATGGCACCTGGCAGACTGGAAAGGAGAGAGAATGACAAAGCATAAGGACATAAAAACAAATAGCTGGTAATATACCTCAGCTTGGATGCCAGCTTCCTCAGTATTCCATTCCCAGTGACTTTGGAGTGGCAAAATAGATTTGAAATTTGAAATATATACATATGTGTGTACATACACACATACATATATAATTCAGATATATTTTTCTCCTTCTTTATACTTCCCAGCACTTAACCCAGTGCCTAGGACATGAAAAGCATTTAATAAATGCTCATTGCTGATGATTTTCATATATGTGTGTATATGATTTTATGAAATATATCTCTAAGTCCTTGAGGCAAATCTTGTATTTTCCACTTACTCATAAGAAACTCCTTGCCTCTTTAGGCAGTAGAGCCTCTTTGTGAGGTTTTCTGGCAATGAATTTTCATTTCTCTCTCCTATAGATGTCCTCTGAGGACAATCTAGGGAGAATATTTCAATAGTTTTGGGGTTTTTTTTTTAAAGTACATTATCAGATTCTCATTTCTAGGCTGGAAAAGTAAGTCTCAAAATTTCTCCATACCCTACACAAGAAGAGTTCTGATTTGAAAGAAATGACCTCTGAGGTCCGTTCCAGCACTAAAACTGTAATTCCTTTGTCCTATGGAGTTAAGTTCTGTCCAAGAAAGAGAAGATTTTTTTTTTTCTGCTTGGAAATGCAGGCTAAGAAATGTACTTTCCCCTCTTTAGTCTAGTCTTAGTCACCTCTCTCTTCTCAGCTCTTTCCTCTACTGAATTTGGTCAGCCAGCTACAGAAAAAGGTCACACTATGCATTGGAACCACTACAGGCAATTAGTGGGCCTCTGGGGATTTGCCTGGGTCTTATCAGAAGTCAAGGATTGATTGGTTGTTGTCCTTCGTTCTCAAAGAGGACCCAAATGACATCACTATGATAAAATCAAGTTTCCCTGTGTCCAACTGTAGCTGATCAGACCAATATGAGCTTGGAATGCTCTACCACAGATTGGGCACAGATGATCCGTGTGAACATTTGGGGTGGATACTCCAAATTTGCACATTCTACATTGCCTTTGAGCTGTTTCAATTCTGCTTTACTCATAGAGCACAGCACTCTTTCTGATGTGGGCATGCCATGCTGAGCAGTACTGGGCCACTGTCTCCCATGTCACACAATCACTTCCAAAGTTCTTGAGAGACATCTTGATAGTGTCCTTGTATCGCCTCTTCTGACTACCATGTGATCATCTGCCCCATGCAAGTTCTCCATAAAATAGTCTTTGGTAAGCATATGTTTTACATTCAAACAACATGGCCAGCCCATCAGAGCTGCACTCTGTAATGCATAGTTGAATGGTTGGCAGTTTAGTTCAAGTAAGGACCTCAGTGTCTGGTACCTTATCGTGCCAGGTGATCCTCAGAATCTTCCTAAGACAGTTCAAATGAAAGCGATTCAGTTTCCTGGGATGGCACAGGTAGACTGTCCATGTTTCACAGGCATTCAGCAATGAGGTCAGTTTAGTTTTATAGTCAGTCCAATACCTCTTCTCTCCCATGCTTTCCTTTGGAGCCTCCCAAGCACTGAACTAGCTCTGGCAATGCATGCATCAACCTCACTGTCAATATGTACATCCCTGGACAGTATACTACCAAGGTAAGTGAACTTATCCACAGCAATCAGAACTTCTCCATTTGCTGTAACTAATGGTTCCATATATGGATGGTGTGGTGGTGACTAATGGAACATCTGTGTTTTCTTGGTGTTAATTATTAGGCCAAAATTAGCATAGGCAGCAGAGAATTGATCCATACTTTGTTACATCTCAGCTTCAGAGACTGTATTGAGTCCACAATCATCTGCAAACAGAAAATCATGCACCAACACTCCCTCCACTTTGGTCTTGACTTGTAGCCTTTTCAGATTGAAGAACTTACTATCAGTATCATAGCTGACCTTGATGCCATGTTCATCCTCATTGAAAGCTTTTGACAACATGGCTGAAAACATATGCTAAAGGGGGCAGAGCCAAGTTGGCGGAGTAGAAAGATACACATATGCAGGTTCTCCCCACATCACCCATAAAATACCTATAGAGAGGGACCCTCAACAAATTTTGGAGCAGCAGAAGTGGAGAACAACAGGAGGAGATTTCCAGCCCAGGGTGACGTGGAAAGCCCATGAGAAACATCTGTTGCACCAGACACAGAGCGGAGCTCAGCCCAGCCCAGCCTTGACCATGCTGCACTGTGTGGCTCTGGGAGGAGGACACTTCGGGGATGGAATCCCCAGCCCCAGCAGCAGCGGTTTGCAGATCCCTCAACCCACAGGCACCAAAGGTCAGTGACAGGGTTTTTTCAGCTGACCAGGAAGGGAGAAGGGCCTTCCCATAGCTCCAGCCTCAGGCAGCGGCCCCACAGGCCACATAAGGCAGTTCCCACAGCAGCCCGCATCCATTGTTGGATCGTAAAAACCCTGGGGGCACTGAGGAGCTGATTATTACCTAAGCCCTGTGTAGAGGCCCTGAGGGAGCTGATCTTTATCTCACACTGAATGGCTGTGGAACTGGAGGCCAGGTGGCTGTGGAGAGGAAACTGCTAAGATTCTGGGCACAAAAATCTCTTTCTGCTCCCAGACCAGTGTACACACTTGATTGTGCCACTTTGAAGGAACTGAGATCTTACAGATCCCCAGAGTATACCCTACTCTTGACAAAGGACCCAAAAGTTAAGTAACTGGTTGGGAAAATGCCCCAAAAAAGGGGAAAAAAATAAGACTATAAACGGTTACTTTCTTGGTGAACAGATATCTTCTCCCATCCTTTTGGATGAGGAAGAACAATGCTTACCATCAGGGAAAGACATAAAAGTCAAGGCTTCCATATCCCAAACATCCAAAATAAATATTCAATGGTCTCAGGCCATGGAAGAACTCAAAAAGGATTTTGAAAATCAAGTAAGAAAGGTGGAGGAAAAATTGGGAAGAGAAATGAGAGAGATGCAAGAAAAGCGGGTCAACAACTTGCTAAAGGAGACCCAAAAAAATGCTGAAGAAAATAACACCTTTAAAAATAGGCTAACTCAAATGGCAAAAGAGGTTCAAAAAGCCAATGAGGAGAAGAATGCTTTAAAAAGCAGAATTAACCAAATGGAAAAGGAGGTTCAAAAGCTCACTGAAGAAAATAGTTCTTTAAAAATTAGAATGGAACAGATGGAGGCTAATGACTTTATGAGAAACTAAGAAATCACAAAACAAAACCAAAAGAATGAAAAAATGGAAGATAATGTGAAATATATCACCGGAAAAAAAACTGACCTGGAAAATAGATCCAGGAGACACAATTTAAAAATTATGGGACTACCTGAAAGCCATGATCCAAAACAGAGCCTAGACATCATCTTTCATGAAATTATCAAGGAAAACTGCCCTGATATTCTAGAACCAGGGGGCAAAATAAATATTGAAAGAATCCACTGACCACCTCCTGAAAGAGATCCAAAAAAAGAAACTCCTAGGAACATTGTGGCCAAATTCCAATGTTCCCAGGTCAAGGAGAAAATATTGCAAGCAGCTAGAAAGAAACAATTCAAGTATTGTGGAAATATAATCAAGATAACACAACATCTTGCAGCTTCTACATTAAAGGATCGAAGGGCATGGAATAGGATATTCCAGAAGTCAAAGGAACTAGGAGTAAAACCAAGAATCACCTACCCAACAAAACTGAGTATCCTTCAGGGGAAAAAAATTGTCTTTCAATGAAATAGAGGACTTTCAAGCATTCTTAATGAAAAGACCAGAGCTGAAAAGAAAATTTGACTGTCAAACACAAGAATCAAGAGAAGCATGAAAAGGTAAATAGCAAAGAGAAATCATAAGAGACTTACTAAAGTTGAACTGTTTACATTCTACATGGAAAGACAATATTTGTAACTTTTGAAACTTTTTTCAGTATCTGGGTAGTTGGTGGGATTACACACACACACACACACACACATACTCACACACACATAGAGAGAGACAGAGAGCACAGGGTGAATTGAATAGGATGGGATCATATCTTTAAAAAATGAAATTAAGGGGTGAGAGAGAAATATATTGGGAGGAGAAAGGGAGAAATAGAATGGGGCAAATTATCTCTCATGAAAGAGGCAAGCAAAAGACTTTTCAGTGGAGGGAAAAAGGGGGGAGGTGAGAGAAAAAACATGAAGATTATTACTCTCATCACATTTAACTAAAGGAAGGAATAAAATGCACACTCATTTTGGTATGAAAACCTATCTTACAATACAGGAAAGTGGGGGAGAAGGGGATAAGCAGGGGGGGGGAGGATGGAAGGGAGGGCAGTGGGAGGAGGGAGCAATTTGAATTCAACACTCTTGGGGAGGGACAGCATCAAAAGAGAGAATAGAAGCAATGGGGGGCAGGATAGGATGGAGGGAAATATAGTTAGTCTTACACAACACGACTATTATGAAAGTCATTTGCAAAACTATACAGATATGGCCTATATTGAATTGCTTGCCTTCCCAAAGGGGATGGGTGGGGAGGGAGGGAGGAAGAGAAGTTGGAAGTCAAAGTTTTAGGAACAGCTGTTGAGTATTGTTCTTGTATACAACTAGAAAATAAGAAATACAGGTAATGAGGTATAGAAAGTTATCTTGCCCCACAGGACAAAAGAGAAGATGGGGATAAGGGAAGGGAAGGATGTTAGAAGGGAGGGCAGATTGATGATAGGAGTAATTAGAATGCTTGGTGTTTTGGGGTGGGGGAAGGGGAGAAATGGGGAGAAAATTTGGAACCCAAAATTTTGTGGAAATGAATGTTGAAAACTTAAATAAATAAATTTAAATACAAAAAAATATGCTAAAATCATGGAAGCAAGCACACAGCTCTGTTTCACTCTTTTGGTGACTGGGAAGGCATGAGAGCATTGTCCACTATCCAGAACCTGGGCAAGCATGCCATCATGAAATTGATGAACAAACTGATGAACTTCTCTGGGCAGCCAAATTTTGACATAATTTTCCATAAGCCCTCATGACTAACAGTATCAAAGGCCTTGGTCAGATCTACAGATGTTGTGTAGAAGTCAAGAATAGGTCATCATGAAAGTTGTGGCTAGCCCATATTGACCCATCTTGCCAAAGGTAAGAAAGAGTGCATGAAAGGACTGGTTAGTTTTCAAAAGTCAGATGCTCTACCATAAGCTTTTTTTTTTTAAATTAAATTTTTTTCAATTAAAAAAAATCTACTTATCTTCCCTGTTTGAGCACCCACATATGTGTATGTACAACACACACACATATACACACATCAAGAACAAAATTATTGTAGCAACTATGCAGTCAAGTAAAACAAATTCCCACACTGGTCACATTAAAAAATGTACATCTCATTCAACATCTATTTTCTGTCAGAGGGTGGTCTATCAAAAGCTTTTGAAAATACCTTCATAACTTAAGAACTCTAATCAATGTAATGATCTACCAAGGAACTTCTAGAGAACTCATGATGAAACATGCTCCTGACAAGGAGGTGATAAGACTTATAGTGGAGACACATATTTTTTTGGATGTGGCCAATGAAGGAATTTGTTCTGCGTCTTTGTTACGTGTAGACTTTTATTTTTCTTTCTTTTTCAATTGGGAAGGGAGGAGTGGGAGGAGGAGAAAATAAATTTTTGTCCATTGCAAAAAAGTAATTTAATTTTTAAAAAATATTCCCCCAAAATAAAAAATTAAGATACTCCTAAGAGAGAAAGTCCCAGTCCTAAAGAAGGGCAATGACAAAGAATGTTCAAATTACTGAACAAGTGCATTCATTTCACATGCTAGTAATGTTATGCTTAAGATTCTGCAAGCTAAGCTTTAGCAGTATGTGAACCAAGAATTATCAGAAGTGCAAGATGATTTTCAAAGAGGAAAGGAACTAAAGACCAAATTGCTGCATTATGGATAAAGCAAGGGAGTTCCAGAAAAAGCACCTACTTTTCCTTCATTTGCATTTAACTGAGGCAAAACCTTAACCCAAAGGAGTGAATCTTTCATTGGATTGATCACAGGATGTAGAGCAGCGATTGCATAAATAGCTCAAATGTCCTGTCTTCTATAAAGTTTTTCCAAGCTACCCTATCCACTTGTAATCTCTTCCAATACTACTCTTCCAGTCATACTTATCTAACTTTTATTTATCCTTTCTTATACTTATATCTTATACCCCAAGAAGAATGTAAGTTCTCTCAGGGTAGAGCTGAATCTGTAGTTGGGAGCTAAGTGCCCTGTTGCACTTGTCCACATTCCTATAGTACTTTGTGATTCACAGAGGGCTTCATATATGCCATCGTTTATTTCTCCGGATAACCAAGTGAGTTGGTGTGGTTGTTCAGTCATTTCAGTTGTATCTGACTCTTCATGACTCCGTTTGGGATTTTCTGGGCAAAGATACTGGAGGGATCTGTCATTTCCTT
Organism: Notamacropus eugenii; assembly: GCF_028372415.1. Lineage (NCBI taxonomy): Eukaryota > Metazoa > Chordata > Mammalia > Diprotodontia > Macropodidae > Notamacropus > Notamacropus eugenii. The sequence continues at coordinate 97,586,205 of NC_092874.1, read as the reverse complement.
CTTCAGTTCATTTTACAGATGAGAAAACTTAGACAAACAGAGTTAAGTTAAGTTCATGGTCATATGGCTAGGAAGTGTCTGAGGCCGGATCCGAATTCAGGTTTTCCTAACTCCAGCTCCAGTGTTCTATCCCCTCATCATCTAGCTGCCCCAGTGAGAAAAGTAATGCAAACTTTATTCATTCTTCACATTTTATTATTGAGGAAACAAAGGCCCAGAAAGGTAAAGTCAGCTGCTCAGAGCAACACACTTAGTAAGTGGTTGAGCTGGGACATAAGTCCTGGTTTTGTGACTCCAAAGTCAGTGCCCTTTCCATTGCAAAAACTGCCTCCATGGGGAAAGAAGGCTAGAAGGTCAAGGATCCAAACGCTCCAATAATTGGCAAAACTTTGAACACATGCTCTTTTAATGACACTGTAAAATTCTGATTTTCCTCTTCTTCCCCTCTTCTCCTCTTTTTATACATCTAGTAGAAATTTTCCTTAAGGCATCCCAAAGCATGGTCCTCAAGAAGGCACCCTATTAACTGGAATATTAAGACAAGGTCTACATTTTTATCTCAGGTATAAATGAATGATTATACACTCTGGATCATCAATAAAAAACAATCATCACCTCCCAACTTGGATTTTTAAAAGCAGCATTATTTCCCCTTTGTTTTATTAAGTTTGTATGCATGACAGTGAGCCAAAAAAGTATGAGTAAAGTGGTCCAGGGAGTCATTTATTCTCCAAATGGATTCAAAAAATTAAAAATTGGAGTCACTGTTCAAATGCTCTATCTGCAATTGCCTATCCTGATTCCTTTGCACTCACACCCCAGGACTCAATTAACTTTGTTGCCTCTTTGGTCGCTCCCCAAACTCTCTTTTCCCTCCTGCCTCCCTCCCTAATAGCTTGTACCATCTTGCTCCAAGGACCCATGAAGTCTTTGGCTAAGATTGTACATCATCTTCTGTGTATAGATATACATTGTGTATGGAGCATATATATGAATATATTCATCTATAAATATATACACATAGTACATGTGTATGCATGCATGTATGTTTGTGTACATGTTACATGTATGTGTCCTACATTATACACACATACATATAGATAAAGATTACATGCAAATAGAAAGGCAGCATGGTGTAGTGGTTAGAGAATTGGCTTCAAAGTCAAGAAGACCTAAGGTCAAGGCCTACCCTAGCACATGCTGGCTGTATAACCCTGAGCAAATGACTTAACTTCTCAGTGCTCTAGGAAACTCTCTGTAAGACTCTGTCTTGCAGAGAGGGTGCTAATCTGCATTGGTAAAAGGCATTCCCTCCCTTGGGAGTTCCTCATACTATCGAAATCACAGGATTTGTCCCTGTCCCATATATGTATTTAAATCAAGTAGCCCTTCAAGAGACACAGAATTGTGGGCTACTTGAGAGCAGGCATTGTCTTATTTTTCACTTGTATCTCTAGTGCACAGGGCTTTGCATATGGCAAGTGCTTAGTACTTTTTTTCATTCGTTTACTCATGTACATAAGCCTAATCTTGAGAGCTATGTCAATGGAGGGCAAACTCTGGATGGTCCTACCAACCCAGAAAGGCTTTGATTATGGGCTCCTGGACAGATTCTATCTGTCATTCAAGAATTGGCCTAAGTTTGGAGAGGCTTATCACCAGCTTGACCACAGTTAGATCCATTTTTTGGCCACCATATCTTATTCTAACCTTAACAAAAACCAAATAAAAAGGAAATTTCCATATGCAGAGAATAGAAAAATAATATTGTTCATAAAACTTCAGTTCTCTATGATGTGTGAAATTTCAGTCATTTTCAATCCTATCTGACTCCTCATGACCCTATTTGGGGTTTTCTTGGCAGAGATACAGGAGTGGTTTGCCATTTCCTTCTCCACTCCTTTTACAGATGAGGAAATTGAAGTAAACAAATGTTAAATGACTTACCCAGGGTAACAAAGCTAGTAAGTGTGTGAGGCCGGATTTGAACTCAGGAAGATGATTCCTTCTGACTCCAGGTTTGGTACTCTATCTGCTGCACCCCCTAACTGCCTTCCTGCTTCTATTATGTACAAGTTTACTTTTCTTTGTAAGTATATAGTTATATTCAACCTGTAGCTTTCAAAGCTGGCTTTGCTTGTCTGTGCTGTTTTCTGACCTTCCTTCTGTTCTTTTCTCTGTATTTAAAAAAAAATGCTTTGATGCCCTTTTTTATTTTGCCACTCTATTTCTATCTTCCTTGTTCTCTCACCCTAATCTCCTCATTGGAAAAAAGGGAAAATAAAACCCTTAAAACTAATATGCATAGTCAAGCAAGATTTCTACCTTGGCCTCCATAGTAACCCTGCACTCTGCCACAGAACAAAAAGACCTCTGGGTCAGTCCACAGCCTCGATGCACCAGCCATGCTGACGAAATCATGTTTTTTCCAGTATATATGTCTGTGTGCCCAGGTACATATGTATGTAACCTATTTGCAGCTTTTATGTGGGTCTGGCTAAAATGGTTCAACCTGCAGCTTCTTAGGGCTGGGTACAATCAGAGAGACCTGGTTCAACTCACTTGACAAAGGAGAAACATGAAACTAAAAGTTTATGTGACTCCCAAGATCACACTGCTTGGTATTGGAAAAGATTAGAATCCAGGGCTCCCGACTTTCAATCCAATATTCTTTCCATGCTGCCACATGGCTTATGTTAAGACTGAACAGGGAATAGGTCTTGCTTTCATTTCACACCCACCCACACACACACTTGAACTCTTTGGCGAGGATAGTACATCTTCTGTGGGTGTCCCTCAGAATGAATACCAGTCCTTCTAGAAGACAGAGATAGAAAGAGTGGCTGGAACTATTGCAGCAGAAGGTACGACACATGTCTAAAGGAGAGGTATAAAGGTTCATATAAAAGAACTGGGAAAAATTTAAGAAAGATAAGAGTTTTCCCCAAACTACTTAATTTTTAAAAGGATAGGGGAGAGGCAGGATGGGGAGGGAGGTGGGAAACTCACTTTTCCTTTTTTTCCCTAGGTTTTTCAATGTCTAAACATGTCAATCAAGCATGACTATTTCATGAGCTAATCAACTTAAGACACACAATTTTCAAGTCCCCAAATAACAAAAAGCATTTGATTGGGTAGAGTGAAAAATGTCTTTAAAGGTGGTCTTCTAACAAGGTGTCTGATTCCTCTGCATACGCAATACAAAACCATCCTAGGGTCTTTGAAAAATGCAACGAGAGATAATGTTGTTTAACCACCCTTTGATGAATAATATTAAGCAAGGTCTTAAAACAGAGAGGTTAAGTCACCAAAAGGGTTCATCACTGTTACAGATAAAAGTCTAGGCTATATAGGACTGAGGGCCTTCAGTTGCTCCTAGTCATAGAGGACATTGACTACATCAGGGCCTGAACTCTGCAGAGCTTTCAAATTAGATCCATAAGCATCCATGAGTTCAGCCTAACTATCTACTTAGGAAAAAGCAAGTGGATAAAGAATGCCCGGTGTCCAGACTAGAACATGCACTTGGATAGAAAACCTAGAGCAAACCTCCACAGATGAATGAGGAGATGGGCCTAAGATTTAAGGCAAAGAAGAGAATAGAATTTCACTTGGAAAATAACATAGCCTTTTTAATGACCCCAAGCTTCTCCCTGTTTGGAGGGGTTTGTTTTTTTGTTAAATACCAATATTCTTCCACTGATGCTATTTGGCTATGCATCATGGAATCCCAGTCTCTGAAAAACAATAATTGTGTTACCCCCTACACACACACACACACACACACACTTTTCCCAGGGCAATGTAGAGGTACATGGTAGACAGATTAATTAATAAAGAATTCTGCATCATCAAAGAAATAGATGAATGGAAAAAGAGAACTGGTTATATATGGAGAGCAAGGAGTGAAGGATAGTTTGGATATCCATCTAATTTCAAGAGATCCATGGGCTTCTAGCACACTGGGTAGACTGCCTGAGGATATATAGGATGTGGAAAGAATGAGGGGCTGTGGTCTTCTGATGGTGACATCAGAAGGAACACCCAGTGGGATGATAGCACCATCAAAAGATTACAGGAAATTAACAAGGCACTTTGACGAGTGTAAAGGGTACTAAAAAACAAAATTTGTTTCTCTGCCATAAACTCAAAATTAGCAGTTATTATTCCCCAGAGTTGGCAGACAGGCAGTCTGGTCCCAGGGACACATTTAGAAACATGAGGTCCACCAGTATATGGTATAGTTAAAATGGAATTCATTCAACTGGGGCTTAGGTTTTGATTTTTATTACAACAGATGCTTTCTGCTTGTTTTTTTTTCTTAACAACCATATCAATCTCATATGTATAATACAAAATATATAGGATATATTTTTCTTTCCCTCTTTTCAGTTTTCTCTCCATAAAACTTGCCCTGTTCCTTCCTCAAAGGGGGAAGGAATAACCATAGCAGTAGCCTTATGGATGAAATTCTTCCCACCTGGGACAATGAATTCTCCCGGGCTGGTTGATCAGTAGTATTGCCAAGGCCACTGGATAAAGCAAAACCATTTCACAGGATGTAGTAACATAGTAAGACTCTTGAGAACAGGATCCTAGGCCAGACTTTATGACTAACTAGTTGTGCAACCTTGAGTAAGTCTCATCCTTTCTGGGAGTGTTTCCTTCTTTAGGAAATAGGAATGACACAATTACCCAACCAACCTCACAGACTCACTGTGAGGGACAATAAAGCATTCTACAAATGTGTAAGCAGGTAAACAAAAAAGTAAATCTGGTCCATGGAAAGAAGCACTAGACCTAGGGGGGGCAGGAGACCTGGCTTCTTCTGGCTCTACCACCAGCTAGCTAAGTGTGTGAACTGGAGGGGAGATCCTTCAGTGCAGTCTCATTTCCTCTTCTATAAAGTGAAGTGGATTAGAATCAGGGATGGGAAACCTGCAACCTTGAAGTCACATGTGACCCTCTAGGTTCTGAAGTACAGTGCCATGACAGAATCCAAAGTGAAGTCAAAGGGCCACACTCGAGGACCTAGAAGGCCACATTGGCCTTGAAGCCACAGGTTCCGCACCCCTGCATTAGATGTTCTCTATGGTTTCTTTCCTCTCCAATTCTCCATGATTCTTTTCTACAAGGAGCCCGGTAGTAAGCTTATCCCAGAGCAGCCCTATGATACGGTCCCCTTTTTCACTGTTTCATTTGAAAAAGCATGAATGTGAACCTGGCTGATACTTCACAAATGATAAAGGGGACCCTCTGCAGTCTCCCCCCATCTTGCAAAGACAAGGATGTCTTCCCTCGCAACATCAGCCAAGGGCTCCAGAGCACCCAAATGCCTTCGCTCCCTAGTTTCCCATCATCAGGGCACTGTACAAATGACACTCAAAAATCCTGAAAACCCACTGCTACAAAGGGGCCAGTCTGTTGGATCCACAAAGTCAAAGCTATCATCTCAGCAGCCTGGAGCTTTAAACCTGCAACCTTAACAATGAAAACTTTTCTGATATAGGGTAAGAGCTCCAGGCAGGGCCAGGTCCTCTCTGCTCTTTTCCCCTGGTCTATCTAGCCTTTTAAATACATTCACTTTCACATTTGGTAGAGAGGATATAGGAGACCCCAATTTTAAAAGAAAAAGTGGCTTTTCTCTATCTTGTCAAATTGCAAGATATCAGAACCAAAAGGACTTTGAGGACAACCCCACTTGGGAGGAAACAGGAGACCCAGAGAAAGAAAGTGACTTGCCCGAGGTTGCAAAAAGGTAAGTCATTGCTGTTATTTTCCTGGATTTTATTTAGGGATAAAAAATTAAAGTTTCATATTAAATTATTAAAAATTCTACAGTGCGAATGCACAATCTAAGAATTCTATTTTGTTTGCAAGTGGAATTTTTATTGACAGCTTCTCTCGCTCCTCGTCTTGATCAATTTTAGGTGACTACTATTTGTCATCTTACATTTGCTATTTTCTTTTTATATTTTCCATTTCTGCTGTCTCCATTCTCCTTCTAATATCCTGGTTATCCGGAAATTTTATTTTTCAATTTGTGAACCTGGCAGCATCAGGGGTAGGGAGCTGCCCAGCTCCTGCCCTGCCCAACCTCACAGACTGTTGCCATCTGTAGGTCCGAGGGCATTCAGACCGTAAGTCCAGTCACTTGCCAGTTCCGTTGGGGTCAATGGTCCTTTGGAGCCAAGACTCTTAAAAGGATCTGGGAGGCTGCTGGTGGCTGGTGGGAGGGGTGGTCCAAGGGCCGCCCCCTTAGGCCCTGCTGTGTGGTTACGCTGGTGTTTGCGCAGGTGGTCCTTACGTATGAAGCTTTTGCCACAGGCTGAGCACGTGAAGGGCCTCACTCCCGTATGGGTGCGATAGTGGTCGATGAGCTTGGAGCGTTCCGTGAAACGCTTCTCACACTGGGTGCAGGGGAATGGCCGCTCACCTGTGTGCAGCATCCGGTGCCGGATGAGATGAGCTGGCCGGGTGAAGCACCGTCCACATTCCCCACACCGGAGGGCATTCCCATCTCGGGCTGCCGAGTCCTGGCCTGACCTCGCACATCCACGTTGGTGGGTGCTCTGGTGAATGGTCAGGCTGATCTGCAGCTGGAAACTCTTCCCACACGTGCTGCAGGTGAAGGGCCTTCCCCCAGGGGGCGCTGGTGGATGCTTCTTAAGACCCAACTTGTGGCCAAAACCCTTTGTCCGGCCTGGGTACTTACAGGATTCACTGTAGGGTCTTGGACTCTGGCTGGGATTCAGAGCGCCTCCCCCATGGTCTGGGGTGGAAAAAGTTAACCCTTCAGGTCCAGTCCTTGGAGGAAGGTTCATGGGAGGCTTGTACCTTAAATTCCATCCCCATCTGACCCCACCAAAGAGCCAGTCTCCAGGTAGGGTTTCCTCTGGAGCCATAATTGGGTTGAGCTCACTGAGATCTCTTTCTGGTCTGGCAGGTTCCCTTAGCCCCAGCAGAGTTTCCTGGGAAGGAAATGGGTTACCCTGATTCTCCCAGGGTGTATCTTGGACAGTATTGGGGAAGAGCCTAGACACTTGGCTTGGTTCAAATAGGGCCCCATGAGCCTCCAGGTGAGCAGGATGGACTGAGGCTGCTGCTGCTGCAACTTCCTCCTCTTGGACCTCCGTTTTGATCACGATTTTCACATCCGCTGAAAGAGAGAAAGAGTTCCCATGTCACTGACTTCATTCACTGAACTTGGAGAGATAAGAATCAGAGATCTGGGGATATTTAGGATTTAGATGTCAGGAAAGAGTTTTTGTATAGATGTTTAGTCCCCCTCAAATTATTGCTGTAACTCTGAAGTATCTCATTTCCAAATGTCAGCTAAGGACTCAAAGTACTAGACCCTAAAAATGTAGCCACCACAGAAACATGGAGATTTTTAAAGCCCACCTTATGACTAAAGGCAAAAATATGGGACTTTCCCACAGGGAGAAGGATATATGTTACTAGATATTTCTTCAGGCTACCATCCATAGCAGGAAAAATAATTAGTTTACTTATCTGGATTCCATTTATGTTGTTAATAATTCGAATGATTTGTTTCAAATAAGACATTCTATCTTGATAGAATATTGATAGTCATCACAAGTAAATGAAAAATGTGTTTTTAATTTCATCTTCATATGGTGTAGCCTAGTGGACTAAACAGAGTAATCTGAGAATCTCCCAGGGGTTCTGAGTTCGAATAGTGTCTCAGACACTTAACGGTAGGAGGACTGAACTTCTAAGTTCCCCAGACAATTCTCTCTAGGACTAACAGGTGCCAATTTGCACTGTTAGAGGGTTTCCTCACTAGAAGTTCCCTATGTTAATGAAATAATAGAAAAGTATTTCACATGAAAAAAATTTTAAACACATATGCATTTCAGCAAGAAACTAGGCTTAGTCAGGTGGCACATCGGACAGAGCACCAGAGTTAGGGAGAGGTGAGCTCAAATCCAGCCTCAGGCACTTAATAGCTGTGTGACCCTGGGCAAGTCACTTAACCTATCTGCCTCATCTATATGAGGATACTAATAATACCTCCCTCCCAGTATTATTGTGAGGATCAAATGAGACAAAAACCGTAAAGTTAAGCTCTTAGCACAGTGCCTGGCACATAATAAGCCTGCAGCTATCGCTTGTAAGTACATCTTAAACTTGGTTAACACTTTTAAGCACATCCTGACATCTATAACAAGGGCACAGGTTTGTTATTTTTTTTTTTAATTACAACTAAGATTTGCTGACATTTCTAAAGACACTTTAAGGTTTGTGAATGTGTTCTACAGGCCTAATATTGCCTTCCTTCCAGCTCCCCATCATACCTTCAGAAGAGGCCACTGTATTGAGTTTTAGGGTTCCATCTGAGCACGCTGATGAAGGATGGTGGGGTGGGAGCTCTGCCTGCCACGAGTTAGTTGGGATGGAAGTGGAAAAGCTAGGGTGCATACCTGCAGACAGGACAGAAAAGAGTGCTGGTTAGAGGAACTGATGGGGGAGAGAGGTGAGGTGCTGAACCACAGGGGAAGGAAACCAGACCAGATCCTGCAGACACCTGAAGCTGAAGGTGTTCTGAATAACCACAATGGTTCTCTACTACAATCTCTAATTCCATTTGTCTCGTTCCTATGACCAAAGCACCCAGGAACTAAAGGAATAATTCACAGAATCCCTTGGGAATGAAGAGGGAGCACTGGTCCAAGTGGCACACAAGCCAACACAAAATGTCATATGAAGAGCCAGGATGAGAAGTTAGTAATCTTTAAATCACGGGAGTCAGAAGCTTCGAGAAGTCATTTGGTCTGACCTTCAGGCATCTGAAGGTCTAAATCAGTAAGGCCAGAGGGTTATTTATTCATCAGAGCCACCATCCCCCACCACTGGTGCCCCAGCACCCTCCTCTGACACCTGTTCCTGGGAGCAGTCGTGTCCCCCTGGTTCTCCCTAAGCCTCCCTTTCTCAGCTACTCACCAGGACTAACATCAGTAGAGAGTTCTGCTGCCCCAGAGTTCAGCTGACTTAGGGCCCATGATTCTTCCCCAGTGTCTGGCTGACTGGCCACCCATGCCTCTACCCCTGAAGCCTGTTGCCCCTGCAGTCCCAGCTCTCCTTCTTGCTTGATCTGAAGTAAAAGGTCAGGAGCAGGAACAGGAGACCCTGCATGAGAAAAATGGAGAGCACATTTATTCATTTTGGGGTCAAGCTCATATGATGCTATGAGAAAAGCAAGACACTTTCACCTCAGTTTCTTCATCTGTCAAATGGGAGTAATAATCTGTTATTATTAACCTCACCTACCTCACAGAATTGTTATAAAGGCTACCAAAGGAGATAACAGATGTGGGAGGACTCTGAAAAGGATAGCTGTAAGGTGCTATTATGACGTAAGAACATTGACTATCACTCTCCCCACCCCCACCCTCACACCAAGGCTCAGAGTTCTAATTCTGATTGTGCTGTTGCCCTGCTTAGCAACTTAGAAACAGTTTAAGAAGTCTTTAATGCCCTGTTTAGTCAGGTCCTCAATAGTAGTGGGCATACTGAATTAATACCAGATACAACTATCAAGATCACTACTTACTTAGGGAGACAAAATTATCATGCTATAAAACAGGGTGAATGGCTTCATCTTTGTTTTTGGATCTCTAGTCCTAACAGCACTTGCAACACCTGAAGTGAACAGAGGCCCACAGATGATTAAGTGTGAGCCTGAATGGTATAGATTCTGAGCACCACAGGAGCCGAGAAGTTCTAAGAGGCACAGAGTGAAGTCAGGAAAGGCTTTATGAAGCAAGTACTTGAGCTAGTCTAAAGAATGGTGACAATGAGGATAGGGGTATGGAAAAAGGGAACATTCCAGGGTTGTGATCTGCCCACGAGTCATTTTCCAATAAGGGAGAGAAAAGAACTACAGCCAACACAGAAACAAGTTTTCACCTAGCCAGTGGGCATAGTCAGTGTGTCCCTTGACTTAACAACTTGAAAGTAATGCTACAGGAAGGCAGATCATCTCCATAGCATGCTTTCACCTCCTTGGAATAGAGGTCAGATAATAGAGCAGAAAGGTGATTTGCAGTATTCAACACAAGACCTGTATTATAATCCCAGTTCTGACCCCCCTGGCTATAGGCCCTGTGAAATTCACTTCAACCTTCTGGGTCCTGGTTTTTTCATCTGTGAAATGAGGGGGTTAGACTAAATGAGCTTCCTTCTAATTCTAGATCTATGATCCAAGGCCCGAGGGAAATGTGGCTGTGCAAACAAGTCTCTTTTTTCAACTAGACTTGGCAGTTTCCGTTTGTCCAAGGTTTTTTCAAAGGCACTAGCTAGACAGTGAGGTTTGTTACATTTAAAAGAGGTATTGAGACACACCTTAAATTCAATTGGTGGCTCAGTTCCATCTTCTTGAAACAACATAGACACTCAATTTCATTTTCAAATGAGAATGTTTTGTTATTTTTTTAGTACATTTCAATGACATTTTGGGCCATGAGAAAACTGTGAAAGATGCAAAATTTTGGTGTGTCCCTCTTCACTGCTCTTTACCTATATGCCCTCCTGATTCAATCCTCCCTCCACATCCTATTCTTGAAAGTCTTAATGCAGGGGTAGGGAACCTTGAGGCCACATGTGGCCCTCTAGGTCCTCACATGCAGCCCCACACTTCACAGAACAAATACCCTTAATAAAAGGGGCCAGAGGTTTACCACTCCTGGTTTAAAGTCTCATGCTAGAGAGTAACCCACTTAAAATGTAAGCCTATGGTGAGGTGAGCCTAAGAGAATTTATTTACATTTTCAAAAGAGGCTCTACAAGAAACCTTCAAAGGAATGGCTCTCTAATGGTGAAATTTCAGGCACTATGGGAAAAGTGATAGGGGAAATGAAGGGTCCCATTTTGAAACTGAAGAGCTATATATCAAGGAAATCCTAAGATTCACAGAAGACTACTCCTCTGCTAAGTAAGAGTATTCAGCTTCTTGAACCCCGCATCAAGTAGAGGTGACTGGTTCTTTGAAGATCCTACCAGTCAGCCAGCAGATCCTACCCAGCTGGCAATACTTGGAGCATGGGCCCCACAGCAGACTCAGCATTTGTCATCTAAGGAACATCATGGGAGTGAGGAAGGACTTAGCCACAGGAACTCATAAAGACTATTTTACTAAAGCACAACAGTGTTGTTATGAATGTCAGTGAGGAGAGCACCCACATTGGAAAAAAAATTACAGATGCCCTAAGAATTGAAGTATGTTTCCAACTTAAGACTGAGTGTCCTTGCTTTAACCACATTTCCAAACTCTTTTCATAATAACTCAACCAGAAGCGGAAAACTTCTTACAGTTGACTTCCAAGTTCAACATGTCCTTCAGAAAGCAATCTTCTGCTACTATCTCCTTTAGTTTTCCCATTTCCTTCTGACCACTGAAACATTTCCTTTGCTTTCTCTCCAAATTCCTCACCTGGGTTTGGGTCTGTATGAATGTCTGGATTCTTGGGGCCGGCACGTCGCCAGCCACATGGTTCCTTCCCTTGCTCAATCCGAGAGAGAACCTCAGGTTTGGAAATGGCATAGTCTGCCAGAGGAAAGAGAGAGGTTAGCCAATGCTACAACCCATTCAAAGACTGGCAATCAGGCAGCTGGAACTGAATCAAGGAAGATTCCTAGAGATGACAGTTTCTTGGTGTCTTCAGACAATAGTGGGTACCAGTTGTCCCTTCCTAGATATTATGTATTAAAGATGATTATTGCAAGGTGAAATCCTGACAGAAAATATACTATTGTCTTCAGACATTTATTTAGTGACTGATGAGAACTGTGAAGTAAGGAGGGGAAGGTGGAGGGAAGGAATACTACTCTATCAGGTCACACAGAATGAGCAGGGTATTTAATATTAGCTGGTTACAAGTGAAGACTTCTAATAACTTGGCCCAGAGGTCAAGGGAAGGGAAATAAAGACCTAAGGACAGTCTGTCCACCCTTCTACATAGCCCTGAGTATGATAACACAGAAAAAACCATTTATCATTACATAAATAATACCTCTGCAATGCTAAAAAGAATCCTCAAACTTGGGGCATATGTGGATAGTGGAGTTCTCTCTACCCAAGCAATAGTTTGGGGGCAGAAGCAATAAATCCATGGGTCAATGAGTTCATGAGAAGCAGAAACAGAGAGATTGGAATAATCACTACTCATTGTTCTATCCAGCTCATTTATTGGGGTGAGCACTGTTTACACATGGGAAAACTTAGCTGCCATTAAGTTGTGTTACTATGTTAACTACTAGGTTGACCTTCAAATTGGAGCAACATATATTGGCTGATATGTAGAATCTAGTCATAAAAGTAAGTACCCATATCCAGGACAGGGGTCAATAGCCTGTCTGGACTTCTAGCTTCTTTTGAGGAAGAGGATGACTAAATTTGATCCAGGGGCTTGGCAAAGGGCAATGGTTGCAATGGTTATGGTCAGCAACTCTCAGGCAAAGAACATGAGCAAAGGACATTTCAGGACCAGGGCCAGCAGAGAAACCACTTCCACTAGACAAATCAAGTTTATCTACTTTAAAAATAGTTAAGATCAAAACAAGATCCCTCCAAGGGGATCAGGCCCCCTTCTGAGCCCCGAAGAAGAGGTATATGATTTGAATTGATGAAGGAGGTAAGCTGTGCTATATTCCCAGGAGTCCCACTTTTTGTTTTCTTTCATTTCATCATGTTCTTCGAGCACAGTTAGCCACAAAATTAGTTCAATGATACAGTGCTACAGTCCACTTTACAGGAAGGTACTTATATCAATAAATCTTAGAGCATAAAAGTTCTAAAACCATCCAGAAGGTCTCTTGACCTCATTGAAAGCAATGATACAGAAACTCCTTCGTCCTTTCAGGTCTTTACCTGGCAGCAACTTCCCATTCCAGTCTCGTCTCTTACTACCCACTAATCAAACTCTGGTTTAAGCTGATATCCTTATTCTCCCCCAATACACTACACATACTACCTCATTTTTCCCAGGGTCTGGCATGTTCTGTTCCTCTGTAAAGGACAGAACCCTTAGACAAATCTTTTTCATCCTTCGGGGCCCAGACCAAGCCTGACCTCAACAAAGTCTTCCCTGATCACTTTGAAATCCTACAGCTCTGCGTTTACTCTGCTTTTGTTCCCCACTGCCCTCATGCTTCAAATATTACAGAATATTGAGACCTCAGAAGTCGTCAAGTGAAACCATAACCTAAACAAGCATTCCTTCATCTCAACCCATCTATGCTATCTCTGAGAAATGGTCATCTAGTTTTTGCTTGAAGACCTGAAGTCATGGGAAACTCGCTACCTTCTGAGGTAGTTCATTCCACTTTGGGACAGCCCTAATTATAAGGAATCATTTCACCAAACAGGTTTTTATGTAAGCTACCAGAGGGTAAAACATAGGTTCTTATTCAGCCCTGAATATCTTGAATAGCCTTGAACATCAGAGGGCACAGAATCTCATACTAGATCAATACTCCCTGAATATACAGTTGAACCTAGAGCTCATAAAAAGGCCAGATGTTAGAACAGGTGGCAACAGTGCAATCAGGCTCTGCCCTTCAAATCAATCACTTCACCTATCCTGACTCACCACTCACTCCCCTGCAATGTGACAGTTCAGTTTGCAGGTTTTCTAATAAGCCTGAAAGGCTACAAATAGGCTAGGATGGAGATTTTTGACTTTAGCTGATTTGCCAACCATCTCAGCTGAGAGGGACCTTTGATTAGTCAGGGTTCTAATTATGTTAGCCACCAGAAGAGAGAGAGGCAGCTTCTGACACCCAGATTAACTTCTTTGACTATCTACATGGAATATCAGTAGGAGGAAAACAGGACTCAGGACTTCTGAGGTCACAGATAACTTCTAACAGGAGTCTTACCCAGGGAGACCAACGTCTCATAGTTGCCCCTCATCACATGCTTGTAAAGATCTTTTTGCCATTCATCCAGCTTCCCCCACTCCTGCTCCGAGAAATACACGGCCACGTCATCAAATGTCAAGGGCACCTAAAACCACAAGGGTCATATGCTTTCACACATACACAGAGACATAAACCTGGGTGCCTCATCTGTTCCCTCCATTCCAGGCTGCCTGCCCACCCACCTCTAATGGGTTTGGTATTGTTACCTTGGGGACTTCCCCTTTACTGCTTGGGGGGAGCCGCAGGATCCAGAAATTTCTATTTTTCAGTAGATTTTCCATGTTCTCCAGCCTCCTCTCCAGCAGCCTATACTCCTGCAGCAGGGTGCCCAGCACAGCCCATTTGCTCTCCAGCTGGTTCCCAAACTCCACCGCCATTTTCTCATAGTCACACAGCTTCTTTTCAGCAGTGCCTGTCCGTCCCTCCAGGGTCAGTAAGCGGGCAGCCTGGGATTCAATCTTCCTCTCCATGGCCTGAATTGTTGCCGCCATTGTCCACGGAGAAATCTCCCGGAAATGATAGAAAAAGACCAGTTTCACTCCTTCTGTCTACAGTATTCCCCAGCTGACGCCCCAAAACCATGACTGTCATAGGCATGGGGGAAGCAGAGCTAGGGAGTGGGGTGGAAAATGAGGATGAAGGATTACAGTGCCACAAACTGAGGTTTGGGGGAGAAGGAATGAACTACAGATTTGTCACAGACTCTCACAGTGCTCTACACATAGCAAGCATTCAATAAACGTTTGTTGAGATGATGACGAGATAGCCAAAGAACAGTCTATTCATTCAACTAGTATGGCACACGCTGAACTTTCTAGGCAATTGAAACTGTGGTGGTATCATCCTCTGAAGAGCTGGTTAAGGAGATGAGACCACGTACCCACAGGAAATTAGAAAACCCTCCAAGTTAGCTAACCCCTGATGCCACAAAGCAGTACCTGATGAGGTACTAAATAAATGTTGTAGTTGATAAATACTATGGGAATTCAGAGGAGGATGAGATCAGACTTCACACAGTTGCACAAAGTAGTGAGCTCTGTCACTACAGGCATTTTATAAAAGGTAGTATGATCACCTACCAAGAATTATATAAAAGATTCTTGCATTGGATAAAATGATCCCTATGTATGACTCCTTCAATTCTGAGATTCTTAGAGATGGGATCCGATTTGGTCCTTAAGGAATGGGTAGGATTTAGATGGGCAGAGAGAACTGCTTTGATGAAAGGATTTCAGGACCAGGGAAGTCCCCAGGGCAGAGCAGATAAAGCTGCAGACATATTGATCTTTTCCAGATGTCATCCATTCACTGTTAGCACCTTGTCCCAACACAAATTCCCTACCCTCGTTCTGCACACTACATTCTACATTCTCATCTCTAAGCTTTTGGAGAAGCCTCCTTCCTCTACCACTACTTTCTCTCTATTCTACCACCACTCATATACTAACCATCTTTCAAAGACCCAATGAAGACCTACCTTGTCTATGAAGTTGCGGGGATTATTCTATTTTTATGAAAGTCCTACTCTAATGTGTTACTTTGATGTGGAGGTGACCCTGGATCTCTGAAGGCTGTGCCAGCAGAACACAAGTGCTCTGGCAAATCCAAGCCAGAAATGCTGTGATGGACAGATTCAAAAGTATGTCTGTTATCTGAGGACCGACCCGGTTAAGTTGGTCTGAAAGGCTCATCACTAATTAACTGTACAATGACAACTTTTCAGCTACAACTATACTTAAAACTCATCTACTCAAAGCAGAAAGGGGGGTCCAATCATTATGGGGTATGAAACCACAGACCTCTAGAAGGACTGAATAAGTGTAATTACATAACAACTGGCGTTTACATTCATTTTCATAAGCCCACAAGGATCTATGAAGCACTCTTCTCAGTGGATATTCACAAGAGGAATATCTCTTCCTCACTCTCCCCATTCTGCAGATGAGGAATCTGAACTCCAGAGAGGCTGTGACATACCCACGTTCACACAGTCAGAGGCAAAACCGGATTGGAACCCAAGTCCAAGCTGAGTGCTCTGTGTACAATAATGGGAAGACCTCAGGGATAAACAGTGAAGAGGGAAGTGTCTGAATCTGCTGCGGGGACTCCTGGGCTACAACCCAGCGTTTTACTTCGGGGGACATGCCCCCCAGCCTTCCCTGCCTCCTCCAGAGGAGGGATCTCTGCCCACAGCACAGCCTGCCTTGGGACATCCTTTGTGCTGCCTCGGAGGGCTACGGAGCCGCTTGCTGGCCCTGGTCCGTCCCCCCAGATGCCCACTCGCTTCTCTCCCTCCACAGCCAGACCGGGGCTGGCAAGCCCGCAGTGGATGCGCCTTACGGAGCCGGCTGAACCGGGTTTTACTCGTGCTCGCGAGTTATTCGCACAATAAAGTTTGGTTTTCCATACTAAGATGGAACTTGGGGCTCTGGGGGACAGGAAACGGAGAGAAAGGAGGAAGTATGGGGCGGAAGGGAGGAAGGAGAAATGAAGGGAAGGGAGAGAAGGGAGCCTGCAGGCAAGATGAATGGGATGAAGGAAGTGCGGGGGAGGGCGGGGAGGGACGAGCGGCAGAAGGTGAGGGGATGGGGAGCACGGAGGGCAGGAGAGCGGGGCGGGAGCGACGAGAGGGGAGAAAGGCCAGGCCGGCGGAGCAGGAGAGCGGGAGGGGGAAGGCTGGGAGAAGGGAAAGTACGACGGGGCAAGGGGCGTGCGATGTGGCGGGGGGAGGGGACGAGGTGCGTAGGGAGGCCGGAGGGAGCGAGCGGCTCGGCCTCCCGGGCGCCCTCGGCCACTCGCGCGATCTCCCACACAAAGCTGGGGAGCCCCCCGCCCCCCCAGAGGCCCGGGGCACGCGGCCCTGCCCCCCCGCCGGGGCCCCCGGCCCCGCTCCCAGCCTAGGCCGACCCCGCGACACGCACACAGCGTCCGGGCCCAGGCCGGCGCAGGGGTGCCCGGGACCCCGAGTGCCTCCCTCCCCGCCCCGCTCCCCGGCTGGGCCCGCGCGGGGGGATCGCTCACCGGAGCAGGGGCCGCCTCGGCCATGGCCCTCGGTCTGGTTCCCAGGCCCCGGGGCGGCTGAAGCGCGCGGGCGGGCGGGCGGCGGGGAGGGCTCCGGAGCTGGCCCTCCTCCTCCTCCCTCTCCTCCCCCTCCTCCCCCTCCTCTCCCGGCAGGCCGGGCCCTTCTCCACCCGCGCTGGCTGCGGCTGCGGCGGCGGCCTCGGGCCCCGGACCCGGGGATCCGCGCTGCTCCTCCTCGGCCTCGGCCTCGGCCTCGTCCTCCTGCCGCTCCGCAGCCGCGCTCGCTCCAAACAGCGGCCCGGGAGCCACGGACCCCACGCCCGAGAGGCTTCCTGGAGGCAGCGCGGCCCGCACAGCGCCACCTGCACCGGAAGGGACGAACAGCAGCGGCCCGGCCGACGGACCGCCCAGCACTGCCCGGCCCTACCCGGCCCGGCCCGGCCAGGCCCCGCCCAGCGCCCGGCCCGCCGCCTCGGGCGGGCGGCGAGGGCCGCATGCAAAGCAGCCTGGCTGGCGCCCCCTCCCCTCCGCCAGGCCCGCCAAGGGAGAGCCGGCCCGCGCGCTCGTCCAGCCGTGCTGCCTTTGCCCAGGCCGTGCTTGAGACGGCCCACCGGGATCGCATTCCTGGCCACGCGCACACAACTCAACTCTCTCTCCCCTTACTTTAAGGCTGTGCACTGTTTCATTTTCTCAGCATTTTATTCCGTGCCCATTCCACAGGGGTGAGGAGGAGCAAAGCAAACTTTAGGTAAGCCCCCTCTCCTCCTCCTCCTCGCACTTCCTGTAGGGGTTAACAGAAACCTTCGATTTTGTCCATAAAAATAGATTCTCT
This sequence comes from Notamacropus eugenii, assembly GCF_028372415.1. Classification (NCBI taxonomy): domain Eukaryota; kingdom Metazoa; phylum Chordata; class Mammalia; order Diprotodontia; family Macropodidae; genus Notamacropus; species Notamacropus eugenii. Next base: position 97,568,408 of record NC_092874.1, on the reverse strand, counting down.
CCCGTCAACTGGACGTCCCTCCAGCATCAGTGCAGAAGATGCGCAATATTACATGGTAGGGTGGTTAGATAAAGAGCCCTGGAACACCACCGGTGTGTCCTCGGGGCAAAGGAGTGAGAATGGGAACGTCTGGTTCCAGCTGCAAAGAACCTCCCAGGGTTTGGATCCGAAGGCACTTATGAAGTGCCTGCTGTGTACCAAACATGGTGCTAGTCGGGGATGCGGAGACAAAAAGAAATACAAGCAGCTTACATTCTATTTTTAATAAATTTAGTTTCTCCTCCCACGTTCTCCTGAGTGAGCAGAATTTTAAAAATGAAAAAATAAAGCCCCCAGCCCCTGGCTGCGGTCCTGCAGAACAGCCCTGCACAGATATGTCTTTCTGGATTTTAGGCTGACCCCCTCCCTGCTGGGACTGTGGCTCCTCACTGCGTGGACCTGAATTCTAAAGCCGTCCAAAACTGTTTTTCCTAAGACAATTGTACAAGTTCCTAATTCTGTTCACCTCACTCTCCATCAATTCATAAAGATCTTTCCAGTTTCCTCTGAAGCCCGTCCACTTCATCGTTTCTCATGGCACATATATTCTGTCACATTCATACTGCCACAACTCCTCCTCCCCACTAGGAGGATGCCGCTTTGCTTTCCAGTTTTTTGCTACTCACAAAAATGGCTATAAATATTTTTGTACATACAGATCCTTTTTGGATTTCTTTGGGGTAAGGGAGGATAAGCCCTTAGGAACTGCTGGGGCTTGGTTCCCAGCTGCTTTCTGGAATGGCTGGACCAATTCACAGATCCACCCATAGTACCTTAATGTGCTTGTTATATTGTAGCCCTTCCAACATTTGTCATTTTCCTCTTGTGAACTGAAACCTCTAAGTTGCTTTAATGTACATTTATCTCATTCCATTCCAGCCAGCCAAGAGCTATGGGAACTCAGAGGGAGGTGAGGTCAGGGAAGGCTGTTGCAGGGGAAGGAGGCCTGTCTTATTCAGCTTGTCTCTGACCTGTCTTATCCAGCTAGACCATGAAACTTATTGAATAAACCTGATTTCTTCCATCTTCCAAGGACAAAGATTTGCTCTCATTAGAATATAGCCAGAGGAAAGAAAAAGGCATCCAGAAAACTAGGCTCTGACAGAAGGATTTATCTTCAAAGGACCCATTATTCTTAAACCAGCTTAAACCCTGTGAGATTGGCCAGTGGTTTAGGTATTTACTGCCTCTGTTTCACTGATGAGCCACTAGACACTGAAGAGAAATCAGAAATCCTGAGGTCCTAGAACAGGAGTGGGGAACCTGTGGTCTCGAGGCCACAGTTGACCTCTAAGAGTATTTTCATCTCTGAAATCACATATCTGCGATTCTTAGACTTTCTTCCACATAAATGGCTACCTCTATATTAGAGTCTTTTTGTGAACTTCATTTTGGAGCCTAAAGTTTCAACTTTCTTAGGTTAAACTGCCTTATGCCTCAAACTTCAAAATGAGGAAATCTTCCCCAGGAGAAAAAGGACTCCAGGGAGGGCCTTTGACTTGAAATGTAATAATTAATCAGTGAACTTGGATAAGAAAGCCAGCTAAGACTGGAAGAGTTAATAATGGGGACAGTTCCATGGTGAGTAATCATTTCTGTTGTAAAGGCCCCCATTCCCTCTCAGATCTTCACTTGGGAGTTGGAGGACCAGGTCCTTGAACTAGCTTCCCATTTGTGAAAACTGGGATACTTGACCCATTCTGAGGTTGTCTGGAAAAACTTGAGACTCATGTCTAAGAACTTTCTCATCATCTACTCTTTCAGTAAGCTGGACTGGAACTTGTCATAGGACCCAACAGTCAATGTAGATTCAATTTTATTTGTTTATAAAAATAGATTGTCTCCTGGAACTGTCATTCCACAGGCTCTTGTACTATTTCAGAAAGACCTCTTCTTGACATGTTGATTTCTGTCAGACTGTGCCCCAGCTTTCTGATGTCCAACTGCCCATTCCCCAAGTATTTTGTACCCCTCTTTCTTATAGTTCTAATATCTCTAGTGTCTCCTCTCCTCCAGGGACCAAGTTCATGGAAAGAGACCCTCTAGGATGTCTGTCAGTTGAGGAATGGCTGGACAAGTTGTGGTATATAATTGTGATGGAATACTAATGTGCTATAAAAAAATGATGAGCAAGATATGCTTTCAGAAAAACCTGAAAAGATTTACATGAACTGATGCAAAGCGAAGTGAGCAACCAGGTGAACAGAGTACACAGTAATAGCAATATTGTATAGTGATCAACTGTGAATGACTTAGCTATCCTCAGCAATATAATGATCCAAGGCAATTCCGAAGGGCTTATGATGAAAAATGTCCTCCATCTCCAGAGAAAGAACTGATGGAGTCTGAATGCAGATCAAAGCATCCTTTAAAAAAAAACAACACTTTATTTTTCTTGGGTGTTTTTTGGTCGATGTTTTCTTTTAAAACATGACATATGAAATATTAGTATGACTGTACATGTATATATAACCTATATTAAATTTCTTGTCTTCTCAATGAGGAGAGAGGGGAAGGAGGGAGAGAGAATTTGGAGTGCAAAATTCTGAAAAACAAATGTTAAAAATCATTTTTACATGTGTAATTGGAAAAATAAAATATATTTTTTAAAAAAGCAAAATGAAATAAATCCCCTTATACTGGGATCTCAGGTATAACATACACACACACACACACACACACACACACACACACACACACACACACACACACACACACACACACACACACATGAAAAAGTCCAAAGAAGTTTTTAGCCTAGCACTTAGGGTGCAAAATATAATCCTAAACTATCTTCTCAAATTCAGCAGCCACTATTCTCTGTCAGATAATAAAGGGAGATATTTGGGAAAAATCTCTCATCAGTACTGGTCCAAATTTCTTCTCAGTGAGACCCCATGTGGTTCCTTGGTTTTAAAATCTGGAAAAGAACTTTATACTTTATTCCAGGGAAATCAGGTAGTAGTCCTAGAAGTAATTACTGAACTTAACCAGGCTGTTGAGGAGCCCCCCAGCCCAAGATACAATCAAAGCTAGTGCTAGAAGAAGAGTGTCTAAACTATGAGTGATTGACTATCTTCCACCTAATTTTGAAGGCTCTAAAGATACCTTCTCTCAGTGGTACTCCCTACCCTGCACCCTCAGCCTAGATAGCACCCTGAGGGATTAGAGTGAGATATCCATCCATATCCACTCCAATTCCAAGAAAAGGAAAGGAAATAGAACCAGAAATGGAAATGGAAAAGAATTGGAAACAAAATAGAACTGGACTTTTTTCTTTTGAGAGGTAACTGATGGAATTGATTTGATACAACATTGTTTGGCATTAATACTTCTAAAGCAAACATTGTGGTAGGCAAAATTTAAAAATTAGTAGTATTCTTATCTGTTCAGCTATGAAGAAAGCAACTTAAAAATTACTATGAATCCCCAATTAAAGAGATTAGGGGAGAGAGCATTAATCATAATTTGGGTGTCCTAGGAAAGTACCATGATTCAAGTATCAAAATCCCCCAAGCGGGTAGAGAGGTCAGAAGAGGCTAGGGGGTTAGTAAAGAGTAGGCAAGCAGGGTAGTTTTGGTGGTGTGGCTGCAGGCTCTGTTAAAGAAAGCTCAGTATTCTTAGGGTAAAGAAAATCTTCTGATCTTAGAGGTAAGAATAATGAGTTTTTGTTCAAATTGGAATGGGTATCCCTTCAAGGTTTTGATTAAAGCACCCAGAAGTCATTACTGGAATTGACTTTATGTGTGTATGTGTGTGTTTCTTGGAATCCACATCTTTTCTAATTTCTTCATGCTTTTTGGCCTACTTCAGAAGAAGATCATATAATTCTGAGTCACATATAGCCCAACTTCATTGCCAAGCAAAAATTGGGTCCTAAGTAGTGGTAGGAGAGGCTGAAGCAAGAGCCAAGACCAATAATCTGTATTACCTCCCTCTGAAAGAAGGGGCAGCCTCTATGATCATAACTGTACACAGAGAAACACAGTAATATTACATTTATGCACTGTCATTTCTTTAACCCTTCCCTAATCAATGGACATCTTTATTGAAAAGTCCTGCTATAAGTATTTTGGTGTGTATGTCCATGACATCCTTGGGGTATGTGCCTAGCAGTGGTCAAAGGATATAGTTTTTATCACTATTGGGAAGCACCTGAGGAAACGTGGCATTAGTGAATTCAGTTGTGCCTGAGAAGTAGGAGGATCCGGTTCAAATCCCACTTCTGACATATATTGATTTTGTGACCTTGAGCAAGTCACTTAATCTCTCAGTATCCCAGGCAACTCTCAAAAACTGTAAAGTTGCTGAGAAAGTGTTGGTCCGTGATTTGCATTGGTAGAGGAGTTTCCTTATTGGAAGCACTCTAATGAAATCAAAGGTCCACTTAAAAAGCCTCAGCATTTCCTATAACCCTCTTTTCTTTTCCCTCCCCAGTATCTCCTTTCATACTCTCTATCAACTTTACCCACATGGTCATTTAAAGAGGCCAGAGACCCAGGATACACAGTTTACCCTGATCTTCACATGGAGAGATGGGATAGGACATAGGGCCTGTGCCTGTGATTTCATTGGTACAGGGAATTCTCAGAAGAGAATTAAATTATTCTGTTTCTCAGAGGCATTCCCATTTTGATAGCCCTCAAAATCTTAAGGCCAAGTATGGAGCTGTGATCCAGGGAACTTCAGAGAGCTTTTGGCTCTCTCAATGGAGTTTTGAGGCTCTGGGTATCACCTCCTGTGTGCTGGACACTTTGCTAAGCAAAGGAGATACAAAGAAAAGCAAAAAAAAATCCCTGCCTTCAAGGAGTATGCCTCAGTGTCCCCAAGGAATTCCTTTGGCTTTGGAAGCACACACAAAGGGACATAAGAGGGTGCTTTATGCCAATCACCAGAACAGCAGTAAATGAACCAGTAATACAGGCCAGCCCTATTCTAAGCAATTCCATGAAAATCCATATCCATTGAAAAGATAAATTGAGATAATTTCTTGCTTTGACAAAACAATAAATCCTTTAGATAGTCAGTGTCCCTTATTCATCTGAATTGGGCAAGTCCAATATACAGAAATTAGGTTAATACACAAAATGAACTTAGGAATGTGTAGATTCCATGGAGAAAAATACAACCAAAATCATGATGAATAACACCAGCGAGCTTATGACTCAGTGTCTAATTCCTATTTCCCAGAGGTCTGGAAGTTTTACTAGACAGAGTCATCAGTGGGTTCTTTGAGGCCTCTGCGGTGAATAGATGCAGTACCATCTCCTGGCTCTCGGGATTGTCCTCTGTCACATCAAACAAACCAGACTCAGAATCCCATGATTCTACCTAAGCTCCTTAGGAAAGCTCCCATCCTTGGCCACCACTCCCAGCTCCCTCTTCCCGATCCACAAGAGCCCTACCCCTGCTAGGGTCCTTTCCCACTGTCCTTTCCTGCCCCTCTGGAACATTTATTCTAAACAACAGCTAACTTTATTTAGCATTTTAAAGTTTGTGTGTATATATATATATATATATATATATATATGTATATATATGTATATATATATATATGTATGTATGTATGTATGTATATATATATATATATATATATGATCTCTCTTAAATTTCACACCAACCCTGTGATATAAGTGCCATTATTATTCCCACTTTACAGATGAGAAAGTTGAGTCTCAATTAACCTAAGTGTCCAGGGTCACACAACTAGTAAAGGGTCTAAGACAACATTTGAACTCCTTAACTCCAAATTCAGAGCTCAAAACCACCCCTCATATTCTGTGTGCTAACCCTAGAAATTAGTGCATAATTTGCATTTACTTTTGTTTATGTATATTATTTCTCTCCTGCCTCAAGGGCAAAGATTATTTGATTTTTGTCTTTGTATTCCTAATGTCTACCACGTGCCTGATATAAACTAGCCACTTATTATATATTCATTGAACTGAATTGAATTGAAAATCCAGAAGTAAATATTCCTTAGGCATAGGTCTCACCCTGTTTTGGCTTGGTCTAATCCACTTAGTCAACAAATCCTTCCTGGGCACTCACCACGTGCCCAGGCTTAGCCAGGCACAAATGAAAGAGAAAACAAACACCATATTTTAGGACCAAATTGGGTAGTGGCACTGACCTATAAATACAGCAGAAGCTCAGAAAGGAGAGGTCAGGGCAAGATAAAATAAGTGAAGAAGGCTTCCTGGAGGACATGACATGAGCTGAGCCTTGAAGAGTAGAGTTTGGATGGAGAAGACATTCTAAACTGAAATAACAAAATCAGCAAAGGTCCAAATGTGGGGAAAAATCCATGCCATATTACAAATGGTGGGTAGACTAGAATGGCTGGAACTGAAAGTACAGGAGAGGGAACACCAAATCCTCTTGTTTCTGTCTTTTTTAACATCTCTCCTGTGACTGCCACCACCTTGGTACAGGTCCTCATCACCCCATACTCAAATAGCCTTCTGATTGGTATCCCAGTGCCAGGCCATCCTCTTCAGTTTGACTCAGCTGTCAAATTGATCTTCCTAAGTGAAGGTCTCACTGCTTCAATCTCTTACATTTTGGTGGCTCTCTATTACCTCCAGGATCAAACATAAAATCTTGTTTGGCTTTCAAAGCCCTTCATAACTCAGTCCTTTCTGCCCTTCTAGTCTTATGCCCTTACTGCCCTCTACATACTTGGTCATCCAAAGACACTGCTTTCCTCACTGTTTCTTGTTCATGGTAATTCCATGTCCCATCTCCCTGCATTTCTACTGGCTGTCCTCTGTGCCTCTCTCTCTCTCCTCTCCTCTTCATCTCCTGGCTTCCTTCAAATCCCAGCTAAAGTCTTACTGTCTATAAGAAGTGTTTCTAGATTGCTACTAATGCTAATACCTTCTCTCTATTAATTGTCCTTTTATTTTACACACACATACATATGTATATGTATATATTATATATATATATGTGGATGTGTGTGTATATAGACAGACATATCTTTTTCTATCTATCTATCCATTTATCTGTCTGTCTCTCTGTCTGGTTTGTATATTGTTTGCATGTTTTCTTCCCTAGTAGACTGTGATCTCCTTGAGGGCAGGGGCCATCTTTAACTTTTTTTTGGTACCCCTAGCACTGAGCACATAGCACATGGAACTTGCCTCAGTGCAGCTCAAGATAGCATTGGTGCTGATACTGAGGCATCTGGTAGCAGAGTGGGTAAAGTGTTAGACCTGGACTCAAGATCATCCTGAGTTCAAATTTGGCTTCAGCACTAACTGTGTGACCCTGGGTAAGTCACTTAACCTCTATTTTCTTCAGTTTCCTCATCTGTATAATGGGGATAATAATAGCATCTACTTCTCAGGGTTGTTTCCAGGATCAAATGAGATAATATTTATAAAAAGTCAGTAGCACATTGACTGGCACAAAATTGGTGCCATAAAAATGCTTCTCTTCCCCTATTGGCTCGCTTATCTGCCACATTATACTTACCATACTGTCATATGTACTTCTCAACTCAACTGTCTCCAACTCAGCTCAACTCCTTCCATGCCTCTATTTTTGTCCAGGCAGGGAAGGCAGGGGAGAGAGACTGCTCATTCTTGAAGGGGCCCCCTCTGCCCCTGTGCTTCGTCTTTTTCCTGTGTCTTTCTCTGTATACTTTGGTCTGTGAATGTTCTTCCTAAAATATGATGCCTGTGACTGAACAGTATATACAACGTGTGACCTCAACAAGACAGTACAGAGAATTACCAACTCCCTCATTTTGAACTGTCTCATTTTTTTCTCTCAGTGCAGCCCAAGACCTTTAATAACTCAATGAGTCTCTCATTTCAATGTGAGTGCCTCAGATCACAATCTATCTATCCAGACCTTCTCATCTTGTGTAATTTTTGACCATGGCCTTCTGTAAGCCTTTCATTCCCCAGCATGCTGGAAACTTTCTTCCAGGTCTTATAACATTTCATGGATATCAATGCATTTGGGCTGTCCATCTGATATTTCTTGCTGTTGCTCTCACCACATGACAGGACCACATCCTTTTCCAATCATGTATTTCCTGGATATCTTTTACGCCACTTCGCACATACAAGTAATCATTGTCATATGTTGCAGTCTAGTTTTCACCTACCTCCATTGTTCAATGTTGATTCTTTGGAAATTGGGGTTTCTTATGTTTCTTCATCAAAAGAATATCTGTGATATGTTTTTGTGCCAGGAATCAGTTTGAGACCCAAATTCAACCTAGTTCATTTTTGTCTTCCTAGTCAATTCCAGCCTCAACTCATTATTCACTTTTAGTGCCTGTCTAAGATATTTGAATTGATGGACTAAACCACTTAGCTGCCCATACAACTTCATATCATGGTCTGGGAAATAGGCATTTTTTATCCATTTGGTTTTTCCTGTGGGTATTTGAGGTCCTAAAGTACTCACAGCTAGGCAATCCTACTATATACAGTACCTCTCATCAATTCACTATCTTACTCTATAGAAGTTCTTCTAAACCTTTTTCTCCTTTCTCAAACTTCTCATAGCCCGCCCTTCCCTCACTGTCTTAGCTGAGAACCTTGCCTCATACTTTACAGAAAAAATGGAGACCATTCATTATGAACTCCCTCTTCTCCCCTCTTCCTCATCTATCACTCAGATGCCTTCTGTCACTATCTGCTCCTTCACCTCTGACTCACATGATGAGATATCCTGACTTCTTACCAAGGCTAACCTAAATTATTCAAGTGATCCCATTCTGTCCTGTCTCCTCCAACAGATTGTCACCTTGTGACATCCCCACTCTTTCACTTATTTTTACTTTCTCCCAGTGTGTATATGTTCGTCCTTCATTGCCAAAGAAGACCATGCCATCAGAGAAATGATGACATGACTTGCACTTGACTTTGTTTTGAATGAGGGAAGGCTGTGCAGGTCACCAGCATCACTTCTCCTCCAGAGCCATCTGAATCCAGTGACCAGATATTCATCAGGATGACTGTCAGCATGGTGTGTCCACATAAGAAAAAGTGCTGTGCTCTTTGAGCAAATAAGAATTGAGATAGCACAAAATAACCGCGGGATGTGCAAATTTGGGATATCCACCCCAAGTATTCAAACAGACTATCTGTGCCCCACTTATGGTAGAGCATTATGAGCTCTTATTGGTTTGATCAGCCATAGTTGGACACACTGAAATTTCACTTTACAATGGTGATGTCATTTTGGTCCTCTTCGAAGATGAAGGACAATGACCATACCAACCATACCATAATTTTCCCCAGTCTACTGGCTCATATCCTATTGCCTACTGACATGCCTGTGTCCCTCTCATCCTGAAAAAATCTTTACTTGATCCTTCCATCCCCACTATCATCTACACTGTACATCTACATTTGCCTTTTGTCACTAAATTCCTTAAAAAGACAGTCTACAATAGGTGCCCTCATTTTTTTCCCCTCTCATTCTCTTCTTAACCCCTTGCAATCAGGCTTCCATCAAGACTACTCTTTCCAAAGTTACCAGTGATCTCTTGGTTGCCAAATTCAATCACCTTTCCTCAGTCCTCAATCTTCTTGACCTTTTTGCAGCCTTTGACACTGCTGATCACTATCTTCTTCTTTCCAAGTTTTTGGGACACTACTCTCTCCTGGTTCTCTACCGACCTACCTGATTACTTCTCTGTCTCTTATGCTAGATTCTCTTCCAGACCATGTCTCTAACTCCAGGTGTGGAGACAGTTAGGTAGCTTAATGGATACAGCATTGGGCTTGGAGACAGGAAAACCTAAGTTCAAATCCAGCTTCAGATACTCACTAGTTTTGGGCCCCTGTGCAAATCACTTAATCCCTGATTGTTTTAATCTGCTGGAGAAGGAAGTGGCAAAGCACTCACTATTTTTGCTAAGCAAACCCTTTTGGCGGGCTATGGTTCATAGGGTAACAAAGAGGTGGACATAACAGCAACCTTAGGTGTTCCTCAGGGTTCTATCCTGGGACCTCTTCTCTTCTCCCTCTATACTGTTTCTCTTGGTGACTTTAACAGCTCTCATGGATTTAATTACCATCTCTATACTGATGATTCTTAAAACTACCTTTCGAATCTCAGTCTCTGCTGACCCTCAGTCTAAAATTTCTAATTGCCTTTCTGACATCTCAAACTGAATTTCCAATAGATGTCTTAAACTCAGTATGTCCAGAAGAGAAGTCATTATCTTTCCTCCTAAATCCTTCCCTTCTGTCTTACCTAGTATTGTAGAAGGCAGTATCATTTCCCAGTTCTTCAGGCTCATACTCTGGGAGTTAGCCTGGATTCTTCACTATCTCTCATACTCCATATATGATCTGCTGCCAAGGCCTGTCAATTTGACAATTTGCAACCTGTCTTCTATGTGTCCCCTTCTGTCCTCCAAAACTGCCACTATTCTAGTGTCAGCCCTCATCAACTCCCGCCTAGATTATTGCAATAGGCTGCTGGTGGGTCTGTCTCTCCCCACTCCATTGCATCTTCCACTCAGTCACTAAGGTGGTTTTCTTAAAGTGCAGGTCCAATCATGTCATCCCTCTACTCGGTAAACTCCAGCAACTTCCTATTGCCTCCAGAATCAAATAGAAAATGTTCTGCCTGGCATTTAAAGCCTTCTGTAACCTAATCTTTTCCTATCTTTCAGTCTTTTTTCTACCTTACTCCCCAATATTTACTCTTCAATTCACTGACACTGGTCTCCTGGCTGTTCCATGAATAAGACTCTTCATCTCTTGGCTCCAGACATTTTCTCTGGCTGTTCCTTATGCCTGGAACATTTTTTTCTGCTCTGACTACTGACCTCCATGACTTCCTTTAAGCCCCTAATAAAATCCCACTTTCTACAGGAAGCCTTCTCCAACTATTCTTCATTCCAGTGCCTACCCTCTGTTAATTATTTCCTATTTATCCTTTACATAGCTTGTTTTGTATATATTTGCTTACACGTTATCGCTCCCATTAGATTGTAAACTCGTTGAGAGGAGGAGCTATTTTTTTATTTTTTTTGCCTCTTTTTCAATCTAGTGATTAGCAAATGCCTGGCACATAGTGGGTGTTGAACAAATCTTGATTGATTGGTTGATAAAAGTAGCCAGTGCCTTTGGTGAACAAGTCTCGCTGTTTTATACGCCTGCTTCGATAGTGGTACTCAGAGCTCCACTGGATATTTATCTTTATGGTTACCTCCCTTAAGGAATCTTGATGTGATCTTAACACACGCATGGGACAGTCTTGTTGAAGGAGTGACTCTTCCCCTTATTCAGTTCTGGGTCCAGCTGAAGTGTGTTGTGAGAAACCAACTCAATGGATTACCCATATAGCTTGCGTGTCCTCGTGTTAATGATAGATATTTTCATCCATTTGGCTCTTTCTGTGTGGATTATTAAACCAATCTCTTTTGAGTGTTCAGAGACCTCATTGAAGAGGTTCTATTGTATTCTGGGGATTCATGCAATCAGCGCAATGCTATCCACAGGAACTAGAACTCCCTGGGGGTATGTTTGATTGATCCTTCACATACTAATATTTCTCTTGTGTTATCTCTTGTCTTCTTTTCCAATCTTGTCCTTGGAGGGGAAGGAGAAGGGCAAGGACCAATGGGAATTCTCTATCATGATATTCAGGCATAACCTTCCTAAACTCTGCTGGGTGCCTAAGAGGCTATCACTTCTTCCATTTGGGATTTGCACTGGACATCAAATCTCAAACATCCTTGACTCCCTGGCTTGTGCCTTGTTCAGGGTTGACAAACAGATCAAAGCTATTTCTGTTTATATGTCTTTTAAGAAATTTTGTATGTCAGGTAATGGGGTATAGAAAGTTATCTTGCCCTACAGGACAAAAGAGAAGATGGGGGTAAGGGAAGGGAGGGATGTTAGAAGGGAGGGCAGATTGGTAATAGGGGTAATTAGAATGCTTGGCGTTTTGGGGTGGGGGGAGGGGAGAAATGGGGAGAAAATTTGGAACCCAAAATTTTGTGGAAGTGAATGTTGAAAACTTAAATAAATTAAAAAAAAAAGAAATTTTGTATGTGATATATATGGAAATATATTTTTCATGAATTCACATGTGTAATGGATATCATATTACCTTCTTAATGGGAGGGGCTAGAGGAAAAGAATTTGAAATTCAAAGATATTTTTTAAAATGAATGCTAAAATTAAACTTTTAAAAAAGTAGAAAAAAGAGAAATCTTATGTGGTTTTTACATTTGCATGGAAGACACCTTTTTGGTAGAGAGCCTTGAAGTTTGTTTTGTTCTCCCAGAGACAGATGCTTTTTTATTGTCAACAAATAATAAATTCAGTGGAGTGTAATATTCTCTATACCTTTCAGTCAGTTGTCTGATATATGAAGATGTGGTCTGTTAGTTTTCTATCCTGTGATCTAGCTGTACCCTCCTTCGTTCGTTTCCTATAAAAATCCTCCTCCTCCTCATCAGAATAGCTAACATTTATATGGTGCTTGCTAAGTGCCAGGCACTGTGCTAAGCCATTTACAATCATTATCTCATTTTATCCTGTCAACCTTCGGTGTTTGGTTTAAAAAGAGACAAATAAAATTAGTTCATATATGTGCTGTTTATTCTCTCTAAGTTAGCAGAAACTTACATGTATGGGATTCTCAGGGAAACTGAGAATCAAAAAAAGGTTGGTTGAAGGAGATTCTATATCCATAGAGCAAAGAAGTGTTCCCATTCCCTTTCTGACTCAGCATGCCTGCGTCAGCCAAAATTATATTTCCATAGAACCAGAGAGTGCTCCCAGAATGTCTGGTTTCTGTCACCCATAAACAAGGGGATGTCATAACAAGAAGAGAATGTCGTAACAGAATAGCATCCCTAAAACAACCAGAGAAATGTCATTAAGCAAGATAGTGTCTGGTCCTTCTCAGTCATGAGCAGAAGAATGCTTTCAGTCAGCCTAATTTTGGGGTCCCTCAGAAAGCATTTCAAAGGAGCTCAAGCAGGTCCTCTGACAACCCCGGGAGGCAGAGAGCAATAGGACAGACTACAGATGAGAGTCTAGAACTCCTTCCATTGTCAAGCCAGGGGGGAGTCTGAGAAGCAGGAGGAACTTCCTCTGACTTTTCAGTCTTGTCTAGGACAGGCTTTGGTGCTACCTTTCCCAGACATGTCTGCATAGAGCTCTACTGGTGGAATTTTACTCATCAGTGGGCAAAGAGGACTTCCCAATGCCCCTGCAGGTGGTAACGCCTTTGTGGGAGTTAAAAGGGAGGAAGGGCACTGGGTACAAGGCTGACAACAGGGAAAGGGTAGCGGAAGAAGCCTCAGACAAACTTGGGCTGCATCTGGATTGTGCTGGTCAGCGTCTGGCTCCTACAGCCAGCTTTCATTCCCATGGCCCCTGACCGTGGAGTACCCAAGTATTAGGGGCAGTCACGAGAGACTGGCACCTGGTTCCGGAGCTCCCCTCCCCCACCCCCATCCCAGCCCCTACCCCGTCCCAGTCCGGGGACAGGACCAGCAGCCCCAGACTTCCTCCGCCCCTGACACTCACGGCCACCTCGGGGGCTTCTGGGATTTGTAGTTCTTTCTTACTAGGGAGGCGGGCCCCCCAGACAGGCATTCCGGAGACGGGAGGGATGGAACTACAAGTCCCAGGGATGCGAGACTGGGGTGGGAGGCGGCTCCACTCCGGCGAGGCAGTCAGCTGGAGGAGAGCTCCTGGCTCTCAGACACTCCCCTCCTGCCTTTAGCCCCCGTAGCTCGGACCACTCCCCCAGCCCGGGGTTCCTGGGGCCGTCCGAGCCCCCTTCGCTCCTCCCCGATAGCCCCTCACCCAGCGGGGTCGGGCCGCCCTTCCCCCAGGTCTCAGGTCTGCTGCTCTGCCATTCCGTCATCGTCCCCTGCACTGCACAGCCCGGTTCCCTGGAAGGGGTGGGACGCCCAGACGAGCAGACAGACAGACTCCCCCTCCCTTCCCCGCCAAGTCTTGGGGGAGACAAAGGCCTGGTGGCTGGGGTGCGGGGGATTCCTGGCCTCGGCCCCTAGGGCAAGTCAGTGGGGAGGCTGCCCTCGGCGGTGATGGCTCTCCAGGTAAGGCTGTGTGTGCATGGGTGTTGGGGGTGGGGTTGGACGTGAGCCCTGTACCCTCTATCCTCCTCTATCCTCCTCCTCCCTCCTCCCCAGGCCGTGTACCCAGTGAGGAAACCCCGGGGATGGAGACATCAGACCAGCTGGTAGGGCTTCATCCCTTGTCCCATTAGGGGCAGAGGCCAGGGCTGGGACGCACTGCACCTTCTATCACTTTCCACCCTGTGGGACAGCCCGCGAGATCGTGCATCCGCGTGAGCCCTTCTCTCCTGCTCCCCAGCTGCGTGGACGTGGGGTCCTTGGCAGGCTGCGGCCCTATTCGAAGACTGAATCCCGCGTGGTTTGGAAAGAGGAAGTCCAGAGGAGCCTCGCGGAGACATCCTGCTCCCCTAAAATCTCCCCCCTGTGCACTAGAAATTCATCGGTTAGGTTTAAGCACGTTCTCTGCCCTCTCCTCTCTACTCCTTCCCCAAACACAGGCTAAGAAGTGTCGGAGATGAGGGGGTGGGAGGCTTGGTTACTGAGACACCATTCCCTGAGAATGAGTTTAGAAATCGAGAGCCTGGAGTTCGGCGATAAGCCAATGGAAGGAGGCAGGAAGGGGTGCATATGTGTGGGCAGTTTTGAAAGGTAAAGAAAAGGGCGCTGGAGTTTGATGGAAGGGGTAGGTTTCAGACTAGACCACTCCTCCCCTCCCTGGATTGAAGAGCAGTCGTAGTAGCGACGCCTCTATTGAGGGATGGAGGAGAGATTAAAGCAGGGGAGCAGCTATCTGGGGTCAGTAATGGGGTAAAGTGATGTCTGACCCCACGTTTTGATTTTGAGCGGCCGAAGACCTGATTAGCCTCAGCCATGCTCTACAGCTTTTGAGAGGAGGGTTTCTTGGGGAAGAAGGGATTGGCAGAATGCTCCTTGACTCCTGTTTTGGAAAGATGAGCCCTTAGAGTTGTTTCTTCAATTGCAGGAACGTGCTTAGCGACGTCCTTCCATCAACATGTGACTAAGGGCAAGCATTTCTGGGATGGATTGATAAGAGTTAAAGATCTGACTGAGTCAAGTGGGTTAAGGGGCCCTCTATAATCAGAGTTAAAGATATCCCCTGAAGTTGACTTAGAAGTATGCTGTATGGCCTGAGGGGATAGTCCTTTGGAATAAAACCTCATGACCTTGACCTCTTCAGCCTTTCTGACTGACTGGTGGAAGAATGACCAGGCTTAAATATACTCTACTGTGAGAAAGGAACTTTCTTAGTTGAATAAGTTGTAAATTCAGTGAGACAAGACAATTAACAAAGTAGTGTCAGTTGGAATTTATGATTCCAGGATGTCTGACTTTCCTCTTATATGGCATGTGTCTCTGTGATGCAAGATAAGGAAAATCCCACCACTCTGGTTGCAGGCATCTTGTCATAAACAGGTCTTTGAAATTGCTGACACAGGAAAGGGCATTTTTAGAGCAAAGCAAAGCAGTCTGATTGATTAGTTCAGGGTCGGGCCCCAATTAAAGTCCAAAATTTATATTAAATGGTTATCACCATAGAACACTTAGAACATAGACGGGATAAGGGAAAATCGCTGAGAGGGAGGTGGGCTGTTCCACATGCAGGTAATTTTGTGGAAGAGCTAGAACAGTAATCTCTTAAGGTTTAGGTGAAGGGGTAGGAGAGGGAGTATTTCTTAAGCATCTGTTATGTACCAGGCACTGGCATTTTACTAATGTCTTCTCATTTAAGTTAGGCTAATAATACTGATATCCATGGATCGGCCCAAGAGAGCAAGTTCAGATGAATCTCCAAAATCTGACTAGGCTATTCTCAGTAGTCCAAGCTTTCCCTCTGAGATTGCCTTTCATTTCTGGTACACACACACACATATATACATATATTCTCATATTCTTTGTATTACTTAAATGATTAAGTTTACCTTATTTGTTATTAATAGTATTATTTATTCTCATATATTCTCTCTATATGTTTATTCTCATGTCATCTCTCCCGTTAGAATGTGAGCTCATTGCGGGCAGGGACATTAACCTCACCTTTCTTCTTATTCCTGGCACAGTCCCTGGCACATAGTAAACATTTAATAGATGTTTTTTGAATGACAAAACAGTATCCTGTACCTCAGGCCTCATTTGCTCTTTTATTCTCCCCAGGAATTTCAGCACAATGTCCATTCTCTGACACCTTCCCATTCACTGAGGAGGGTTCTCCTCTCTAAGAGATTTAGGTTGAGAAAGAGGAAAGGGAAAGGAAATGAGTTTGTATGGTTGCAAGAACCCTGGAATGAGCCTTTTAAGGACAAGGGGGTGACTTAGTCTATGTGTCAGAAAAAAAGACATTTTCCATGAAAAAGTGACAACGATGTACCATAGTACAAAGATTCATTCTACATTTGGGATCAAAGGTTAGAATTAACTATGGTTTAAAATCTTGGCTCTTCTATTTATCTCCTGTGTTACTTTGGGCCAGCCACTTAACCTCTGGGCTCCCATTTCCTCATGTGCCACATTAAAAAGTCTCTGATTGGAAGGGTCATTTCACATCCGGAGAACAGCTGGCAACAGGCTCACTAGGAAAGTATAGAAGCTTGTTTCCTCTGTCTGGCCTTGGTGGTGATAGAGTATCCTAGGAGGTCAGGGTAGAAGTGCCAACACAATTTGGGATGCCTTTGAATCATTCTGGTTGACTGGGCTGGAGTAGCTTCAGCAACAAGTGCTGCTGGCCATAAGCAAAACACGCTTGTTTCCCAGCTCTCCTTGACCCTCTCCCTTCATCTTCACCAGAATTTGAAGACCGAGGGAATATAGAGCTACAGGAGACCTTATCAGGGGTGGGGAACCATCAACCTCCAGGCCACATGTGGCCCTCTAGGTCCTCAAGTGCTGCCCTTTTTGACTGAATCCAAACTCATTGAACAAATCCCTGTAGCGAAAGGATTTGTTCTGTAAGCTTGGACTCAGTCAAAGGCTGCACTTAAAGATCTAGAGGGCCACACATGGTCTTGAGGCCCACAGGTACCCCCCACCCTTGCCTTAGATCATCTAGTCAGTCAATAAACATGTTATTAAGCACCTAAAATGTGCCATGCAACGGAGATTAAAAAAAAGAGGCAAAAGATAGTCCCTACCCTCATGGTGTTTACTCTCTTAATGTGGGGTCCATGAACCCTGGATAGATTTCAAGGGGGTCTCTGAACTTAGATGGGAAACAAATTCACCACTTAATTTCAATAGAGTTGGTTTCCCTTATGATCCTATGTATTTTCATTTATGCACTTAATAGGAGTCTGTAGATTTCATCAGACTGTCAGAGGGGTCTAGGACACACACACACACACACAAAACTAAAACTTATGGACCAGAAGTAAGGAAGGATGTAGAGGTTGAGACTTTTCATTGAGTATTTATTGGCTTTATTGCCAAACTAGGCCCAGCAAAGCTGAGGGAAAACAGCTTGTCTAGTGACGAAGATCTAGAAGGGGCCTTAAAAACTTCTAGTAAACCCCCTCACTTTACAAATGAGGAAACTGAGGTCCCAAGAGGATAAATAACTTTGCTGAGGTCATTCAGATGAGTGACAAAGCTAGTCCTCCCACTCCAAATCCAGCACTCTTCACACTACCCCATGGACCACTTCATTGAACAAAGGTCTGGTAAGACATCTTTTATGACTTCTGACATTCCCACAATGATGTGGTTCTTCCGGATCCCTTCTTGGAAAGTCTTCTCCTACCCCCATCCAGAGGCCCATAATAGTTGTTTTTAGCTTCCTTCTGTTCTTTTAACTATACATGAAGCCCATCCCGTAATACCTTTGTAAATGACTAGAGTGAGTGCCTTCCCCATTACAGGTTGCTGAGAATTCTGGACAGAATCGGGCAGTGTGTAGTTGAGGTCCTCCTTTTCTCATCCTTTTGATAGACATTGGTCATTTCCATAAGAACTGAGATATCTTGTCCATCTAAGTATTTTCACGGCTGTTTTCTAAAGAATATAAACTTTGCCTAACACCTAATGTAGACCCTTGTCATAAAAGTTTTTAATTTCCTTTCTGTTGGCTTCAGTACAGCAATTTTATTTGCAAAGAAAATCATATAACTGCTGGAAGCTTTCCTTATAGTGTGGAATTTAGCTGAGACCTCCAGAAATTTCACCCAGATGATTAACTGGCTAAGTAAAAGAATTTCTGGCTCAGCTTTATCATAAACATTTCCCTGCTGGTGGTAAATTCCAGAGCAAATCCTCTCTAGGTTTGTTGATCAATTTACAACTTGAGCTGATGTAAATTTTTCCCTTCTGTATCTTTGACAGTAAACTTTCTTTCCATTTGTTGGCTATCAATTTTACCTTTGAAATGTAAATCCTTACCTTTCCTTTTTGGCATCTGTAAATTCCAATTGTGTCTTTCTTATAGATATAACTAGAGACTGTATCAGAGTTATGAGAACATTCTGGCCCTGAGTGGTCATTTAGATACCATGAGTCAGTGCTCTGAGCACAAAATAAACCAGTTATGAAATGTTTCTTCATGTTGATGGGAATGATTGGCAGCAGAACCTATCAATATGTCCTTGGTTATTTCCGCATCACCCTGGGCTAGGCCATTCAACTCTTACACTGACAATGACATAGAAGCAGATGCATCCTCTGGGTCTAAGCTTCTCTGCAATTCTTCCCCCTGACACTATGTGCCATTATCTTGACACATAATAGGGCCTCCCCTTAAGCCTTTAAGTGAGATATTCCTGACAAAATAAAGCAGGTTCTCAAGTCTGACAGTAAATGTGTTCCTCATGACAGTCAGTCCTCACTGTGCAAGTGGCATTATCCTCATTTTTTACAGATGAGAAAACTGAGACTCAGAAAATATGGTCAATAAACATTTATTAAGTGCCTACTGAAGGCCGCCTATAAGTGAAAAGAACATCTGTAGCCTAACTAAGTTGGTAAAACTTTTAAATGGGTTAAAAGGAAATCAGACTTTTAGGGGGGTTATTCTGGCACTAAGTGGGGAGAAGGTAGGCAGCACTCCAAATCTGAAATGGAACTGGAGGACCAGAGTTCAGATATCAGCTTTGTCATTTACTTTCTGTGTTACCTTGAGCAAGTCATTTAACCCCTGGACCTTAGTTGCCTTATCTGTATAATCAGGAGGTTCGATTCTGTGACCTCTAAGATCCCTTCCAGTTCTAAGTCTGTGATCCCATGAAGCTGTTAGAATATAGCCAAAAGGATGACATGTAGAGTTGGGAGACGGCTCAGATATCAGATATTACTAACGGACAAGTCAAGTCAGCAAATACCTTATTATTGTTATTTGTCCTTAGTTCTCCAAGGTGAAATTGTGTCCACCACTGTGTTAGCTGCTAGGCATACAAAGAAAGACCAAAACAATTCCTAGCCTTCAAGTAACTCACTTTATAATGGGGGAGAAAACTTGCAAATAAGGTTGTACAAATGAGATCTATACTGGACTAATTGGAGATAATTTCAGAAGAAAGGCAATAACATTTGGGGGATCAAAAAAAGCTTCTTGCGGAAGATGAGATTTTAGCTGTGGATGAAGGAAGCCATCTCTTCCCTGGAAATGCAGGTGCAGATTGAATTCCTTAGAGGAGAGCCCATGATACATTCAGGGAGTGGGGAGGTGGAGTGTCCTGTTCAAGGAGGAGTTAGGAGGCCAATGTCACTGGACCACAGAATCTGTAGAGGGTTTGAAGAAGACTGGATAGCTAGGAAGTGTCCTAGGTCATGTCCTAGATTGTGAAGGTTTAAGGAATTGTCCAGGTTTAGAATTCAAGGCTAGGTTTTTATTTTTAAAAGGTACATTTTAAAAGTAACTGAATTAATAGCCGAACCTGCAGCTCTTCTTTGGTAACTTTAGTGTTACTTTGTAGTTTTAGTTACTGAATTGTGTTATAGAAAGGTAAAAATGAGGTAGAGAAAAATAGTTAGAAGACCTGGGTCCTTTAAAACTCCGTGCTGTGACTGGCTGGGGCAGCTCCTGGGCTCACTCTCCTCATTTGCAGAATGAGATAATAATCATACACTATCTGCCTCTCTGAGGCTGATGTGAGGGAAACAGCATTTTGCAAGCCACAAAGCACAATATGGGGCATCCCAAAAGTTTTAGCATAGTACCAAGCTGTTAAAAGCTAAAGCCTAAGAGTTTTGAGACATCCTATATCAAGGTAAGTGCAATCAACAATCTTTTGCTAAACCCCTACTATGTGCTAGCTCTAGAGATTCAAATACAAAAACTACACAGTTGCTGCCTTGGAAGTGCCTACATTTTACAGATGGTGAGAAGGGCTTTAGGTTACAATATGTTCACAGATGAAAAAAATACCAAAATGTTTTGGGGGTGAAGATGAATCACAAAAGGCTTCTTCAAGGGGATGGCCCTTGAATTGAGCCTTGAGGAGAGCTGGGAGCTCCCAGAGGCCAGAGGAGGGGGTGGGTGTTGCTTTACTGGGGGGGAAAGCCTGTGCATAACTGAGAGATGTTGAGTTTTGTTTGGTAAGCTGTAGGCCAGCCAGTTCAGCTGGGGGTGCTGTACTTGATGGGGAGTAATGAATAATCTCCCTGGAATTGACTTTAGCCCAATGGGGTAAGGTTTCTTTATCTTTATCAGAATGCAAGGTGTTTTTGGGGTGGGGAGAAAAGATAAGATATGTAAAGCAATTTGCAAATCTTCATTTGTTATTTAAATGCCAAACTGAGGGTTTTGTAATTCATCTTCCATGCCTTAGGTGACCACTCTAGCTTTTTGGGAAGAAGAGTGACTAGCTCTCAGTCTTGGGTTTAGGAATGCCAGGTTGGTAGTTTTGTAGGACTAGAGGAGAGTCAGGCTGACTACAGGGACACCCATTAGAAGCCATTGCCACAGTCCAATTTAGAGACCATAAGGGCCTAAAGTTGAGCGGACGGTTTGAGTCTAGCAATTATCATTAGTTGGCAGCTTTTCTTTTTGAACTGGAAATATATATTGTCTTTGATCTTGTTGACCTGAAAACTTGGTTAAAGAAAAGGCAACAGGCTAAATGCATACATTTTATGATTTAATTAATTAATTGATCAATTCCCTATTAAAGAAAACGGTAACATAATGCATTATGGAGCCAGAAATGTTCTGGCTACCCCGTGCAGAAATCTTCTGGCTTATATACATTTTGCCGTGAGAAAGGAACTTTCCTAGTTGAACAAATCATAAATTTAGTAACACAAGACAACTAACAAAGTAATGTCGGTCAGGCCTTGCGATTCCAGGCTGGGTAAACATATGTCTCGGTGACAAGGAAAGAAATCCCACCACTAGTGAGTGGCAGGCTTCCTGCCCTAAACAGATAACTGACATAGGAAAAGGTAAACAAAGTTCAATAGAAATTATGACCTAAGATGTCTATATTTTCTTTACCATTAATATGCCATAACATAGTATATGTCTATAGATAATAAGATATAAAGGAAAGTCCCATTATTCAAGATAGTGTCTTAGGTTAAAGGTCTCCTAAGGAATGTAGAGTCTGCCTTGGCTGGCTTTGTTGACATAGGAAGAGGCACCCTCTGAGTTTGCTTCAGAGAGAACAAAGATTATTCCAAAATTTTATATTAAACATTATCAATCTATATCACTCTGTATCTTATTTACATAAATACTGAGGTTAATAGACTTCAGGACTACCAAGTACCCAACAGCTTCTGGGCTCTGAAGGTACATAGGCCAAAGGGTTCAGGTAAAATTCTCATTTATTTATTTGTTTGTTTATTTTAAGTTTCCAGCATTCATTTCCACAAAATTTTAAGTTCCAAATTTTCTCCCCACCCCCAAAACACCTTGCATTCTGATTGCCCCTTCCACCAATGTGCCCTCCCTACTAACACCTCTCCCTTCCATTATCCCCATCTTCTCTCTTGTCCTGTAGGGCAAGATAAATTTCTATACCCCATTACCAGTATTTCTTATTTCCCAGCTGTATGCAAAAACAATTCTCAACATTTGTTCCTAAAACTTTGAGTTCCAACTTCTCTTCCTTCCTCCCTTCCCACCCATCCCCACTGAGAAGGCAAGCAATTCAATATAGGCTATATATGTGTAGTTTTGCAAATGACTTCCATAATACTCATGTTGTATAAGACTAACTACATTTCCCTCCATCCTATCCTGCCCCCCATTTCTTCTATTCTCTCTTTTGACCTTGTCCTCCCCAAGAGTGTTTACTTATAATTGCTCCCTCCTCCCATTTGTCCTCCCTTCCATCATCCCCCCCACCCTGCTTATCCATTTCTCCCCTACTTTACTGTAGTGTAAGATTTTTCATACTAAGTTGAGTGTGCGTGTTATTCCTTCCTTGAGCCAAATGTGATGAGAGTAAGCTTCACTTTTTCCCTCTTTCCTCCCCCCTTTTCACCTCCATTGGAAAGCTTTTTCTTGCCTCTTCTATGAGAGATAATTTGCCCCATTCCATTTCTCCCTTTCTCCTCCCAATATATTCCTCTCTCACCCCTTAATTTTATTTTTTTGGATGTGATCCCTTCCTGTTCAACTCACCGTGTGTGTGTGTGTGTGTGTGTGTGTGTGTGTGTGTGTATGTATGTATGTATGTAATCCTCCAACTACCCAGATACTGAGAAAAGTTTCAAGAGTTACAAGTATTATCTTTCCATGTAGGAATGTAAACAGTTCAACTTTACTTAGTCCCTTCTGATTTCTCTTTCCTGTTTACCTTTTTATGCATCTGTTCTTGTGTTTGAAAGTCAAATTTTCTTTTCATCTCTGGTCTTTTCATCAAGAATGCTTGAAAGTCCTCTATTTCCTTGAATGATCATTTTTTCCCCTGAAGTATTATACTCAGTTTTGCTGAGTATGTGATTCTTGGTTTTAATCCTAGTTCCTTTGACTTCTGGAATATCATATTCCAAACCCTTCCATCCCTTAATGTAGAAGCTGCTAGATCTTGTGTTATACTGATTGCATTTTCCACAATACTCAAATTATTTCTTTCTAGCTGCTTGCAGTATTTTCTCCTTGACCTGGGAGCTCTGGAATTTTGCTCTTTATGGATTCTTTTAGGAGGTGATCGGTGGATTTCTTTCAATATTTATTTTGCCCTCTGGTTCTAGAATGTCAGGGCAGTTTTCCTTGTTAATTTCATGAAAGATGATGTCTAAGCTCTTTTTGTGAACATGGCTTTCAGGTAGTTCCATAATTTTTAAGTTGTCTCTCCTGGATCTGTTTTCCAGGTCAGTTGTTTTTCCAATGAGATATTTCACATTATCTTCCATTTTTTCATTGTTTGGTTTTGTTTTGTGATTTCTTGGCTTCTCATAAAGTCATTAGCTTCTATCTGTTTCATTCTAATTTTTAAAGAAGCATTTTCTTCAGTGAGCTTTTGAATCTCCTTTTCCAGTTTGGCTAATTCTGCTTTTTAAAGAATTCTTCTCCTCATTGGCTTTTTGAACCTCTTTTGCCAATCGAGTTAGCCTATTTTTCAAGGTGTTATTTTCTACAGCATTTTTTTGGGTCTCCTTCATCAAGCTTTTGACTTGATTTTCATGATTTTCTTGCATTGCTCTCATTTCTCTTCCCAATTTTTCCTCCACCTCTCTTACTTGATTTTCAAAGTCCTTTTTGAGCTCTTCCATGGCCTGGGACCATTGTATATTTATTTTGGAGGTTTTGGATGCAGAAGCCTTGACTTTTATGTCTTCCCCTCATGGCAAACATTGTTCTTCCTCATCTGAAAGGATGGGAGAGAATACCTGTTTACCAAGAAAGCAACCTTCTATAGTCTTATTTTTTTTCCCTTTTTTGGGCATTTTCCCAACCAGTTATTTGACTTTTGGGTTCTTTGTCAAGAGCAGGGTATATTCTGGAGGCCTATAAATTCTCAGTTCCTCCAAGGTAGCACAATCCAGGGAGAGGAGTTTATTCCCCACCTGGCTTGGGGCTGAGATTCAGATCAGCTGCTCAATTCCCCCAGGGGCTTTATGTTGTGGCTCCAACAATGCCTGCTGCTGCCACCTCCCCCAACCCCTAGGGCGCCTCCTGGGGCCGTGGCTAGGGGAGGACCCTGCTCTCTTGTCAGAGGCTAAGGCAGGGCTGTGGTTCACCCCAAGTCCGGGTGTGACAGACCTTTCCTGTCAGCCTTCCAGGTTACTCTGGACTGGAAACCTCCAATCCATTGTTCTGTAGCTTCTGCTGCTCTAGAATTTGTTGAGAGTCGTTTTTTACAGGTATTTTATGGGCTGTGGGGGAAGAGCTACAGTATGTGCGTTTTTCTAATCCACCATCTTGGCTCCACCCCCCATCCCCCCCCCCCCCCCCCCCCCCCCCCCCCGGTAAAATTCTTAAAGGGGAGGGGGGAGTGCTTTAAAGATGCAGTTAAGAATTTTTTAGTGGGTAAGGTGGTCTAGACCTGTGATTTCATTGTTTTAATAATCTCTCAGTGAGGAAACACCATCTACCAATGCATATCACCATTACATGATTTTTCATTAGGTCCATTGACTAGCCTGTGCCAATAAGCCAGAATGAGCCAGAGACTATCACTGCAGTTTATTCACTCATAGTGAGCACAGTTCACCAGCAAGTGGATGGAGAAGTGTGCCCCTTACAATTTGATTGGTAATATTTATGCATTTCACAAGACAAAGAAAAAAAAAACAGCTGCTTGTTGCAATGCAGCTGGTTATAAAAAGAATAAAAGGTATGCTTATTAAGGAGAATGTATATCACAAGTTACAAGAGATAAAGAAGGAATGTGTCCTTGTTAGTATAGCCAGTTGCTCCAAATCAAAGGGGACCATTTGTTATTGTTCAGTTGTGTCCAACTCTCTATGACCCCATTTTGGGGTTTTCTTGGCAAAGATACTCAAGTGGTTTGGTATTTTCTTCTCCAGCTCATTTTACAGATAAGGAACTGAAGCAAACAGGGTTATTATTGCCCAGGGTCACACAGCTAGTAAATATCTGAGGCTAGATTTGAACTCTCAAAGAATCTTTCTGATTCCAAGCCCAGTACTCTCTCCACTGCACAACGAGTCCTTGGGCTGGTCCTAAGGTATTTGCATTAGTCAAATATAGTAAAAATGGCAAATACAGAACAAAATGGAGTTAGTTATATCTATTCTTAATAGATCTCTCTTAACTCTTAAAAATCCACTTTTAATGTTACCACTGTTTTTTAACTCGTAGTTTTAGATCAGGGGTGGGGAACCTGTGACCTCTCTAGGTCCTTGGGTTCAGCCTTTTGACTGGGTCCAAGTTTTATGGAACAAATCCTTTTATTAAAGGAATTTGTTCTGTGAAGTTTAGATTCAGTCAAAGGGCCACACTTAAGGACCTAGAGGGCCACATATGGCCTTGAGGCTGCAGGTTCCCACTTCTGTTTTAGGTCATTCCCTTGGGGTACTGAGAAGGTAAGCAGCTTATTCAGCATCACATAGCCAATCTGTCAGAGATGGGGACCAGTCTGTGTCATCAGAGAAATTTGAACCCAAGTCTTCCACTACATCATGTGACTTCTCAGTCAGTACTTTCACCATCGTTACATTATTATAGTACCTTTATTTGTTAAATTAATATAAATGGCAGTGATGATCATTAGAAGCATCCTTGCCTGGGAAACAAGAGTCACAGTTTAAGCAGAGGAATAGGATAGGATAGATTCTGGGCCAAAATGTGTGGTACCCACTGAAAGTATCTCCAGGAACTAGTAGGAAGGAGAGATCATCATGCACTAGGGCAGTTGTGGACAAAGTAGGGGTTGACCTTGGCCTTTGAAGACTTGATTGACTTCAGAAAGATACCGAAAAGAAGGGCTTTTGAAGGACAGGGAATAGGACCAGATTTTTGGGGGTGGGGAGAGGAAGGAAAGTAGTAAAGAGGCTCAGGATAGGTGTGGAAGAACAGTAGGAAGAGCTGAGTGATTAAGAACATTGGGCTCAGGTAGGTTATGGAGAATCTGAATTGCAGATTGTTCTGTGGCCTGCATTGCTGCTTCGCTGCTTTGGATTCTCATCCACTTGGGAGCTGAAATGCCCTATTGCAGGTTCAGTTCAGTGACTGTCCTCATGTTCTCTTCACTTCCCCAACAGATAATTGGAAGCTTATCAAGGGTGCTTCTGACCAGAAAAGGCAGTGGGTTAGTTACATCTTGAGAGTAAAGGATAAAAATAAAAGATGGACAGCCTGCATGCTACATGAATATCCATGAAAAATTAAAAGAACTAGAGGAATGTATTTAGAATGGAGAGCAGATCGTCTTTGGAAGATTTCTTGAAAGATGCAGGAAGGAACTGTGCAGGTCGAGAAGTCAAAGGGAGTCATTTTCCAGGCCCATATCAATCCTACCTTCAGCACATCTTTTGCATCCATCTTCTTCTGTCCAGTCATGCACTCTGATTCAGGCTTTCATAATCTCTCCCTTGGATTGTGGCAGCCTTCTGAGAGCTCTCCTTACACAGCTGTATAATGGATGTAGAGATCCATCTTCCACATAGCAGTCAGATTGAGAATCCTAAAACACAAGTCTGACCATGCCGTTCCCCTGCTTATGTTGAGGTCTGGGGAACCATGTTGAGGTTTGGAGGTACTCAGGACCCCAAAATACCAACATGCCAAGTCCTGCTGAATGAATTTGACTCAAGACTTCTTCTAGCCAAAGTAAAACAAAATTTATTAAGGGTTCACCATATTGGGTTGACTCTTAAGGAGCCATGCCATTTGTGACACTTGTATTGACAAGTGGGCCAGATAGAATCTCAGCTAGACAGAGTCAAAGCTGGATTGAAACTGAGTGCCTTCATGGAGGCAAGATGGAACTTAAATACAGAGAGTCAGTGGGAAAGATCTAGAGGTGGTCTAGTAGTCTGGGAGGAGGGTCTAAGGAGGATCTTGATGAGACTGGGATAACTAGTGATGAAATCAAGGGTGGGAAACAGCTGGAGGCCATTGGGAGGTATTAGACAATGATGGGCCTGGGTGTGAAGCAGGTGGGGCAAATTGAGGTAACTGACAATGGAGGGCCAGGCTAGGCCTAGGGTAACAGATTTGAGTATGAAAGACCTGATTAAGTGGGAAGATTCAAAGAGAGTTCAAGGAGGTTCCCAGAATCTGAACTCCATCACTCAGAAATCCCCAGTAGCTCCTTATTACATAGAGTACAGGTTCCCAAACTTTCTTGGTTCACCAGGTCCCTGTAATTTTTTGGAAGCACCCCTAGGCAAAATATAACAAAAATAAACCTAACAGTTCCTTTTATTAAGGAGTTAGGTTGAAGCGACCTAATAAGTATTTATGCCCTTACAAATTAATAGTCATTAAAAAAAACACATTAAACAGCACATAAATTGAAAGAAGAAATAATTGTTTTCTTTCATTCTTACATAGCTTACTTCCTAATGGGATCTGTGCCCATGTTGGGCATGGCACAGACTTTCCTCTTAGATTTTGGAATGGGGTTGCCTACCTCTGCCTTCATTCCCTACTCCACGGTGATTTTCCCCTGGTACTTCTTTTTATCACAGCATTTTCCCCAAAACCACCTTCACAAAGACATGATGTAGCAAATGACAAAGTTCAAGAAATTATTGGCTGGCCCAAAGTACAAGTAAAGAAAAACATCTCAAACATTTGAGAATGTCATCTTCATTGAAGCAACTCAATGGAATGAACTCTCTGGAACTGGGAGTTAGCACTCAGTACAGTATCAGATGACAGATGTTATATATTGCTGTGTTTCCTCCCACACCCCCAAATTTATAATATGGGTTTGCATGCCTGGGAGCTCAGCTTGGGAACTGGACATAGAGGATAAAACACAAAATCTGTAGTGAGGCTGCTGGGCCTGGAGTCAGGAAGACCTGAGTTCAAATCCTGAGTCTAGCTGTGTGACTGACTCTGCAACTCACTTAACCTCCGTCTCAGTTTCTTCAATGATGCTGTTTGTTTTTCAGTTGTGTCTGACTAGTCGTGACCTCATTTGGACTTTCCTTAGCAAAGATACAAGAGTGTTTTGCCATTTCCTTTTCCAACTCATTTTACAGATGAGGAAACTGAGGCAAACAGAGTTAAGTGATTTGCCCAGGGCCACACAGCTAGTAAATGTCTGAGACCAGATTTGAATTCAGGAAGAGGAGTCTTCCTGATCTAAGGCCTGGCACTCTGCCACTTAGCCATCTAGCTTCCCGCTTCCTTGACTATAAAATGGGGTTAATGGTAGTACCTGCCTCTTTGGATTATTGTCAAGAACAAATGAGATAATATCTAAAAAGCATTTACCACAGTGCCTGGCATATAATGGGCATTTAACAAATGCTTGTTCCTTCTGTTCCTTTCCCCTTAAAAATCCTTTATCATCTGATTTCCACCTAGCTACTTTTCCAGTCTTATTTCATGTTGCCTCTGTTCACAAACTCTCCAATCCAGTAAAATTGGCCTCGTAGCTATTGAATGAACTTGCTGTTCCAGCTTCTGTCTCGTTGTCTTGTCTGTTCCCCCCATACCCTTTTTTGTTAAATGCCTGGGCTTCCCTCTTTCTGCCTATGAGCATTGTTGAAATTCTGAAGGGTTCCCCCTACCAGAATGATTCCTTTGTGACGTCAAATTATGCCATTTTTTGCCTCAGTTCTTACCTAACCTTTAATTACTGAATGAGTGTTGTCTCAGACAAACTGACATCTGGGAAAGACCTTAGCTTAAAAAAGCCAAGGTCCCCCACTGCATCCAGGGCCATCACCAGTACTGATACTTTGGAGGAGAGAGTGAGGCTGATTACTTTGTACAGCTTGCCTCATTTATATTCAATTCACTTTCCAGCCAAGACTTCATCCTCCTGATGTCAGGAGTCCTCTTGGAGAATGAATCACAACAACAAACAATGAGTATTGTTAGTCGCCTTCCAGGCTCTGCTTGAGTGCTCCATTCAATGTGAAATCTTGCCTAATTCCAACCCCTCCACCCCACACAGTTGGCCACGTCCTCTTCTTCTATTTGTCTTGTATTTACTTTTGTCTTGTATTATTTGCACTTGTGTCTTGTATTCTCTTGCACCTTGTTTTATGTGTTGTCTCCCTCTGTAGACTGAGCACCTTTGGAGCTGTTTCATTTTTTTTTAATTTTAATTTTTAAAAATTATTTTATTTGTTTTCAGTTTTCTACAATCCCTTCTATATATCTTAGATTTTTTTCCCCTTCACTCCCCTCCCTTCCCTTTCCCCATGCACCCTCCTTTCCTCCTCTCTCACCCCTCTCTTCCAGAGATAGCATGCAATCCTATATAGGTTCTAAACATACATTCTTATTAAATACATTTTTACCTTAGTCATGTTGCATAGAAGAATTAAAATGAAGGGGAGAAACCATAAAACAAAACAAAACATAACACAAGAGAAAATAGTCTGCTTCATTCTGCAATCCAGTTCCATAGATCTTTCTCTGGATATAAAAGGCATTTTGCCTTGAGTCCATTGGGAAATTTTTAGGTCCTTGCATTGTTGTGAAGGACTGAGTCTACCAGAAATAGTCCTCACATACTGTAGCTGTTCCTGTGTACAAAGTTCTCCTGGTTCTGCTCCTTTCACTCAGCATCAGTTCATATAAGTCCCTCCAGACCTCTCTGAAGTCTTCCTGTTCATCATTTCTTATAGCCCAATAGTATTCCATCACATTTACATACCACAACTTGTTCAGCCATTCCCCAGGTGATGGGCATCCCCTTGATCTCCCTGGACTTCATTTTGAGAAGCTTCCTTTCATAATGCAAACCTTCTGCTATTCAGTCTTAAAGGGAGGTCCAAGGCATTTAGAGATTACTCTGTGTCTGTTGGTTGATTGTTGTTTTTCGTTTTGGAAGAAAACCAAAATGACATCACCATGATAAAGTGAAGTTTCCTACGTCTGACTGTGGCTGATCAGACCAATATGAGCTCAGAATACTCAACCACAAGTTGGGCACAGATAGTCCATTATGAACTTTTGGGGTGGATACTCCAAATTTGTGCATCCTACGTTTACTTTGTGATGTCTCAATTCTGCTTTGCTCATGGAATGCAGCACCCTTTCTGATGTGGGCATGCCATGCTGAGTGGTTTTGTGCCAGTGTCTCCCATGTTGCACAGTCAGATTAGATAACACCTACTATTGTGCCTAGAAGCTAGGTGGCACAGTGTATAGAGAACCCGGCCTGAAGTCAGGAAAACCTGAGTTCAAATGCAGCTTCAGACACTGACTGTGTGATTTAAGACACTTAACCCTGTTTGCCTCAGTTTCCTCATCTGTAAAATGAGCTGGAGAAGGAAATGGTAAGCCACTGCAGTATCTTTGCCAAGAGAACCCCAAATGGGGTCACAAAGAGCCAGATATGGATATGAAATGACTGGAAAACAAGCATGTGCTGGGCTAAATGCTTTACAGACATCACATGTGATCTTCACAATAACTCTGGAGGTAGGTGCTATTATTATCCCCAATTTATAGTTGAAGAAACTGAGGCAGACAGAGCTTAAGTGAGTTGCCTAGGGTCACACAGCTAGTAAGTGTCTAAGACTGGATTTGAATTTAGGTCTTCCTTATTCCAGGCCCAGACCTCTATCACTGCTCTTGTCTTCCTAACTCTTTGGCGAGCTCTCTATCCACTATACCACACTGCCTCCCTAAGAGCTTTGTACACAGTAGGCACTTAATAAATGCATATGAAATTTAATTTGCTTGTTTGGAAATACACCCCCAAAGTTATTAAACTGTGTACACTCTTTGAGGCAATGCTACTAGGTCTATGTCCCAAAGAGATCAAAGAGAGAGGAAAAGGACCCGTCTGTTACAAAATACGTATAGCATCTCTTTATCAGTTGAATGGGATGGAGTAATACTGCTGTGCTACAAGAAATGATGAAGGGGATGGTTTCAGAGAAAGCTAGGAAGACGCATATGAACTGATACAAAGTGCAGTGAATAAAACTAGGAGAATAACGTATACAATAACAGCAATAGTGTCAAGACAAACTACTTGGAAAGATTTAGGAACTCTGCTAAATACAACAAGCAGCCGGAATTCCAGACAACTCGTAACGAAACCTGCGCCTCACCTCTAGCTAGAGAGCTGATGGACTCGGAGGGCAGATTGGAACATATTTTTTTAGACACAGCCAAAGTGTGAATTTGTTTGACTTGATTGTAATAGGTTTTGTTGATCTTGTTTTCTTATGTCAGGTCAGGGGATGTGGAAGAAAGGGGATGTAGATCTGAAAATAAAATCAATAGAATGTGAAATAAAACAAAATAATATCATTAAAATAATGATAAATTAGAAATAATACAATAATTTCAAGTAATAATAACAGAATTTTAAAAATAAATTGAATTGCTTGTTGAAGGTATGGAGAAGTTATCTTCTTTATCAGTGAAGGGTATACTCCCACAAGGATATACAAGAGCTAAGAATCAATGGAAAGAAACCAATTTTTTTTTTTTTTTAGAAAGTATACAATTAAAAAAATCACCAAAAGGGGAAAAAAAGCGTATCAAAAATCAATTTTGTTTGGAGAATGTTAAAGGGCCTTGAGCAGAGTGGATATGATGGATGTTTGATGAATGGTCTTTTTTTGAAGGGCATTAATTCTATTAGGCTGTGGCTCCATACTTGCACTTGGATGGATTGAGGATAGGGAGCTCCTCTAGTCTTTGGATTTTGTTCAGGAATTTTCCATGACCTTGGGAAATACCTTTGATGAACAAGTCATAAAACCAGGTCAGGGAACCATTACTTGGTCCCATAGGGCCACAAATCTTTGCATTAAAAAAAAAAAAAAGATTCTGATTAAAAGATTTTGATTGGGGAGGGGGTCAGTAAATTCCAAGAAACATCACACATATTTAGGCAATGTAAGAAAGATCCTTGAAGGGAGAGAAGGCATCCTTTTACTGCTCTTTGATACTCTTGGTTACCTTTCAAGATATCTTAGGTGACTGTTTTAAGGAAACTGGGACTGTCCTAGTTTAAGTCTTCCAGATGGAGGAGCCAACAGTGCTAGGCACAGAAATAGGGCCGGATCCAGCTTCCCTAGCGACTGATTCTCCCCCACAGGTTCCCGTGACCTTTGAAGATCTGGCTGTCAAGTTCTCTGCTGATGAATGGCATCTCCTAGAAGAATGGCAGAGGGAATTTCACCGAGATGTGATGAGGGAGAACTATGAGACACTGGTCTCCCTGGGTATGAGGCTGGCAGAGGATGGTGTGGTACAATGTCTGGGAATGGTAGCCAGATGGGACTTTCCACAGGATTTCAAGTCACATCTCAGAAGGCAGCATGATACTAGAAGGCCCTTGAATCTTTGCTGTTAACTAATTGTGTGACCTAGGGAAAGTGTCTTCCTGTCTCTTGCGCCTAAATTTTCTTACCTCTAAAATAAGGAGCTTGGAACAAATTAGGATTTCTTAACCCGGAATCCATGGGCCTTCAAGTGATGCATGAATAGATTTCAGGGGTTCTGTGAACTTGGATGGGAAAAAAAATACATTTTTATTTTCATTAACCTTAACTGAAACCTAAATGTTCCTTTAATTATTTAAAAACATTCTGAGAAGGGATCCTTAGGCTTTACCCAGATGGCCACAGGAATCCATCACACAAAGGTTACGAATCTCTGACTGGATGATCTAAGGCTCCTTTCAGCAGTAACATTCTTTGATTTGGGGACAGGACAGCAGGGGCTCCTTGAATGCTATTTGTGCCAACAGAGAAGAATTGAGGTATTCTAGGAAGCTGATTCCCTACCTTTGACTCTCCTTGCCATTGTCTTGGCCCTTTGCTAGGCAGATTTGAACCACAGGAGTCATTTAGTCTCTGTGAGGCAAGAAGCCAAAGAAATCAGTCTATTTAACACAGATAAGCGAGACCCTTTCTGTAATATTTGCTGAGAGAATAGCAACTTTCTTGCTTTATTGCCTTTTATCTAAAGGGTTTGCTAATGGAAAGATTGTGGTTTTCATAACATTTGGAAAAATGAGAGATTCTCCTGAGGACTGAGGTGAGACGGAAAAACCTCAGACTAGAATACCTGAGTATGCATAGGAGCATGTGGGCCTAAGGCTTTGTGTATTTGCCCACACTGTGTGTATGTGTACAGGGAAGGGAAGCGAATGGTTCCTATATTCTAATCATGTTCATGTTTATATGCACAAGAATGATGCCTGACTCCCCTTCCCAGAGTGAGGCTTCCTGTTCTCTTTTCTCAGGGACAGCTCAGCTGCTTCCACTCTCTGCATTCCTATCCCTGACCGAGCCTCAAGAGGAAATGGGGGACGGTGGCTGTTCTGATGGGGAATGGGAGAGGTCTGCTGGAGAATTCCAGGGTAAGTCCCCCTAGGTCACTCCAACCATCTTCAGGCATCTTCTGACTGGATGGGTTCCTCACCACCTGGCCTTCCACCTGGATCTCCTGTCCTTAGTTCTCTAAACCCCAGAATATTGAACATTTGAAGATGCTTTGAGCTGATCCAGGCCTCAGTAAGCTCCCCCTACCCCAAGTCTTGGGGGCTAACTTCTTGACTTTTAACCTTTGACTGGTGTCATCCTGGGCCATATCTTTGGCGGAGAAATCTGGCAATATGCACACACCTGCCCCTCCCCTTCATCCCAGGAAAAGAACTGGAGATCTCTGATGCCAACGCCTGTGCAGGTACCACCCAGGGGGCTCAAGCCTTGGATGAGGCACAGAGCTCAGGTGGGACAGGTGAAAGTAAGACTGACCTGACTGATGGGAGTGGAATGGAGAGACTGAAGAAAAGGGTTCTTTATGGCATTCCTCATGAAGTCATGGAGAAACATGGGGAGGGATGGCTACATTATGTAGAAAAATCGCAATCAGGAGATTTTAGGTTCTAATTCTGATTCTGGCATCCATGGCTGCTCGCCTTCAGCTCTTGGAGGTTGTTGTGAGGATCAGATGAGATAAGACTTGCAAAGTGCTGAGCACCATGCCTAGCACATAGTAGGTACTATGAACATGTTAGCTGCTATCATTATTAGCTATTTATCTCTCATTTTCTTCCAGGTTCTTTCCTGCCCTCAGGTGTTAGTGTGCTCTCCTCCTCAGACTATTTTGTATCTGTAGTTATCAGCTGCTGGGTACATGTTATATTTCTGCTAGTATATTGTAAGTCCCTTGAAGGCAAGAATGGTTTCATTCTTATCTTGGTGCCTTGGACACCTAAGCATAGTACCTTGTGTGGGGTTGGCACTCATCAAATAGTGAGTTATTGAATGACTCCAAGATGTTGGGTGGATCCCTTAACATTCCTGGGCGTCATCTTTTCATATGTCATCATTTTTGCTTTGCCTGCCCCCAGGTTGTGGCGAGCAGATGAGATGATGGATAGAAATTGTCTTATTATAATTATTAAATGCTGCTGCTGACAACCACAACAACCATTCCAATAACAGAGACTGTTCTTTGAACCTGCTAGTGGGTCAGCACCAGGGCAGCCTTCACCTCAATGCCCTAGTCCGTTTGGTGAAGGAGATTCCAGAGTTCCTGTTTGGTGAAACCAAGGCCATAGATACCCCAGAGACTCCTGAGAGCAAGGAGAGTGGCTCAGAGGAGGAGA
The DNA here is from genome assembly GCF_028372415.1 of Notamacropus eugenii. Classification (NCBI taxonomy): domain Eukaryota; kingdom Metazoa; phylum Chordata; class Mammalia; order Diprotodontia; family Macropodidae; genus Notamacropus; species Notamacropus eugenii. The sequence goes on along the minus strand of NC_092874.1, from coordinate 97,533,701 downwards.
GACTGAGCTTGGAAGGTGAGTGTGGCGACTATAGCAGTTTGTTCCTTTTAAGGCTGCTTTTGCTAATTTTCTCTTCTTCCTAGATTTCATTCAGTCCATTAACCAACACTGAACTGAGCACCCATTGTGTGCAAAGCCATTTATGCACTACACAAGATTTAGTTCCTTCCCCTGAGGAGCCAGATGAATACTCACCCTCTCTTCTCCTTTCCATGACAGCAGCCATGGCTATGGATTCCAGCCCCCTCCAGGGCTTGCTCAACTGCCTCCCGGAGACCCCTATCAGCCGACCTGCTCTGGCTGCCACACCTGCCAGCAGCTCATCCAGTAGCAGTCTACAAGGGGATGGGGACCGTGAGCTGAGGATCCCAGAGCTGGGACCCCAGACTCTGTACCCCCATGGTGAGACCCCCTGCTTCAACCCAAGCTAACAGCCCTTGGGATAAGGAACCCTTAGGGCCTAGGGCCTAGGCCTAGAGGTGGGCGAGGTCCAGAACTAAGCTCTGAGACACCAGCACTCCTTTGGTCTCCAGCCTCTGATTGCTAGATAGCAGGACCCTGAACAGATGCTCTCCTCTTTGATAGGCTTAGATTTCCTCTCCTAAAAAATGAGAAGGCTCCCTGTCTAATCACCAAGTGAATAGTGAGAAAGTTAGGAAATATTTATTGAGCCCACAAAGGTCCTAGAGATGGACTGCAGATTAGTAATGAGAATGGTCTCTTGCTCTCAAGAGATCGCCATTAGAAATAGAGTTGGTCCCAGAGGACAACGTAGTCAACAGAGATTGTAATTGCAAATGAACCCAGAAGGAAGGAGTCAGCACCTATGCAGAGGTAGCCACAACAATAAATACTTATTAAGTGCTCATTGTATACAAACAAGGTATGGTGCTAACCATGGGAGGGGGGAGGAGTGAAGAGGGAAGATTAGGTAAGACTTAGTCCCTTCATTCAAGGACTTTACAGTTGGATCTACAAGCACCTTACCCATAGGTAAGGTTTATCCACACTGATGGTCATATGCAATGGCTGCGGTTTGTTTTTTGTTTTTTTTTTTTTTGCTTAGGCTGAGTTCCAAGATACTCTTGATGAGGAAGGTGCACTTGAGTACTTTATGGGAACCATCTTGTTCCTTAGAGTTAAAGCAGAAAAGTAGGGAAGAAACCTCTCCTCCACCCCACCCTCCCAATGAGATACCTAAAGGAATTAGCCCACACCAAGGCTCAGAACCCAGAGCTGAACTGCCACCCGGGCACCTGATGTCTTAACTGGAATTCATGGGCATATCAAGAGCTGGAAATAATTTCCTGTCTTCTCCTTTATTAGAACCGGCTGCCAAAACTAGTCCCTTGGACATCAGCAGGAATACTAGTGGGAAAGAAGATCCAGAAACATCAGTTGGGCAACCTAATACTCCTGATTTCACTGGCACTCAGGAACAGAAGCAATTGGGGACCATAGGAAAAGGTGATGTCTACTTTACCGTCCTGAAAGAGTCCGACACATAGGCGAGACAGACGCAGGCAGTGCCACATAATAAATGAAGCACTGGACTTGGGATCAGAGGGCCTGGGTTTGAATCCTACCTAGATCTACTAAGGCACTGAATGAATTTCCTTTTTTTTTTTTTTCAAAATTAGTTTTCCCATCTATAAAAATAAAGGAAAAAAATAAAGAGATTAGACCAGATGATGTCTCAGATCCCTTCCAGCTCTATAGTTCTATAATTCTATGACTAGAAAGCAGGAGATCCCAGGTTTAAAACTTGCAACCTTATATGAATCTTTTTGCCTCATTTTCTAAGGGCCTCAGTGTCCTTACTAGTAAAATGAAGGGGATTTTGAAGGTGATCTTTGAGGTGCCCTCCAGCTCTAAAACTTTGTACAAGGAAGTGTAGCTAGGAAGAACTTAAGGAAATATGGAAAAGCTTACGTGAAGTGAAAAAATAGGAATTTGAAGATTAATATATATTTATATAACTGAGTATGTAAAAAAGGAAGCATGTGCGCAGATACAGGGATGAGTGGACAGACATTAAAGGAAGAAAATAACAGATAAATTGCCATCTTTAGGGTGGAAATAGCGTTAAAGTTTGGTTTGGAGCTGTGATTTCATTGGTTCATTGAACTCTGGGTATACACATTCCTCCCATTGAAGCAGTTAGGGTAAATGTCAGTAATTTATGGTCTGAGAGGGTTGCCCAGGAGCACTTGGGAGGTTAAGTGACATGGTTGCATATCCGGTCTGTGTCAGAAGCAGGACTTGAAGCTTTCTCCCTCAAGACCAACCCTCTACCCCAGACCTGCACAACTTGTGGCCTTTGGGCCACTTATGGCTCTCAGGTGGCTGGCGACACACCAAAGGATTTTGGATTTCAGATTTCGGGCGGCCTGTGATTTTTTACCAAATTCTTTTCCCCGAAATCCTTTGGTGCATTGCAAGCAGCCTGAGAGCCGTAAGGGACTCAAAGGCTGCAGGGTGCAAAGGCCTGCTCCACCCACTATTTCATGTTACTTTTTATTTGTTAAAATTGTAAATATAAGTTAAGTTGGTTCTGTTAGTATATAAAGTTAATTTCACAATATATCCTCATTAAACAATAATCATTCTATGTATTTAATCCTTTGAATCTTCAGGAACGTCTCTTGAATTTGATGATACTTAAAATTTTTCATTTACAACTTGGGATATTGCTAAGGTCGTAAATGATGCTCACCCTTAGGGGTATGGCAATATAGAATTAGGATTTGAGGCAGGTCTTACTTCTTTGTGCTTCTAGGGAGCTTGACATTACTGTAAAGGATTATGGGTAGACTAGATGTTACTACCTTGAAATCAGTGGGATCAGTCAGTCAGCATTTATTAAGTACCTGCCATGTACCAGCACTATGCTAAGACGATGAGAAGTTGCCTTTGCCATGGAAAGCTTTGCTGCTTCCAGACCAAACAATGGAAAACTGCTCAACTTAATGTAGCCATAACCTATATTACTTGCTCCTAGAATATTTCAGCCACTCCCAAATCCATACTAACTTTTGTTAATCTTTTTGTCTACTCAATTTCATATGAGAGGTTAAATAATCTTCCCTTGATTAATTTTAATTTATTTAATCCAGATTTTGCCCAGTTCAAAGAATAACTTGTCCATGACATTTGTGCTTACATTTGCAGATGCCTTTGCAGTTTACAAAGCAGTTTCACCTACAATATATCATTTACCTTCTCAATAATCCTGAAAAGTAAATAAGTGTAGACCTATTAACTCCACCTTACAGGTGAGGAAACAAGCCCCAGAAAGGGTAAATGATTCCTCCAAGGTCACCCACCTGCAAGATGTGGAGCCAGGTCTAGGACCAGGCCCCAAGTCCAATGATGCTGTGAGCTTTTCCTTTTACCATGATTCTTTTCCATAAAGGATATGACATGAAAGCAGAAGCCCAGTGCATGAAAAAGGCTGCAGTATGTGACTGAGCTACTTCTCTCTGTAGGATGGTCTTAGTTGATTTGTTCACTCATCTTACTCCTCACACTTAGTTCCAAGTGGCTTTTGGCTATTTTTAAAAATTAAAGCCATGCTCAAAGGATGAAGATTTGCCACTGTGGAGGGTATTGAACAAAATATGGCGCTGATGGCAATTCCAAAAAAGGAATCCCAAGACTTAAGTTTCTGTAGGAGAACCGAGTGATGACTTCATTAGAATAGTTTTATGGCCTTGCAAGAAGTTTTCTTTGAAAGGGATGTAACCTACTTTTGAACATTTGTCTACTAGTGTTTGTTTTTTCTGAGATCAGTCTCATTTCTTTATCTGCACCTTACATTGGTGTTTTTAAAGCTCTCTGAAGAAAGGGCTTCCCCAGCTTCTCATTAATGTTATTATCTTCCTACTTTTTAGGCTGAAGGAGTTCTTCTTTAGGTCTGATCTCAGATGTCACCCATTTCCTTGGGTTGCTGTCCTTAATATCGCTGCCTATGTTTTTTAAAATGAATACTTTCAAGAATACCATAGCAGTAAATCTTGGCTTCGTTCTAAATTCTGAGTCAACAAGGCAGAACAGCAGCACCAACTCTGTGTAAAGCACTTTGAGGTTTGACACAGTACTTTCCCCCTACAATCCTGTGAAGTAGGTGTTAGTGTTGTTTTCCTGTGGAGGAATTAAAACACAGAGGTGTTAAATGACCTGTCTAGAAAGTGTTAGTCAGGATTTTAATCTAGGACTCCTAAATCCAGATCCAGTGTTTGTTCTTTTCTGTCTGTTAAAGTTTTTTTAATGCCCTTTACACCACTGTCTTTCCCCGATATATCCCACTGAGCTGTTCCTTGTCACAAAGATAAACACTTAAGTGAAACGGAAAAGATGACAGCATAAAGTCACTTCCACTGGCCTTCACCTCTCTTAGGATAGGAGGGAAACATCTTGTCATTTGTTCTCCACGACCAAGATTGATTATGGCAAAATAAGTTGAAGAACCCTGGTTTTTGTACTGACTTTGTGTTTGCTCTGACAAATGCCATAGGAAGTTCTTCTGAGAGCAGCCCCCTCCAAGGCCTTATCAACTGCCTGAAGGAAATTCTTGTCCAGGGACCCCAGCACCCCCAGCCTCCTGTTACTAGATCATTTCCTCAAAGCAGCCCAGGGGATATGAGACAAATGACCCCAGAACAAAGACTCAGGGGCCCACCCTGGACAGGTGAGTCACATACAGCCAGTGTCCCAAGGGCCCTGTCTCTGAGGCCAGAGCTTCTAAGTCCTGGGCTCCAAGAAGAAGGGTGGCGGAGGTGTTGGTCCAGCTATGGTTCTGTTTTGTGTTCTTGGCATTGGGGGTGACAATGAGGGGAAAACTTGAACTAGAAAGCTGGAGCCCTGTTTCTGGGTTTCCTTTTATCTGTGATTTAAGAACCTCTCAGGAAGAGGGAGCTGGACCAGATTCCCTTCTTAGAACAATTCCCCACTCTCCTTTTTCAGAGTGTGATTCACCTGTGAACTGGCCATGACCCATCCACTTAGAGGCTGGAGGGGGATGGCCAGAGTCATGCCTGTCCAGCTATCCAATGGTCCAATATTTCTGTGCATTCAACCAGTCCACAAGAATTTATTTACCACTTACTATATTCTTCCAGCTGATGTACAATCATTTTTAGACTTGTGATTTCATTGGCATAGGAAATTCCCTCTGCCAGCACAGGTCTACAACATCTCTGAAATTTATAATCTTAGAGAATTGCTTCAGGTTAAGTGACATGCTCAAGGCCAAGTCTTGGTCTTTCTGGTTCCAAGGCCAGCTCTCTATTCACTATACCACATTGCTTCCTTTTATTTAAATTCACCCACCTTTTATTATTGTTAATATTAAATATGTACTTTATGTTCACAAGAGTCAGAGGGGCTTATAAGAAAGAGACGTGACCTTGGTGTCAGGAAGCACTTGGGTTTAAGTCCTATCTCTGACACATACTGTCTGTCTGACTCTGGGCAAGACACTTGAATTCTCGGGGCCTAAGAAAACTCAGAAATCTCTGTAAGTTACAGAGCAGGTACAGACCTACCTCGGTGGAGAGGATTTCTTCACTGGGAGTCACAGGTCTGGACAAAGAGAATATAGTTCTTATATATCTATGCGTACATATACATACATACATACATACATACATACATACATACATACTCATATCACGTGGTCCAAGGTCTCTAGAGGAAATGACTAAAGTACAGTCATTCATTTTTGGCTCCCAGGCATAGGAAAACTACCCAAAGGTACCAGCCTCACCAACCTGCTGTCCCAAACTTCCATGTATCATTTATGATGCCATCTTCCTTGTAATTTTTTTACGTTTCCCAACTTCATCCCCAGAAAACACCTCCGTGGAGCAAGGATTGATATTGTTTTTAATATCTTTCAGATGAGGAAACTGAGGCATACAGAAGTTGACTAACTTAGATACTATGACTTTCCCTCAGGACCAGGCAGTAACATACGAGAAGAACCAGAAACAGAACCCAGGTCTCCAAATCCCAGCCCTGGACTCTTCCCTACTCTCAACCCCTGTGACTGCCCATTTCACTCTCTACAGTCCCTACGACTGAGAGTCACATAGCCAAAGAACATCCCTGTGTAGTTTTGGCTAAGAGCCTCTTCTTTCTTTCCTTAGTGAAGGCAGAAACCATTTCAGAGAATTCCCCGCTCCAGGGCCTGCTGAACTGTCTTAAAGAAATTCCAGAAACTCAAGCCCGATGTGCTGGCCTCCCAGGAGGAGGAATGCAGCAGCAGAGAGATGGTCCAGGCACTTGGCAAAAGGATTCTGGAGGTAAGGGGTAGGTCATCACATACAACTGGAAAGGCAGTTGAAGGGGCAGTAGAGTGCTAGGTCTGGAGTCAGGAAGATCCAAATTCAAATTCAGACCCAGACACGTTCAAATGAAGATAATAGCACCCCCTCCTAGGTTTGTTGTGAGGATCAAACAAGGTGATTTGTAAAGTCTTTAGCACAGGGTCTGGCACATAACAGGTGCTTAATAAAAATGCTTGTTTTCTTCTAGTTCATGGAATACTTGTTTTCCTCCCTCCATGTAGACCTATACCTGCCCTGGATTAATGACCCTTAGAGCTCTTCAAGTGCTCTCTAGGGATAAAAGTGAACCATATAACCAACCATATACAGAACACATCATAAGTAATCAGAGCACTCTTGTGATCTCTTGTTCCATCCCTGTATTAGGAGTTGTGATGGCCGTTAAGAATGAGAAGAGCTCAGGCTCTGACCTCCAGGAGTTCACAGGAAATTCAACAAGAGAGAGAGGACATAAAGAAAGGAAAACAAGACAGCATTTTTTTCAGTCTGTGCTCAGACATTGCTTAGACTCAGACATCTCAGACACAGATGGGAATTAAGGCATGGAAAATCCTAGAATTATTGATGTTTGGCTTTGGACTGTATGAGCACATTTATTGCATTAATTTATTTTCTCCAACCCCTGTTTTTCACTTGCTATTTTACGTAAAAAAGGGATTAAATTTGTTCTCCATGGCCCAAACCAAGGGTTAGAAGTTTCAGGGTGATGTGCTTCAATTCAATATTTTTTAGAAAACTTCCTAACAAGTAGCAGAATAATTTAGTAGAAATCAATCAATCCTCAAGCATTTGTTAAAAGAGCTTTCTATATGCCCAAGGTGTCAGACATGTGGCTCATGCTACATGCAGCCCATGGGCTGACCCAGATTAAAATGTGACTGGGAAGTATTTAACAAAATAAATACATGTATAATAAAACACAAATAATGTTAATTTGTGGCTTTCTTTGTCAATATGCTGCTGTTTGTATTTGAGTTTGATATCACTGCTATATGTCATAAACTGTGCTAGGTGGGGGAGAGAAATGCAAAAGTTTGACACTCCTTGTTCTCAAGAAGCTTATATTCTACTAGATAAGGGATTCCTACTTTGAGAATATGTGAATTGTTTTTTAATTATTTTGAAAACTGTATTTCAGTACACTTGGTTTCCTTTATGATCCTATTTTATTGTATGCATTTAAAAATGTTATTTGAGAAAGGGTCCATAGGTTTCACCAGTCTGTTAAAGACTCCCATAAAAGAGGTGAACAACTCTTGGATTTAGCAGGATATGACATATTGGTGACTGGGGAAGGGAGCTCTGATCTGCTCTAGGCAGTAAATTTACTTGATTATTGTCCTCTGAAAGAGAAGGGAAAAGCCAAGGGTTGGGGGAGGTACAAAGGTAACAGCGGGGTGGGTGGTAGGATGCCTGTGCTGGTTAAGCCCTGGTTTGTGACATCTGAATGGGACAATGCCTGGACTAGGGGCTGACTAGACCGAGGGAGAACTCTGATCGAGGGCAAATCAGGCCCAGGGTGAATTCCTATACTGAATAGATTAACTAGGCCCAGAATGTGTATGTCAGAGGAGAGTCTCTGAAGGTCTGTACCCAGAGGGATGCTTTTCTTGGTTTGGAGAGGTGGAAGGTGGCCAAACTGGCCAGCCTCTGGTGTCCTGGTGGAAAGAGTGCTAGAGTTGGAGGATAATGACCTGGTTTCAACTTCTGATTGGGCTGATTACTAGCTGTGCGATCTTGGATGATTCACTCAACCTCATGGACCTCAGTTTCCTCATTTATATAATAAGCTCTCTACTAAATCTGCAGCCTGTGATTCTAAGAATTAAAGTCAACTGGAAATGAAATTGTTTGCCTTATAGGGTGGTGAGTTTCCCCATAGGATGAGAGCTAAAAAAAGTTAGAGATTCAACTTCCTCATTTTACAGGTGAGAAAACTGAGGCACAGAGGGATTAAATTACTTCCCTGTAGATACATAGGTAGTATGTAGAAGATCTGAGATTCGAACTCAGGTCCTCTGACTCCAGTTTACATGCTTTTTTTATACTGTACTATACAATACTATATTATACTATACTGTACTTTTCTAGGGGCTGACTCAACACTTTTTGGAATATTTTTTAATAGGGGCTAGATAGATGAATTCTGAGCTCCTAACTCCGATTCTATCATTATTTTCATTCTACGGGGGGGTAAAAAAGAGAACCCTGCATTGCCAGCCTTTTTCCTTTACTAATGGACAGCAACTCATGTGTAGTTACATAGCAGTAGAGATAATTGGCATCTATTTCACCTAATAAATGAGATAATATAAGAGGAATCCTTGTGTGAAGTTGTTAGCAAATGTAAACTAATGTGTTAATGAGGTGAGAATGAAAGTGCAAGTTGACTTGCAAAGTTGATGAAAGGTGGTGATTTTATCTAGGATTTTCTGTGTCTTTTCAAGTTTCTGGCTTGGGCCTGGAAGAAGAACTAAGCATCTGCAGCAGCCTCAGCTCACACTTCTTTAGGGTCGATGGCTAATTAAAATGTCAAATAAATACACTTGTTTCTTTCCTGAGTCTGCTCATAGCAGTTATCACGGTTTGTGGTCAAGCTTAGGGCCAACGGCCAACAGAGGAGGTTAGGGAAAGCTAGAGAAGAGACTTGGGTTGTGGGCAACAGTTGAGAAGTTGGCTCCACCTTAATGGTTCTCTTTCTACGATTCAGTTCAACAAACTTTTACACAGTGCCCACTCTACACAGATACAAGCACTGTGCCAACTTTGGGGACTATAAGTATTAAATATGATACAGTCTCTGACTCAAGGAGCTTATATTCTTTTATACTGGGGAAGGCAGCGGAAGAGTACAATATATACACAGATAAAATAAGTGCATATAAGTTCTCTTCCATCCAGTAACAGTGGTCTTCTGGTTGTTTCTTAAACCAGACACTCCATCTTTCTGCTCAGGGGTTGGCTCTGGGTGTCCCCAATAACCCTCCTCTGCGACCTGACTTCAAGTCCCAACTAAAATCCCACCTTCTCCAGGAAGCCTTCCCCAACCCCTGTCATTCCAGTGCCTTCCCTCTGTTAATCATTTCCTATTTATTCTGCACTGAGTTTTCTTTGCATATATGTGTTTCCTTTGTATATATTTGTTTGTGTATTGTCTCCCCTCTTAAACTGGAAGCTCTTTGAGGGCAAGGACCACCTTTTGCCTTTTTTTGAACCCCCTAGGACTTAATGCAGTACCTGGCACATAGTAGGTGCTTAATAAATGCTTACTCATTGATTGACAAGTATAATACAAGGTAAGGAAATAATGGAGATGAGGAACTTTCCAGACACAGATCTCCAGGAAAACTTGAGGAGAGAGGTCTCTTTCACCTGGAGTGGGGTATCAGGGTAGAAGGAATAAGGGGAGTCCTCAGAAAGAAGGTGTTATTGGAACTGAACCTTGAAGGAAGATAAGGTTTCCAAACATGGAGAAGGGAGTTCATTTCAGGAATGTAGAATGGCCTTCAATGTGCAAGTTTGGGGAGCTGTTAGTGCTGGTATGATTAAAATGTAATGTGAATTTAGGCTAGAAAGTTTAATTGGAGCCAGATTGAGGAATCACTTAAATGTCAAACTAAGGAGCTTGGATTTTATCCTAGGGAGCCCCAGGGAGTGGCTGAGTATGACAGTGACCCAGATCTGTCCCTCAGGAAGATTATTTCTGTAATGTTGTGGAGATTGGACTAGAGAAAGGAGAGGCTGAGGTAGAGTGACCACTGAGCTGCTCTGGAAGAGCTAAGATAAGGATTTGGGCTTTTTTTTTCAGAGTCTGGGGGAAAAGAAGTAAAAGTGCTATTTCTGGCATAGGTAGGATGGTAATCCGAACTTCAGAGAAGACAGAACTGTTCAGTGCTCACTTTGCACCTGTTTTCTCTAAGGAGAATGATTCAGGTTGGAAAGGATGGAACAAAAATGCCTACTAGGGAGTTTGCTAGCCAAGAGGAGTAGGGCACTAGATGCCCTTGATGAGTTCATGTCACTAGATGTACATTTCCTAGTAGCGGAACAGCAGGCATGATCCTGAGTCGCTGTCAGGAACAGGGACAGAGAAAGGGAAATCTGCTGGGGGTTTTTTAGGGAAAGAATGGAATCTGCAAACTGTAGGTCAATACATTCATGCCAGTGGAAAGAGAACTGGCTTCAGATTCTAGGATCTTGGTTCAAATCCTCTTGTTTGCGTGACCTTGAGAAGCTACCTTGCTTCTTTGGGTTGCTGTCGGGTGATGGGCACATGCCTCTGTCCCTAGTACAGACCCTAAAATGAAGGCATTACATTAGATGACCTCCAAGTTGTGTTCTCTCTCTAAACACATGATTCTTTCTGCAGTTAAGATGGAAGGAAGTTGCGAGGATGTTTGGGCCCAGAGCCCTCAGAGCTACATCCCTGACATTCCCACTCCTGTGTCCTGTGAGTTCAGTGCACTCAGCCATGGCTCTTCCAGTAGTAGCAGTGTGGAGAGTGAGGGGAACCTTGGGGAGCCAGAGGTGCCAGGTTGGACCCCAGTGAACCAAGGTGAGCCCTGGGTGCTGGTGCAGCAGAAGGCAGGGTTGAAGTGCATTAGTTTGGGTTGGGTGCATCATTTTCCTTGTCTGTCGGCCCTGTAAAGTCTCAATTTCCATCTTCCTGCTCACAAGAATTCTGATAGTAAATAGAGAAAGAAGTGGTCCTTCTTCCCTGGAAATAAAGCTTGTCCTTTCATTTTCCAATAGTTTGTTAGTTATTTGATAATCCCAGAAACTTTAGGCTCTGAAAGCTCTCCATAAATTTTCTGGTTTCTACCTTTATCTTGAGAAAGACCAAACCCAGAATCACAGGGAAGGATGTCTGCATATTCCAATGGGTGAGGAATCTCTGTGTTATGAACAGCACCCTCATCTCGAACCCAGATCTCTCATACTGTAGATTAAGCCTGCTTCTTGCTCAATCTTAAGTGAAGATACATGATGTAACCAAAAAGAGTACTGGCCTGGAAACCAGAAGACCTGGGTTCTGTCACCTAATAGCTACGACACCTTGGACAAATCACTTTCTATCTCTTAGCCTCAGGTTTTTCATTTGTAAAATGAGGGTGCTGGATTAGATGATCTCTAAGGGTCTTTTGTTGTGATTTATTGAGATGGAGAAAAGCTAGAAACCACTGATTTAGTGATTCTGTAAGGACCTAAAGACAGTTCTTGTTGACTTTTTTTCATTCCTTTTGTATTCAACTAGTCCCTGTACCTTTGCTCCAACATGCTGGTTGTTTTCACAGCCCTCTTTTCTGTAATGATTTAATGGCTAATATGAAGCTAAAGTTTCCCATTTTCTTAATCCTTGTCCCAGGGTTGAACATGGGGCACTTTGATTATCCCTGCATCATTAGACAGGAGATTCAGTATTGCCTTGTAAGGGCTCACGAACTGGCATCCCCAGGGCCGAGTTCTCCTTGTGGTCCTTATTTTGAGGCCTGGAGTCTGGGATGGTGTCAGGCACCAATGGTACCTTGCTGGTGATGACAACTGTACAGGAATGTCTCTTGTCCCAGCTGGCAGTGCCCAGAGTTCGCCCTTGGAGGCCCTGGAAACTTATCTGAAGGACATGCCCCTGAACAGATCATTACGACCCCAGCCACTGAACAACTACTGGTGCCTGAGCCCTGGACAGGTGAAGTCTGATCCACGGACCCGGAAGTGGCATATGGAAGGTAAGTGTGTGGTGCTTGTCACAGAGGCAGTGATGAGGGAGAGAGAGGCCTAGCTAATCCTAACTGGGACATCCCAGCAAAACCTCGGTTTATTTTGTCCCAGCACCCTTTCAGATTTCCCTTCAAAAGCCTCAGTCCCCGCTAAATCCCCAGGGTCATCATCTGGTTCCCTGATTCGATGATCCTATAGAATTCTAAAGAGAGAGGCTGCCCCTGCCTCACTAGGGTGCCCTGCACAGGCCTACCTCCCCAGACAACCCACACACTCCTCTCATCAAAAGGCATCTGTTCCATTCCAGTCCCACAGGGGCTTCAAGGTTCTGCTGTTGCACTTGGTAAATGAATGCTTGCTGAATATATGAAAGCGTGCAAGTAGGTCAGTGGGTTACCTTATCTAAGCAGCAGTCGCATGCTAACAGTGGCCTTCAATGCCTTAACTGAAAGGAGTAACTAAAGGGACTTTTAGGCCCTAGGGCAGGCTGTCAAAGGAATGTGAAGCCATGGGTCAAACAGTACCACAGAATTAACTGGCTTCCCTACCTGCTCTTTGGATCATCTCTGACAGTGGCACAGTAGGATCATGGCAGATTGGAGGTCAGAGGACCTGGGTTTGGTCCCAACACTGCTCTTTGTGACTTTACTTTTCTAATATTCCTCATCTGTAAAATGACGGGCATAGTCTAATTGTCCTCCAGGGCCCCTTTCCAACTCTTAATTTCTGACCCCACAATGCTGGCCTGGCCTTATATTCTAGATTATAATTGAATCCAGGAATCTTTGCTTCATCCTGGAATAGACACAGCTAAGCCATCTCATCTTCACACATTGCTGAGGGTCCTACAGCATGTGTCTAGTCCATTTGTCCAACTCTGGGAGGGATTTTTCACCTGGGCAGATCATTAAAGATTATTTCTGGACCGAAACCTTGATGATGGTGGTGTGTTTTTCCACACATTGGTGACCACAGGTTCTCCCTCTTCACTGGGGCCACATGGCTGCGTGAAGGATCTTTCTGCTTACCGCCTGGGCCACCTTAACACCCCCAATAGCTTCTCGTCAGCCAGCAGCACAGATGGGGACCTGGAGCTCAGAAGCCCAGAAGGGAGTCGGGGTCAATGGTGCAAAGGTGAGCTGGACCTCACAGGCCATGTCTTCAGTTATTCAGATGCAGTGAGGGTGGAAAATGAGGTGGGGGTGGCAGGAGTGGTTTGGATCATCTGATCAGGAAAAATTTGGGGGAATCATTCCATCTCTATCCCTATCCCTGTCACTGGGTAGTATTTCACCTAATCAACAAGGCACAGCTGTCTAGGGAGTGCTTGAACTCCTGAGTGAGGAACAGAAGCCTATTGGAGACTCTAAACAGCAGGACCAAAGATGGCTCTGGGGTTTCCATTTCTAGAGTAAGGCTCTCCTCCCCCACTAGAGTCTCCTTTGGCCTCAGTGTTTACCAAAACTTGCCTCTGCTCTCAGGATGCTACATTCCTTGTGGCTTTCTCTTTCAGAGCTCATTCCTGCATCCACAGAACCACTCTCAAATACCATTTGTAAAATGGACATAAAACCTATCCTATACATGCCTTGACCTCTACTGCCACTTCCAGAGGCCATCCCTCAATTGGGTTTTCTCTTTCAAAGTCCATGTAATTCACTTGTGCCACTACCCTTGTTGCTGCTGTCTAATGACTTACTGACTCATTCATGGATTGGCATACCACCTGGCTCCTGTGCTCTGTGTTCCTCATTTCCCATCCCCTGCTATTATCCTTGGGAGATCAGGCATAAGGATTGATATTGGCAACCACTCTAACAGTTTGACCACATAATTCTTTAACCTCCTCTACTCTAATGACCTCCATTTATGCCTTACTTAAGCTACACACTAACACAGTTAGGCCTTAGATCTCATTGTCTCTTGGGATTGCACCAACCGTAAGGTTCAAAATTTTGAAATTCCGACTTCCAGATCCTACCTCTTATCCTTGTGTGTCTCCTACTCCCTTGCTCACACTAAACCTACCCTTGCCCTTACAACAAGCCATCCTTCATTTCCTGGTCTTTATTGCCCTCTTTAGTTTCCCTTGCCTTGTACTTATCCTTGACCCCATATCCTTCTGCTTTAAATTTTCACTACCCTAGTCCCTTGCTTCCTATTTCAACCTTATCTCTGGGTAACCCCCATTATCCAGTTTACTACAAAATCATGTCATGTCATCTCATTCAGATAGGTCGTTGGCCCTGCTTGAGAATCAAAGTCATAGAATCACAGAATCTCAGCTTGAAAAGGCCTTCTGAGGCCATCTAGCTGAACCGGTACCTGAACAAGAACACCTCGGTGGTTTTTTTTTTTTTTAAGCCTTTGTTCCTAAATTACAAACATTTCCCTTTAGCCCTCCCCTGCAGTGAACTCTTTCTTATATTTAAAAACAAAAACCACAAAAACTTTTAAGCAGAATTAACTCGACACAGTGTAGTATCTAACAGTGGATACCACATTCTGTATCCATAGCCTTTGCCTCACTACTGAGATGAGGAAGGAGTCATTATCAGTTCTCTAGGACCAAGACTTGGGCAGCTAGGTAGCACAGTGGATAGAGCCAGGAATAGTCAGGAAGGAGGTCAGGAAGACCCTAGTTCAAATCCAGCCTCAGACTGGACTACTAGCTTTGTGACCCTAGGCAAGTCACTTAACCCTGTTTGCTTCAGTTTCCTCATCTGTAAAATGAGCTAGAAAAGAAAATGGCAAATTACTCCAGTATCTCGGCCAATAAAACCCCAAATGGGGTCATGAAGAGTCAGACACAACTGAAATGACACAGCTACAACAAAGAACCAAGATTGTTTAACCAATGAATTTTTAAGAAATTTATTTTTAATTTATGGTGAACAAGAAAAAAAAAGATTGCACATGAAACTTTAGATCTCTCTAGTGAATAGCTTGCTTTCTTTTTAGGTACATAATAAATTCAAAGCAGAATTTTCAAAGCTGTCTTGTTTGTTTGTGCTTCTTTCTGGTCTTTTTATTTTCTTCTCTGAATTAAAAAAAAAGGTATCTCAATGACCTTTTTTTCTTTTCTTTTTTATCATTAACCTCCTTGATGTATAGTAGTGGAATTTCTGTATCAGATTAATTTTATTTGTAGAATTCCAGATTGCAACCAATTATTTTTAATTGCTAAGTCCAATGGCTTTTTTGTCAGTCTTCCACCACTTTGACCACTTCCTGCCACTAGATTCTCCGCCCCCCCCACCCCCTTTCCACCTCCTGCCACCTTAGCTTCGGAAACACACCAATCTCTCCCGATTTTCCTCCTAGCCCTTTAACTATTTCTTTCCTGTCTCCTTCACTGGCTCATCTTCTTCTTTTCAATCTTTCAATCTATTTCCTGAGAACTTCTGCTTGACTCCTTTCTCTCTTGGCTACCACATGCGCTCCCAAGGCATGTTGAACCACTTCCATTTAGATGGTTCTCAGATATTTTTTTAAGTCTGGATTTTCCACCTTTCCTCCAGACCTATGTAGGTCTATGTAAATTCAGCTGTTTGCAAGATATCTCCACCTGGATGTCTTCCAGATAGTTCAAACTCATCATATGTCCCAGTCTGAGGTCATTATCCTCCTTAACCTGTTCTTCCTTCCTATTTGACTCTTTTTGTTCATAGTGCCACTATTATTTGCCCTTTCTCCCATATTTGAAGGCCCGGGGTTATCTTTAACTCTTCTCTTTCTCTCAACACTCATACACAAAGTTACCAGTCCTGGAGATTCTGCTTTCTACACCTTCTTTCCATCCATCTCCTACTCTCTGTTCCCACTGACCCTCATTACACCTTGCCTGAATTCTTTTAAAAAAAAAAAATCATAGACTAGTTGTCTGGAAAGGATAATTTTGTCTTTTGATCCCTACCTGTAGTTAACAACCTTTCTTTCCTCAGACCCTACATTCCACTTTGTAACCCTCTAAGGCATTTATTTAGGTAATATTATGCATTATAGACTTCTCTGTTTGATGTCTTATTCCTCTAATAGATTGTAAATTTCTTGAGCAGACACATCTTACCTAAACTTTCTATCTCTAGTAGTACCTAGTATAGTGCTCTGAACACAGTAGGTACTTAATAAATGTTTGATAATGTGTACTGTCCACAAAACGAAGCCAGGACCGGCAAGGATGTTTGGTGCTACTTTACCCTGATTCGATGAAAACGATTGGCCATGTATGTGTTTGTGGGCCCCAGCCAGCCTGGGGAGAGATTTGGGGGATCAAAGCCCCAAGACTTGCAGACTTCAAACTGCATAGCTAGAGCTGAGATTGTTTGGTTTCTGCAGCAAGTCCAGTTGGGAGCTCTCCCCTCCAGGGCCTGGAGAACTGTCTCAAAGAGATCTCCGCAAACAGGACCCACCTCGGCCAGCCTGCCTCATTGTTGGCCCCAGCTGGGGATGGGATATCAAGTAGAGCCGAACCCAGGAACTGGATTTTAGACAAGAAAGGTAAACCAGAG
Organism: Notamacropus eugenii; assembly: GCF_028372415.1. NCBI lineage: Eukaryota > Metazoa > Chordata > Mammalia > Diprotodontia > Macropodidae > Notamacropus > Notamacropus eugenii. The sequence continues at coordinate 97,517,122 of NC_092874.1, read as the reverse complement.
ATAACTGTGTGTGTGTGTGTGTGTGTGTGTGTGTGTGTGTGTGTGTGTGTGTGTGTGTATGTTAACATAAACTGTAGAAAGTCACGTTAATATACTATATGTGCATACACATATATATAAACCAGAGATAACTCTGTGTGTGTGTGTGTGTGTGTGTGTGTGTGTATGTTAACATAAACTGTAGAAAGTCACGTTAATATACTATATGTGCATACACATATATATAAACCAGAGATAACTCTGTGTGTGTGTGTGTGTGTGTGTGTGTGTGTGTGTGTGTGTGTGTGTGTGTGTGAGCTAGTATGTACTTATGTCTATGGGAGCAGGGGAAGGGAGGTCCTAATACTTGAAGAAGTGAACTTTTCTCTTTCAGACACTTAGAGGAAAAAAATCCCATTTCAAAAGACTTGTCATCCAAACCTAAGTCAGACTGAACCATTAGGAGTTTGTGGGTAACTTGAGGCAGGCCAATACTTTACCATTTGGGAGAAGAGGAAACTGAAATCCCCTAAAGTGACTTGCCCTAGAGCACACAGGAAATGTCACAAATGGGACATGAGTCTGGGTCCTCTACCTCTAGGGTCAGTACTCTTTCCTGCCAAAGCAGAAGGAGCGTGCCCTTTAATTTTGCCAGCATGGTACTCACACTGACTGGTGCTAGTTTTGTTGGCTTCCTGTGCTGCCTTTATCTGCATTGTTGTTGTAATTATTAATTCTTTGGACTCCATTTTCTTTGCCCTGAACGACTTTCTGCAGGGCCCCCCATGTTTCTCTGAAGTTTTCATCGTCATTCTTTATGCCAGGTTGTTTCTGCTGTATTACAGCTTTGTATCACAAAGTACCTCAGGGCTGGGTTCTAAGCCTTCAGCAGTGTCAGTGGCCTCTGTGCTTACCAACTAAGTCTCTTTCAATTCTGGGTGAATTGGCAAGACTGGCTGTACTACTCCTTCACTCCTAAATGTCCTGGCCCCTTTCCCAGGGGGAATAAAAAGAACCATGTCTATAAGCAAAGAGTATCCTGGAAGATTCTAAGGGCCAGAGCCCCTAAGAATATGATTAACCTTTTAAAAAAATTATTGCCTTTTTTAATTACTGTTCATTGATTTTCTTACTTTCGCATTCCTTCCCCTCTTTCCATTAAACAATTTAAAAACAAAGAAGACCAAGAGCCTCATAACAAATATGCATAGTACAGCAAAACAAATTCCCACGTTGGCCATGTCTAAAATATATGTGTCTCTTCACTTTAAGTTGATCACCTCTCTCACAGAGAGTATAGGTAGTAGGTTTAATTTTTAGTCCTCTGGAATTGACATACTTGTATCTTTGAAACTTAGAGGCTGAGAATGGAGCCCACATGTCTGACTTTCTTGTTGCAAACAGGACTGGGGAGTGAGCCCCATGACTCTCTCTGTTCGAGGCAAGGTAGAAAGGAGGCACCGTCTGAGGGTCTGAATCTGGGCAACCCACAGAGCAGAGTCTGCAGCTCCTTCGTTCATCGCCAGACTGGGAACAGAGACCAGACAGCTGAAGCAGGGCCTTGGAAATACCTTGGGGAAGGTGAACTTAGATCTTTCTGTGTATGTCTGATGGTTCCTTTAGAGTATGGACTTCTTAAGGCCAACACTTTATCTCTCCCACATTTCCTTGCCAACAGGGCTCCTTCAAAAAGAACTGAAAGATGAAGCAGGGCTTCCTGCCCCTTTACCTTTTTCCTCCCTGTCAGCTGTAACCACTCTGAAAGTTTAGCAGGAAAAGTTAGAGAGCTTTGAATGATGATACTTGTGGAAAGTGAAGGATGCTTAAGAACTGTGTGGTACATATATAACCTATATCAGATTGCTTGCCTTCTCAATGAGGGGGAGAGTGGAGGGAATTTGGGACTCAAAAATTAAAAAAAAATAAATGTTAAGAATTGTTTCTACATGTAATTGGGGAAAAACAAAATAATGAATTTGAGAATAAAAAGAAGACTAGTGCAGTCATGACAGTTCTGGATTTGGAGTCAGAGGACTTGAGTTTGAATCTTGATTGTGGTACTTAATAATAGCAGTAGCAGTAGTAGTAGTTGTAGTAGTAGTAGCAGTAGCAGCAGCAGCAGTAGTAGTAGTAACAGCAGCAATAATAGCTAGCATATTGTGCTTTAAGGTTTGCAAAATACTTTTATGTTCTCTAATTTGAACCTCACAATGACACTGAGATATGTTCTTTTATTATTCCCATTTTACAGATAAGGAAACTGTGACAGAGAGGTCAGGTGACTTGCCTGGGGTCAAAAAGCTAGTGAATATTTGTGGTAAGATTTAAATTTTGGTCTCCCTGACTCCAAGCTCAGTGCTGTATCCACTGTGCCACGCAGATGCCTTCTTGTTAGCTGTATGATCTTGGGCAAATCACTTGATTTCTCTGGGCCTCATTCTCCTCATCTGTAAAATGGATCAGATAATCTCTAATGCCCACTCTAGCTCTAATTTTTAAAAAAATGCATCAATCAAATATTTATTAAATGTCTGCTCTGTGTCAAATTATACCATGAACTGGAGATACAAAGACAAAAGTCTCAATTCTAAATTCTATGACCTCAAGTGTGACTTCTTTAGCTTTTCTTACCAAGCCTCCCCAGGCTCCTCTGGGGGAGGAGCTACGGTCTTGGGTACCTTCTGGTCAATAAGAAAAGCCTGGTGTAATTTAGCAGAATAATTCCCTCCAGCTTTAGGCCCAATAGAAGATCTACTGATGATAAGGAGATGGTGATGGGGCATAACTGTGGGATTTCTTCACATCCCCATAGCACCTCTCTTCCTTGAACCCATCAATGACACTTGTAGAGGCCTGGCCCTTTGGTAGACAGCAGGTCCTGGGCTCTGGACACCATCTTCTCTAAAGGGATATGAGCACACCCATTTTCTAAGCAAGCCAATGGTTTTGTCCCCTTCTTGTTTGGCCAGGGGCAGCCCCTAAACCCTCACCCCTCCGATGTCTGGAAAACTCATTGAGGGGGATCTTGGCCATGAGACCCCTGCGCTTCACCTGTTTGGCCAGCCCCAGCCTTAGTTCCAGCCCTAGCCCTAGCTTCAGCCACAGCAGCAGCAGCAGCAGCAGGAGCAGCAGCAGCAATGGTGCTGGTGGCTCAGAGGGAGAAGATCAGAGGTTGGAGCCTGAACTATGGAGAGATCGTCTCAAGGGTAAGTTCTTTAGTGGGATGAGAAGAATGAGGCAGAGAAGTTGGGGCATCCCTAGCTCAGACACTGACTTTGGTTTCTGTTGACAGAGTGTTCCCTCTTCCCCATCCCACGGGGACCTGTCTGTCAGGCCAGCAGCCATCCCAGCCCCCTCACAAGCAATACTGATAGCTCCACAACAAACAAAGACCAGAGGAGAACTGGGCCTGGGGACTGGAGAGCTCTCAGTGCAGGTGATCTTTGGAATTTCTTGTTGAGGAAGAAAGGAATGGAACATTCTCTTTAAGAGAAGGAAAGAGGAGAAAACTACATACAGTGCGGGAGAGTCATGAACTTCCTAACTGTGGGTGACTCACTGACCTATTTCCAAGCAGTCTCTGTATTTTCTTGCCTCAGTTTTTCTCTGTAAAATGGGAATGGTCAGACTGGTCTACATTCTAGGCCTAGATGAGGAAAACTAGTCTAATAGAGAGGTTAAATGTCATGCCTGGGGTTACACAGCTTGCCCATTTTTAAGACAAGATTTGAACTGGGGGTCTTCTTGACTTCAGATTCAGATTTTTATCTACTAGGTCACTAAACACCCACACATTATTGTGGTAATTGTGTAAGCCATTCTGGTTTTGCTGAGCTTTGTTTCTTCTCCCAGCTCTGAAAGCAGAGGAGACTTCAGTCTGTAGCCCCAGGCTCCATGGGAAAGATATACCTGAAGAGACCTCTGGTGGATTCCCCACCCCTGGGAGCACTGAAACAGGTGAGTACCAGTAGGAGCGGGGCAGAGAATAAGAATGGGGGAGAGCATGGGGGCTCAGAGGGCAATGAAGAGAAAGGATAGGTGCTAGCAGTCTAGAATCCCATCTGTTCATGATAGAGTGCAAAGAGTTGGACGTGGTGTCAGAAGACTGGTCTGGGTTTAGTTCCAGCTCTGCCATTTTCTAGCCTTGTGACTCTAGGCATTTCACCTCTTTCAACCTCACTTTGCCATCTATAGAATGGGGATAATACTATTTATAGTACCTACTTCACAGGGCTATTCTGAAGATCTGATATGAGAATGTATTTAAAGTACTTTCCAGACCTTAGAACATTATGTTAAAATGATGCTGACACATTAGAATTCTACCATCCTCAATCAATAGTCTGTGGTCAGGGTTCCAGTGCAGTGGCCACGGACTGAGCAGGTAGACAGGAGGATAAAATCTCCTCGAGCTCTTCATGGTCTTTGGAGCTTTCCAGCACTGCTTGTGATCTGTTTCCCATAGCTTGGCCTAGGAATAACCTATTTCCCTGGTAGAAGTATCCCCAGGTCAGAGATGTCATGAATAAGTTAGTCTAGTTGATGAAGCAGTTAAATAGTATGGTGAATAGAGTGCAGTGAGTCAGAAATAACCTGGGTTCAAATCCCATCTCAGAGATTTACTATCTGGACAAGTCATTTATCCTCTCAGCCTCAGTTTCCACATCTGTAAAATGAAGCTAATAATAGTACAGGTACCTTCAAATGAAAGATCGTATGTAAAGCACTTTGTGATCCTTAAGGCGCTATATAAATGAGATTGTCTACTTCAACTCCCATGTTACAACTTAAGGAAACCGAGGCCCCTTTGACAGGTACACACCCACTCTTGAATGAAGACAAAGGTAGATTCATGAACAGACGATCTTCATCGATGACAGGGTCAGGGTTTACAGAAACTCAAAGTGCTGTCTTCTTATAGGGTCATCTGCTGATGCCTGTTCTGCCCCTGACATGGAAGAAGCTCCCGATGTGCCAGCCCCCTTCCCCTCTTTTGGAAGGCTTGAGGTAGATGAAGAAGCTGACAGCCCAGAGGCTGTGTATGGAGAACCAAGTATCGCAAGTGAGCTAGTCAGTGTCCCTTCACTTCTCCTCAGGTGGAGCAGACCACTCAGAGTTTGGGGATGGCCCAGGGGCAGGGGGAGGGCTCTGTGAGGGCCCCAAGATGACTTTGGTATAAGCATCCATTCTCCTGTGCTGCTTCCTACCTCCTCCCTGTGCTCGGCTATCCCCAGCAGGGCTGGACAGGACAAGGAGCCCATTCCTAGCTTGGCTTGTGTTATTGTGAGTTCTGGGCCTCATTCTTTGGCCCAACTCCTTGGCCAGGATCACTGTTTAAAGGGCCCAAAGTGTAGGAGCTTGGCCCTTCCCACAGTGGGAGAGCCTTGAATTTGGAGACAGAAATCTTGGCTCTGACACTTAGTCATGTGATTAATCACTTAAATTCTTGGAGTCCTAGTTTCCTCATTTGTCAAATAAGTATATTGCCGGTGCTACCTTCCTCCCATGCCTGTGGTGAGGAAAACACATTTTAAACTGTAAAGCACTAAATAAGTGTTAGCTACCATTGCAAAGTCTCCACTGGAGTCCATTGATGCCCAGGATTTTCCCAGGCCCTGCCAAAGAAAGGTGAGATCTGGTTGGTCATGTTAGTTGAGAAAGGCTGACATGCAGGCTCAGTGATGGACTGTCTCTTACACGAGGACTAGCCAAGCTAATTTGGAGAGCCTCAGAGGCAGTCTGGCAGCTTTCAAGGGCCATGTATTCAGTTACCAAGGAGCTGGAGCTGTGATGTAGTAAGGGCATCTGAAGATACTAAGAAATACCAGGAAAGACAGAACTATGTATGTAGACCTACTAAGCAATTCTCTGACATAAATGCAGATGTGCTCAATGATACACTCAGACACATAAATATATACAATTCTCTCCCCTCCAGAGGAACAGAGTCAGAGTCTAGGGACTAGATAAGAGGATATGCCTACTGTTGGGTCTCAGGTGCTTTTGGGGGACCTGGAGGTGGCTCTTTTGTCCCTTCTTCCTCAAACAGAAACCAGCTGGAGAGGCTCCCCGCTCCTTGGTCAGGACTCATGTTCAAGGGACCCACTCTGCAGTAGCTTGGCTCTTCCCAGTATCTCAGCTTTCCATGTTCTCTCTGTACAGGTCCCAAGGATGCTAAACCAGACACACCAGAGACAAAGGCCAGGGACTTCACAGAACTTGGTGAGTAAGGAAAGGGCCCCAAACAAAGGAGGGAGCGCCCCAGGCAGAGAGAGCTGGAGCATGGTGGGCAAGCGTTCCTAGCTCACTCAGTCTTGGCTGCCCTCTTGTGAGCTCTCTTCTAGGTTTGGGTATGACGATAAATAGCTCTACATAGTCCTGGAGGGGATGAGACTGTGTCCTGAACCCCACTTTGGCAGTCTGTGGAAGCCTATGAATTCCTTCTTAGAATAATGTTCTTAAATGTATAAAGCAAAATACACAGGATTACAAACCAGTTATATTGAAATACAAGAGTAATTTTGTTTCCCATCCAAGTTCACAGACCCTTTAAAATCTGTCCAGGGTTGATGAACCCCACCTTAAGAAGCTCTGGACTAAATGATCTAAGGCAGAGGTGTCAAATGCATGGCCTTTGGACTACCTGCAACACTCTCAAGTGTAGAGGAACCAGATTAAAGAGTAATTGGGAAATCCTTAACAAAATAAGTAAAAATACAATAGAACATAGATAACGTTGATATGTGGTTTTCTAAATCAAACCATGTGGATCCTTTCGTACTGCTTAGAGGCCCCTTTCTATTTGATTTTGATACCACTGATCTGTTTGCTTATGGCCCACAGCACCAGGTGCTGAAGCTGTACCCCAGTCGAGCCCACCAGAAACACCTGAAGGCATCCAAAGTTGGGTTGGGACTTCTGCCCTGACCTCCCAGGACTCTCCATCACCAGCAAGGCCAGATAAAGGGAACAAGCGCCTGTGTTCTTTGGGTGAGCCTGCTCCTAGCTGTTCAGAAGGTACGAAGAAATGACCTCTTCCTTATTGTTGTGACTTTTTAACGTGATAGAAAGTGGAGAGAGGGGCCAGAAGGAGCTCTAGCTTTGAACTAGAAGAAGAATTTGAGTGGAACTTTGATCAGGTCAAGGCAAGGATGCTCAGAGGCTTTTCCCAAAGCCCAGGGGGCCAGGCAGGAGAAAATACCAGTTAGATGTCATCTTAGTTAGGACAACAAGTCTGTGTCAGTCCCTGTGGTTACAATAGGCTTAAATCAGCCCTGTACCCCGTAACTTCACCATTTATGTACTCTAAACTTTATTTTAGCTTATTTCTCTTTCACTGTTATTAAAGTTCTCTAATGTCTTGTTGTGGGCTGGGAGTCACCCTGGGTTCCTGAAGGCTGTGCCAAACTCTGGTAGGTCCTAGTTGGTTGGAAAAGCTTCTAGGACAGGACTGATAATGGTCCATATGTCTGGGGACCAGACAAATCAGAATGAGATCAGAAAGTTGGCCACTGAGTGCTGACAGCTACCAAAGGCCATCTATTAAGAGACAGAGGGGAAAAGCAAGGGGCCTGCAAGTCTCTTAGTGCCTTTCCCCTCATTCCCATTCCTGCCTTACAACACCACCACTAGACTTGTGATACCTTTGGTATAAGGAACTACTAGTGAAGACATTCCCCTAGTAGTGGAAGGCCTCATGTCTTCTGCAATTTATAGTCTTAGAAAACTACCTGGGGCACTGAGAAATGAAGTGACTTGCCCAGGACCACACAGGGAATAAGAATTGGAGTCAGGATTTGAACCCAAACCTTCCCAACTCTGAGGCTGGCTCTCTATTCGTTATGCCCCACTTGCCTCTTTCTTAAGGGTCTAACCAGCAAAGCTCTTTCGATAAACCCAGTCTTGTTCTTGAATAGATTGAGGGAAAGAAAGCAGGGTGTCCATTTTTGGCCATTTGGTATGCCTGAGGCCAGTGGCTTTGAGGTGTTGACAGGAAAGGCTGAGTAAGGAAAAGTGTTGCTGATCCATGGTGAGGCTGGATCTTGGGGATGGCTTTGAGAATTGCTTCTCCTCCTGCTGAGAAGTCTGTTTCTCTATACCAGTCACAAATGCCTTATGGAACTATTCACATCCAAGGGTCCCCCGAAGACCATTGTAGTGAGTGTAACACAAAATGTTCATCACTGTCTCTCCCAAAGGAAGGAATGCCTGTCTCCACAGCAGGAGAAGTCTTCATGGTAACTGAATTGGTGATTTATCCTATTCATGGATTGGATTGATGGAAGCAAAGGGATCATCTTGGGAAGGGTACCAGAGCAGGGCTGTATTCCTAAGAGCTCCTCATTTCCTTCTAGAAAGCCAGGATTACATGAGCAAGATGAGGGTAAATGATGCCTGAGGGAACAGGGAGGAGGTTGTGCAGATATTTCGATCTGAACTTGATCTCTTTTCTAATTTCAGCTCAGATGGGCAGGAGAACCTCAAACAGTCAGCTATGTAGCTCAACTGAGACCCCTAGCAAGACCCCACGACTAGCCTTACCCCCAGTGGCTAGTGCCCCTCCTGCCTCGCCAACTGATTCCCCACAATCTTCCTGCCACTGTGGGGATGCCCTTCGTGGGGAGCTTCACAACCTTGGTGCTGCCCTCACAGAGCAGTTGACTCGCCTCTCTTCTGCCTTAGTCACCCTGTCCCAGGACATGTCAGCCATGAAGAACCACATGAAGTTGCTGGGGCGGAACTTCCGGTCACACCGAAGGCTAGGAAGGGGATCACAATCCTGGACTCTCTGCCGAAAATACCAAAGGTGCTGTCATTCTATTCGAAGACATCAACTTGGACAAAAAAAGCCCACTCAGCCACAATCCCTACAATTTGAAAAGCAACCAAAAGGTCAAGGAGTTGGTGATACCTCTAACCTCTTACAACGGGAGCCCCACATGGTGCCACGACTGCCTCCAGATGCTCCCCCAGGAATAACACCTATGGCACTGACTACTCCCTTTGGTGCCAATAGTGGCTCCTCCCCCTCCTCTCTCCTCTTGTCCCCTCCTTGCTCTACAATGCCGACTGTGCACTCATCTCAAAGACAACTGGAGGGCTACCAAAGCCCATCACCCACTCCTGTTGCCATATCATCTTCTCACATTGCCCCTCCTCCAAGCCCAGAGGAAGGATTCAGATCCTGGAGGGAACTGGAGCAGTACAAGTGGAAATCCACCATGGACACAGGGATGAAGGAAGCCTGGTCCCAGCAATCCAGAGAGCCCTCCTTTGGGAGGCCTGGGGAAGTAAGAACAAAAGGCCAACATGGAGGACCTGGCTAACTGACAGGAAAGCCCACTAGCTAAATTCCTCTGGAGGCAGATGGCCTTCAGGGTCCCTTTGGGGGGAGCCGTAGCTTCCTCCCATGTCCTCCCCTTCCCCTCTCTCTTGGCTGCACATAGATGGGGGGGGGGGGGGGGCCTACCGGATATTCTTTTAGTTCTAGTCTTTCCCAGGAACTTTTGGGACATTTTCTTCAGAGAAGAAGCAACTACTTGGGGATGTTTTCTTTCCCTTTTCCTTAGCTTAAGCTTCAGTGAAACCTTGATTACATTTCTTCACACCATTATCCCTTTGTCCAGGAGCTGCCAAAGTAAACACGAGAGAGTCTGTGTTTATGTCACCCAAGTGGCTACATAACACATTTGGTTTCCAGTCTCCCTTCCTCCCCCTGCTACCTCAACTTTCACAGAGTGAATTGAGTAATTCTCATCCCTCTCTGGTGAGCCAAAAGATGTGTTACGTACTTGGTACATACTCCCATGCCAGGGGACTGTCTACCTTTGGGTATATTTTGTAGGCTTTGCCTTTGGCTTCAAGGGATGGAGTTAGAGTCATACATTAAAGTGTTCAGTTGCTAAGAATAAATGTGGGAAGCTGTAGCTTCCAGGAAAAAGGAGGTGATGTCCAACTCCTCTTTGCTCTACTCTTGGTAAGATAATATCTGGATTATTGTGTTCACTTTGAGAAGGGCATTGTTAAGCCAAAGAACCAGAATGGTGGAGGACCTAGAGGGAACTGGGAATATTTGGTCTGGAAAAGGAAAGGGTTAGGGGGGAGAGGAGACATGAGAGATATCTTCAAGTTTATGATAGGCGGTCATGTAAAGAAGGATTAAACGAGATGTGTTCTGCTAGGAGCAGTGAGTGGAAGTTTCAAAGAAGCAAATGTAGGCTCAACGTCAGGAAAAACTACCTTAGTGAGCAACCCAAAAGTGGAGCAGGCTGCCTTGAGAGGTCCTGGGTCCCCACAAGTAGCTGTCTTCAGGCAAAAGCTGGATGGCCCCTTGTTGGAGGTGTTGGACTCTTTGGGGGGAATAGGTTGCATGAGATGGCTACTGACCTCCCTTCCAACTCATCCAGTATGATTCTGGACAGAGACAAATGGGGATGTAGGGATGAAAGCAAGAGATGTTCTGGGTTAGAGGTGGGATCTGATGAAAGGGATGTGAAGCTGGAAAGGGCTTGTGGCCTTCGCCTGGGTATGGAACTCCCCTCCTCACCATCTCCAGGGCAGCTAATTGTGAAAACGACAAATGCAGTATGTATTGACTGCAGAAGGTTTGCTATAATGACTGTTGACTAGATTACAGCACAAAATCTGGGTCCAAAGTGAACATGTAGAGAATGGTGTGCAGGAAGCTATGTCTCCAGAAGAGCTGAATGGTGGAGGCTGAAGACACACTTTATTCCTGACAGTCCTTGATCCTCCATCCTGAGGGTACTAAGAGACACTATCACTGTGGAGAGGAGTGCTCCTGGATTCTTTGTGGGAGAGCTGGGGGGAGGACATAGCGTTCCTTGTGGTAGGGTTGTCTTGGCCCCTTCCTTGGGCTTTGCATCTCTAGTGGGTGTCCCTATAACAATCCCCTTTGTACTTCATTCTTCCCCCAGTCTTGGTCCTCTATGTAGGCAAAATAGTCCCCTCTAAAAATATCTCCCCTCCAGCCAATCCCAGCCTTAAATTCTCAAAATATCCCACCCCAACTCCAATACACATTTCAGCTTGATATTGTCTCCAAAAGCCTTTTGTTAAAATTCACCTGTTGGTAAAGATTGTTGTACCAGGACCCTTTGACCCATCAATAATAATAATAATAGATACCTTTCAAATGGTACTTTAAGATTTACAAAGCACTTTACAAATATCTAATTTTTATCCTCACAACAACCCTGGGAGGTAGGTGCTATTTATCTCCATTTTACAGGTGAGGAAACTGAGGCTAACAGGTTACCAGGGTCACACAACTAGTAAATGAAGCCAGATTTGAAATTAGGATCTTCTAGAATTCAAGTCTAGTGTATCTATCTACTGTACCTTCTTAACTTCTTGCTAACTTGGATTACAATCTTGATATATGCTTGCAGATTTTCTTAACTAAAACTCTGTGAGACAGCTCAAACATCCCTGTTTTGTAGAGCTTCAGGAAATGAGGTTCAGATTAAGTGACTTGCCCTGCTTAGGTCACATGGTGCTAGGTCTGGTGTCAAAGGATTCAGAATTCTGACTCTGAACCCATAGCAATGGCCAGCCTTAGCTGTTACCTGAGATCAAGAGATCAGACCCCACAGATAACAAATAGGGTGTGTAATGAGTATTTTTGAATGGAAGGCTTAAGGAATAGGGTAGAACCAGAGTAAAGAGCAGGTCTTTCAGGACTGCAGTGAGAGAAACCCTGAACAATTAGATGAGGTGCAGCATGAGATCACTGCAGCACTGAGGGGAAAGATGAAAGGTTAGGCCAGGTGGGATGGGGAGAGAGAAAATCTATAGTGAAATTTTGCTAAGGACAGACCCAACTATCTAGTCAGTCAATACATAGAACCTCTCTGAATTCACTGGGGCTTTCAAGTGTGTGGTGTGACCATAAAATAATGAGCCAAGGTTTTTCCATAGCTCCCAAACCAGCTCTGAGGACAGCTGAAAAAAAAAAAAGGATGAGGGAATCCCAGGTGTGTTCTGAGCAAAGGCCAAACCATGGGGATCAGTGTGGCTTCCCAGCAAAAAGCTTTGAAGAAAGACACTCATCTAGATGCGTATATCCTAATGGATTTGTCTTCTGGAAAAGTGAGTCTCGTTATTCTATGGTCATGTTTTATACAGAATAGGGAATACAGACCTGTGAGAATAAAATGTCCAGAGAAGTGGGGACATCTTTAAGATCTGCCCTGTAACTGGGTAAATCCCTAAACACTCTGAGCTTCTATTTTCTCACCGGCTAAATGAGGTATTTGCATTAGATCATCTCTAAAATCCTTTCCAGCTCTGTATTTAGGATTCAGTGATGCTCTATGATCTGTGAGCTAGAGGGAGGAGAGTCCCCCATGGCAGCTGCTGAGAGGAAGGGAGGCAGAGAATAGGAAGTACCCTGGATTACTAAGGGTTGATCCATAAAGACAAGTGTGGGGGTAGAGCATTTTCTCTTGCTCCATTTTCTTTGAGAGCCCCTCCGTATAGAGGGGCTAAATGTGAGTCACCTTCCAGTTCCTTGTATATAATAGGTGTTTAATATATGCTGAATTGGAAATTCTAAAAGATGTGGCCAATCATACCTAGGAGCTAGCAACAGGATCTCCCATCTTTGCTTCCTCAAATCCTGAGTCCCATCACATTTCCCTTTTTCCCCTCTGCTACCTTGGATCAGGAACCCCATTGCCTGTATGTCTTATTTCCCAGTTGCATGTAAAAACAATTTTTAACATTCATTTTTAAAATTTTGAATTCCAACTTCTCTCCCTTCCTCCCTCCTCACCTACCTATCCCCAGGATTAGATGATTTCTAAGCTTCCTTCTAGCTCTAAATCCTATGAGACAACATATGGCTCCCACCATTTCCCAGTCCATCCTCTCCCCATTGCTCCTAAAATCTACAGAAATCTATCTGCTCAGTTCTATATCTCCTAACCAGACTCTCTGTGCCTTCCAAAGTGAGCGAAAAAAAATCATAGAGTAGAAAGAATACTGCGTTGAGAGTGAAGACAGAAGAAGTTTGCTTTCAGCTTTGCCACAAACTAGCTGTTCAATCATGGACAAGTCAGTTAATTTCTAAGGGTCTCAGTTCCCTCGTATGTAAAGTGAGAGGTTTAGATTTGATGATTGCTATCTTACTTTCAGCATTCAATTATGATACTTCAGTCTCATCTTCGCTGTAAAGTCATCTAAGTCTATTCATTATTTTTTAATTAAATTATTTTATTTGTTTTCAGTGTTCTACAATCACTTCCATATATCTTAGATTTTTTTCTCTTCCCTTCCCCCCTGCCTCCCCACTCCATCCCTGAGATGGTGTACAATCTTGTATAGGTTCTACACATACATTCCTATTAAATACATTTTCACTTTAGTCATGTTGCATGGAAGAATTAAAATGAATGAGAGAAATCATAAAACAAAACATAATACAAAAGAAAATGATCTACTTCATTCTTCAATCAGATTCCATAGTTCTTTCTCTGGATGTGGAAGGTGTTTTGTCTCAAGAGTCCATTGGAAATTTTTTAAGTAGATACATTTTAACGAAGTACTAAGTCTACCAGAAAAATTCCTCACACACTGTGGTTGTTGCTGTGTACAGAGTTCTCCTGGTTTTGCTCCTTTCACTCAGCGTCAGTTCGTATAAGTCTTTCCAGGCCTGTCTGAAGTCTTCTTGTTCATCATTTCTTAAAGCACAATAGTATTCCATTACATCATAATTTATTCAGCCATTCCCCAGTTGATGGGCATCCCCTTGATTTCCAGTTTTTGGCCACCACAAAGAGAGCTGCTATAAATATTTTTGTACATGTGGGACCCTTTCCCATTTTTATGATCTCTTGGGGATACAGTCCTAGTAGCAATATTGCTGGGTCAAAGGGTATGCACATTTCTGTAGCCCTTTGAGCATAGTTCCAAATTGCTCTCCAGAATGGTTGGATCAGCTCACAGCTCCACCAACAATGAATTAGTGTTCCAACTCTCCCACATCTTCTCCAACATTTATCATCCTGTTTTGTCATGTTAGCCAATCTGTTTTGATTTGCATCTCTCTAATCAATAGTGATTTAGAGCATTTTTTCATATGACTATAGATAGCTTTAATTTCTTCCTCTGAAAACTGCCTCAAAGTCTATTCATTATTACAAAGCTCCTTAGAGCTCTAACATCATAGCATCACTCATCAACTATGTATTTGATACATTAATTCATACTTGTGGATGATAGGATCCATGCCTTCATAACAGTGACCTCTGGAGCAGTTGCTGTAAGCCTATTCCTCATTTTCTTTTTTAAAAAGAGGTAGGATGATGTAGTGGATAGAGCACTAGACTTAGAATCAAAAAGGACCCACTTACTAGTTGTGTGACCCTAGACAAGTCACATAACAAGTTGGTAAGTCAAAAACATCTTACTGTGTGCTAAGAACTGGGGATAAAGTAGCTAGGCGGTACAGTGGAAAGAGCACTGGACTTGGAATCGGGAAGACTCATTGTGAGTTCAAGTCAGGCCTTGGACACTTACTAGCTGTATGACTCAGGGCAAGTCACTTAATTCTGTTTCCTTCAGTTCCTCATCTGTAAAATGAGCTAGAGAAGGAAATGACAAACTGCTCAAGAATCTTTGCCAAGAAAATCCCAAATGGGGTCACAAAGAGTCAGACATGACTGAAAAATGGCAACAAAAACTGGGGATAAAAGAAAGGCAAAAACAAACCCCGAAACCTTGGCTTTCCCCTCAAGGAGCCTGCATTTCAGTGGGAGAGACAACATGCAAACATTTTACACAGAAGAAACGTGTGCAAATGGAAGGTAATCTCGTAGGGACTTCACCAGCCTGGGGTGGGAAATGCCTCCTTGAAAAGGTAGGATTTGAACTGAGTCTTGAAGGAAGCCAGGAAGTGGATGGCAGGCGGGAGAGCATTTTAGGCATGAGGAGAATCTATGAAAAGACATGGAGTCTGGAGGTGTGATGTCATGTTCAGGGGAACAGCAAGAAGCCTCTCATTACTGCGTTGTGGGGTACGTGCAAGGGAGCAAAGTGTAGGAGGACTGGGAAAGTACTACTACTAATAATAGCCACTTTTGTCTTAGGTATATATTTTAAAAAATTTATGTCCAGATTAACTGGACGCCTTCTGGAGGAATCTCTTTTTCTCTCTTGCTGTCAGCTTTAGCCCACACCAGTGCATTCTCCTTCCACTCATCCCTCCCCCCCCCAATTCCAATTAACCAGTTAACATCATTTGGCTTTTACAAATAAATATTGACATAGAAGATATGACAAGAACAGAAATATATTTCCCTCTAACATTTGGGGGCATATTCTCCCCTGTACTATCTTGGTCGCCAGGGAGAATGGTTCATATAATGAAATATCTGCATAGCATTAGTCCCACCAAGTTCACTTCCCAGTGTGGTATAGCCCATGGGTAGATGAGTCCATATCTCTGCTGCTGTTGGACTAGGTTGAGTAAGTTAGTTGAGGACTTTGCTCCTCTCCATCTGACTTTTCACAAATCCCAGCATGAACTACAGCTCCAGGACTCTGGTACCTCATTCTCTTGAGCTTTTTTTTTGGGGGGGGGAGGCAATTGGGGTTAAATGACTTGCCCAGAGTCACGCAGCTAGTGAGTGACTGAGGCCACATTGTAATTCAGATCCTCTGGATTCCACAGCCAATGCTCTATCCACTGCACCACCTAGCTGCTCCCTCTCCTGAGCTTTCAAAAGTTCACAAGGTCATAGTCATCTCAGTGTCCTTCACCTAAAACAGGAAAAACTAAATGCAAAGAGGGAAAGAACACAACGATTCATAATCATGAGGAAACCTACAGAGCAAAGTAAGGACCATGCTCTAACCGCTAAGTACCTTTTATATGCAGCCCAATTTTTGGCCGTGCAGTCTCCCTATCACATGATTAGCAAACCAGAACCAGCTAAAGAATGGCTATGCATTTTCCAAATCTAGGAGCAGGGCACTTCCATTTCATGGTATGATGCCTTTCCAGAAGCAGCTTCTGCCACTGGAATTGGATGACCATGGAAGAGAGAGTGAGACTGATGACTTTGCACAGACCTGCCTCACTTAAATCCAACTCACTTGCCAGTTGAGATATTACCCTCCTGATGTCAATGGTCTTTGAGAACTAAGGACCACCACCACCAACAATCCCTAGGCTCAACCTTCCCTTCACAGTTACGCTGTCAAAGAAAAACAAAAATGTTACTGTTCTCTGCACCTGTCTACCAGAAAATCCTTTAATTTTAGATTAATTCATCTGACTTAAATGTCCAAAAGAGGGCAGAGTTTTCTCTTGTTTTCTGACATGTCTCTGTCCTAAGGCAATTTTAGGTAATGTTTATAGGAAGCCAAGAAATAATATCAAGATATTTAACAATATAGTTATAGGTTAGCATTCTGAATAGTTAGCAACCAATCTCTATCTTCTTCCTCATTCTCCTGAAGGTTCTTCCCAAAGATCTATATCAGAATGCAAATTGAATAAATGTGGTTTGAGTGCCTTCCTTAGAAAGGAAGGAATCCCTTCAGTTGATAGATTACCTATACTTGGGTCAGTATCATTGGATTTCCTAAGGCAGTGTCTAGACAAGAGGTAAGTGGTTAAGTTTCTGGTTACTCCCATTAATCCATTCAGGAACTGGAATAAGCATGTATATAGTACCTAGTATGTGTCAAGCAGCATGCTAAACTCTTGACAAGTATCTCTTTTGTATTTATTTGTCGCCTGTCTAATGCAGAGCAGGTAGGTGGTACAGTGGATAGAGCTGCTGGGCCTGGAGTCAGGAAAACTCATCTTCCTGAATTCAAATCTGGCTTCAGACACTAGCTGGGTGATCCTGGGCAAGTCACTTAGCCCTCTTTGCCTCAGTTTCCTCATCTGTAAAATGAACTGGAGAAGGAAATGGCAAACCATTCCAGTATCTCTGCCAAGAAAACCCCAAATGGGGTCAAGAAGAGGTGGACACAACTGAAAGGAATGAACAACAATAACATTTAATACTCCCATCAGATTGTAAGCTCCCAAGGGCAGGCCTATCTTTTTGCGTCCCTAGCCCTTAGGGTGATGCCCGATATACAATAGGCACTTAACAAATGTTTAGTGATTGTCTCATTTGATTGTCACCACAAACATGAGTTAGGTGCTGTTATTATGCCCATTTTACAGTTGAGAAACTGAGGCAAACAGAGGTTGTGACTTTCCCAGGGTCACGTGACTAGCAAGTGTTTGAGGCTAAATTTGAACTCCTGACTCCAGGCACAGCATTCTATTGCTTCTGCCATCAGATGCCTCATTGATTCACCTATGAAAGGCCCTTTTTCATTTTACCTTGATCTAGCCTAACTTCAAACTAGGAAGTAAGTAAAAGGCTTTTTTATCCCACCAGAGAAAATATTTCATAATTTTTTTCAGTTTTACAAATAAGGATTTTTAAAAAAATATACCTATACAACTTCCTTATTTGTGCTATTAGTGCAACTTATTCCCAAGAATATTCCCTTCATCAGTTCTATTTGTTTCTCTATCTGTTCCCATTGCTCTTCAAAATACAATACTCTAGCTGGTTTATTACAAATCTGGAATTTCTTATACCTTGCTTTGCTATGGTGATGTAGCAAAGCAGTAAGAGGAAGAGAAACTCCCCGTATGGCACATAAAGCCTTTGCCAGTGTGGCCCCAGCTTTCAGGCTGATGACACATTCATCTTTCTCATTTACTTTACCCAGGGAACCTGTGGGCTCGAGGCTACATGTGGCCCTCTAGGTCCTCAAGTATGGCCTTGACACATTTCCCACCCCTGCTACACCCTGGCCCAGCTGGCCCTCTCTATGATATCTCTTCTCCTTTCTGATAAGCAGGCCAGACCTGACTCAGATAGTTCAAACTGCATGATATGAAATGAGATGCCTGGGGAACACTCCACAATTCGCAAATGGAAGCATATTTAGCCATACCATGGAAAGGATGCCCACCTCTCCAGAGAACCCACTGCCTCTCAATTCAGCCTATTTCACTTTTGGATATCTCCGTTAAGAAGTGTTCCCTGATATCAGGCTCAAATGGGATTCTCTGCAACTTCCATTCATTGTCCTGATTTCTCCCTCTGGGGCCAAACCTCATCCTTCCTGTAGAGGAGAATCTTTCAGATACCTGCACCCAGCTTTCCTGTCCTCCCAAACCTTCCTTCTCTAGATAAATATCCTAGATTTTCATATGATGAGAACTTTAGGCTCTTCGCCCTCTTAGATGGATGGTCTCCATTTTTATTAGGATTCTTTTTAAAGTGAAGCACTCAATAGAATACTCCAAATGTATATGACCAGGTAAGGGTACAGAAGGACCCTTCATATTCCTGGAACATATGCTTTTCTTAATGTAACATAAGATTGTATTTGTTTCCTGGTTGCCTCATCATGATGCTGACTCATAGTGAATTTGTAGTCCATTAAACCCCTAGATATTTTTTTCAGATAAATTGTTTTCTAACCATAATTTGCCCATCTTCTTCTTGTCAAACTGATTTTTTTTAATCCAGGTGCAAGACTGGATCTCTATTAAATTTCATCCTGTTAGATTCATCCCAATGTTCAGCTGTCACCATTCTTTTATCAAGTCAAAAAGGCCCAGTTTACAAACTGGAATAGCTATTTGTTAATTTACAGCAGGAAATATGTATATATGTATGTAAATGCATATATATATGTATGTGTGTGTGTATATATATATATGTATATTTATACACTCACATACATACACAGAGAAGACTGGAATACTCAATTTCACATTCCCTTCTTGCTATCAAGATCAATAACAGGAAAGTTTAGCAAGCATAAAATATCTGACCAAAACAACCCTGCTGAATATCTATAAGGAATACTTTCATCCAGCTATGAGTTACTTTTCTCAACTATAGAGCCATATCTGCTAGATTACTCTTCCTAATGTATAGGATCAATTGCATCACTGATCAAAAACTTCCAACATTCTATTATCTAATGAATAAAGTACACATTTCTGATTCAAGTATTCTGGGTTCTCTACAATCTAACTCACTTTCCAGCTTTTTCTCATGTAAATCAATGTTCCACCTAAGAGTATAAAGCAACTATTGATTATCTTCTAAATATGATTGTTCCCTTTCATACTTGTGAGTCTTTGCTCACAATGTTCCTTATAACCTGGAAAGTCCTCCCTCTCTGCCTACTGATAGTCTACCAACTCAAATGCCCTCTCCTCCATGAAGCCTTCCTTGATTCTCCCAGCTCATAGCACTTGGTAATCATTTTATGGACTAATCCAATTCTAATTTATATTTCATGTAACTTTTATCTCTAGAGGACCATCTTGTCTTAGTGAGACATGGTTAACATGAATCAGTTCACTCTGGATTAACTCATAATGTGGAATTTTAAACATGCAAAAACTGAGGATCAGCTTGGATTTTCATCAGGTAGGGACCTCTCCCATGCTTCCAAATCACTAGCAAAAATTTCCATTTCATTGAGTCAAAGAAAAAATGGACACCAATGGCTTTTGCAGAGAGGATGACTGCGATCAAAGTAAGAGGTCCACTATAGATGGTTGCAGACTGAGTTCCAGAAGGAAGAGATGGTACAGTACTTGAAGGGCCTTCTCCTGTAGGCTTTTTTTGACCTCTTTCTTTAGAGTAAGTACTGACATCAAGATATCTTTGAAATACTAACAGTTATAATAGGATCATAGGACATCAGAGCTGGAAGAAACTGTCCATGTGCTACCTACTCCAATAAATTAATGTACTTGTGTATCCATTTTTTCAATCAAAGAAACAGTCGAAAGAAGTGAAATGACTTGCCCAGAGTCATACAAGGCAACCCTGATTATCATTTCCCCCCTCTCCTCTGTGCCATGATAACACCATAGCTACTAAATACAAGTCAGGAGTTTGATTTTCTATCTCCATTCCCAGAAATATTGATAGGTTTTCTTCTTTTTCCTCCTGCATTCGCTCCCTGAAAATTGCAGGGATTATCTAGTGCAAACTTCTTATTGTACAGCTGAGAAGACTGACTCCCAGAGAAATGAAATGCCTTGTTCTAGGTCACATACTACAATCCTGAACAGCTAGGGGTTGGTAGGGTTTTTTTCCTCTGCTGAGCCACACCAACTTCATAGCAATTGTGTGGGATGACTCAGGTCCCTACATAAATCAATCACTCAGAGGCCTCTCAAAGTGATGACAGAAAAGAGATTTATTTGATTCTCGAGAATCTGGACAATCCTACATCAGTTCACCTGGAGTAGGAAAGCCGAAGACAAAGAAAAGGCAGTGATTTATATAGACTCTAACGCAAGTCCCTTCCCCACCACTGACCATTATCCTCATTAGCTGAGAATATGATCTTACATTCTAGACACGAAATCTAACCAATCCCTTTTGAAATGAAGACATTGAAGAATTAGGTAAACTTTATCCAGTCATTGAGACCCTAATGTACTA
The DNA here is from genome assembly GCF_028372415.1 of Notamacropus eugenii. NCBI lineage: Eukaryota > Metazoa > Chordata > Mammalia > Diprotodontia > Macropodidae > Notamacropus > Notamacropus eugenii. The sequence goes on along the minus strand of NC_092874.1, from coordinate 97,496,624 downwards.
CATAGTTTATATCCTTATATGGAATTATTCTGTTCTAAAAATATAGTAACCTTGAACCTCTTAGTCTTACCTCACCCCTGGGAAAAGAATTACAATCTGAGAAGTCTTCACTAAACCTATCCCACTCACTACTGAACAGAAGCCAGCAACTTGGTTTTCCATCTCTAGTCCCAGAAATCTTAGGGACTTCTATTCTATGCCCACCCTACTTGCAGTCCCTCAAATCTTCAGGATCTCTTGGCAGATGTTCATCTGGAGCTCTCTGCTTTCTCTCCAGGGCAATCCAAAGTTCCTCTCCAGGCCCAGGCACTAAGCTATGTGATTCAGTGATATGAAACCAAAGGGAACTGAACCCCTCATGAGTATCAACAAGTATTTATTGAACACCTATGTTGTGTAGGATACCCAGAGGAAAGGATGCAGGGGACTGATGGGTCCTTTCTGTGGACCTTTTATACTGGAGGGAGGGATTCTCAATGCCTTCCCCTCTTATTTTGTTCCTTCCCCTTCTTCTCTTCAGCCTTAATTCTTCCTAGTCTATCCCTTTCTTCTTCCCCTCCCCTTTCCAGCCCTAGTGAAGGGGAGGACTAGATTTGATTATGCACACAAGTCCTGAAACCTTAATCCCTTCCTAATCTCCTTTTATTCATGCTCCATTGGAGCCAGGAGGAGACGGGGAAGCAGGTAGCTCTTGGATTTCTTCCAGGCATGGTTCTTAGGAGTCATTATTGCACAGGCATAGATCCACCCTTAATCAGGCTAGTTAAGAGGTAACAGAAGGAGGCCTGGAAGAGGTCAAGGCAGCTCAGGTCAGCCCCCTGAATGACATCGTGGCACTGGGAGGGTGAAGAGGCCCTTTGTGGCTCTGTGTGCTTGACCATGTCTGTGTGCCTGTATGTGACTTTGTGTAGGTTGCTTCCTGAAGGTCTAGAGCTATACTGAATGCTTGTTGAATGAAAGTGTCTGGGTGACTTTCCAGTTGTGTGAGCTTGACTACAACCTTCCCCAGGGATAGAAAATTGGGGTAATTTATCTATCTCCTTTGGAGACCCTACCCCAATTAACCATGTTGCAATGGGATCTTTTAATAACTGACTCTAGAGGAAGAGGTAGCAGTCAGCCAATGCTAAAAATAAACAAAACCTTAATGAAACTTAAGTCTTTCCTGTCCCCTGTCCACTCTGTATGTTCTCCACCCCCCCCCCCCACTCAGCAAAGGGGTAGTATCCTTTCTTTTTTCCTTTCATAAACACCCCACCTGATTCCATGTTGCCCTTTTGTGACTTATTTGCCCCATCAAGGCTACCTGTAACTAGATATCAAATATGCCAATTTTTCCAGAGTGGGAAGTGAGGGTAGAGAAGGAGCAGACAAAAATTTAAGCTACATTCTGTTTCTTTGTGAAGACAGCCCTCCATATATTTGTATTAATGTATTCATGGATGAGGGTAGGGAAGAGATCGTGTTCATAAATATATGGTATGTCCAACTGTGACATTGTATATGAATCTATGACAATTATGTGGATATATTTCCCTAAGATTGTGTACTTGCAACCTTAAGGCTAAAATGACCATATGACTGGATCCCTTCTAAGTTCTGGAGGGCAAGGCTTGTGTTGGGCATATTTTGCACAAATAACCCTTGGGTTCTGGAAATTTCATTCAATTCAGCTCAACCATTTTTTTGCTAAGTACCTACTATATGAAAGGGATTGAGCTAGCTGCTAGAGATAAAAAGATAAAATGAGACATAGCCTCTACCCTTAAGCTTAACATCTGATGGGGAAGGGACATAAGCCAACACAATGCAGGAGTTTTCATTTTGGGTTTCTTTCAGTGTGTAGCACAGTATCTGGCACAGAGTAGGTACTTAATAAATGTTCAGTAATTAATTGATTGGTCAATTTCAGGAGGTGACGGGTACATTCTTTATGCTTCCATTTTGTTCTCTGGTTCTAAGAGATCTGGGCAGTTTTCTTCTATGATTTCTTGAAATTATATCTAGGTTATTTTTTGGTTATAGCTTTCAGGTAAGCCAAAGATTCTTAAATTCTCTCTCCTTGATCTGTTTTCCAGGCAGGTTATTTTTGCTATGAAATACCTTATATTTTCTTCAATTTTTTTTTCAGTCATTTGTCTTTTAATGCTTTTTGTCTCGAAGAGTCATTAGCTTCTTGATTCCTTTAATTTTCAAGAAGTTTGTTTCTTGGACAAGGTTTTGTACCTCTCTGACAAGTTAATTCCCTTTCTAATTCTTTCTTCCATGGCTCTCATTTCTTTTCCAATTTTTCTGCCTCTAGTGCTCTCATTTATTAAAGTATTTAGACACTTAAAATATTTATTTTCTTTCATGAATTCTAGTTGAACTTGCATGTAAGCTGTATTTTACTTTGAAGCTCTGCTCATAGATGTTTTGAAGTAATTCCCTTCCTCTGGGTTTATCTTAAGTGTCTTTTACAAATAGTTTTTTTATAGTTGGATACTTTTTTTTTGCTGGCTCATTTTTCCAAACTTCTTGAGTCTTATGTTAGGGTCAGGGTCTGCATTATTCCAAGATCTCAGAAATAGCTGCAAGTCTTCCAAAATAGTCTGATCCAGGGATTGCTGTTCCCTTGTTTTGGTCTCTGCAAGTTCTCTTGGGTTTGACTCTGTATCAGTAAGCATCCCGATATACACAGGGGAGCCTACTATCACAGGTTCTTAAATCTGCATTTATAAAAAGGCAACTTTTGAGGGGTCAACAATCACTTTAATTACATTCAACATGCAGAAAAATATAAGCAGAGAGGTAAAGACCAACAGATAGGGCTCTTACTGCCTAAATCAAAACAATATTGTCATACAATTTACATACATCCCTGGATCAAGAGAGCCTTTACATCTGAGCAGTCAGGGATCTGTACATAGGGCCACTCAGAGTCGAGCAGGTAATCACAAGATTCTTCTCATAAGTAATCCCCCAAAGTAAAATACTAACGTCTCAGCATATATAAGGAAGACTCAGCTCCTGATTGGCTCAGAGTCAGCAGGCACAAAACCCACATGACTCAGCACAGCTGTGAACCATCAGGGCTCAAAGGGCACTGAACCTTCAGGGGCTCACAATCTAGCTTGAGCTGGAAAACAACTCCAAACAAATCCCACCCCACTTGCTGATACAGGCTCTGAGCAATAGGCTTATGGAGTTTCTCCTTTTGGAGTTTCAGTAGACTGCCTCTGGACTCAGCCCCTGTTAATCAGCTGGAAAGCTCTGCTGGTCCGGAGGGACTGTACTATAGGTTCTCATTTGATTTGTGATTCCTGCCCTCGTTATTCTGTCATAGACTTATATCTAGGCTGGAGTCTGGAACTACAACTCTGCTGTATTCCTGGGATCTGAGTCACACAGAGGCTTCATACTTTTAGGTCCTACAACCACTCTTTACCCTGGAATTCCATCATTAGGTGCAGGTCCCCTCTGTACGCTTTGAATTGGTGACTTGGAATTGAGTAGCGAACAATAGAACTTCCAGTTGGAACCTATTCCTGAGCTATGCACAAGTTTAATCCCCTCTCTGTTGGATCTGGGACCTCTTCTTGTCCTGGTGCATAGCCTCTTCCTATGCTGGAATGTTCCATATAGTGAGCTCCTGGACAAATCCCATTTCTGATGTCTGACCTCTTTCTGGCTCCCTGTGCTGACATGGGCTGGAAAAATGACTTACTGTGATTTCCCCCCCCTGGATTTCCCAATCTGGATTTGGTCTGGTATGTTCTCTAGATCTCTTTGGAGGAGTTTTGTTGGTTTTTTTTTAGGGGAACTCATTGTATTTCTACCTCCTACTCCATCTTCTTTGCTCTGCTCTCAAACATCTTTGTCCAGCCTGGTTAGCTACAAACCTGTGCAACCGCTAAACCTCAAAATGAAGGACTTATCTACTAGATATAAAGAAATTACAGATGATTTCACAAAATAAGAAGTCAAAGTTAAAAACTCCATAATTAACATCAAGGGATTTTCCTAATTAGAATTTTCATCAATCTCACTCAACTCCACAGGTCCTATACGTATAAAATTTACAAAAGTAAAATCCCTGACTTATTACTGGGGTCCTTAGAGAAGAATCCTCTTCATCAGTGACTATACTTGAATTTCATCTCCCTCACACTGATTCTGAAAGAAGAAATAGGCACTGATTCTGTTCAGATACTTGAGAGAAAGGAGGAAAGAGGATGGAAGAATAGGGCAGGGCTGCAAATGTGCCAACATATGTGTGTTCAGAGCCACAGGCTAGAAGGAGGCAATGTCAGATTGGATGGAAATGGGACTGGAAGAGCAATCAGGGCTAACCCTTTCCCTCTGGAATTTCCTCAAAGCAGGGTCCTGACCTGGAGGTACCATATCCCTCCAAATATGAGGAGTCTGAGACTTCTCAGAAGCCTAATCCCCAGCCAAAGAGGGGAGAAGCCAAAGAATAATGACAGAGAATACAAATACAAAACAAAAAGGCTAAAATATCAAGTGACAAAACCCCACTAACAGCCTATTGTAGAAGCAGATAAACCAAGAAGATCCTCAGAATCTTTCAACTTTTCAACTTTCTTTTGTGTGATATCTTCTCCATTAGGCTGTAAGATCCTCAAGGGTAGGAGTTGTGTTTTGTTGTTGTTGTTTTTTTTTGTATTTGTATCCCCAGTACAGATTATTGGCTGATCTTAAATCCAAGAGGAAGAATGAATAAACCTTAAAAGAGAAACCAAAGCATATTAAACAAATAGTTTAATATGAAAGAAAATGGATTATGACTGTCTAATGAAAGAAAGAACCCTGTGGATTCCTCAGAGATCACAAAACAACAGAAAGAATATCCAGGATGATTCAAAAGAGAAATAAAATTCATAGAAAAAAAATTTATGCTTACTGTTGGTTTTATATTTTTTTTTTGAAATGCAATAACTCAGGAGGGTGGTTTTTTCTCCTAGGTTCTCGATTAGGATGAGCTACTACATGTGGGTGGCCCTTACTTTTGGCTATGGTGTAAAGTGGTGATGTTTTTCATAGGAAAAGTTATCTGAGAGACATAAATTATATATCATATACTCTGCTCAGGTGTGTTTTTTTCTTTAAAATCATAATTCTTCCTCAAAACAGGGACCAGAATTAAACAATACTATACTGAAAAATGAGTAGAGCAAAATTTAAAGAAATATAAACAACTAAGTACAATTAAATACTTTTCTTGCTAAGTTATTTAAGTGTTATAAGTATGTAATTTACTAAATTATTGCTTATTCCTTGCTTTTCCCTGAAGGCTTGCAACTTGCCCTGAATTTGAACACAATACATCTAGTCAACAGCTCTTCAAGGAAACACACACATTTTTGCCCTAGACGATTTAGACCTTTTTTTTTCTTTGACACTTAGGTTTGTCACAAACCCTTAGAGATAGTTCTTACAGTCATTAACTCCCTTAGTAAGAGAAATGTTTGCCTACAACTTAGGGGAAAGAAAAGGCCCCATTTCTTCCCCTTCTCCATTCCTGGCTTTCAGCTCCATGTTTTTTTTGTTTTTGTCTTTGTTTTTTTGTCTTGTGGCAAAACTGAGAAAGACAGAAAAGGGTATGATGCTACTTGTTTGCTTGAAGCGTGGCAAACCGGCTTTCCCCCAGCAAGGGAATTTAACAGCCATTTAGCTAGTTTGTTCTGACTTTAGCCACTGCCTCCTCACCTCCCATATTTGCCTTGCATTTTGGAACAATTGGTCCCCTTATCAACTGTCATCCAAAAGAGCAGCTTGCTCTAGATATAGACAATTCTTTGAGTGAACCTGGACCATAACATAGTTATTCAGCATAACATTTAATAAGCACACATTTTTTGTTTCTAATTTAATGAAAAACAGCATAGTAAGTTTATACATCTTTGAGGAAGATTTCAACAGAGACCCTGAGATAGGGCCATGGTATTGTTGACCTGAAAACTTGATGAAGAAAAGGCAACAGGCTAAATGCATACATTTTATGATTTTATTAATTAATTGATCAATTCCCTATTAAAGAAAACAGTAACATAATGCATTATGGAGCCAGAAATGTTCTGGCTACCCAGTGCAGAAATCTTCTGGCTTATATACATTTTGCTGTGAGAAAGGAACTCTCCCAGTTGAACAAATCATAAATTTAGTAAGACAAGACAATTAACAAAGTAACGTTGGTCAGGCCTTGCGATTCCAGCTGGGTAAACATATGTCTCGGTGACAAGGAAAGAAATCCCACCACTAGTGAGTGGCAGGCTTCCTGCCTTAAACAGATAACTGACATAGGAAAAGGCTAAACAAAGTTCAATAGAAATTACGACCTAAGATGTCTATATTTTCTTTACCATTAATATGCCATAACATAGTATATGTCTATAGATAATAAGATACAAAGGAAAGCCTCATTATTCAAGATATAGTGTCTTAGGTTAAAGGTCTCCTGAAGGAGTGTAGAGTCGGCCTTGGCTGGCTTTTGCTGACGTAGGAAGAGGCACTCTCTGAGTTTGCTTCAGAGAGAACAAAGAGATTATTCTAAAATTTTATATTAAACATTATCAGTATACTACAAAAAAGTGATGTTTTCCCTTGATAATATTTAATATCATTTTTGGACTTTAATAAGGGCCAGAGTCTGAATTAATCAATCAGAAGAAGAGCCTGGACCTAACAGTCTCTTTGTTCTCTGAAGTAAACTTAGAGAATACCCCTTTTTATGTCAACAAGGCCAGATGGAGTTGACTTAGCATACTTTATGAGACCTTTAACCCAAGATACTACCTTGAATAATGGGACTTTATTTTTAATCTTGTGGACATAATATGTGACATAACATATACTATGTTATGACATATTAGTGAAAGAAAAGCAGATGTTCTGAGTTGTAATTTCAATCAACACCTTGTCGACTCTCTTATTGTATGTTCAACCTATCCAATTAAAAAATTCCTTTCTCATGTTATAGTTAATCACTCATGGAGAACATAAATCTGAAGGACATAGACAACCTTGGATTGTCCTAAATAGATTTAAACCTGGTCATTCTTGTAATAGTCAGTCAGAAGTTTTTCTGGTTCCATGATCAAGTAACTGCTAGCTTTAAGGGAATAAACAATATGCATTTAGCCTGTTTGCCTTTTTTAATCAAACTTTCAGGTCAGATGGTTATGGTGCTGTGACTTGGATTGGAACTGATGGACTAGGATGGAACAGCTCCCCACTTTGACAAAGCCAAAGACTTAGGAGCCTCAGGATTCATTTTTCCTGAAGTCTTAAACCTTGATGGTGTCAGGTAAGTCCTCCTATTCCCAGCTTCCAAAGGACTCCCACTAGTTTGGTTGAAGTCCAAAATTTCCCTTTTAAGCTAGCTCAGGGGGCAGAGATCAAGTCTGTGGTCAAAAGTTCCATATAGATCCCCTGTACTGATCGATCTCAGGAAAAATTCACACAAGTATTGCTAGCACTAGTATCAATCAACTAAAGATAGTCCAAAATTATGTTGGCCTCCTTAGGGCTCTTTTGAACCCATCAAAGTTACTTTATCTTAAAAATCAAATTAAGTCTAAAGAGCAACAAAACATCTAGCCAGCAGTGGGAATGTTTCATCTTGGACTTGCTGAAATGGCTGAGGGAGAACAAAAGGGAGGAGCCTCTCCCCTTAAGGCTCCCAAAGTGGCTTCAGCACCAGCCCAGTACTGGCTAAATCCCTCTATCCCAAGGGTCCCTCCCTTTCACTCTCTCTACCTTATTTCTCACCTCCTTCTTTCCTCCTGCTTCCCTCAAAGGCTTCAATCTGGGAAAGATGACTGCACCTAGCCATTTTACCTCCTCCCTCCTTGCCCTCCCCTACCTTCCTTAATCCTGAGGAGTATAAATTTGTTCTGGCTCCATTGCCTCCTCTTTCCTCCCCTTCCCCATTTTCCCTTAAGCTCTCTGGTCTTGAGGAGGACAATTACAATCCACCTACAGGCTAGAGGCCTGAACCTATTCCCATAGGGTCTGTTTCTTCAAGATAGGCAGAAATTTCAGGGCACCAAGGCTTCCCACGGCCCATGACCGTAGGGGTGCTCTGAGCAAAGGTTGCAGGATCCACCCTTATTCTGTCAGGTCTTTAATCCATGTAATCTCCTTTCCTCAGAATAATAATAGCCAATTCGTGATGGGGATTTCTAACAAGGTTCTGATTTTCTCCCTCTCTGTGTTGTTCATTGTGAGCTCTGTTTGCATTTGTCCTGTTGTTAATTGCCAGTTTGTCTGTCAGTGTACGTCTCTGTCTGTATCATGTGTGCTGTGAGCGAGTCTGTTATCTTGTAAGATTTTAAATGCTGGCAGCCAGAGACTTTTAAGGGCCGCAGCTAGGGAAACAAACAAACAAAACTTTAAGACTTTCCCTTGTTGTTCCGGTCTGGCCAACCTGGAATTACAAAGGAAAGTTAGATCATTTTAGCTAAAATCATCTTAGCAGATTTTGTAGGTTATGAGATGAATCATTAAAAAGTTTGGAAATTGATCATTTGGAATTATTAGAAACGAACTCCTAAGATTGTGGGTAACTAGAACCTCACCTTGCTAAAACACTCCCTCCCAATTCTGATCACTTAGCACTCTCCACTCCCTCCCAGAGTTAAGATAGTATCTCTGAATGGAGATTTTTAACATCCACAAGGGTTCATGTTAACCCCTGTCATCCCAGATCTAATTACAGAGAGGATAATGTAGGAGAAGTGTAGGGGCAGCAATTTGCAGACTGGCAATGATTCTAACAGTCCTGTGCCCTTGGGCACCTTGTAGCCCACACTTCTAGGCAAAGCTTGGAAATGTCACTTAGGTCCTATACATTCTGCCCACCCTGTACCAGCAGCTGAAACTGCCCCAGGCTTAGTATATTCTGCAGCTGCTGGGGAAGGGATAGGTAGATGGATCAGGCCTGTAGCAAACATTCACTAAGCCCTGCATACAAGAATCATCACCACTGGGACACCAGCCTCTCTGCTCTTGGTAAACTTCATATTTCTCTTTTCCAATTGAAAAAATTTATTTTATCTCTGTTCGACCCATTTCCTGATTTGTAAAAGGAAAAATAATAATGGTTGTTATGGGATCAAAATGATGTAATGATTGTAAAATGCTTAACATAATGACTGGCATATGCTACATACAATATTATCATTATCTCTCTCTAATGTAACTGTTAATTTTGAAGTGGTTTTAATTACCAAAAGTAATTGGTAACAATTACTGTATTTACAATTTTTACAATTACTGTATTTACAATTTACAATTACAATAATTTCTGGAAATGCAAATGATATCATCTGAATTTATTGTTATTTCTGAAGTTGTATTTCTGAATTTCTCTTAGATTTGTGAAATTTGAGAGACCACTGTGAGGTAGGAATGTTGTTAAGGCAATTTTAATTTGGATCTTGTTGCATATGAATTGGGCTTTTAAAAGGATGTGATGAAATTAGATAATCTGATATTTATTATGATAGCAGATTTTTCCATTTGAAATTTTGGCTATTATGAGAATATTTGGTGGTATAAAGTTAGAGTTTCCACATGTTATGCAAGATGATTTAGAAATGCATTGACCCAAAGTTCTTATAAAACTCTGTGCAAAAGTTTCTGTGTTGTAGAATTCCTGTTGAGCAAATGAGAATCTCTTTAAAAAATTGGGGTATGATTTTCAAACCTGTTTCATCTAAGGATGTATTTACATATGTTCATTTGAAGGTTTATGGACTATCCATGTGAAATGCCAGAATGTACTTAATTCTAGTGATATATTTAAAGAAAAATTGTTATTGTGATAAGGCTAAATTAATTGGATATGTCATTCTTGACATACAGAAACTAAATCTCTTTTCCATTACAAACACCTTTTTGACTAAGAAACTTTTTGATATCTAGGAAGTCTGTAATAACTAAGAATTTAGTTTTGTTATAATACTTTGTGAATTTGTATTATTTTATACCAACTTAGTTTTAATGAATTCCAGTTTTAAAGGTTTATATTTTGCTTTAAGGAGGAAGAAAGAGATATCTATCATTTTAAAAGTTTCCAACTAATTTTCTTCATAAAAGTTTAGTGAACATCAGAATACATTTTAAATTGTTTTTAAAGTAAGGGAAATACTTTTAGAAGACGTGTGAAAAATCTTGTGTGATTGTTTGAAGGCCTGCTAAATTTTTAGTTCAAGATAATTTATTGCTAAATTAATGTAATGAGCATTAAAGCAGAAGAGATCTTGCTGTTTTGATCTGAATTTGTTGTCATTCTATGGCCTAAGCATGACTTAAAAATTGTGTTTGAATTTATCTTATGTAAAGTACTTAATATCTTATTCTTTGAGAGTAAGTATAATTAGGGAAGAATAGCAAATTTGTAAAACAAAAACATAAAAATCCATAAGGTTAGCAATTAACTTCCTTTGTGTAAGCTGGAATGAGATTCAAGTACAGTTATGCTAGTAAAAAGTAATAATTTAGGAGCTATCTTGTCTTATGGTTAAAATACAGAGGAAAGTGGGATAATCTAAAGAATAGGATTAAGAGATTTAGAAAGATAAATAAGGTTTTGATTCAAAATATGGAAGGCAGACAATAAGGTTTGGGAGTTAATGGGGGTTATCCTTCTTGTACCTAGATAGCTGTTCTGCATACTTCTGTGTCAGTTTCAGATGGCTTAAGTATATTTAGAGAGGGTGAGGAAGTATTTTAAGAAGACAGGAAAAATTATGTAACTTGATTTGATAATTAATAGCTCAAGCAAATTTGAGATGATCCTATCTGAAGGATATCAGCCAATATTTATTTGCTATTTAAGACTGGGACTGCAATTCACTATGGTTTGAAGCTCTAATTACAGGAATAGTTGTCTAAGTTATCATAAAGCCAACTGGCATGTGCTGCAGGCTTAGAATGGTGGATGCCTGGAAAGGTTTTGAAGATGACCTTGGACATGGCCTAGGTAGGATCCTCCTAACTCTATTTCCCAAACATGCCATTTCCTTTCTGAAGAAGGAAATTCCCCACCTGATTACTCTTAAGTCTTGCTTTCATCAGAGAGTGATTACATGATTGGCTGTCTGATAATGCCTCATTCCTGGACTCAAACAGAATAAAGAAAATCCTTTTCTTGTCTGAAGATATATGATGTTGTCTCTCTTTTTCTTTTATACAAAATCTCTGTAAGTACAGTACCAAGTCTATTAAATAATAAATAGAAATTGGAACATCTCTGAGTTATTATAATGGGATGCAGGAATGAATAGCTTACAACTTTAACCTATATTCCTGGCCAAATAAATAAATATAATATAGAGATAACATCCTCCAAAGGAAGAAATGATTAGACCAAGTAATAAGATAAACATTTAAAGTGACAGATGTCTAATTAAATAGGATAGTAAATTTTGAGGAAAAGCAACAGGATCAGACTGGTTCCTCTAAGAATTATATATAGATGTATATGATTGCCTTCTAGAATTTATCATGTTTTGGTAATAAGATCTCAAATTTGGATTTTTGCACAAAAATTATATAAGATAGTGGTAAAAGTTAGTGAAATTATTTCTTCTTTATTAAAATATCTGTCCAATAATTTTAAAAGGCAGATGAATTCATTTTATGTTTGGACTCTCACATTTTAACAGATTCTTATTCCAGGTACAGGATTTAGGTAGAGAGAAACAGCAAATAATATAAACTGAAATTTGCTGAAGTTTCAAAAATGGAGAACCAATTTTAAGAGATTTTACTAATTTATATTGTCAGAAGCATCTGGGAAATTTCTAGATCTGAACCAGAGAAGCAGAACTCCTTTTTTGAACTGTCCCAAGAATAAAACCTATTGTCAAAGCAACAATATCCTGGCATCAGATAACTACAGGAGACATCTGGGATTCAAAAAGTGATGTTTAAATGGACAGTAAGAATGGATTCCTGGGATACAAGGAACTTAATGTTAGTTAACATTGGTAATTGCATTGCTTTGTATGGTTCATGTTTAAGTTTTCTTCTTTATCTTGGTGACATGTAAATCTCCCTTCTCAAAACTAGTCTATTGTGAGTCATCTAAGTTTAATCTCTGCCTAACTTAATGTAAAAATGCAGTTTTGTGAACTGTGAGATAAACTTCATTGTGCTGTTTGAAGCTATCCCTGTGTGTCTGGGAAACTGAACTATTTCTATGTGCCTTTACCCATGTTAACTATGTTGTACTGTTTCCTCTCAATTTTCAAATCACATGTTTTCTGGGAGACCCTGTCAGGTCTTTCTGTATAGAGTCTTGGATCCATCTGTCATATTCACTGCCCCTGCTCCTGAGTGGACCTTGCCCTCCAATTTCGAAAGGGCCTGAAGAAGACGATATCAGACAGAGACAGCTTTCCCAAGAGTCCAGACCAGACCTGTATGAAGGACAGCTCCCTCTCTACCCAAGTCCCTTGCATACCCAGGACTGGTTGTTTAGAAGTTTTTCCATACCTTTGTTGGTCTTCAGTTTGCCTTTGACCAAAACAAGGGAATGATAATATTTAATATAATTTTTGGACTTTTAATAAGTGCCAGAGCCTGAATTAATCAATCAGAAGAAGAGCTTGGACCTAAGACATCTCTTTGTTCTCTGAAGTAAACTTAGAGAATACCCCTTTTTATGTCAACAAGGCCAGATGGGGTTGACTTTACATACTTTATGAGACCCTTAACCCAAGATACTATCTTGAATAATGGGATTTTTTTTTTTGATCTTGTGGACATATACTATGTTATGACATATTAGTGATAAAGAAAATGTGGATGGAGTTGTGATTTCACTCAACACCTTGTCCATTCTCTTATCTTATTGTATTTACAACCTATCCAATTAAGAAATTCTTTTCTCATGTATAGTTAATCACTCATGAAGACCATAAATCTGAAGGACACAGACAACCTTGGATTGTCCTAAACAGATTTAAACCTGGTCATTCTTGTATTAGTCAGAAGTTTTCCTGGCTCCATGATCATGTAACTGCTAGCTTTAAGGGAATAAACAATATGCATTTAGCCTGTTTGCCTTTTTTAACCAAACTTTCAGGTCAACACCCTAAAATGTTGACAAAGTTGGTCTCAGGACCTGATTGGCCCCTGCCTCCCTTGATGAATCATCCCCATCACCTAAAAGCATAAAAATCCCACCTGCATGTAATGGGAGCCCTTCTAACATGTTTGGAGTCACCATATCCTGCCCTGCTGATCCGACATTTTTCCATATGGAAATAAGAGTGGGGGAGGAGGAGGACACAGCTATAGAAGCTTGTGATGGGATTGTATCTCTGTTGCATATCCTTCCTATGTTAGGACAAAGTAAACCTTTTACTTCTGTTCAATGACTTCCAAGTATCTCATTTCTTCTCAAGATAAAGACTCATCTCAAACCTGAACAACCATGGTGCTAGCACTAGGCACGCCCCTAAGAGAGTGATTGCTGGGAACCTGAGATAACGAACATATCGTCCAGACCACTCATCATCATGACCATGACCTTGGTCATCACGATCACTACATTTACATAGCAGTTTAATATATGCAAAGCACTTTGCAAATATTATTTCATTTGATCCTTGTGTTAGAGACAAACTTGGCTCATGAAAAGGTATCAAGGAAAATTTATAGAATGGAGTTCAGAGGAGGGAGGGCCTTCTACATTCATTCCTTTGAATGAACAGGTGGGCTCCAGCATGGCTACTGGAAGACAACAAGGTCAGAATAAGGCAAACTTCTTATAGTATTCTGAACTTTGGATCTTCAGGGCCACCATCCCCTGGCCGGGTGACTTTATGTTATCTTCTCTGACAGGCTTTCCCTCAAACAGCTCGTTGAGCCTGCCAATTAGTTTCTGACCTTTACCTGACTATTCTAGGTCAAGACTGTGGAAATAGAACTTCCTTGTTTCCTACACTTGCAACAACCCAGTCTGGTAGGGGCTGTTATTATTCCCATTTTACAGATAAGGAAGCTGTGGCAAACTTAAGTTAACTGACTTGCCCAGGGTCACATAGCCAGAAAGCACCTGAGGTCACATTTGAACTCAGGTCTACTTGACTCTGAATCCAGCATTTTATCCACTAGACCACATAACTGTCACTAAACTTAAGCACTGCTGAGATTTTACTGAAATTGCAAGTTCGTTTTGTTAAAAGGTTTAAACCAAAGGTTTAAAGGTTGAATCAGCAACCCAAAAGTTATGAATTAACAGTCTGTGCTACAGGAAGAACAGTCTAATAGAAATATGACTAGCTATGCCACCCCATGTAAAACCTCAGCTTAGGGTAGGAAACAAGACTCACTGGACAGTTGTTCCTTTCTTTTAGTCTGAGGCCTTGATGGGTTTAGAGGGGTTAATATGAAAAGACCTTCCTTGTTATTTTAGCTGTGGGTCTGATGGCTTGTCCAAAGCTAAAGAATGTGTTTGCCCTTTCAGGACTAGGCAAATAGCTCTTGTTTAATTTAGTCCCTACCAGCATTTATAAGCATATGCATGCTCTACATTGTACATTGTACCATTTCTGCCCCATGTGGTGCTAATACTCTGAAGAAGAGCAATAGTGGCCTTCGGAGGAGAGACTTCTTAAGTTGGGAAGCCTGAGGTTGAGAGCTCTCCAGCTGAGGGCAATCTTGTTTGTTTTCCTGCTTGATTAGCTCTGAGCCTGGCTGCTGGGAATAGTAGGAGCCTTGGGTTCAAGATCTGTCTCACATACTGACTATCTCTGTGATCGTGGGCAAGTCAACCCATAACAGTTTTATGATTTGTAAAATGGGGATAATAATACTTGCACTATCTTCTTTATTAGGTTGTTGCTAGGAAAGCACTTTTCAAATATAAAAGAGTTTTCTAACTAGGAGTTGATAACTATTGTTGTTCAAGTCAAATATGATTCAGCACTGTATTCTTTTCTTCATGGATCTGTAGCTAGGGAACTGAGATGGTGTCAGTGACTGTATGAATGGGAGAGAGGAGAAAAGAAAAGAAAGAAAAGACCTCAAATTGAGGCTGGAGGGAAGAATCAGAAATATCCTAGACCTTAGGCAATAACTTTTGCAAATGGGTGTTCAGAAAGGCACTGGAAAAAGAAGATAAGTATGACTGGTAATTTCAGGTCTTCCTAACATTTGAACATGTGGCTGTCACTTTCAGACACAACTGGGGATACTGGTTACCTGGAGACACAAGATGTATAAGATGTGATGAAGCAGACCTATGATGCTTTGAATTCTTTGAGTCTTGCTAAGTTTGATATTCTACATCCTGGGGAAGGCAGAATTTTAGAAAAAGTAGAGGTAGTGTTTCTGCTCTATGTCTCATCTAGTCTCTGAATTGGTAACAGTGGGGAAAGATAGATCTGATAGATTGAGGTTGATAAGAGAGTCTTACTGAAAATTTTTAACTCATATCCATTTAGGAGTTAAGAAAATCTATGTGAAGGTCCCAAGAGTGTGAATGAAAAGGGAGCAGAGTTTGGTTAGGGGAGAGCAGTAGAGAGGAGATGCTGTAAGACAGATAAACACAGCACACTTGAGGGCTGGTGCTAGCACAGGTTCACTCTTGATTTGGTCAGACAGGAAAGATGCTAAAAAGGGATTAATAATCTTACTTTATTCTAGTCTAGTTCTCTCAGAAGAGGTTGCTAATAGTGAGAGCACAAACTCCTATAGCATTCCCTAATCACCCTTCTCACAGGGTGAGAAGCGGGGGCAACTACCCCTACGTCTCAATGGGGTCAATCGAGACAGGCACAGCTTGTGCTTCCCCTAAATTCCCTCAAGCCTCAATGGGGGCCAGTTGAGGCAAAGACGGATTCCCCCCCAGCTTTGATGGGGACCTATCAAGGCAAGAACAGCATTCCAGCTTTTTCATTCAACCCTAAGGTTCCCCCCAAGCCTCAGTGGGGGCTAGTTGAGGCACATACAGCATTTGTGCATTCAACCCTAAGGGTTCCCCATTCATTATCTAGTGACCACCTGTTTTATAGGCCAACAGACAAAGAAGGCATATTGCCAGCAATAGCCTCACAAGTTTACATCACCTCATCCCTGTATCTCACTGCGCAGCTGCAGTGGATGTTAATGTTATTTACCATTATATAACTATGCACAAATGTTGTGATGTTTTGAACCATAACTGTGGGAACTCATATTTAAAACTTGAGAACTGTTGATTGTTATGGCTATGGATCCTGGGAAACTGAACTCTGAGAAATAATAACAAAATTTTACTTTACACACACTAAAATCCACCTAATTTACACTAAAATTCACCTTACATACAGATGCTAAAAGTGGAAATGGAAAGAACTAGATTAGCATGAACTCTTGGAAACCAAGGTGTCGAGGTGGATGTGTTGATTCAAGTGCAGAAAAGAAGGGACACTTCTTTTTCTCTTACTCTCATACCAGTCATGGCCTGGGTTGAACAATGGTTTCTGCAGCACAAGGAAGAAAGACAGCAGGTATTTGTTGGATGTAAGCCTTGGCATAATAGAACCACAAATCAGGAATTTTTGTTGACTTTGCTTCCAACAGACAGGTTGGGAGCACGCCCAGACGTATTCTGTAGGCTAGTAAAGGTTTTCTGAACATGGAAAGACCATCAGGGTCTGGTGAAAAGAGGTAACCATGGCGAGCTCACACGAATGATTATCTTTTTCCCTCTTCCTGTGAGACTATCAATTCAGACCAGGAACTTAGCCAACAAACATCTTGGATCAAGTACCCATGTATTTACAATTCTAGTTACCATGGAGAAACACAGAAAAAAATAACAATATTATCTTTACCGTAAAAAAGCTGGAAATCTTATGATTTACCAGCAAGAATTTCAATTCATGAAACATATTAACACCTACTATTTGCAAGGCACTGATCTAAGTACATACCAGACATACAAAGACAAAAAGGAAACAGTTGGGGCAAGAGGCTTCCACTTTGCTGGCAGGTCTAGGTAGGGGTGGGGAACCCACAGCTTCGAAGCCATATGTGGCCCACATGTGGCTCTCTAGGTCCTCAAGTGCACCTCTTTCACTGAGTCCAAATCCTGTTTAGGGCATGGAGACAAGTACAGAGATAAGTGCATAGAAGGTAATTTGAGAAGGGAGAAATTTTATATTTGCAACTGGGATTGGCATTTACTACCAGGAGAAGCAGGGCATATGTCAAAGGAGGTGGCAACTGAGGTGACCTTTGAAAGAAAATTAGGATTTTGGATGAGTGAGTGGCACCTGTGCATGTACACATTTTAATCTAGTCAAGTGGGAAGCCTGCTCAATTTTATGTCTTCACTACCTGTGTGACTTGGGCAAATCACTTAATTTCTACTCTCCCAGCCCTTCTTATTATATATCTCTATATATCTATATATCACTCCTATGAGCCTACTTTTACATAATTCTCATTTAGCAGCCCCCCCCATTCATGGGTTCTTAACCGATTTTATGTCACAGACCTCTCTGGCAGTCTTTTAAAGCCTATGGATATCTTCTCAGAATAATGTTTTTAAATGCATAAAAGAAACTACATATAGGATTGTGATGGAAACTAATTATACTCAAATACAATTATTAAAATATTAAGAAAACAATCTCAGGGACCTTGGGTTAAGAATGCTGTAAATAATACTGGCTGCTTCTTCTTCTATGTATGGAATTTGTGGTTACAAAGCCTTTTCAGGAGGATTCTGAGGAACAGCAATTAGATGCGGATTTCCCAGTGGGACAAGATGAGGCAAGTTCTCTAATCCTAAACCATAAATAGTCTGTGGGATATAACCCGTGTCCCCATGACAGACAGATAGTTTGGTGAGGACTAATAATAGAGGCTCTAGGACACATGACAGGGCTTCTCTCATCCTCTCTTCAGGTGAAGTAGCTGATATAGAGAAGCTTAAATACCAAGAGATATTAGTTTCAAAGTACAAGGACCCAATGTCCCCTGAAACTTTAGCCTTGTCTTGACTCTGAAAAACCATCCAGAAAATGACAAGAGATGATAGCACGCAAAGAAACAGCCTTTCCCCTGCCCAGAACATGGAAAGAGAAGTCAGCCCTAATGACTCAACGACTCAACGCAACGAGTGCCCCTTCCCCTTCCCTAAGGGTGGGTGATGCTTTGCCCAGAAACAATACTTGAGAAAACCAAATAGAGGTAAAACGGTGAACACACTTTCCCTTGCCAGGAGCTTTCCCCAAAAGCAAGCCATCAAGAAACAGTAGCATATGCACAAGGGTGAGCACTCATTCCCTTTACCTGAGTATAAACACCACTTTACCCAAAAGTAGGTTTTGAAAAAGCACCAGTTGGTGCAGAGTAGTGAAAACCTCCTTTCTTGCCTCAAGTATGAAAGATGCTTTTGGGAGAAGTGAGCTCTGGTGATGCTGCACAATGAGCAACAGAAATTTTCTGGTTTTGAGGGTAATACATGCTTCCAACAGAAGTAAGCTCTGGTGATTGTTCTATACATAATGGGAAGCAGCCACTTCACCACCCTGAGTGCAAGAAAGGTTTTTGTTTTTTGCAAAAGCGGGTCTTGGTGCTCTGGTGACCCACTGTTAGGTGTATACTGAAGAGTATTCCTTAGAGTGCTCAGAGTATGGGCACCACTTGATTCAAAAGTAGGAACTGAAGAAGTACCAGTGTGTACACAGTGATGTGTGGTCATTACTCTGATAGGCACCACCACTTTGACCAGAAATGGGATATAAAGATGCATCAGTATGAACAAAATCGTGGGTGGTCCTTCCATTCCCCTGAATCCCAAGCTTCTCTTCATCCAAATATGTCACCTAAAGAAGCATCAGCACATTCACAGAAGAGAGCATCCATTTCCTCATCAGCAATGGTTGGGACCAGCCACTCAGCAATATAGCCAATGGTTGTATCAGCTTCAAATTGATCAAGTTGATCAATCTACAGACCACTGGACTTGTAGAACACAGGTTCTCCCTGAAAAGTCCTTTTCAGGATATACTCTTCACTATGGCACCATCTAATTCCTCTTCACAGATCCAAATTTACCTATCATGTGTTCCATTCTCTAAGGACCCTTGCTAGATAAGAGATTGAAAAAGAACATTGTTCCACTGGAGTATACTCAGTAAAGGAAGACAAGGACAGTGGGGGAACTGAAGACTGTGGCTGGACTGGCTGAAAGAAATGAGAATGTTTAGTCTGGAGAAGTTTTAGGGAGGAATTACAGCTCTCTTCCACTACCTGAAGTGCTACTACTAAGAAGTGTATTCTGCTTGCCCCAGAAGGCCTGAATTAGTGCAAGTGATAAAAGTTTCAAAGAGGGAAATTTTAGCTCAATGTAAAGGTGAAACTGCTGAACAATTAGATGTGTCTAGCAGTAGAGGAGGTACCTTAGTACACAGTGGTTATCTCCTCACTGGATGTCTTCTGGCAGAAGTGTAGAGAAACACATCTGTTGGGGAGCTCTCTTTGGGTTGGACTGGTTGGTCTCTGAAGCCCCTTCCAACTCTGAGATTCTGTATACTATTTCTGCTAAGGTCTGATAATGGTTCACTAAGAGAACATCTCTGATTTTAAACAGAAGGCTTCAATTCTTTAACACAAGAACGGAAAAACTTTTGGAGAGCTTCTCCAGTCATCATTTATTTGCCCTGATAATGTTTAATATAAAATTTTGGAATAATCTCTTTGTTCTCTCTGAAGCAAACTCAGAGAGTGCCTCTTCCTACGTCAGCAAAAGCCAGCCAAGGCTGACTCTACATTCCTTAAGGAGACCTTTAACCTAAGACACTATCTTGAATAATGGGACGTTTTCCATATCTTAATATTTGTAGACCTACACTATGTTATGGCATGTTAATGGTAAAGAAAACACAGACATCTTAGGTCGTAATTTCTATTGAACTTTGTTTACCCTTTCCTATGTCAGTTATCTGTTTAGGGCAGGAAGCCTACCACTTACTAGTGGTGGGATTTCCAAGACATATGTTTACCCAGCTTGGAATCCCAAGGCCTGACCAACATTACTTTGTTAATTGTCTTGTCTTACTAAATTTATGATTTGTTCAACTAGGAGAGTTCCTTTCTCACGGCAAAATGTATATAAGCCAGAAGATTTCTGCACTGGGTAGCCAGAACATTTCTGGCTCCATAATGCATTATGTTACTGTTTTCTTTAATAGGGAATTGATTAATTAATTAAATCATAAAATGTATGCATTTAGCCATGTTGCCTTTTCTTGGTAAGTTTTCAGGTCAACAGCCCAAAGGGTGGGACATGCCAGAGGTCAGATCAGCCACCCATAGGTTTGTAATCTCTCCAAGAAACTGATGAAGTATGAGGTAGTCTGGTGAAGCTCAGGGAAGGGAAAGGTATGCAAAAAGGAAGGTTTCTTCCATCTGCAAAAATTCTTTTTCGATATAGAAGACCCCAAAGTGTCATTAGTAAACACCTTGGAAGTCATTAGTTAACAGCAAACTAAGACACTAGTGGAAGGAATTCCAGGAGGCAGGAAAAGGGTGCAAACAGAGGAGTGGGAGGGAGGATTCTTGAAGGAAGGGATTTTTGTTTTTGGCTTTTCTTGGTCTCCCTGGCCCTTAGCACAGTGCCTGCCACATAGCAGGCAGGTTATGGATTCTGGTCGATTTGACTTGACATGGCTGGAGAAGGCAGAGGGCATCGGATGCACTAAGGTCTCCGCATATGTTCGGCCCCCGCAGGAGGGGTGGGGAGGGGGAAGCTGCTTTGGGGGCTGATCGCGGTCAGACAAGACACCTTCGGTACTCCGGGCCTAAGGACAAAGACCCAAACATCCGGGTGCGGAGCGTCCAGCCCATGGCAACAGCTCCGTTCTAGACGCTACCGTCTGCTCCGCCACCGGAAGTGATAACCAGAATCGTTGGGCTTCCTGTGGTGTGCTCCGTCCCCTGCCGAGGGATGCCTCCGCCTCTCCTTCCTCGAAGCTTTGCGCTGCCATCCCAGATCTGACTCCGGGAATCGCTCTAGCCGGAGGAGGACTACGCTACCTCACGGGACTACATCTCCCAGGATACACTGCACTTATCCGTCGAAGCCTTTCCGGTGGTTACAGAAAGGTTCTGTCTCGGTAGGCAGCGCTTTTCCTTGAAGCGAAGGGTGAATTTAGACGGCAATGGACGTCGGGAATTGTAGTCCTTGCAAGATTCCCTTCCCTCCGGCTATTTTAAATCTAGACACTGGCCCCAGGTCCTCGGGCCCCTGGCCGGGAGGAGAGACTCATTAAAACGAGAAAAGGAGTTTTGACTTGGCTTACCGCCCGCAGAAACTGGATAAGAAGCGACAAAGAGTAAGCTGGAAGAAACCCGGGCAAACGAGGGTCAGCGGTCAGTGGTGGCCAGGGGCGAGTTGCTCCCTGGGTTTGTGAGCCTCCGTTTTCTAGTAAAGCGAGGCGCTGACGAGGACGAGGTCTGGCAGTTTCTGAAATCCATGACGAAATGTCAGACTCGTAGGACGCCTCATGTAACCCGGAATCCGCGCTCCGGCGCCCCTGGCACGCGGGAGGCCTCCGCAGGCCCCGGTACTCCCCGAGGGCGGCCACGAAGCCCTTTTCAGATAGCTCTGATTGTGGCCCAGACTTCCCTTGCCTGGGTCAGAGCTCTGGGTGTAGCTTCCTCGGCTCTCCCACGCGTGGCCAGGTCTGGTTTTGCCCTCCGGGGCCAAGCGACTCTGGAGCTGTTCAAATACTGGAATACGATTTCCCGAAGTCTTCTCAGTCAATAAGCACTCTATGAAAAGCTAGGCTTGGGGCCTGTGCTAAGTGTGGGCAATGCAAATACCTACAAAAAGCCCTTACCCTCAGGGAGCTCAGGTACGCGAGGATGGGGTGAGACAATGCGTGAAAAGCCAAAATAAGAAACATGAAAGAGAGGGAAGCTAATGGGGCACAGTAGAGAAAGTCAGGAGTGATGGAGACGATGACTGGCTCTGATGCCCTCTTTAAATGGGTGTTTGGGGAGAAAACATACTGAGCGAGAGGCATAAAGGTAGAGGGTACTTTTGATGAGGTTTAGGAGTGCCAGGACCCCGAAATACCTACACATCGGGGCCTGCTCCAGTGAATTGGTCAGGAGCTTTCTTAAAGCCAAAGAAAACAAAGCTTATTAAAGATTCGCACCTTAGGTTGGCTCTTAAGGAGCCTAAGCATTTGTAACAGGGGGCCAGATAGAATCTCAGCTAGACAGGATCTGAGCTGGATTGAATCTGAGCGCCTTCACGGAGGCGAGGTGGAACTTAAATGCAGACAAAGACTCAGGGAAGCATCCAGGTGTTGCCAGATAGTCTCAGGGTCCTAGCGATGGTCTTCATAGATCAACCCTAGGGAGGATCCTGATGGGAGTGGCCTGTGGTCCACACAATCCACAACTGGGCAACTAGCACTTCAAGAGAATGCTAAGTAGCTGGGAATATCAAAAGGATGCTAGGGTCAAAGGAAGAGATTGCTAAACGGTGATGAGATAGGGAGTATCCAGGCTGAGAGAAATGGAAGGGGAATCCAAGGATCCTCCCCACCCTAGGCCAGACTTTCCAGGGCCCTGCAGACAAATGGGACAAAAGTCCTCCTGATCTGAGGGGAAAAGGTCTTGGCTTGGGCTTGTACCCCATCACTTTGATGTATGAATTCCGGGGTGGGAGCAAGCTTCTAGGATGAAATGTCTGGAGAGAAATAGCCAGGAGTTGAGCCCGGAAAAGCATGAGCATTCTCATTTCAAAGATGTTTAATCCTCAGGTAAGCATAAATAAGTTAACAACGGTCACATTTTTAATCTGAATTTTGTTGTTATTAGAGTTGTCTTCATTTACGTAGTTACAGTAAATTTGCGTATTGTCCTTTGGCTTCTGCTTTGTTAACTGTGCAAATGTTTTCCTTCATTTCTTTGAATTCTTCACATTCCTCATATCTCTTGGCTCAGTAATATTCAGTTACATTCATGTACCATCATGTGTTCAGACCTCTCACTATCATTAGGTATGAAGTTTATTTCCAATTTTTAAATTTTGCTATTAACAATAGTGCTCTCGAGGTGGTGGTAGTTAGGGCGTCCATCAGTGTTATATAATGTCAGTTTTTTTTCCAAGGTAGCAATCGATTTTGCTGATTTTTTTCTCTTTTTTCTTTTTTTTAAAAAAATTCTTTATTATAAGGGATGGTTTTCTGGGAGGGGTAGGGGGAAATTAGGCAATGCAAGAACAAAGATATCAATAGAAATTGTTTTTTTACAACAGTGCTACTATATTGTTGTACTGATAGATCTTATTGTCAACAGCCCTCTGGGAATACAGTCAACAAGTGGATTTGTGAGTAAAAGGGTATAAACAATCCTTTCCAATTACGTTTTCTGGAGACTACTATTCTTTCTTGTTTCTCCTTCTACCAATCCAACCTCTCCTCAGCCTCCTTTGCTGGATATTCATCCAGGTCACACCTCGAGCGTTCCTTGGGGCTATGTCCTGACCCTTTTTTCTTCTCCTTCCAGTTTATACTATTTCACTTGTGGGGTTTAAGGTGTGTTCAGGGAGGACTAGTACCTCCTCTGATGTGATGACTGCCGAGCCCTTTCAGGGCTGCTTTCCACCTTTGGTGTCCACCTGTTCACCCAACTCTCACCTGTGGCTCCAGGAAGCTCTAACATGCTCAGCAGCCATACCCTGGTAAACCATTTCAGCAGGTGGGCTAAACCAGGTTGAGGGTAACCCAGGGTTCTCAAACCCATTGGTGAGTGGGGTGCCTACCCCAAGCATGTGAAGACTTTCCTTGGTGGAATGGGTGGATGAGAACAATTTGTTCCAGCGCCATGAAGGACGTTGACATCAAAGACACCAAGATCATCCACTGCATCCTAAGCCATCACCAGTTGTCTTGATTCTATGGATATGATGACTGGAGGAGAGAGTGAGGCTGATGATTTCATGCAACTCTGCCTCACTTAAATCCAATTTACTCATGAATCAAAAGACACCACCCATACCATTTTACTATTATACTTATCTCAAAGTCCTGTGGCTACATGCAAGTGATGAAGCAGCAGGTGCCAATACACTGGGAGCTATAGTCACAACCCTGCGTACACATGTGACCCAGGCCATAGGGTCATTTCTCTCTGGAAGCAGTAGTGGGATTCAGCAGCCTCTGGGTGTCTGAGCAGTTTTTTAAGGATTGCACTGCTTACCTCCTGGTGTAAGGAAGGGGGCTAGAAAAGGTGCCCTAAAAATTGTCTGCTTAAGGAACCCTGGCCTAATTACTGGGGCAGGCAGGGAATCCCACTCTGAAGTTGAAACACAAAAAAATGTACAAAATATACAAAAACATCTGCAAAGATGATTCCACTCACCATCAGCACATGGAACGTAGGCACACTTACAGACAACACAAAAATCCAGTAGACCTAAAAGACGAATAGCTCTTATTGCTAGAGAATTCAACAGGTATTGCATCCCAACAGCAGCCCTGAGTGAAGCAAGGCTGACAAATGAAGGCCAGCTTACTGAAGTTGGAGCTGGATACATGTTCTTCTGGAGGGCCGCAGTGAAGGGTGGTGCCATGAAGCTGGTGTAGGTTTTATGATCAAGACTAATCTAGTCAGCAAGCTGGTATGTCTGACAAAAGGAGTGAATGACAGGCTCATGACAGTGTGATTACCACTTACAGGAAAATGTCATGCTACCATCATCAGTGTCTATGCTCCCACCATAATGAACCCCGATGAGTTCAAAGAAAAATTCCATGGAGACCTAGAGACCCTTATTATCACTGTGCTGAAAGAAGGCAAGCTTATAATTCTGGGTGTCTTTAATGCTAGAGTAGGCTCAGACTACCAGACTTGGCAGGGAGTCCTAGGGAGGAAAGGAGTTGGAAACAGCAACAGCAATGGTCACTTACTACTGAAGACTTGTACAACTCATGACCTTCTCATAACCAACACTATTTTCTGTTTAGCTAAATGCCATAAAACTTCATGGATGCAACCTTTGGCATTTGATTGGCTATGTGATTATAAGGAGAAAAGACAGACAAAATGCGAAAGTGATGAAGGCAATGTGTGGTACTGAGTGCTGGACTGATCACAGACTTATCCTTTCCAAGCTAAATATTCTCTTCACTTGTGGATCTCATCAGCTCCCTTGGATTCAGTTATTATCTCTATACTGATGATTCTCAAATCTACTTACCCAGTCCTAATCTCTGTTTCGTTCCAGTCTCACATTTTCAAGTTCCTAGTGGTCATCTCCAATGGATGGCCAATGGATAGACCTCTTAAACTCAACATGTCCAAAGCCAAACATTATTTTCCACCCAATCCTCACCTCTTCTTAATTTTCTTGTTACTGTTGAGGGCACCACCATCTTCTCAGTTACCCAGGTATCTCCCTAGGGGCGGCTAAGTGGTACAGTGGATAGAGCTCTGGGGCTGGAGTCAGAAGATCTGAATTCAAGTGTGGCTTCAGGCTCTTACTAGCTGGGTGACCCTGAGCAGGTCACTTAACCCCTGTTTGTCTCAGTTTCTTCATCTGTAAAATGGGGATAAATAATAGCACTTACCTCCTAGGGTTGTTTGTTGTTGTTGTTCAGTTGAGTCTGACTCTGCCTCTTTGTGACCCCATTTGGGTTTTCTTGGCAAAGATACTAGAATAGTTTGCCATTTCCTTCTCCAGCTCATTTTATAGATGAGGAAGCTGAAACAAACAGGAGTAAAGTGACTTGCCCAGAGTCACCCAGTTTGTAAGTGTCAGAAGCCAGAACTAAACTCATGAAGATGAGTCTTCCTGACTTTGAAACCCAGATCTCCCTTCCTTCCCCTGTTCCCCCTGCCCAAGTTGTTCTGGGGATTGGGATATAATTGCAAAGTGCCTGGTACATAGTAAATGCTATATAAGTGTTAGCTATGATTATCATCTTTGACTTCTTACTTTCTCTCACTCCTCTCCCCCATATTCAATCTGTTGCCAAAACCTGTTACTTTTATCTTTATAATTTATTTCGTATGCCTCCTTTCCCTTCTCTGACCTTGC
The DNA here is from genome assembly GCF_028372415.1 of Notamacropus eugenii. Lineage (NCBI taxonomy): Eukaryota > Metazoa > Chordata > Mammalia > Diprotodontia > Macropodidae > Notamacropus > Notamacropus eugenii. Next base: position 97,470,556 of record NC_092874.1, on the reverse strand, counting down.
CACCACCCTGGTTCCAACTTTCACCTCGTGCTTGGCCTACTGACTGGTTTCCCTGCCACAAATCTCTCTCCTCCCTGTACAATCCTCCACAGGCACATGTCTGACCATGTTAGTCCCCTACTCAGTCAACTGTAATCACTTTCAAGATCATCTATAAAATCCTCTTCTTGGTATTCAAAGCCCTGTGTAACCTACCCCCTCCCATACTTTTAGACCTTAATTGCTCCCCATATCCTCATCACACACACACACACACACACACACACACACACACACACACACACACATGCATTCTCTGTGATCCAGTGACACTAACCTCCTTGCCATTACTCAAGACAATCCATTTCCCAACTCCAGACATTTTCATAGGTCATCCCCCATGCCTGAAATGTGCTCTCCCCTCATCTCCACTTTCTGATTTACCTGGCTTCCTTCAAGTACTAGCTAAAATCCCACCCTCTTACAGGAAACCTTTCCCAATCCTCTTTAATTCTAGTGCTTCTCCTTTCTTTATTATCTCTGGTTTATCCCATACAGAGTTTGTACACGCATAGTTTTTTGGCATGTTGTCTCTGCTGTTAGATTTGAGCTCCTTGAGGGCAGGGACTATCTTTTTCCTCTCTTTGTATCCCCAGCACTTAGCACAGTGCCTGACCCATAGAAAGAGCTTAGTAAGTGTTTATTGACTGACTATATTACTTTTGTTGCATAATTATGAGTTGTTTTTCAAAATAGTTTGATCAGTTCGCAACTTCATCGATGCTGAATTAGTATGCTTGTTTCCTCATGCTCCCAACATTGGACTTTTTCCATCTTTTATCATATTTACCAATTTTATGGGTGTGAAGTGACATCTTAGGGTTGTTTTCATTTGGATTTCTCTAATAGCAATCTTGAGAGCACTTCAAAGTTGATTACATTTCTTCTTTTGACAATTATTTTATTATTATTTGACCATTTGTCTACTGGGGAATGGTTTTTAATTTTGTAGGCTTGTATTGATCCCTTATGGATTTTCATTGATTCCCTTATAAACTTTGGATGACAGAGTTTTAGTAGAGATATTTTATGCAAAGATTTCTGCCTTATTTGTGTCTTTTGTATTTATCCTAGATATTATATTGTTTGTATAGAATCTATATTTTTATGTAATCAAGGTGGCTTATTTTGTATTTTATTATAGTGATTTATTTGTATTTTATTTTATTCCCTGTGACTTATTTGTATTTATCCCTGTGTAAATTCATCCTCTATCCATAGCCATGAGATGTATGTATAGACTTCTAGCCTCCTCTAAATGTGAAATATCACAGCTTTTAATATTTAGCTCATTTATCTATTTGAGATTTTTGTGGTATGTAGTATAAGATGCTAGTCTAAATCTATTTTTTTTTTTTTACCAGATCTCTATCCAGCTTTCCCAGCTGTTCTTGTTTAATAAAGAGTTCTTTTCCCAGTACTTAGTGTTAGGTTTATTAAACTTCTGTATACATTTCTTTTTAAATTTTGCTTATCAAATGTAGACCATCAATTAATTCTTTTTTACTTTTATCTTGTAGCGATAGCTTTGGTAATTGCTTTATAATACTAATTCTCCATCATTCCTATTTTTAAATTTCCTTAAATTTTTGTGACTTTGTTTTTTTTACGTACATTTTGTTATTATTTTGCCTAATTTTATATGGCATCCCCTTGGTTATTTGATTGATAAAATAATAGATCTGTAGGTTAATGAAGTAACACCATTTTTTTATATTTACTTGGCCTGTTCTAATCAAGAATAATAAATATTTGCCCACTTATTTAGGTTTCCTTTATAACTATAAAAATTGTTCTATAGTTATACTTATGTAAATCCTATGTTTCTTACTAGGTTAGTTCTCAGATGTTTAACACATTTTGTTGTAATTTTGAACGTTATTCTCTTTTTATCCCTTCCTATTTTATATTAGTAACGTATAGAAATGCTAATTTATAATAACTGATAATGCTGTTTGTTTTATATCTTGCTACTTTATTTGTCTCAATTACTTGCTTTTGTCTCCATTAATTTTTTTTTGTTGATTCCTTAGGATTTTCTAAGTAAACCACAATTATCTCCATTTTGCCTTTCCTTATCCTTTATTTTATTTTTCTCCTTACTGCCATAGACACCACTAGTATCTTTGAAGCTCTCTACTATTCGTTCTATGACATCGTTCCTCTCCAGGTCTAGGTAATGATCTGATCTGTGACCTTAGCAAGGCCAGATTCATCCATTCATAGGGTAAGGTGTGACTTGACTTGACCAGACTGTCTTTCCATGTGTATTTGTGCATTTCTCACTCTCACTTTCTGCGACAAAAGGAGTATGTATATTGAGTAAGTAAAATGATGGCATTGCTAGAAAGGCTTAATTATGGGGTCTTTGTGGGGGATATGTACCATAATGATAGGGTACTATATCAGAGGATCCTAGGTGTGCTTGGGGCAGTAGTGGGGATTTCATCTGCTGTGCAATTCTGCTTAAGGCTTCTGTGGGTGGGAAAGGCTGTTCAATCCAGAGGTCCCTTTTGTGGATCTAGAACTTTTAAGCTGTGGGAAGGAAGGACCTCCCCCACCCAATTTCTACTTCTCTTTAACTTCGCTCTCCCTTCAGCCTTCCTTATCTGACCCTATCTCTTCTTTGCTCCTCCTTTTTTCTCTGCTCCCCCTATCCCTCCACCATCATCAGTCCTAGGGCCTGGAAAAAGTAAATGTGGAAATGTACCATAGTCTTAGAAACTGGAAGCACCTCCCTAACTCCTCTTGGCCCAGAAAGGAAAGGAAGAGGAGAGGTACATTTGATAGTTTATCCTAGCTAGGCAGAGAGGGGTAATCTTAAAAGTCACTATTGGCATAGCCTGGATCTACTTCCACTGTTAACCAGCTGGGAAGCAAAAGCTGCTGCTTGGACCACAGCAGAGGGGGAGGGTAGCAAGGGTTGGCTACCCCTGTAGCACTTGGGAGTAAAGACAGTAGGAGTAAAAGGTACAATGAAGAGTAAAGGAGGGAAGAAAAAAAAGGAAAAAATAAAAAAATTTACATGATAACTGTTATATATTTAAAAAGAATAGCAAGTTGCACACAACAGATTTGCAGTTTCATGTTCACTCATCTTTTTAAAAATGCTTGTTTTATTTCACAAATTAAAAATAAAATAAATAAAAAATTTTTAAAGAGTAAAGGAGTATACAGACAGGAGTAAAGAGAGAGAGCTCCAGGGAAACAACTAGGGAGAAACAGGAGAGTCAATATATCAGTTCTTTTATTTCCCTGAATGTGGATGATTATCGGCAGCTATCTCTTTGGCATGATGGTGTCTCTGAGTACTTTTGGTGTTGTCTGTGTAACTTTTTCCCTTTTGTTTCTGCCTTCAGAACATCTTTCCTATGTGCCCTCTTCTCTCCTCTGACACTACCACCAGGCTGGTTCAGTCCTCATCACTTCACACTTGGCCTTTTTCGATAGCCTGCTGCTTGGTTTTCTTGTCACAAGCCTCTTCCCCAATCCGGTACTTTTACCAATCATCTGTCAAAGTGATCTTCCTGAAAAAACCCTCTTTCCCACCCTCCTCACCCAACTCAGTAAGCTCCAATGACTGTCTGTCACCTCCAGGATCAAATATGAAATCCTCTGTTTGGCATTCAAGACCTTCATAACCTTACCTCTTCCCACAACTCTCCAGCTTTCTTACACTGCCCTCCATATAGTATTTTGTGTGTCATTTGTGATCTGTATAACTCTATTATCTGTGTGTAACTTGTCTCTGTGTGTCAAATGTGTAGGCTCTAACAATAATGGGGAGATGCCAGGGATAACCCAGTATTGCTTGTACTCTTCTTGCCTCTTGGCTGTTCCATCTCCCTTAATTCTAATGCCTGCCTACTGTTGTTTTTTTTTCCCATTTTCTCTTGTATATATCTTGTTTGCAGATTGTTGTTTGCCTGTTGTCTCTCCCAGTAGACTCTGAGAGTCTCTTGAGAGCAGCAACTGTCTTTTGCTTTTCTTTGTATCCCAGGGCTTAGTAGAGTGCCTGATGTATTAAGTAAATTGTTTATCAACTGATTGAAGGTAGATGAGTGTATGTCCACAGTATAACCATGACAGCCAGTTTGTGACTCTGTGTTTTTGTTATTCTTCAGCCCTGGAGGGCAGGACTTGTGTTAGGTGTGTTCTATATTACACCATAGTTTCCATGGAGGGCTGATAACTATGATACTTGGGATCATATTTGTTATTCCTCCTATAAATTTGAGCAAATAAAATTAGTCTCAAGTCTTTTGCCTGAATTTCTCTGAGAATGGATGGGCATAGGAGGAACAAGGCAACATTTATCTTTGGTGTCCCTTGCCACAAGTCTTTCCCTACTCCACTTAACAGTCAGTGATCTTCCTGAACCCCCTCACCTCCCACTCAATAAACTTAAATGTCTCCCTATCATCTCCAGGATCAAACAGAAAATCCTCTGCTTAGTCTCACCTTCACCCCACTCCCTGCAACTTTCTAGTCTTCCACTGCCCTCCATATGCTCTGTGATCCAGTTCCTCAAACAACACACTGTTGCCCAACTCTGGGTGTTTTCACTGCCTTTCCCCCATGCCTGAAATTCTCCCCCTTCTCTCTTGATCTCCTGATTTCCCTGGCTTCCTTCAGGTCCCAGCTAAAATCCCACCCTCTACTAGTAGCATTTCCCAATCTCTCTTAATTCTGGTACCTTCTTTCTGTTAATTATTTCCAATTTATCCTGTATGTAGTTTGTTTGTATATAATCTGTTGTCTTCTCCATTAGACTTTGAGGACAGGGACTTTCTTTTGCTTTCCTTAGTGCCTGGAACGTTGTTGCTTAACAAATGTTTATTTCCTGATTGACTGATGATGGGATTTTAAGATAAGTGCTTTGTCCGGGGTTCTTTGTACTTCTCCAAGCTGCCTCAAATCTATGAACAGGCTGGCCTTGAACGCTTTCTGCTATTACAAGGATTTTGCTGGGTGGGTAAGACAATGTATCCTCTGATGAAACTGATAAGCCTCTGGGTTCTGAGGGCTGTCATAGGCTGAAATAATCCTAGAGTTGTTGCTAGATCTTGTTTCAGTTGCAAATGTCACAAGAGCTTACATAGTTCTTGACATTTTGCCAGACTGAAGGCCAACAGAAAAGTGCCACGGCTAGGAATGTTCATTTCTACTATTGTGAAGGACAGCATTAAGTCTGGCTGGACAAAGTTCAACAAAAGCTATTTTTAACTGACTGAAGGCAGACTGGACCACTGAGGTTCACAGGGACTGACCTTTTTTTTTTTTTTAAAAGTACATAGTAGGAGGCTCCATAATATGGAAGAACCTTAGTACAAAAATGTCAGTAAGCCTAGGACACTAGACCTAAGCAGCATTGTACCTTCTCCCTATTTTCCTTCCTTTCCAGGTATTTATTGGTAGTTTCAAAGAATCTGTCTTAGAATCTTAGTGTTGAAAGAGAGCTCAGAGGTCATCTGAATTCCCACCTACAGCAGGAATCTCTTCTATAACATCCCTGAGAGCTGCTCTGTAACTGCTGCCACTTGGTGTAGATTCATTTGTAACTATCCCTTACTCACTAAGGCAGTGAGGGGGAAAGGGAAGAAAATATGACTAAGGAACCTGATATCCTTTTGGTTGAAAGTGATTTTCATATAAAAGTGTTAAAAGTCTGCCAAGGCAAACTGTATATACATTACTGGGTCTGTAGGGGGGAAAACCTCTGAGGCATAATCTAAAATGTCAGAACTTGGTGGAAGCATAATAGTCTAAAAAGATTAGGCAATGTGGCTGTATTGAATGTGGAAAGTGATTTTCCATTTATCTTCTGCCAAAACCTTCACTGGTTCCACAACTTCCTGGATTGTAGTTGTGTGAATAGTTGCATTCCCTTTAATTGCTCAGAAAGTTTGGAAATAAGAGGGAGTGATGATGGAGTCTTACGATCGACTCAGAATATAAACATCGATACGTAATTTTAATTGTCCATGTCTTGGTTTGTTTTTTCTCCACAAAGAAGATGCTGCCATAGAGTTGAAGGGTCAGCTAACTCTCCTGAAGAACTTGCTCAAATCATCCAACTCTAGACCTAAAACACTCTTGCCAATCTTTATGATAAGATATTAGACTCAAAGCTATCTCCTAGAGAGAGATAACCAGTAGGTTGCCCACAAGTGTTAAATAAAATAATAGCTCATGTTTTGTACTGTTTTAAGATTTCCAAAGTATATCCATTCCCTAATGGCTGTGCTTCTGGCTTTCCAGCCTTTAATACCATATATCTACTTCAATCTCATCCTGGAATCTCCTTGAGCTCCTGGAGCCTTTTTACCTTGATAAATCCATCTTTCATGCTGGGCCCCTTCTTCCATAGGGGAGTTCTGCCCATGGCCTCCACTCTGGAGAGGAAGCCAGGTCAGCAAACCTTTATTCATCTCTCAGCTGTATTTTTGACTTTCCAGACTTCAACACCATGCCCTCATTGAGTACCTATACCCCAATCAGGAAAGAGGGGAAGTGGGGGAGAGAGAGCTTTGTCCCTTTTAAGGGAAAACTAATCCCTGTTGGAGGAGGGAAGTAAGAGGGGCGTGAGACTACTTACCCCATAAGGGATATTAGATATTAGTACTATAGTAGGTATCAGTGCTATGATACCTTGCCTTGCCTTCTTCATAACTATCCTGTGAAGGTGATATTACCATTTGCCTTTTATAGATTAGGAAATGAAGGCTCAGAGATGTCAAGCAACTTGCCCACAGTCACACAGCTAAAAGAATTAGCACTACAATTTCAAACTCAAGTCTTCTGACTCATTCCCATGTTCTTTCCAACATATAAAGGTTCTATCCTAGCTCTATCCCCAGTCTATACAAACTTTCCCAGTAAGACTACACTTCTTAAAATGACAATGAATATGGATCCAAAGTGTTCTTTACCAAAATACATCATTATCCCTATATTATGGGTGAAAGGCTGGCCTTTAATAATGGAGACATCTGATAGCCATTTTCATATGGAACCTATATGGTTTAATGGATGTATGGCTATGCTAGAAAGATTTTTCTTTGATATCACCCTTTTGAAATCTCTCCCCCAAACCCTTTCAAACATCTTTAAATAATGCTATATAACAATCCCTGGAGCAGCAGAACCCACAAATGGAGGGGATGAAATAATTTTCCTGTCAAAGAAAATTTAGAAGGTTGGCAGGAAAGGTCTGTTATACCAGGGCAAGAGTGGAGCACAGTCCAGCACAGACCAGGCCCTAGCAAACTAGGGAGCCACTGAATCAGCACTGGCAGCAGATGATTTTGGAGCTCTCATCCCATATATGGTAAGGGGTTGAACAACTGATCAGAAGGAGATTATAGGGGTCTTTTTGCTGGTACTGGGGGCAGGACTCTATTGCTTTGTCCGTACTTGGATCTGGGTCACAGTCCTTGGTGGCAATTCCAAGGTGAAGAGGAGCACTAGCACACCAGAGCTTGCTGCCACAATGGAGCAGGGACCCTTGTCACAGTTCTAGGGCAGAAAAGAGTGCTTGTGGTCACTCATAGACCACAGCACAGGCCAGAAGAGGAGTAAACACACCTCTCCTTAGATCATCCCACTTTGGAAGAACTGAAAACTTACAGGTTCCTAGAATAGTATCTCTGAAAACAGCTGCACAAAACCCCAAGGTTGAGACAGTGAACCCTCCATCCTGGAAGCACAGCCCCATTTTAACAAAGAGTTAAAAGTCAAGAAATAGACTGGGAAAATGAGCAAACAACAGAAAAAAATTCTGACTATGGAAAACTATGGTGACAAGGAAGATCAAAACACACACTCAGAAGACAACAAAATCAAAGTTTCAATATCCAAAGCCTCCAAGAAAAATATGAATTGATTTCAGGCCATGGAAGACCCCAAAAAAGATTTTGAAAATCAAGTAAGAGAGGTAGAAGAAAAATTGGGAAGAGAAATGAGAGTGATGCAAGAAAATCATGAAAAATGAATCAGTAGATTGGCAAAGGAGACACACAAAAAAATACTGAAGAAAATACCTTAAAAAACAGAGTGGGCCAGATGGTAAAAGAGAAACAAAAAGCCAATGAGGAAAAAAAATGCCTTGACAATCAGAATTGGCCAAATGGAAAAAGAGGCACAAAAATTCACTGAAGAAAAAAACACCTTAAAAAGTAGAATTGGTCAAATGGAAAAAGAGGTATAAAAGTGCACTGAAGAAAATAATTCCTTAAAAATCAGAATGTGGGAAATGAAATGAATGTTGAAAACTTAAAATAAATTTAAAAAAATTAGAATGGGGGGAGGGACAAGGTCAAAAGAGAATAGAATAAATGGGGGGCAGTATAGGATGGAGGGAAATACAGTCTTACACAACACGACTATTATGGAAGTCTTTTGCAAAACTACACGTATATAGCCTATATTGAATTGCTTGTCTTCTCAGTGGAGATGGGTGGGGAGGGAGGAAAGAAGTTGGAGTTCAAAATATTAGGGATGAATGTTGAGAAATGTTTTTGAATACAACTGGGAAATAAGAAATACAGGTAAAGGGATACAGAAATCTATCTTGCCCTACAAGAAAAGACAGAAGATGAGGATAAGGGAAGGGAGGGGTGTGATAGAAAGGAGGGCATATTGAGGGAAGGGGTAATCAGAATACAAGACATTATGGGGTGGGGGAGGGGAGAGATGGGAAGAAAATTTGGAACTCAGAATTTTGTAGAAATGAATGTTGAAAACTCAAAATTAATAAATATTTAAAATTAAAAAAAATTAGAATGGAATGATTGGAAGCTAATGACTTTATGAGAAATCAGGAAACAATAAAACAAAACTAAAAGAATGAAAAAATACAAGACAATGTGAAATATGTCACTGGAAAAATGACTGACCTGGAAAAATGACTGACCTGGAAAATATATCCAGGAGAGATAAGTTAAAGACTACTGGACTACCTGAAAGCCATGATAAAAAAAAGCCTCGATATCATCTTTCAAGAAATAATCAAGGAAAACTGCCATCATATTCTAGAACCAGAGGGTAAAACAGAAATTGAAAGAATCCACCAATCACCTCCTGAAGGAGATTCCAAAATGAAAACTCCCAGGAATATTATAGCTGAATTACAGAGCTCCCAGGTCAAGAGGAGAATATTGCAAATAGCCACAAAAAAACCATTCAAGTATTATGGAGCTACAGTCAGGATAACACTATATTAAAAGTTTCTATATTAAAAGATTAGAGGGCTTGGAATATGATATTCTGGAGGGCAAACGAGCTAGAGTTACAACCAGCAAAACTGAATATAATCCTTCATGGGAAAAAAAATGGATATTCAGTGAAATAGAGGACTTTCAAGCATTTTTGTTGAGAAAACCAGAGCAGAATAGAAAATCTGACTTACAAATACAAGACTTAAGAGAAGAATAAAAAGGTAAACAGGAAAGGGAAATCATAAGGGACTTAATAAGGTTAAACTATATTCCTACATGGGAAACAAAAGATACTTGTAACTCATAAATTTTTTTTTAATTATTAGGACGGTTAGAAGGAGTATATTAGATAGAGGTACAGGTGTGAATTGAATATGAAGGGATGATATATAAAAAAATAAAGGGGTAAGAAAGAGAAATGAACTGGGGAAAAAGGAAAAAGGTGGGGTAGAATGGGGTAAATTATCCCACAGGAAGGGGGCAAGAGAAAGCTTTTATAGTAGAGAGGAAGATGGGGGAGATAGGAGGAAAGAAGTGAACCTTACTCATTGGAATTAGCTCAAAGAGGGAAATAACATATGCAGTCAATTGGATATAGAAATTTCTCTTACTCCACAGAAAAGTAGGAGAATAAGAAAGGGGGGTGATAGCAGGGAAGATTGAGGAAGGGGTTAAGTAAAAGCAAAACACTTGAGGAGGAACAGAGTAAAATGGAAGAGAATAGAATAAATGGTGGGGGTGGGTTGGGGTTGAATGGAAGGAAAAATGCATTTAGCAATAGTAACTGTGAAAAAATTCTGAGACAAGTTTCTTCAGTAAAGGCCTCATTTCTCAAATATATAGAGAACTGAGTCAAGATTATAAAAATAAGCCATTTCCCAACTGATAAATGATCAAAAGATATGAACAGTTTTCAGATGAAGTAATCAGTTATTTATAACCATATGAAAAAATGCTCTAAATCACTATTGATTGGAGAAATGGAAATTAAACGAATTCTGAGGTACTATCTCATAGTTGTGAGAGAGAGCAAAAGTTAAGTTTCCACAGAAGTTATTAGTTGATGAAGTCATTGAGAATATGTTAGATAATAAGATGACCAGCAGACTGCTGGTGCACTCAACCAATCAGGAGACAGACAGTGACCTTCAGAAAATTACAAAGTTTTTGATAAAGGAACCAAATCTACAGCTAGTTGGAACTAGAGAGAGAAAATGACCTAGAGTTAACTAGAGAAGGCTTTTCTTCATTGAGCTTACTTATTGAACCTCATGTATATAGGCAGGCACAGCCTGTATAAAACTATCCCTCCATTTTCTGATGGGTACTATGTTAAAATATGTTTGGGAGGGAGGAATCATACCAGGGATGGTTACATAATGGGCATGTAGAGAATATGGTGACCTAATGGAGAACGGACCAATCTGTCTCCTGATGGGAGGATCTGTCCTGAATTAACAGTATAAAGCCAATCTCTCTACTGTATCCGACACTCCCCACTCCTGCAAAGGGGGTGGGGATCTGCTTTGGCCAAAGCATTCAATTCCTCTGAACTCTGCTGTAATAAATTTTCCTTGATACCTTATTAGTGTCAAATGTGTCTCTAACATACCTATTAGACCTGGTTAATAGTCAGGAAAAGGAAAATGACAAATGTCGGAGATGTAGAAAAATGAGACATCAGTGCACTGTTGGTAGACTTGTAAACTGATTCAGCTATTCTGTAGAGCAATTTGACGCTATGCTCAAAGGGCTATAAAACCATGCATACCCTTTGACCTAGCAATACCACTACTAGGTCTGTATCCCAAAAGAGATAAAAAGAAAAAGGACCTATATGTGCAAAAATATTTATAGAAGCTCATTTCTGGTTGCAAAGAATTAGAAATTGAGGAGATGCCCATCAATTATGGAATGGCTGAAGAAATTGTGTTAATAAGAAATGATGAGCAAGATGCTCTTAGAAAAACCTGGAAAGTCTTACATGAACTGATGAAAAGTGAAATGTACTGTCTACAACAGGCCTGCACAACCTGTGGCTGAGGGCTGCTTGTGCACCCCCTTAGGCTGCTTGTAGAACACCAAATTATTTCTGGAAGCCTTTGAAAAATGTAGAGGAGAACTTCCTTTGTATGTGGAGAAAATCATTTGGCAGCCCACGGGTTGCTCAGGCTTGGTCTACAAAGTAACAGCAATACTGTAAGATGATCAGCTGTGAATGACTTAGCTATTTTCAGCAATACAATCATCCAAGATAACTGAAGGACTTAAGATGAAAAATTCTATCCAGCCTCAGACAAAGAACTGACATCTGAATATAGACTGAAGCATACTGGTTTTTACTATATTTTTCTTGAGGGTTTTTTTGTCTTTTCTTTCACAATATAACTAATACAGAAATATGTTTTGCATGACTACACATACAAAACCTACATCAAATTACTTGCCCTGTCAATGAGGAGGTGGGGAAGGAGGGAATTTGGAACTCAGTTTTTTAAATGAACATTAAAATTGTCTTTACATGTAATTGGAAAAAAATATGTGAAAACAAAAAATAAATGATCAGCCAGCTTAGAAAACTACTGATTCAGAGTGATAGAATTGTTGACTACCCTATGACCTAAAATACCTGTCCTGGTTACATTTCACTCCAGGCTTCAGATGGAGTTAGAGGCCAGAAGTAAGACCCCAATCCATAGCTGGAGTTAGAAGCAAATAGCTGCTTTTGCTTCTGAACCTGATCTTTGCTTGGTATACAGTCTAGAGCCTATAACCACTCTTTACACTGAAAAACTAATCTTGGCCTAGGGCTCCTGCTCATTCAACCCTGGAACTGACTAATGAGAAAGAGTTGCCAATTGCCACCTATTTGTACACCCTGAACAAGTTTAGGTCCCTCTGTACTAGTTATGGGACTTCCTCTTCTGATACCTCGCCTCTCCCTTGCACTACAGTACTCCTTGAAGCTGTTCCTGGTTAGATCCCATCCCCAGTATTGTCAGATCTCCGTCTCCATATGCAGACCTTAGCTAGAAAAAAACTCACCATTATTTTTTCTTGAATTTTCCTATCAGAAACAATCTCTTGTACTTTCCAGATGTGTTTGGAAGAGTTGTGGGATACAGCTTGACTTCTTACTCTTCTACCATCTTGACTCTGCCCTTTAAATATCTGTTTGATCCTCAGACCATGCTAAAGCAGTTGAGAGGCCCAAGGCCACATATATAAAAGATGAAAGAATTATATCTTTTTTGTTGTTGTTTACTATTTTTTCCCAAATTACATGTAAAAACTATTTTTAACATTCATTTTTAAAACTTTGAGTTCTAAATTTTCTCCCTCCCTTCCTTTCCCTCCCCCCGCAAATGTGAAGACAAGCAATTCTATATAGGTTATAGGTTTGTTTTGTAGTCATGCAAAATATTTCCATAATATTCATATGAAAAAAAAAGACCAAAAAAGACCCTCAAGAAAAATAAAGTAAAAAAATATGCTTCAATCTGTATTCAGACACCACCTGTTCTTCGTCAGGGGCTGGATAGCATTTTTCATCATAAGTCCTTCAGAGTTGTCTTGGATCATTACATTGCTGAAAATAGCTAAGTCATTCACAGCTGATCATCTTACAATACTGCTGTTACTTTGTAGACAGTACATTTCACTTTGGATCAGCTCATGTAAGTCCAGATTTTTCTGAGAGCAACTTGATCATCATTCCTTACAGCACAATAAATTGTATTCTATCACAATCACACAGTACAATTTCTTCAGCCATTCCCCAGTGCAAAACATATTTCCATATTAGTCATGTTGTGAAAGAAAATACACCAAAAAAATCTCCAAGAAAAACAAAATAAAAAAAAGTATCATTTGATATGTATTCAGACTCTATCAATTCTTTCTCTGGAGATGGATAGCACTTTCCTTAAGTCTTTGACAACTGTCTTGGATCATTGTATTCCTGAGAATAGCTAAGTCATTCACTGTTTGATTCTCCATTTAAAGAGGGTGTCCAGAACAGCCAAATCTTCATTTCCCATCTGGCTGTACTCTTTGAACTTCAGGAATCTTATCATCCTGAAAGATCACATCAGCTTGAAACTCACACCTCCTCAGTACCATCCCCGCAGTCCCTCCCTCCCTCTAATTGGAGAGGGGAAGGGTGGATGATGGGGTACTCTACCCAGATCCTCCATTTAAGCAAAGTGCTAAAGGGCAGCTTTTCCCACCATTTCCCACCAGTCTATACTTCTGTGGACTTCATCATTTGCTAACTTTTCCCCCTTTTTCTGCTAGGGGGAAAATGCATGCCAGTCATCTCAGTAGGTGGAAGTTGGGAGTGGTGGCCTACCTGCTTAGCAGGGACTGGAAAAGCAAAGAAATCTGCCTTAGCTATGTTAGCACTGAAAGATGCCACAGTCTTTCTTGGTCACTGACTAGCTTGATCTTTGCTAAACATATCCTAGCACTTTGATGTTTCCCTTTGAAATAAAACAGAATAAATGAATTGATTTTTGTATGACCTATCAATAAAAAGTTTTAATTATGTGAGAAATCAGGTTTTTCCTCCCCTTTTTGGTCCAGATAACCTAGTCTGCTGGCTTATCCTTTGTTAATGTTAAGTCAAAAAGACAAGCTATTTGTAAAGTGTTTAGCACAGTGCCTGGCACATGGAAGACACTAAATAAATGTTAGCTAAATAACAACAATAAAATAATTATGATCCAAAACAAGGAATACTTTTTTTGTTTCACAGACTTTTGCCTTGATAGTCTTCCAAATTATCGTCTCTAAATTGTAAAAAACTGACAATCTATAATGACCTCATTCCATTGATCCTTTAAATAATATCTCCCTGATAGAGACTACAGGTGAGGAGAAGAAACAGGTGTTCGAAAGGTGATATACATGAAAATTCAACAGGAGGAGCTGGAAGATATTTGTGAAGAATTAAGAGTTGGTAGGATGTGAAGAACACTGAAAAGCTAATCCAAGAGGAATAGGTACAGACCAATGAACCCTCTAATTTTTTTTTTTGTTATGTGACGAATGTAATATTAAAAAATTATAGTAATACTATCTCACTTAATGATTGATGTCAAGTTTCTCCTACTATACCAGTTTAAACTTTTTTTAAGTACATATTTTCCCCAATCAAAACTGATCACAAAATAAACAAAAACACAGACCTCATTAACAACAACTTTAAAAAGTGGCTTGGAACGATTCTGCATGAAGCCAAGCCCTTGTTATTGACTACTTGGTAAACTAAAAGAAGACTATGAATAATCAGCTTTCATAATATAGTACGACCTCATCTGTTGAATTTGTCAGCTGTTTTGTTACGGTTTGATATTGTCATACATCAGTCTGTACTCTTTTAGCTGTTTTTTTCATCACTTTGCCATCTGTATCTTGTATTTCTTTGAATTCTTCCTACTTATTCCTTACGCCTAAACCCAGGGTTGAGGTAACACACATACCTTCTACTCGTAACTAGTTCAATCTTGAATGGCTTCTGCTAATAGTTTATATTAATTTTATATTCCTCTTGAAGAGCATATTTGCATTTTTAACAGGGATCTTCAATGTCTGAAATCAAAGGAATTATGATACCAAATAGAGTAACATTAGTTATGTTGGTGAAATCTCAGGGGAGATTTTTTGGGAGGTGGGATGATAAGGTGGTTTTAGATCCTCTGAAATGACACTAAGTAGAGAGTGGCTAGTAAGTCAGCCCTAGTATGGAAGGCAATATCATTAATAAGCTGGAAAAATGAGTACAACACGAAAAATATTCAGAAGAGAACTACAAATAGGGAAGGAGAGGAAAGGTATGGGGAAATCAGTCTCAGAGCAGCAGTGCCATCTTCAGGGAAGGGAAAGGAATTAAAATTCAAAGTTAAAACTGTTATCTTGGTTTGATAGGTACTTCTGAGAAATCTAGCCCAGTTGCCTGCCTTCAAGGAGACCTACGCTTCACCATGCAATTTGTAAGGATTTCTAGAAGAGATTCCCTAAATTTCCACTCTAATCCATTCCTTAAATGTATAGGTGTAGAGGGAAGAAAGGTATGTGTCTATAAAATAATATAAATATATAAAGTATTTCTATATAATATTTACATATGCTGATGAATGTTACCTTTCAGGATTTTGAGAAAATGTGAATTATGAGCACAGCTCTTGTTATAAAGATTAAATATTATCTCCAATTACTGACTATCCATCCAGCAACTGTTAATTTTAAAAATAGGTGTCTTGCAATATACATCATTGGAAGTATAATGGGATCATGGATTTTGAGCTGGAAGAGACACAAATCTGCTAGTCCAACTCTTTCATCTTACAAATTGTTCCCCAAAGAAAATATCCACATCGATGAGCTCATAAATCAATCCACATATTGAAATAATACGATGCAAAATCATTAATGTAGGTGTGGAAGAAGAGTATGTCATTATCATCATCTGATACAAGCATTCCGGGATATTTTGTGGTTAGGCTCAGTTGTACTCTGGGACGGAAAACTAAGAATGTAAGTCTCTATCCCAAATATTTCGATCTTCCCTTTCTAATCTGCTGTGAATGTATTTTTCATGTATTTAATGAAATCTGTTTAGATATGTATTTTTGGCCCATGCCAGGGTATCACTGTAAAGAGATCCGCAAGGCACTTAACCTAACAAGATCTACCTCCCACAGGGTTGGTGAAGATTAAAGGAGATAATTATAAGCACTTGGCACAGTTCCTGGAACACAGTAGGTGCTATATAAATTCCAGCTATTATTATTATGTACGAACCACTGTGTGAACTGGATCACTATTTAGCAAAACAACTCTACCCGTCTATTAAGCGCCGGCCCTCTTTCTATTTTTCAAGAAATAAAATCGTAGGTACTTCAAGTCAGATATTCACGTGTGAGATTCCCTCTCTCCCCAACCAAGCTCTCCATCCTCTCCTGTTAAAGGGAGATAACAATTAGCCTTGAGAATGGCTGAGCGCTGCCAATGACCAAGGCCATGCAAGGCCGGGAAGCCCCGGGTTCTCCCGACTCCCGGTCCGCGGCTCCCTGCACGACCCCGGGCGGCCTCTCCCACGGAGGCGATGGTTGGAGAGGGGCCCGAGAGGAAGCAGAGGCCGGCCCCGCATTTCAGAGAAGGCTGCCCTGAGGAGGGGAAGGGGCAAGCCCAATGCCGGCCAGCGCGAGCCACGTCTCCGGCCTCCGTCCAGGTCTAGCCACAAGCGCTGGTCAAGAGGGGGCACCAGCACCGCCCCCCGCGGGGGAGGGTGGGCTGGGGGCTTCAGACGGGCTCGGCCACAGGCAGGGAGGACGCCTTCTTCATTGGGGCCCCTATAACAAAACAACTAGGCCTCCTCCCTTTCCCGCCCCGCCAGAAGCCTCTCACAAAGACTCGACCGTTGTTACCTAAGTAACGGCCCCTAGCAACCACCGCTCCTTCCGGCGGAGAACTTCCGCTTCCACTTCGGGGGAAGTGACGTCATACGGCACGTCTTCTCGGAATCATTTTCTGCTCCCGACTGGGCCTCTCTTTCTCTACCCCTCAACTTCCCCCTTCTTTTTCTCATGTGGAGGAGTCATAGCTGTGGGTACGATCACGGGTTCGGACTCGCTGTGCTCTGACCACTTCCTCACCAAGTTACATATCCCAGGAGGCACCGCTCTGCCTCGTTGATGACTTCCTGGTGGTTACAGAAAAGCCCCGATATCTCCCGGCATGCAGCACTGCTTAGCCAGTGGCTCGCCAGTTTGAAACGGGGGCATCCTCAAATCTCCCAGCAGGCAGCGCTCCGTTAACGGGCAGATGTACGTGGTCAGCTGTGCTTGCTGCTACTGCCCCTTAACTCCCCCCCTTTACTACAGACAGGCCTGCGCCGTAAGCGTTCAAGACAGCACAGTGGTGTACACATTTAATAGCTTTCTTTGGGTGTCATCGGCCCAATTCCCTCGTTTTCCTGATGAAGGAACCGAGAAGTAGAGGAGCTGGGGGTTTCCCACAGCCTCACAGCTGCCAAATAGCAGAATTAGGACTACTAGATGTCCAGCAGCAGACCGTCACGTGGCTCAACCTTTCACCTCAGCAGGAATCCCTCTGCAGGGGCGGGCAGGGTTCAGATTCTGCCGATTCCACTTGGTAACTTTGGAGTGCTCAGTCTGGGCGACTGAGGGGCTCCCGTTTTCTCAGCATAATGTCTTGCTTCCACGTGGTACTTGCTTGATAAATGTGTGTTAAGCCCAGACTTGGGGCAAGTCATTGAACATCTCCGGGCTTCGCTTCTCAATTTCTGCCCTTCCAACCTCAGGGTTGTTGTGAGAAGCACGTGAGATAGTGGATGGATGGGGGTGGTAATAGATTTTAAAAGTGTGAAGTGCTGTGCCTGACAACGTTCACTGTTACAATGTTGCTGCTGCTGCCTTTCTCTGAACCTAGTCACGGAACAGTCCTATAGTGACCGGGCCCTGAATGCCCAGCATTCAGGAGGAGGAGATCCTAGTTTTCCTGCTTGGTGAAGCCAAGGTCACGCATGTCCCCGAGGTCTCTGAGGGCAAGGGACATAGCTCAGAGGAGAAGAGAGAGAAATCCTGGAGAGTGAGTAGGGGATCCAGAGCAGCAGTTTTCTTTGCCTTGCCCCATTCCTAGAAGATTCAATTCAAAGCCACTTATTAAGAAAGAAATTATACCAGCAGGCATAAGGGTTTTGAAACAGAAAGACAGATCTTTGAAGAAGTAAATAAAGGAGGCAGTGGAGTTTGGTTTTATCATGTGCCCAAAAGCAAGAAGAAACTACTTCGTGGTATACTTGGTCATTTCACTTTGACGTGCTGTTGGTAAACATAAACAAAAATACCACCTAGAACATCATTACTTTTTGTGCCCCAACCGTTTGTGTTCCAGAAGATGAAGACTGAGATATTCTACACAAACACTTGGTAAGGTCCTTCAGTCCAAGGCAATATATATCTGAATATATGGTGACTTGACTGCAAAGGTATGCACAGGGAAAGGATTGCAAAAAATGTGTTTGAAAATATGCTTCAGGATTTAGAAACAAAAGAAGCCGTATGGTCTGAATATCTACTGTGCAAAACACCCTTATGGTGATTTAGAAAATAGTTCCTTCCCTTTTCCTCTAAGGCAGTTTAATAAACTAGAGGCCCTGCCCCTTTGAGTAAGAAGTATAGTGTGACTGGAGGGCCCAAGTAAATATGGTAACCTGTCATATTTTCTGTCAGTTTGTTGTCCTTCATTCAATTTTATGTACTAGGGATGATAGGGTTTATTTGGATTTCATGCAAATTCATACAAATTCTTCCAGACTTACTTTACAATCTACAACTTTTCCCTGAGGTTGTAGTGGTGCCATCCTCCTCTGTAATGTTTTACTTTAAACCAGCGTTGCCTTTGCATCTCTCTTTGCTTGGCAAAAAGAACGAATATTTGATGGCTACATCAGTCTCTGTTCTTTTGGCCCCTTTTTCTTGGAGACTGACTGATATAAAGTACATTTAGGGAAGAACTAATGATAAAAATCAATCACCTTTTTCTTTATCCATTTCCCATTTTTTCAGCATCAAGTTTGTTTAAATAGAGAAGGATGGAGCTTTTGTAATTGCCCACAGTGTCTTCTTATTTTTATCCTTTCTTTTAATTTGGTGCTATTTTGACCTTTGTTCTAAATAATTGATGATGTGACTGCACATTGACAGCTGATTTTAAATTGATTCCTTCATCAGTAATTACAAGTTTCTTATCTTTTTTTTTTTAATATGTTGTCTGATGCTTACCACTTCCAGTAACTTTCAGGTTTCTTTGTAAAGAATGTATTCATGATATCCATGCTTGAGGCTTCTTGATGGTAAGGAATTCTCGTCTTTGTCTCTCTAGCATCTATTACAACGCCTTTCTTTCACATGGTAGTTGCTTAATAAATGTTTGTTAAATTCAATCCAGACTTTGGACAAGTCATTGAATATCTCTGGGCTTCTTTTGTTTCTAAATCGTGAAGCGTATTTTCAAACACATTTTTTGCAATCCTTTCCCTGTGCATACCTTTGCAGTCAAGTCACCATATATTCAGATATATATTGCCTTGGACTGAAGGACCTTACCAAGTGTTTGTGTAGAATATCTCAATCTTCATCTTCTGGAACACAAACGGTTGGGGCACAAAAAGTAATGATGTTCTAGGTGGTATTTTTGTTTATGTTTACCAACAGCACGTCAAAGTGAAATGACCAAGTATACCACGAAGTAGTTTTTTCTTGCTTTTGGGCACATTATAAAACCAAACTCCACTGCCTCCTTTATTTGCTTCTCCGAAGATCTGTCTTTCTGTTTCATAATTTCCTTATGCCTTCTGGTATAATTTCTTTCTTAATAAGTTTTTAATGACATTTTCTGTTTTCTACATCATCGTCATTGTATCCTATGTGTCCTCCCTCCTTTCCCTCTCAGGGAGCCATTTTATAGGAATAATAATATTTTTTGGAAGGGAGAGGGTAAAAGAATCCGCACAACTTATTGATACATTGAAAAGACCTGAAAACATGTTCAGTGTGGAATGTCTTCTCATATCTCTTCATTTGAGTCCCAGTTGATCTTTACGATTTTGTTATATTTACTTTTAATTTTTTGGTGCGTCATTCTTTCTGTTTAGTTTGTTGCAGTTACTGTGTACATTGATCGCTTTCTTGGTTCCGCTTACCTCACTCTACATTAGTTCCTGTAGATCTTTCCATGCTTATCTGTATTCATCACACACATAATTTCTTGCAGCACAGTACTATTTCATTACATCCATACCAAAATTTGTTTACCCATTCTTCAGTTAATGGGCATCTACTTTGTTTCTGGTTTTTAAACTATTACAAAAAGTGCTGCTATAAATATTTTGGAGTATATGGGGACTTTTTCATATCTATAGCTTTCTTGGGGAATAACCCTAATGATGGAATCTCTAATTCAAATTCAAATTTCATTCAAAATTCATTTTAATCACTTTATTTGTGTAATTTCAAATTGCTTTCCAAATTGATTGCATTATTTCATAACTCCAATAGCAATGTACTAGTGTACCTATCTTTTCACATTGGCTATTGCCATTTTTTCTAATTTTTGCCACTTTTCTGGATGTGAGGTAAAGCCTCAGAGTTGTTTGAATTTGCATTTTTCTTATTATTAGTGATTTGGAGCATTTTTTCATGTGGTTTAGGAATGCTTAGCAGTTCTTCTTTTGAGAACTATTTGTATCCTTTGACCATTTATCTATTAGGGAATGGCTATTCTTCTTATATGTACTTATTAATTATTTGTGGATCTTGTATAGCAAACCCTTATCAAGAGAAATTTGATACAAAGATTTTTTTCCATTTGACTACTGCCCTTTTTATCCCAGATGCAACAAAGCATCAAAGTTATCTATTTTATCTTTTGTAATTGTCTCCATCTCTTGTTGGCTAAGATTATATTTCCTACTCATAGTTGGGAGAAATCTATGATGTTTGTCTTCTAGTTTTTAAATTGTATAATTATTAATATTGTTGTCATGTATATATTTAAAATGTATTGTGAAGTGTGGTGTGATGTTGGTCTAAGCCCAATTTTTGCCAGACTGCTTTTCAGTTTTCCCAGTAGTTTTTATTAAATAGGGAGTTTTTCTATAAATAACATGTTTTCTACTTTATCAAACACTGGGTTATTGAGTCCTATTGTTTCTAAATCTCCCTTGTCTAGTCTGTTACATTGATCTCTCTATTCTTTAACCAAGCGCAGATGATTCTGATGACTGCTGCTTTAAAATATAGTCTGAGGTCTAGAAGTACTATTCCCCCTTCATCCTTACTTTCTTTCATAATTTCCCTTGATAAACTAGATCTTTTGTTTTTCCAAATGAATTTTGTTATTTTCTCTTGGCCTGTAAAATATCCCTTCTGTAATTTGATTGATATAGCATTAAAAGCATTAATTAATTTTTGTTGTATTGCCATTTTTATTATTTTGGCACAGCTTAGTTATAAGCACTGAATATTTCTTTGACTATTTAAGTTGTTCTTTACTTCTTTAAGGAACGCTTTATAATTGAATTTATACAAATCTTTTTGAGTACTTTGGGAAGCTGATATCCACATATGTTAAGCATTTGTAGTTATTTGAAATGGATTTTTTCTATTATTGTTTCTTATTTTTTTTTATTGTTACATAGAAATACTGCTGATTTTTGAGCATTTTTTTCATTTTGAGGCTTTACTTTGTAGCCTGCAATTTTGGTGGAGCTATTAATTTTCTGAATTAGTGTCTTTGCTGATTCCCTGGGGCTTTCCAAGTAAATCATCATATCATCAACTAACAGGGTCTTTTATTTCCTCTCTACTACCTTTTATTCATTTAATTCCTTTGTCATCTTATTATTACAAGCATCTCCAGAACTATTTCAGATAATACTAGGAAGAGTGGACATCCTTATATCACTCTTGTATTTATTGAAAATGGTTCTAGTGTATCTTCATTGCATATGATACTTGCTTTTTCGTTTGGGGCAGGTAAGTGGTATTAGAAGATGGAACACTGACCCTGGAGTCAGAAAGACCTGAGTTCAAATTTGGTCTCCGACATTTACTCACTAGCTGTGTGACCCTGGACAAATCATTTAACTTCTTTTTTGAACATGAAAAACTGAAGATGAGACTCTAGACTAAAGTGTTCTCATTAGGTAAAGACATCTGCTATTCTTCCAAATTCCCAGAGGGTAGTTCTACTTTTACCTCTCACTGAGCCAAAGGAAGAAGCTTCTTCAGAGACAATGCAATAGAAGGAGGGAATTAGAAGTGTGTTGAATGGCTTAGGATTCGAGCACAGAGAAAAGGAATTGAAAGGACTTCTATGGGCTGTTTAGGGTTAAGTGCTGATATCAGGACAGCTTTGAAGTGCTAAAAAATCATAGGGTCATAGAACATCAGAACTGAAACTAAGTTTGAGAGGTGAGGAGGCTTGCCCAGGGACACGTAGGGAATTCCTGGCTTACCCTCTGTGCCATGCCAGGACATAGAGCCCATGACCCATTTCCAGAAATCTTGAGTGGTTTTGTCCGGCTGCACTCCCTCCAGCAAATCTCTGCTGGTTTGGAGCTATGCTTTTCCAGTTACCCAGAGCAACTCCAAACTTCTCTTCAAAACCAAGCACTAAGCTATGTGATTCAGTGACGTGACACTTTAGGAAACAGAACCTCTTAATATGATCAGATATTTATTGGGCACTTAGGATGTGCAGGGTACCCAGAGGAAAGGAGGAAGGGAAGAGTGGACCATTTCTTTGGCCCAAAGGCCGTTTATACGGTAAAGAAGGCTCTTTAACATCCCCCTCTCCTTTTGTCCCTTCTCCCTCCCTTTCCCTTCTGCTCTCCAGCCCTATTCCCTCTTGCTTGCTCCCTCCCCTTTCTAGCCCTAGTGAAATGGAAAAGTAGATGTAGGCATGCGCATTAGTCCCAGGAACTGTATACCGCCCCTCCCTATCCCACTTTCAGCTTCCTTTTTCCCTTTATCCCTACTCTATCAGAGCCCAGGAAGGAAGGAGGGGTAAAAGTAGTTCTTTGATTTCTTCTAGGCAGGATTCTTATAAGGAATCATTATCGCACAAGTGTAGTTCCACCTGTCTAGAGGCAAGAGAAGGAGGCAGCTCCAGCCTGGGCCATGGCCAAGGTCAAGGCAGCTCAGGTAGGCCCCTTGAATTACACTGGGGCACTGAGGGGTGGAGAGACCCTCTGGGGAAGCAAATGTAAAAGAGAAAGTGCTGGGCTCTGTGGGTTTGGGTCTTGGTGACCAACTGACTGATCCACCAATTGGATGTGGCTTTGGTGAGATCGCATGGCTCTGTACTGTATGTTTGTTGAATGAATGTGTCAAGATGATTTTCCAGTTGTGCATGAGAGTGACTTGAAGCCTCCTCAGGAGCAGAAAATTGGAGGGATTTCCCTGTTCCCTCTGCTTTGATGACCCCACCGCTATCAATCCCTGATGGTGTAAAGGAGCTCTTTAGGTGACTCAGATTTGGAAAGTAGGTAGTAGAAGAGATGATGTTTTAGCCAACTGGTACTTTAAAAAAAAAAAAAGGCAACATGAACCTCTATTTTTTCAGATTTCCTACTCCATGCTCATATCCCATACCCCTGTCACCAAAATCAGAGGAGTGGTCCTCTTTCTTTCGTACTCTTATTCATGTTTTTGTTGCCTTTTGTGATTTATTTTTCCCATAAAGGCTGACTTTATGGTTTATATTAACTAGATTTCTTCTCTATGAATATTTTTCCAGAATGGAGAGATGGAAGATACTGTGATTTAACTTGTACCTCATTTCCCTGTGCATCTCTGAGGACAGTCCTATATATATATTAGTCTCTCTGCTGAGGCAGAAAGGGGATTGTGTATTTACAACTCTGTAGATATGTTCAACTATATAATAATATGTGGTTGTGTATCTCCATGATTGTGTGTGCTTGTGTACAGGCTATATGTCCCAAGTGAGTGTGTGTCCCTGTGAATTAGCCTGGGTCACTCCTAACCTCTGAAGGACAAGGCCAGGCCAGACATATTCTGCACAGGCACATTCACAGTTTTGGGGATCCAATTCTATTCAGTTCAACACATATTCCGTTCCTACTATGTTAAAAGCACTATTTTACTAAAGATAAAAAGATAAAATAAGACATGGTCTCTGTCCTCAAAGAACTTATAACCTAATAGGGGAAAGGGAAAAATATCTATATGAGAACTGTAATGCAGGACACGATGTGATAAGTGAGAAAAGTGGAGGTCAAAACAGAGTTTTGAGAGATTTGAAGAGGGAGACAGGTGTCTAGGTTGTGGGGCAGGGGCTAGAGAGTGATTTGGGCCTTGAAATGAGGTAGAGATAGTGCAGGGGGGTCAGGAGCCCTTTCCAGGTGAAGGGAATATTGTGAACTAAGATATGGAGGAAGGAAAAGGCGAGATAAAAAACGGAGGGGTGGGGTGGCTGAATGTATGATTTGGCTGGGGAGCAGTATAAGTTTGTGAAGAATAGTATGAAAAAGAGAGAGGGAGGTTAGTGGAGGCCACATTGGAGGCTCTGGAATGCCAGCATTAGGATTTTATATTGGATGCAGCAGATGAAGGAGGAGCCATGGAAGGTAGAATAACATGAGCAAAGGAAACTCACTTGGGTGGCAGTATGAAGGGTGAGTTAGGGAAAGGAGCGTTTGGAGGCAGGAATGCATATTATATCAGGCAGTAATTAAAATTATTATAGTAACTAGCATTTACAGAGGTTTGCAAAGCATTTTACAAGTGTTGTCTTATTTGATCCTCACAATAACCCTGAGAATTAGATGCTATTATTATTTATCCCCATTATACAGATGAGGAAACTGAGGTAGAGAGAAGTATGATTTGCTCAGGGTCACACAGCTACTAGGTGTCTGAGGTCAGATTTAAATTTAGTTCTTCCTGACTCCAGGCCCAGTGCTGTCTCCACTGTGCCACCTAGGACATGATAAAAGCCTAAATCAGAACTTCTTGGGGACTCAGGGTGTGAGTGAGGGCTCCTCTCAAGATTTTGGAGCTGAATTAGAAGCCCTCTTTCTGGACAGGCTGACAGTCAGCCTAATCCATCATTTGACCAAATGAATCCTAACATGCTAGTGAAATTCGTGACCAGTAATGTTCTTTTTTTTTTTTTTTCTCTTGACATTTTTTTATTTAGCTTTTAACATTCATTTTCACAAAATTTTGGGTTACAAATTTTCTCCCCTTTTCTCCCCTCCCCCCCAAACGCCAAGCATTCTAATTGCCCCTATGACCAATCTGCTCTCTCTTCTATCATCCCTCTCTGCCCTTGTCTCTGTCTTCTCTTTTGTCCTGTAGGGCCAGATAGCTTTCTATACCCCTTTACCTGTATTTCTTATTTCCTAGTGGTAAGAATATTACAGTTGATCCTAACACTTTGAGTTCCAACTTCTTTTCCTCCCTCCCTCTCCACCCCTTCCCTTTGGAAGGCAAGCAATTCAATATAGGCCAAATCTGTGTAGTTTTGCAAATGACTTCCATAATAGTTGTGTTGTATAGGACTAACTATATTTCCCTCCATCCTATCCTGTCCCCCATTACTTCTATTCTCTTTTGATCCTATCCCTCCCCATGAGTGTTGACCTCAAATTGCACTCTCCTCCCCATGCCCTCCCTTCTATCATCCCCCCCCACTCTGCTTATCCCCTTATCCTCCACTTTCCTGTATTGTAAGATAGGTTTTCATACCAAAATGAGTAGGCATTTTATTCTTTCCTTTAGTGGAATGTGATGAGAGTAGACTTCATGTTTTTCTCTCACCTCCCCTCTTTATCCCTCCACTAATGAGTCTTTTGCTTGCCTCTTTTATGAGAGATAATTTGCCCCATTCAATTCTCCCTTTCTCCTCCCAATATCTTTCTCTCTCACTGCTTGATTTCATTTTTTTTAAGATATGATCCCATCCTCTTCAATTCACTCTGTGCACTCTGTCTCTATGTGTGTGTGCGTGTGTGCATGTGTGTGTATGTAATCCCACCCAGTACCCAGATACTGAAATGTTTCAAGAGTTACAAATATTGTCTTTCCATGTAGGAATGTAAACAGTTCAACTTTAGTAAGTCCCTTATGACTTTTCTTTGCTGTTCACCTTTTCATGGTTCTCTTCATTCTTGTGTTTGGAAGTCAAATTTTCTTTTCAGCTCTGGTCTTTTCATCAAGAATGCTTGAAAATCCTCTATTTCATTGAAAGACCAATTTTTCCCCTGAAGTATTATACTCAGTTTTGCTGGGTAGGTGATTCTTGGTTTTAGTCCTAGTTCCTTTGACTTCTGGAATATCCTATTCCATGCCCTTCAATCCCTTAATGTAGAAGCTGCTAGATCTTGTGTTATCCTGATTGTATTTCCACAATACTTGAATTGTTTCTTTCTAGCTGCTTGCAATATTTTCTCTTTCACCTGGGAGTTCTGGAATTTGGCCACAATGTTCCTAGGAGTTTCTCTTTTTGGATCTCTTTCAGGGGGTGTTCTGTGGATTCCTTGAATATTTATTTTGCCCTCTGGTTCTAGAATCTCAGGGCAGTTTTCCTTGATAATTTCATGAAAGATGATGTCTAGGCTCTTCTTTTGATCATGGCTTTCAGGTAGTCCCATAATTTTTAAATTGTCTCTCCTGGATCTATTTTCAAGGTCAGTTGTTTTTCCAATGAGATATTTCACATTATCTTCCATTTTTCCATTCCTCTGGCTTTGTTCTGTGATTTCTTGCTTTCTCATAAATTCCTTAGCCTCCATCTGTGCCATTCTAATTTTGAAAGAACTGTTTTCTTCAGTGAGCTTTTGAATCTCCTTTTCCATTTGGCTAATTCTGCTTTTGAAAGCATTCTTCTCCTCATTGGCTTTTTGAACCTCTTTTGCCAATTGAGTTAGGCTAGTTTTCAAGGTGTTATTTTCTTCAACATTTTTTTGGGTCTCCTTTAGCAGGGAGCTGATTTGCTGTTCATGCTTTGACTTCATGTCTCTCATTTCTCTTCCCAGCTTTTCCTCCACCTCTCTAACTTGATTTTCAAAATTCTTTTTGAGCTCTTCCATGGCCTGAGCCCATTGAGTGGGCTGAGACACAGAAGCCTTGATTTCTGTGTCTTTGCCTGATGGTAACCATTGTTCTTCCTCATCAGAAAGGAAGGGAGGAAATGCCTGTTCACCAAGAAAGTAACCTTCTATAGTCTTATTTCTTTTCCCTTTTCTGGGCATTTTCCCAGCCAGTGACTTGACCTCTGAATATTTTCCTCACACCCACCTCACCTCCTGATCCTCCCAGCCAGTGTTTGGGGTCTGAGATTCAAATGCTGCTTCCAGCCTCAGGGCTTTGGGCGGGGGCAGGGCTGCTATTCAGTGTGAGATTAAATTCAGATGCTCAGGTGAGGGCAGGGCTGCCTCTCAGGCTCAGTTCCCTCAGGGAGTTTATGCACAGACCTTCAACAATGGATCCAGGCTCCTGCCTGCTTGGGGAGCCCTGGTCTGCCGCTGCCCCTCAGCTTCTGTCTCCCGAGGGGGCCCGAGCCATGGGGGCACCCCACTCCCCCCTCGACCCGCCAAAGGGACTCTCTCACCGACCCCCGTCACCTGTGGGTGGAGGTACTTGTGCGGCCGCTTGAGATCCCGTCCCTGAAGCCCGCTCGGATCTGTTCCTCTCGGTGCCGCGGCCACGGCAGGGCTGTACTCAGCTCCCAGTCCCGGCGCCCAGTCCGCAGCACGAAGGACCTTTTACGAGAGGTTTGCAGGTCTCTCCGGAACAGAAATCTCCCTCGCTCCAATGTTCTGTGGCCTCTGGGTGCAGAATTCGCCGTGAGTTACTTCTTTGTAGTTGTTCTATGGGTTGTGGGTTCGGAGCTATGTGTATGTGCGTCTTTCTACTACGCCATCTTGGCTCCGCCCCTAATAAGAGATTTCCAGTAATGTTCTTTTTCTTATGAGGCAGCTGGTGCCACAATGAATAGAGTTCTTGGCCTGGCGTCAGGAAGATCTGAATCTAAATCTAGCTTCAGACACTTAGCAGCTACGTGACCCTGGGCAAGAGTCCCCTGGACTCTTGACTTCTTTGTGCCTCAGTTTACTCATCTATAAAATGAGGATAATAATAATACCTATCTCCTAGGGTTGTTGTGAGGATAAAATGAGATAGTATTTGTAAAGTGCTTTACAAAGCTTAAAGCACTCCATAAATGCTAGCTGTGAAGACTCTGGACCAGTTCTTCATGTTGCCATGACATGTCGCCAATTGTTCATAAGGTGTTCCCTCTACTATTTCATATTGAAAATCATCTGTCCTTTTTCTCATCACCTAAGGCTGTCAGTCATATACAGTCAACCATTATGTAAATAAATCAATGGATCCATGCTTGTGTACTAGTGAGAAATGTAGAAGGCTGCTTTTGCTTTCATTCATCCAAATCAGGACCTTCCTAGATAAACAGCACATTTGAACAGTGTCTCTGGAGACCAAGTCCTTATCAGAGTTCTCTGCCACAGACTATAGCTTAGAAAGGAAAGAGGAGAAAGAAAAGGGGTCCTGATGTGGGAAAGAATCATAAGTATCCTAAATTAACTGTAGATGAGAACTGTTAACCGGTGTTCAGGGAAATCCTGGAAAGACTGAAATAAAACATTGTATGACTGGTGGTTTTAGGTCTTTCTAACATTTGAAGATGTGGCCATCACTTTCTCTCAGGAAGAGTGGGAGATGTTGGCTGCCTGGCAACAGCAGTTGTACTGGGATGTGATGAAAGAGAACTACGAAACCTTGAGTTCTTTGAGAGCTGGTAAGTTTTGATTTTTTTTTCATTCATTTATCTGTGAGGAAGATTCAATTTCAGGAAAGGCAGAGAAAATTTCTTTCACTTCTCTCATCCAGTGTCTGAATTGGAGACATTGTGAGAAACAGATCTGATAGACTGGGAAGAGGCTATTAGGGAAGAGAATCATTTTGACTCATCCATTTAGGAGGCAAGAAAATCTGTGTAAAGTCCTCAAGGGAGTGAACTAAAGGAATAGATTTAGGTAAGAGAAGGGCAGGAAAGAAGAGATCCTAAGGGTTGAATCTGAGAACCAGATTAGGATGAACTCTTGGAAATCAAGGGGTGAGGGCTCCTCCCAAGGTTTTGGGGCTGAATCCTAGAGATGGGGAATCTGTGGCCTTGCGGCCACATTTGGACCTCTAGGTCCTCAAGTGTGGCCCTTTGACTGAGGGGATTTGTTCTGTGAATTTTGGATTCAGTTAGAGGGCTGCACTTGAGGACTGGGACTGAGAGGGCTACACATGGCCTTGAGGCTGCAAGTTCCCCACCCCCATGAGAGGATATTGTTGACCTGAAAACTTGGTTAGAGAAAAGGCAACAGGCTAAATGCATACATTTTATGATTTAATTAATTAATCAATTCCCCATAAAGAAAACAGTTACATAGCGCTATGGAGTCAGAGGTGACTCTGACTACCTAGTACAGAAATCATCTGTCTTAAGTACATTTTGCCGTGAGAAAGAAACTCTCCTAATTAAGCAAATCATAAATTCAGTAAGACAGGACAATTAACAAAGCAATGTCAGTCAGGTCTTGAGATTCAAAGCTGGGTAAACATATGTCTCGGAAATCCCACCAGTAGTAAGTGGCAGGCTTCCTGCCCCAAACAGATAACTGACATAGGAAAGGGTTTAAAGTTCTATAGAAATTACGACCTAAGATGTCTATATTTTCTTTACCACTAATATGCCATAACAAACATAGTATATGTCTATAGATAATAAGATATAGTGTCTTAGGTTAAAGGTCTCCTAAGGAGTGTAGAGTCAGCCTTGACTGGCTTTTGCTGACATAGGAAGAGGTACCCTCTGAGTTTGCTTCAGAGAGAACAAAGAGATTATTCCAAAATTTTATATTAAACATTATCAATATCAAGGTAGATGTGTTGATGCACATGCACAGAGCTTTAGACACACGTCTTATTCTCATAACCTGACTTTTTGTTGACTTTTCTTCCAGCAGGCAGATTGGGAGCCCTGCCAGAGCTCTTTACTATGTTGGGACAGGTCTTTGAAACCTGGGAAGATCAGCAGAACTTGTTGAGAAGAGGTAAGTCAGAAAGCTCATACTTGGGGGAGGATATTCCTCCATGTTCTTCTAGGCCAGGAACTTAGTCAGCAAGCCAGTGCATTGAGCACTCACATTTATATAATACTAGCTGTCATGGGGACTTAGACTGTTGGCAGATAAGTACTGGTGTTGGTTGGAGTCGGAAGACTTGGATCCAGTGGTGTGCTGGTAAACATTTAAAAACTAGGTGGTGGGGGGTGGGGATATACCTATGACACACTTTTAAATTTAATCTGCATCATTAATATTTTCTCCATCATTTTGTTAAACTTAGACAACTAACAAAACAAAAAAAATCAAGCCCTAACTTGTAGCATTTGCCAGTTTTGGAAGTGTCAATGCTCACAATGGAAATTCAATAGTTGGCTCCAATTTGAGTTAGCTCCAACATACCACTGCTTGGGTCCTACTTAGGCCAGTTCTGTGACTTTGGTTGACCTCTAAGATCCTTTTCAGCACTAATGCTATGTCCTATGAGCAATTCCTTTCCATAATCCCTTGTTAGAAGCCCCTAGGGAACACTGATTGTTTTTCCTCTCTTATAGGTGTTAGGGTCAGGAAGCCTCCTAGGAAAGATTCTAGGAAACAGCAATTAAGTGGGGATTTCCAAGGGGAACAAGGTGAAACAAGTTCTCAGTCCCCCAGCCACAAAAAGTCTCAAGAAACAAATCTCCTGTCCCCTGGACAGATGGATAATTTGATGAGGACTGAACCTGGCAGCAACAGGAGAGATAGTGGAGTCTTGCACAGCCTTTCTCCCGGTGAGAGAGCTCTCATGGAGAAGATACAAAACCAGGAGTTAGCCTCTGAGAACGAGCTTTCCTTGAAACCTCACCATTGTCCTGAATGTGGAAAGCACTTCAAGAGGCGTCATGAGCTCAAGGTGCATAAGCGTGTCCACACAAAGGAACGGCCTTTCCCCTGCCCAGAATGTGGAAAGTGCTTCCGGCAGAAGTCAGCCCTGATGACCCACCAGTGGGTGCATAGCAAGGAGCGCCCCTTCCCCTGCCCTGAGTGTGGGCGCTGCTTTGCCCAGAAGCAGTACCTGAGGAAACACCAATGGGTGCATAGAAATGAGCGCCCCTTTCCCTGCCCAGATTGTGGGCGCTGCTTTACCCAGAAACAATACCTCAAGAAGCACCAGCATTTGCACAGTGGGGAGCGCCCCTTTGCCTGCTCAGAGTGTGGGCGCTGCTTCTCCCAAAAGCAGGACCTCAAGAAACACCAACATGTGCACAGTGGGGAGCGCCCCTTCCCTTGCTCTGAATGTGGGCGCCAGTTTGCCCAAAAGCAGGATCTTAAAAGGCACCAACGTGTGCACAGTGGTGAGCGGCCATTCCCTTGTTCTGAATGCGGGCATCACTTTTCTCAAAAGCAAGACTTGAAGAAGCACCAGCGTGTGCACACTGGTGAGCACCCCTTCCTCTGCACTCAGTGCGGGCATCACTTTGCCCAAAAACAGGGCCTGAAAAAGCATCTGCGTGTGCATCAGCGTGTACCGGGTAGTAAACGGCGCTTCCCATGCCCTGAGTGTGGGCGTCTCTTCACTCGGATGCATGACCTAAAGAAGCACCAAAGAAATATTCACAGCAGTGAACATTTTTTTGCTTGCCCTGGCTGGGATCAGCAGTTCAGCAACATGGCCAATAATTCCATCAGCTTGGAGCTGATCAAGCTTGGACCACTGGACTGGTAAGCACAGGTCTTCCTGTGATGCTCTTTCCAAGACTGCCTCCAAGGAATATTTCATGCCGCAGAACCCTCCTGTTCCCCTTTACTGATCCATATTTATCTATCATCTGACCTATCTAATCTCTAAGGGCTCAACTAGATGATGAAATTGATAAAGAATATTGTCATTCTGGAGCATGTTCAGCAAAGGATGACCAGGACAGTAAGGGAATTGGTCACCTTACCATGTAATAAGAAGATCAGACAAATTAACATCAATGTTTAACCTGAAAAAGAGAAGATCTAATGCGACCTAAGAGCTACTGTCAAGTATTTCAAGTGCTATTATGTAGAAGAGAGATTAGGCTTGCTTGGCTTGGCACCAGAGGACAAACCTAGGAGCAGTCATGTGTAGGGTAGCAGATCGGGTTCAATGTAAAACAAGAGCTTCCTATTAGAGCTTTGCCAAAGTGGATTACACTGTCTCAGGAGATAATAGTTAACCCCTTTGGGGAGGTCTTCAGGCAGAATCTTGGTGCTGTAGAGGGGATTCCTCTATAGAAACAAACAATTCTGTTTATTATTCCAACTAAGGTCTTATAGACTGATAATGGTTTAATTAAATAATAAATATGAATTTGAACAAGTCTTCCATTCCTTAACCCAAGTGTTGGGAATCTGTCATAAAGTTTGCAAATCTTCATTCATTCACTCCATGATTAGGGAAGGGTGGAGTGTATCAGAGGTCCTGGCTTTTACCAACTGGTTCCCATCTCTTAGTAGTCTGTTTGGCAGAGTTAGGGTTTGTTCCATAAAAAGGAAGGCCCTTGTTGAACTTCCTTTTTAGCTACAAAGCTGTTGTTAGTACACACCTTAGAAGGACTTAACAATCAACTTAGAATAAAAATCTGCCATTGGAGGAAGTAGGTAATTCTCAGGAAAAAGGGAGTAAGGAGACTACAGGGGGAAAATGTAGCTACTTAACAGTTTTTCATGGAACTGACTCTTAACTATACTCTTCAAAGTCATTCAGTATGCCACTTTGGCTTGAGTACCATAGATTGCTGACTTTGGCCTTAAGCCAAAAAGTAGGATACAAAAACCTAATGATTGCAAGGTTTCAAGGGTTCTAGGGAAAACATTTTGGGATGTAACAATAATACAGACTTATAGATCCACAAAACACCAGCTAAGGCTCACCAGTTCCATCAAAGGACAAAGTCTGCACTATTTCCCTAGGACTAAATTGACTAGCCCACCAGTGTTACTGTCAACTCCTTCCTGGGAGGCTTCATAATAGAAGTTGAGGAAATTTACACTCAGTAATCCAGTTAATTCTCCATTTATCACATTTTGATAATTTCATTGAACAAACCAGGGGGAAGGGAAGGAATTAAGTTTTTATATAGTGTCTCCTATATTCCAGTACGTTATAAATATGATCTCATTTGATCCTCACAACAACCCTGGGAGGTAGGTGCTATTATCATCCCCATTTTACAATTGAGGAAACTGAGGCAGACAGCAGTTAAGACTTGCCCAAGGTCACACAGCTAGTATCTGAAGCTAGATTTAAATTCAGGTCTTCCTGACATTAGGCCCAGTACTATCCACTTCACCAGTTAGCAGCCTCGGCATTCAATTCAACAAAGTTTTGCTGAAGGCTAATACTATGAAAATAACACAGTGCCTTGTATGTAATAGGTGCTCAATAAATGATTATTTAGTTGCACTGAAAATTGTTTAAAAACGTTGACTGACTTTCTTTAGGTCTCTAGCCACGTGTAGACCACCTTCTTCCACAACTTTGTGGAATGTTCTCGTGTAATGAATGCATACTTGCTCGGGGTCAGGGCCCGAGCCCCCTGGATCCCCCTGACCCACAGGCCTCTACTCTGTGGGCCCTGAAGGAAGGAGACTGGAGACAAGATGATCCAGGCAACAACTCTCTTTATTCAGCTGAGGGTTAGGGTTTATAAAGGCTGATCCACCAATCACATACATGCTGAGCTCATCCCATTACTTCACCATCTCATAACTATTCCACATCCTTACACCCACAGTAAGGAAGGAAGCTTATCTTGTTCCTGCAGCTAGTTCCTGGGTTCCCAGGCTCACTTGTAACTTAACTGTACAGGACATTGGTATCTGCAGGAACATCAGGTTCCAGGGTCACACAGAGCTTCTTCCAGGGTGTGCATCAGCACCATTCCCACGGGAACAGGCTTTGCCTCTGACTTGCACCCCCTGGGACCTTCTGGGCCCCTTACAACTCCCCCTTTTTGTTTTTGCAGCTCTGAGGTACCATACAAGCAATTCCAGGGGAGCCACAGTTTTGATCCAAGTCTGTAGTTCTATACAGATGATGTCTGGTATCTGTCCCATCACAATCACTACAATTATACTGCTCTGCACATTCGTATATCGGAGCCGAATCCTCTGCCCACATTCTTGCTAACCCTCCTACATATTGTGCATATAGCTAATTAGCAGGCCTAAGGCCATAGCAGATGTAAAGAAACAAGCAATCACAACACAGCTAATACATAGTTTTTGTCACATCTAACAGCCAGACGTCCCACCATCTCTTCCTACAGAGAACGTATACTCTTGAGTTTGATACCAAGTGTGATTTACCTTAGCAGGGAACGTAGCATATGTGGGTTGCTGTATAATCATAGCAAAGGGGTCTGATTGAGAATGGATACATCGAGATACAGTACAATACATATCGTCAGGTAAAGCATATTCCCTTCCTTAATACCTCCTGGTGGTGTGTCTGGTCTTGAAGGAGTGGTGGCCTGATAAGTGGGGATCCTGATCAAATAAAAATAGCAATATATACACCTGAGTAACAATATAAATACATCTGAGTCTAGGATACACATGACTGGTCAGTGGACAGTCTGCCTGAGATAGTATTTAGGGGCTAGAGAGAAACATATTTGGAAAAAGTGATTTCAGTATTAGGGTCCAAGGACATATGTCCAACTGTGTACAATGCCAATTCAGTCTTAGGGCCCAAGTACATACAGCCAAATTGAGGGCCCACGTCATTCCCCCTTTTTGTTTTTTGATAATGAGAAGAACCCAGATCTACGGCGTAAGGGACGAAGGTCTCAGCGTCTGCAGCTGGCATCCTGCTGAGAGGGGATGGAGAGCTGTCCCAGGCAGACAAGGGCCCAACAGTGGAGAGGTTGCAGCAGTCCAGACGATAATGAGCCACGGACAGTAGGTCACATAGAGCCAGAACAGGCATCTCTAAAGTGGAAGACACGAAACCTGGAGGAGACAAAGCTGGCAAGGAGGTGAAGCAAGCAAAGGGCAAAATCGACCAGAAGGGGTTAAAAACGGTAGTTACATCATTCTGCTGTCTTCTGAACATACGTCCCCACACTGTCCCTACATGCTTAAACCCCCTGAAACTGGCACAAAAGTACCTGAAGCAATGATCGGGGGATATGAAGGGCCTTGACGACCCCATACACCCCACCTTCCCGTCTGCTTTCCATAGTGTCAATCAAACCTGTTATGCATCCAAAGCTGTTGAACCCACCATCCAGACTGCTTCCCTTCCACAATCTTCCTACCACAGACAGGATAGCGCACAAGGCATAGCGTCACTAGCAGAGCTATAGAGCCATACACAAAAGAGGCCCCTAACTCGAAATGCACAACTGAAGAGACGTCCAGCAATGTTGCACAGGCTTGTTTATGTCCATGCTGGAAGAAAAACTCGTAGAAACGAAGTGGAGAATACATTCACACATGAATTTCAACCGTTGCGTATCAAAATAGCAAGATCTTTTCTGCTTCAGCACGTCTTCCAGAAATATGTCCAGTGCCTTTACAGCAGTGTCACTTTAAGAAAAAGGAGTCAAAACCATTTATAATGATAGTGAAAGCTAAAGTAACATTCCTCAAACAAACCAAAGCCGTAATTATCACAGAATGCTCAGGGAAAATGCGCAGGGGAATTTCATGTTGGTAACAGTACAAGACTGATTACAGAAAAATACTACTTCTTTTACACTGCTTCTACACTATGAGGACATCTTAGGGTGAAAGGAATGTACATAAATGTTTGATCATACCAAGTTCAGATAAAATAATATTAGTGTTCCGATAAAAATAATATTGGTGTTCCCAGTACAAAAGGGCTCACATATGTTGCTGGTCACTTGCTATGATCAGAGAAATTTGCTATAGAAGGAAAAGCAGGGACATGTGGCATACCAAATAAGACAGGATAAAACATCCTTGACTCTGTTTGAATTGGGTAACAGTGCAATACTCCAAACCACGCAGTATCTATTTTATAGCCAGACTCAGGAATAGTCAGGTGAGAAACATTCCTTTTTCCAGGACACAAGGGAGAAACTGACCAGGAGGATCCCATCCTAGAGTGAGTCTAGAATTGTCCCCTCGGTGTTTCCTATCCAGATACAAACTTCACCTGTTAACAGTGCAGGATCACATTCCTTCTGAGTAACTTGTGGCAATTCTCTCAGATACTGATTTAATGCAAACAACGATACCCAAATTCAAACTTAAACTTAAAATGAAACTAGCTATAGTCCCAAATGCCTTTACCTTAAACAGCAAGTTTCACTGCTCACAGCTCAGAACCAGATACAGTTATTTCTGTACTCATGGAGTTGCAATAAGCAATGAAGATTAACAGGACTCACATACATATGAGATTTCATTTAAAGGTCAATTATTAAAAATCTTTTCTATCTATTACAACTATTGAGCAAGTCACATTCATTGTTTATGAATTATATAAGCCAAACAAATTTCTTTCTTGGGACTGATGACCTTGTCCACATGAAAGAGGCCTTGGCAGTTTTACAAAATAAAAGGAATTGGCATGAATCCCATGCTTGCCAAACCCCAAACATACAGGAGGACTGTTCTGAATGGGCAGAACCAGTCTAAATAAAATTTTTACTCCATTCTTTTCTTTCTATACGCAGTAATCAATTAACAATTTTAGGTTTAGCATTAAAACAGCAACTTCAAAACGTAGGTAACACTCTTACAACTTTCAAAAATGATACACAAATTATTTTAGCTGTAACTTCTGTAACAGTCAAGGGGGAAAATACCTGGTTTCTCTAAAGGGCAATCACAGCACTATAAGACAAGGGTACAGGACAGGTAAAGTTTACAATAACATAACTTGTTTTACATGAGTTTCCCAACAACTCTAGTGTCAACAAAATTCAGAATTCAGAGTTAAATTGCCTTTTGTACAATACAAGACAATGTTATTACAATTTAGAAACACAATAGCAACCCAAACAGTGAACTGTAGGTACCATTATTTACATTTCCACTATACACTTGTTCATAGACGACTGGGGAATTCTTCCAGATATGCTCAACAAAATCTCGACACTGGCTTAAGTGGGGCTTAATTCTTTCCTTATCAGGCTTGATCAGTGGGATAGTATACCCCTGACCCATGGTTCCCATCTAACTGCAAGGTGCTGCTTACCAGCGACTTCTTCCCGCTCCCTGCGGGGCTATCGGCACTGTTAGTCAGCGACTTCTTCCCACTGTGCGCGTGGGGCTCACTGCGCTGTCTAACAGCGGCTTCTTCCCGCTCCCAGCGGGGCTCACCTTCCTATACTCGCTAACGGGTGTTTGGCTCTTCTCCCCAGCTATGGGGGGCCTATGGTCCCTGTTCTTACCCCAGTCCCCAAAACTTTGTGAATCTGCCCTGTCTGAACTATCCAATGAGAAGCGACATCATACACTTAAAACAATTACAGCAAGAAACTTTTTCTCTTTTTGGTGTGGCATGAGATGATTAAAACGCTAGTTAGGTTGCCTCCATAAGATGAGGGGGAAATGTTCCCCAATTTCTGGTCTGTCTCCCCACCTTCACAACCTGGCCAGGGTTAAAAAGTAGAAAGAGAGAGAGAATTTTACCAACAACTTTTCAAGGTACTACCCAAGTTATTCTAGTGGGCTTAGATAGCAGCCCCTACTAAAACTGCACATATATTGTTTCTTGGTACATGTTTCTGACCTGACCTGAACTGACTTTAGCAGTCACATAAACTAAACAAGAGGAGTTCCTCTCTTTCTCTCTCCCATTCTCTTCCCTGATGCTGCAGCCATCAGAGAGAGAGAAACAGAGGGGGAGGAAAAGAGATAACTGCATTCCAACCAGCACAAGGGCACCGGCAGTATTAACACACAAACACATGCACACAAATTACAGAAAGACAGAACACAGACACAGACACTATGTACAACCTAGGTATGTGGCTTTCTTACTTTCACTGTGGCCACTCGGTACCATTGTCTGAGGCGTTGAGTCTCCTTGTTGGGCTTGGCTCTCCATGCTGTCAGGTTTGTCCCTCCTTCAGGTCCTGGGCTAGAGTATTGTTGTGGCAGGGCTCCTCGGCATTCTGAGGGCCAATGACCCTTTCTTCTACACTTTGGGCATGGTGTTTTAGGCCTCACTCCTGGCCTGCTCCTACAGTCTTTTTTAAAATGACCTGTTTTTCCACAGCTATAACATTTCTGTCCTTGTCTCATGCTGGCAGCTTCAGTTCTATACTGTCTCTTTACCTGTTCCTTCACATGAGTTGCGAATGTTACCGAACCTACATCTTCACACCTTTGCATCATCTCTTCCACTCCTGCAGTTCTGGGCAATCCTGTCATAGCCATTCTACCATCTGTATAAGTTCCTGTTCGTTTTTTCTGTAGCTTTGGATATAATCTCTCTGGACTAAGCTCTCTACCTGTTTTATCTATAAGCAGGGTTACTCACAGTCTGTAACTTTCTTCTTCTTGTCCCAGTCAGCCGAGTGCACGTCTCTCCCAAGCTCCACAGAACCACCGGGGCACTGACTGGAGCATGCAGGTGGCATCACTCTCGTGCGACTCCGAGCCCACGCCTTGCAGGGGGACCTCGGTTTCCCTTCCAGTCCCTGTTCGGGCGCCAATTGCTCGGGGTCAGAGCCCGAACCCCTGGATCCCCCTGACCCACAGGCTTCTACTCTGTGGGCCCTGAAGGAAGGAGACTGGAGACAAGATGATCCAGGCAACAACTCTCTTTATTCAGCTGAGGGTTAGGGTTTATAAAGGCTGATCCACCAATCACATACATGCTGAGCTCATCCCATTACTTCACCATCTCATAACTATTCCACATCCTTACACTCACAGTAAGGAAGGAAGTTTATCTTGTTCCTGCAGCTAGTTCCTGGGTTCCCAGGCTCACTTGTAACCTTACTGTACAGGACATTGGTATCTGCAGGAACTTCAGGTTCCAGGGTCACACAGAGCTTCTTCCAGGGTGTGCATCAGCACCGTTCCCACGGGAACAGGCTTTGCCTCTGACTTGCACCCCCTGGGACCCTCTGGGCCCCTTACACATACTCTTTTTTTTTTCAATTTGCATAAGGAAAACAGTTATCTTCAACTTGATGCTCATGACAGGGAAGTGAGAGGCCTGAAATGTACAAAGGGAGCCTCAGAGAAAACTGAGAATTTAAAAATGTTACAGTTTGAATGAAAGAATCTTACCTAAGGAAGAAGGGTGTGAATCAAGTCAGCAGAAAATCACCAACAAGTTGGCTAGAGAAAACAAATTTAGAAAACTGGGGAAATATGCCAGATATTTTACCACTGTAGTGCATTATTTGACTTCACCACATTAATTTAAAGTAATGAATCTGTAAGCTAGAGTAGTAGAGAAGCCTAGTTTTCCCTAGTCATTGACCATTTTCCCTGATAACTATTGCTAAACACTAATTGAAAATCAATATGTTGGTATAGATTTCTGAAATAAGGCAAGGAAGGTGACTCAGAGAATTATCTACCAGAAAAAAAAAAAGTTTGTTAGAAGAAACCATTATGATTTTTCCAAAGCTTGGAATAATACTGGGGTTTAGAAGGAGTTATCTATTATATTTGTATATTAAAGCAAATATATTTTCTCAAATGAGGGACTAACTTAACAGTGCCAGGAGAATACCAGAAACAGCCTACATTCTTCTCCCTGCTGTAGGAGTTTGCTTTTCTGTAATAGTTTCTATTGTATCTTACCAATGTTCCCACAAGACTTAATGCCTGTTGTTGGCTGTGAAAGGGTAAAAGTTAGGTAAGGGGTGGCGAGGTGGCTGGCAAGAATCCCTGAAGACTCCACACCTGATGTCTGAAAACCCAGTGTGAAGGTGAATTGGGGAAAGTGTGACAGGGTAGACTTTCTTCTACTGATCAATAATAGTAACATACCAGGAGAGAGGCATTGTAGGGTCATGGATGGTACTGTGGGTAGGGAGTCAGAATCAAAGCTATGGATTGGGTTACAGAATCACTGGATTTTAGTCTCCAAACTGCCCTGTTTCCTCTTGAATAAAATGGAACATGGCATAGTGAATAGTGAGCTAATTTTGGATCAAGAAGACCTATATTTACATCCCACATTCATTAAATCACTTAACTTCCCTCATCTAAAAAGTGGGGATATCTAGAGCACTTCACAGGTTGTGAGGATCAAATGAGATAACCCATGTAAAAACACTTTGCCAAACTCTAGAGTGCTTATACCTATATAACTCTGCCTAGATGTATTGAAATGGGAGTGGGGTGGGGATGCAGTCATTCTGGACTGATTTTTTGAGTAGGATGCATTCTTCTGTCCCTTTAAATTAAAAAAACAAAATGTTTCTGGTCTTAAGGTATGTTGATGACTGTCAAAATGCTGACAATTTTCCATGCTATGTCCCCAGACATTTATGAGCCTGAGAACTGGAGGAACTGTTCCTTTAAAATAGTCTTCTCCTTTTTTTAGTCTAACATTTATTGTTCCTCCTCTTTCAAATGAGGGTGTTAATCTGCTCTAAAATTGCTTCACAAACTGTTTCAAGGAAAGCAAATGTAATAAATTTAATTGAATATAGCTGGTGGTGGTTGCCATACCTCTTCTCCGTGCCTTGGTTTACTCATCTTCAAGATAAAGGGGTTGGAATAGATGATCTCTCAAGGTCGTTTCTAGTTCCCAATCTTATAAACCAGGGGAAATCAATGTAAAAGTGCTTATTACAAATGAGACTCGAACTACTTACTGTTCTGCCCTGGTTGGAAATCAGTAAATACTGGGGAGGCAAGAGCTCCAGAGGGTTAGGTCATGGTCAGAAAAGACACCCATAGAATTCTGCCAATGCTTGGGCATTGCTGCCCGGGCTGGTCTTCTCCTGGGACAGACCAGTCTGTTCATGCTAGATTCCTCCTCCCTCCCTTCCTTGCTATTCCTAAATCAGGCCTGTGGTCCAGGGTTTGAGCACAGGGGCAGTGCTGGATGCACTAGTCACAAGAAGATGCCCCCTCATGGGACTATGACTATCAACATGCACCCCTGGGCCTGTTTATAGCCTTTCTATTGATTACCAGAAAGGCCCCCAATCGTCTAGATGCTTCTTCTTTCCGTAATTATTGGTCAATTCAGGTAGCTAGGTGGCACAATGGATAGAGCACAGGGCCTGGAATCAGGAAGACCTGAATTCAAATCCAGCTTCACATACTAGTTATGTGACCCTGGACAAGTTACTTAACGCTGTTTGTTTCAGTTTCCTCATCTATAAAGTGAGCTGTTGAAGGAAATGACAAACCACTCTAATGGCTTTGCCAAGAAAACCCCAAATGGGATCATGAAGAGTCAGACAAGACAGAAATGACTGAACAAGTCCAGCAGTAGTGCATGTTGGGAATAGTCCCAGGATTCATACAGGCATTTAAAAAAAATTTATTTATTTTAAGTTTCCAGCATTCATTTCCACAAAATTTTGAGTTCCAAATTTTCTCCCCTCTCTCCCCTCCCCCCACCCCACAATGCCGAGCATTCTGATTACCCCTTCCGCAAATCTGCCATCCCTTCTAACATCCCTCCCTTCTCTCATCCCCATCTTCTCTTTTGTCCTGTAGGGCAAAATAAATTTCTATACCCCATTACCTGTATTTCTTATTTCTCAGTGTGCAGGAGCAATACTCAACATTTGTCCCTAAAACTTTGAGTTCCAGCTTCTCTTCCTTCTTCCCTCCCCACCCATCCCACTGA
Organism: Notamacropus eugenii; assembly: GCF_028372415.1. Taxonomy (NCBI): domain Eukaryota; kingdom Metazoa; phylum Chordata; class Mammalia; order Diprotodontia; family Macropodidae; genus Notamacropus; species Notamacropus eugenii. Next base: position 97,428,840 of record NC_092874.1, on the reverse strand, counting down.
GAAGGCAAACAATTCAAAATAGGCTATATATGTGTTCATACAGGCATTTAAACACATTCATTTAGGATTCATACTTATTTTCTTTCCCCTTCTCCAGACCCTGGCCAGCTCCAGGCTCTCCTTACATTCTCAAGGGAATTAGCTGAGTCAATTGAAAAAAACAAAACAAAACAAACCCCAAATGCAAAACTAAGGTAGAGATTCAGTAAAATGGGAAATGGATGATTCTCTTGTATATTGAAGGTTTTTACATTTGCTGATATCATTGTTCTTGTTTGCTGCACTGGATTCTGCCTGTAGAAAGTGAAAATGATGAAAGGAAGCATGGAGATATGGAAAAACCCCTGACCCAGGACTTCTGTGGTTTAATCTTTATCCTGATGCTTACTGATTGTGTAAACTGGGGCTAGTTAATTAACTTTTCTGAGCTTCAGATTTCTCTTCATTCAATGTCTGTTTTCCGGGTACTATGCCCTGCTGGGGGAGATGTTGAGGAGATGAAGGAAAAATGAAATAGAAATATCCTTTCTAAAGGAGTATATGTTTCAGTAGGAAAAAAAATAATAGTACATACTTCAGTAATACAGATTTCAAAAGTCTTTTCTCATAGAGTCTATATAATCTTTCTGTACACAAATAAGTAAATACAAAATATTTTACAGAGCAATTTGGGGAGGAAGGGAAGTAGATCATTTCTAAACTCCCTTCTATTTCTAACAAACCATGAAGTCTATAATAACAAGAGTCATGGGCACATCATATTAATGCTGAAAGGGATCTCAGAGGTCTTCTAGTTCAACTTATACCTACTAAGAACTCTTCCAACATAACTGAAAAGTCTTTGCTTGGAGACTTCTTTTGAAGACCTGATACCTCTGGCTTTGCCTGATTCACTTTTTGATTGCTTTGGTAGTTACAAAGATTTTTCTTACTTTGAGCTGATTTGTCTCTTTGCAGTTTTTGCTCTTTTCTCCCAGTTTTGCCCTATTGAACATAGAGACATATTGTCTCTTTAAAAAAAAAAAACAACAAAAATATCAGTTTTTTGTTATAATTACTTTATATACTAACTCTCCTTAATTCCTACTTTTATCTTACACTGTTTCCTTATTTTTGACCTTTTGTTCCTCCATATAAACTTTGTTATTTGTCTGATTCTATTTGTTTGGCCTAGGATTGAATCTGCAGATTAATTTAGTAAGTATAAAAACTTTATGATCTTGGGCTGGTCTAGCCAAGACCACTGCATATTTCTTCTCTTATTTAGATAATCATTTATTCAAGTGAAAACTGTTTTTATAACTGTGTTGATACACTCTCTCTGTGTGTCTTGCCAGATTAACTCCCATGGATTTAATTTTGTTACTTTTTTAGATGGCAGTTTTCTTCTTCTTGATTTTTATTAATATTAATTATTGTTATTAATATATTATTAATATTATTACTAATATATTATTAATATTAATTATTATTAATATATCAGCATAAGTGCTGATGATTTATGAATTTATTTTGTATCCTACTACTTCATAGAAGCTATCAGTTTGAATATTTTGTTGATACCCTAAGGTTTTATGAGTAAACCATTATATTTCTGGCAAATAGAGATAATTGTTTCCTCTTTGTCAACATGCATTCCTTTAATTTTCTTCTCTTTTTATCATACAACTTCTACCACAATGGGAAATAATTAGAACCACCATGGGCATCCTGTCTTTCCTCCTGGTCTTACTGGGAAAACTTCCAGTGTTTTCATATGACAAATAATGCTAGATGCTGGTTTTTGGTAAATGTTTTTTTCCACTGGAAACTTCCAAAGTTGGCAAATTCAATTTTCATTTAGTACTGGGACTCCTACCCTATCTTGTACTAATTGGTGAGTGTGTGAGCCCAAGTTTACATACATCTCTATATGCAAGTTCTGACCCTTGACCACATAAAGCATCTTCCTACCATGCAGCTACACAGGGGCATTGTCCTCTCCCCACTTTCCACTTCTTGCTCTTGAAATAGTGATCAAGTTAGTATCTCTAATATAGGGAAGAGCTAGCACTCAGGAGAATTACTTAGTACTTCTGAGTTCTGCCACTAACATGCTAAGTGCCTCTGGAACTCAGCTTCTTTATACTTTTGTTTCTAATTTATTAAAACAAGTCTTATCATGCCTTTCTTAGCTTGCTTGTGGAGACTCATCTGTTGTAGTAAAATTGAAAAAGATATGTGTCATAATATCAGAAAATTTGAGCTATGTGACCTTTGGCACATAGTTTCCTCATCTGTAAAGCTGGATAATGCTTTGTAAACCTTAAAGCACTAAAAAGTTATTATTAATGTGTAGGAAGCAAAGAAAGTCAATTTTGCGTTAATACTGAGACTTCTTCATTAGGTAAGGCCCAATTTCTTGTTCCCTTTAACTAGGAAAAAAAATGAAATATATCTCTGGTATGATGAAGTTTTGATGATGAGTACCAAATATCCATAGTGAGTGACAGGAATCTAGATAAAATTTTGAAGTTTGTCTTGAATTTTTCTTCTCTTTGATTGTGCAAAAGCCTCTTCTGTGACATCTTATTTCCCATTTGACTCTCCCCATATAGCATAGCACCCATACTCTAAACCTTTATCTAAACATGTTACCTAGATTAAAATTTCCATCTTATGTCCTAAATCAAGGAATGTTCTCAGCTAAGAATCTGATAAATGAAGTCAAGTTAATGATTAATGACTCTTGTTAATGAGTCAAATTAATCTTGTATCTTTTCCAAGTAACATATTTCCCTTTAAATAGGAATCTTCAACGTCTGAAAACAAAGGAGTTACACCTAATAGGGCAATTTCAGTCCGAGTACTAGAAGGCAGGGGAGGATTAGTTTTGGAGAAGGGTAGTTTTTAGTTTCTCTGAAATAATAACATCTAGGTGATGATTAGTTTGCTAGCCCTATAATTAAATGTAGCAGTTGGAATGGGCTGGAAAATTGTACAAGAGGAAAAAAGATTAAGCAAAAGAATAAAGGGCAAAGAGAGAGGGGAAAAGTTATGAGGATATCCCTTCCAGAGCAGCAGTGCCATCTGCAGGGAAGGGAAAGCAACTAAAGTTAAAGCTATGTCAATACTGATAGGACTGACAGGTACCTTGAGAGGTCATTTAGTCCATTTGCCTGCTTTCAAGCAGACCTACACCTGAATATACAATTTGTAAGGACCTCCAGAAAAAAAAAATTCCCACAACCTTACACTATATCCCATCCCTTAATTGTATGGTGACATAAAAGGATTATGTGTTTAAGCTATTTCTACCTTATAGAGTTGTGAAGAAAATGGCTTATAAATCATAAAGTGTTATATAAAGATGATGATGATAATGGTGATGGTGATGGTGCTGGTGGTGGTGATGCCTTGGATAGGGGTGGGTAGAATTTAGAAGCTTAATTAATATTAAATCAACCACTACAAACTATCCATCCAAAACTTAGTTAAAAAAACAAAACACAACTGTGTTATGATTCAGCATTGGAAGAACTACAAATGTTAAGCAAGCAACTGACAAATTTATTAAGTATCTAGTTAGGCACAAAGGAATACAAAAACAAAACAAAACAATCCCTGCCTTCAAAGACTTTACAAACATATATACATATAATGCAAAGCAAATATAAGGTATTTTGGGGGAAGGAAAGACTCTAGCACACACAGATCAAGAAATGTCCCATAAAAGAGGTGTGCTTGAAGAAAAGTAGGGATTCTACGAGATGAAGGTGAGGAGGAAGTTTATTCTTGTGATTGGGGGGGGAATACATAGGTACATAGATAGGAGATGGAAATTGTATTCATCTTTTGTTGCTGAAGAAGACCATGACATCAGAGAAATAATGACATGACTTGCACTTGACTTTGTTCTGAGTGAGGGAAGGCTGTGCAGGTCACCAGCCTCACTTCTCTTCCAGAGCCATCTGAATCCAGTGACCAGATATTCATCAGGATGACCAGAGATGACCTAGGATGAGGCAATTGGGGTTAAGTGACTTGCCCAAGGTCACACAGCTAGTGAGTGTCAAGTGTCTGAGGTGACATTTGAACTCAGGTCATCCTGACTCCTGCACTGGTGCTTTATCCACTGCACCACCTAGCTGCCTGCTAATAGGAGATGGAATGTCCTATGTGAAGGACAGTTAGTAGGCCAGTTTGAGCAAAGTAATGTATAATAAGTATGTAAAGTTAGAATGGAGCCAAAATGTGGTAGATGTTAAATGTCAAACAGAATCATTTATACTTTATGTGAGAAACAATAGTAGGCCACTGGAACTTCCAGTGGAACATGGTCAGACCTGTGTTTTAGGATTAGCACTTTGATATCTGTATGGGATATGGATTTGAGAAGAAAGAGACTGGAGGGTGAGGGACTAAGGAAGAGGATTTTGCAGATTGAGATCCCAGATTCATCAACGTTCCAAAGTAAACACAAATTTATTGAGTACATATAGGAGGTTAGGGGGAGAAGGGTGAAGAATATCTGTCAATCATTAATTATTGCCATATATATATATACGTACATATACGTATGTATTTAGTCACTCAGTTACACGGCTTCCTCTGATATGGGTATCCGGGAATGCACTCTTGGTGAGGGTGGTTGTCCTCACTGATAGAAAACTCAGACATCAGGGATCTACCTATTGACTTTGAGAAGTCACACACCTGCCCTGGATTTGTCTCTAAATAGGTATAGGTTGGACTAGATGGCCTTTAAGAACCCTGCCAGCTATAGATTTATATACAACCATGATCCTCTTGGGCAGCCAGGTGTGAAGTGGATAGAGTGCTGGATCTGAAATCAGGAAGAACCAAGTACAACTCTGACCTCAGATACTTACCAGCTGTGTGACCTTGAGCAAGTCATTTAACCCTTTTGCCTGTTTCCTCATCTGTAAAATGAGCTGGAGAAGGAAATGGCAAACCACTCCAGTATCTCTGCCAAGTAATCCCTGGATGGGATCATGAAGAACTGGACATGACTGAATAACCACCAATTATCCCATTTTCCCTTAATGAAGGTGACCTTCCACACGAACACTTTCCTGATGCTCCCAGGTGCTAGCATCCTCTTGGGTTTCGTCTGTATATGCTTATCTCTGTACGTTACATCATGCACTACAATGCATGGTGACAGGGATGATTTCATTTTTTAAGAGTCCTTGCCTTGCCTGGTTGACAGCACATAGTAACTGGTGCTTAATAAATCTGTGGATCTAGTCTGTCTCCAAAGTACTTCTCTAAAACTAGATAAATACATTTTCAGCCTGTGACAACCAACCGCTGTGTGAAGCGGTCACTCACTCACACTGAAGTCTCTCAGGCATCGCGGGATCTGTCTTCCTTCTGCTCTGCACTTAACAACGCATTCAAAAGCTAGATATTCACGTGTGAGATTCCCTCTCTCCCCAACCAAGCTCTCCATCCTCTCCTGTTAAAGGGAGATAACAATTAGCCTTCAGAATGGCTGAGCGCTGCCAATGACCAAGGCCATGCAAGGCCGGGAAGCCCCGGGTTCTCCCGACTCCCGGTCCGCGGCTCCCTGCACGACCCTGGGCGGCCTCTCCCACGGAGGCGATGGTTGGAGAGGGGCCCGAGAGGAAGCAGAGGCCGGCCCCGCATTTCAGAGAAGGCTACCCTGAGGAGGGGAAGCGGCAAGCCCAATGCCGGCCAGCGCGAGCCACGTCTCCGGCCACAGTCGGGGTCCAGCCACAAGCGCTGGTCAAGAGGGGGCACCAGCACCGCCCCCCGCGGGGGAGGGTGGGCTGGGGGCTTCAGACGGGCTCGGTCACAGGCAGGGAGGACGCCTTCTTTATTGGGGTCCCTAGAATAAAACAACTAGGCCTCTTGCCCTATCCCCACCTCCGCCAGCAGCCTCTCTCACAAAGGGTCGACCGTTGTTGCCTAAGGAACAGGCCCGAAGCAACAGCTCTTTCCCGTGGAGCACTTCCGTTTCCACTCCAGAGGAAGTGACGTCACCCTCATCTTGCTAGGTGCTAGTGTTCGGTCGTTTGTGATGTCTGACTGTACACAACCCTATTTAGGGTTTTCTTGACAAAGGTATTGGAGGGGTTTGCCAGTTCCTTTATTAGCTCATTTTACACTTAGGCAAACAGGGTTAAATGACTTGCCCAGGGTCGCAAAGCTAGTTAGTGTCTGAGGCCGAATTTTTAACTCGGTGCTTCCGTACTCCAGGCCTGGCGCCGGCCTTGTCTCTGCAGATTCGTCTTCCACCCGGATCAGGGACTCCTTTTCTCTTCCCCCTCCTCCCCTCCCTTTTTTGGAGCAGGGTTGTGACCGCAGGCATGATCACAGGCCCGGACCAGCTGTGCTCTGGCCGCAGGAACCCATTCCTTTGCATCTCCCAGGATCCCCTGCTTTGCGTCCTGGACACCTTTTCGATAGTTGGACTCGGATGCTCTTCCTCAGGAAACTACATCTCCCAGGATGCAGCGCTCTGGTTTCCGGATGCCTCTGCCATGGTTGGACTTTGAAGCCCTGCGCTATTGAAATGCAAACCACATACTAGACAGATCCGGGCTTTTACCGATCGTTCTAGTCCCGAGGCTTCTTAACTGTTTTCTCTCCAGGACCTATTTGGCATCCTTGTGAAGCCTGTGGACCCCTTCTCACAATAACGTTCTTAAATAATTGAAGGAAATACTGAGTTCAGTTAGAGGTTAGTGAAAATAAAGATGCATTTTTTAACCCATCCAAATTCTTATGCCCCCTTGATATCTTTCCGTGGACGCCGGGATAAGAACCCCCAATCTAGTCTAGCCTCATTTTACCTAAGTAGAATGAGCCTCAGAGAGGTTAAGTGAGTTTGCTAAAGTCACACAGTTTGTTAAGTGCACTCTCACTTGGGTCCTCTCACTCCTAATCCATTCATTGATCTTAACAACGACTTGGAAACTTGTCTGGCTAGTTCTGTCACACAAACCAAGCACCCCATGTACACTGTAGAGGCCAAGAAAGCAGTGGCTGACCTGGGATCCAGCCCTGCCTCTGCTGTTTGGTGAGCCTGTCACCTTCAGGAAGTCACTCAGTTTTCTCATATGTAAAATGAGGTTGATACAAGATACCCTCTAAAATCCTTTCTGTCTCTTAATCCATGATTCACTGATACCTGATAGGTGGTCACTCAGTTAACATTTGCTTGAACATTTATAATTACAGAGATGCTCATACTTAAAAGGCAATGCATTCTCTGTTTGAAAACCTGAAATTGTTCTATAAATTGGAGTAGAAATAGCTTTCTTTATGAATTCTATCCATTCTAGTTCCATTTTCTGGACCCATACAAAATAAATCTAATTTCTTTTCTACATGATAATCCTTCAGATATTGAAGATATCTATCATCGCATGGGAAAGGAATTTTTTTCTTTTTGGTAAATGAAGAAATGAGGCTGAGATTAAGTGATTTGCCCAGAGTTACAATTTGTAACAGAGGACCAGAACCCAAGTTTTCTGACTTCCAGGCTAGGGATCTTTCCACTGTTAGAATGAAGTAAATAACAGGTATTAGGGACAAGGAGAATGGAAAAAAAATTAGTGTGGCCAGGAGAAACTCAATTCGAGAGATCTTTTTCAAATTTCTGTTGTGTACCTGTTTCATGAATTGTGAAGGATTTGAACATATTGGAATCTGCCCTGAATCCACCAAAATATCAGAGTATACTATATGATCAAACCTTTGCCAGAAATACAAGAAAAATCCCAGTCCTTGTCCTAGGAAGCTTAGCTGAGGAAATATATGAAGTAACCTGAGAACTATGTAAGACAGTATATGATAGAGTATATGTCAAAACCTTAATGTCAAGAACCTGTGACTATGATAGAATACGTGCAGAGCTAAATGACCCAAAGTCACAGAGCTCATCAGTTGTATTGAGTCAGGACTTAGCCCAGGTCTAGCATTCTTTCTCCTATGCCACCTCATTTTCCTAAGTATTCAGGGCAGTCAGAAATAGGAGAGAATACTGATGATTAGAACTTCTGAAGGCAGACTTTATGCAAAAGGTGGGATATTTGTTGATGTCTAGATAATATTGATGGCTTAAAACCATCAATTGTCAGGGACAGCAGAAGAATTAGGAAGAAAATTTTTTGTCATGTTTCTGTTACTTCCATTTAAGATGAACTGTAGGGAATCACTTGGGGTAAACTTTCTTTGTGGAAGGAACAAAGTATTCTTGATGGGTGTCTTGATTATTGGAATCCTATCTTAACTCCTTCTCTATTACCTGATATTGCCACTTCTGATTTTATTCCGAGGTGAGCTTTGAATCAAGCAGAGGGTCCACAGTAGGATTACCTCCAGGATAAATTAATTGATGTATGGGTGGGGTGGGCTGAGTGAGGTGTGTGCAAGAGCAAAAGAATAATCAAGAAAGTAGGAGTGACCATGGTGCCTCCTAGTCATCAAACAATGCAGGTAACCGGCTAAAGACAGCTTCTATGTATGCTGCTGCTGTAAATTTGGAAGCTGTGTTTTCTGCTTTGTTTTTCTGCTTTTTAGTAGTAGAAAAACATTTAATGAAAAGTAGCTATATATCTATATTCAGGGGCCAGCTAGTGGGTGGGAGACAAAAATATCATAGACCCAGAACCAGGATGGGAAAACAGAGGCACTGGAACATAAGTTTAGAGTTGGAAAGGTTTAATCCTCTCATTTTACAGATGAGGGAATTGAGGCTCAGAGATGTTAAATGACTTACCCAAAGTCATGGAGGAAGTATCAGAAATAGAATTTGAATCTCTGCCCCATGACTCCAAATCCTGTCTTTATTCCAGCCCATATATTTCCCACATCCATTTTGTGTGTACTTTGCATTTATTTGTATGTATATGTGTTGTTTTTCCCAACAAACTATTTTCCCCCCTCCCTGACTTAAAGGTCAGATCCTTGAGGGCAGGACCTGGTTCCTTCATCAAATGTAAACTCTTTGAGAGTAAGGATTGGTTTCATACTTGAGTTTTGTATCCCCAGCACCTAATTTGGTGCTTGGCACAGAGTAGGTACTTGATAAGTGTTTTAATCAACGACCAGTGGTTATTCAGCCTCTTCCCCCAAACTTCTGGTTTTGGGCATCCCTTTTCACATTTGGGCAGAGTAAAGAGGGCATGAGATATACATACACAAGAGAGAAGATACAAAATATTTTGGAACCTTTATTTTTATCAATGACTTCCTTGAGATACATTGGGGAAGGTTAACAAAAGTAAGATTTAGAAGCTACAAACAAAGGCCATCCTAGGCTGGCTGGGTATGTGATGTGAAGGAGGTGATAATCTGATTGTACTCTGTCTTGGTCACACCACATCTAGAGTTTTATGTTCAGTTCTGGGCACCACATTTTATGAAAGACATTAACAACCTGTAGAGGAGTGTAAATAGGATGCTCAAGGAACTAAAGACAAAACCAAATAAGAATCAGTTGAAGAAACTGGTGATGAAAAGATTTGAGGTGGGGTGTAGAGCAGGGGAGTAGAAAAAAGTGTAATAGATGTTTTAAAGTATTTGAAGGACTGTCATGTGGAGGAGGGATTAGATTTGTTCTGCTTGGACCCAGAGGACAGAACTTGGATCAATGAGAAGCAGATTTGAGCTTAATGGCTTCCTAAGAATTAGTTAGGATGTAGTGAGTTCACAGTGGCAAGAGGTCTCTAAGGGAGAGGCTTAATGGCTATTTGATGGGGATATTGTCAAGAGGATTCTTGTTCAGGCACAGCTGGTACTAGGGATCCTCTAAAATCCCTTTGGGATTCTACGATTCTTTGACCAATACTCTGCCAGATGACCTTTGAGGTCAATTCCATGGAATTCTGCAGTTCTGGGGTCTTTTACAGCTAGTATCACACCAATGTCTTCAATAATGAAAAAGAACAACTGTGTGTGGTTACTCTTCCTGAAGTTACCATCATCCGAAGTTGAACCAAAAGCCCACGTCCAAGAAGAGCAGGGCATGCAGAAGTTTCAATCTTCAAGTTAGCTGACCTTTCATGTTTAATCCAGAGGCTGGGCTTAACTTTTCTTTTTGAAATGTTACGGTTTTTATTTTTTTAGAATAATTTTCCCATTCACTATAACACACCTATGACTTTCAGCTTGAGCAAAGCTGTTACTTTAGGACAGACTTTGTCTTCAGTGTTTAAGAAAATGCTAATAGAAATGGGCTGGAGTCCTGTAGAGCCAGAGTGCACTCCCACTCATGCATTTTGAGTGAGTAAAGTATTCTTCAGGCTAAAATGTAAACCTAATAATTTGGGATGTCCCCTATGGAGAACTCTTGATCTTAGTCAAATGCTCTGCCTCTAAGCCATATCATGGGACACAATACCAGTTCCCAGAGGAATCTTTTCTTTTGGAAGAACCTCTGCTTCTCAGTTCTGACCCTGTGTTAAACTCCTTTAAAATCTTGTTTTTGGGTTCGCTAGTTTTCATAGGCTACACTGCATGTCTTTGTTTCAAGGGGAATTGTTCCTACCCCTAAACTCACAGCACCACACATCTTTCCTCTCTACCAGCACAGGGCTCTCACACTACCAGTTTGCCTCAGTGGACCACACAATATTAAGATTCCCTACTTCTAGGGATTTTTTCAACCCAATTCAATAATGTGTGTATGTGTGTCTAGTACAACCCACTCCCCCCCACTCCTCACCTCCACTAGGTATTGAGGGGATTTAAAGAGAAAATAATGGAGCTTACCCTAACCTAAAGAAACCTACAATCAAATTGTGGGACATAATTAAAACATATAGAACAGTCAGAAAAGCATGCAAAATAGCATATGATTAAGTTTTAAAATGTAATGATACAGATGTTAATGTAATAGGAAGTTATAATGGGGAAAAATTATGGATGATATAGTGTATAGACTTCTGGACTTGGAATTAGAAAGACCTGAGTTTGAACTCTATCTCAGATATTTAATAGTTAAATGACTGGGTAAGTCATTTAATTTCTCCCAACCTCAGTTTCCTTCTTTGTCAAATGAGGATAATAATAGCACTTACTTTTCCAGTCTTCCTACATCTCCCTTCCCCCACCTACTCAGTGCTCCACCTCCTAGCCCTGGGTATTTTTTACTGACTCTCCCCTGTGCCCGAAATTCTCTGCCCACCTCATCTCTGTATCCTGCCCTCCCTAACTTTCTTCCAGAAGTCCCAGCTAAAATCTCACCTTTTATGAGAAACCTTTTCTCATGCCCCTCACTACTAGTGCCTTTTTTCTGTTGGTTATCTTCCACTTATCTTGTGTCTATCTTTGTGCATCATTGTTTTCATCTCATCTCCTCTTTTAGAGTGGTGAGCTTCTTGAGAACAGGGACTGTCTTTTGCCTTTCTTTGTATCGGTGGTGCTTAGCACAATGCCTGGCTCCTAGGTGCCTAAGAAATGCTTGTTGACTGACTGAGGCACTGTAGTGCAGATCAAGTGGGAAATTAGAGAAAAATGTTTGGCAAACATTAAAGCATTATTAGATAATGACAGCTAACATCTAAATAGCCTTTTGCAAATTCTAAACATAATCTCATTTTCAGTAGTGCAGTGGGAAAAGTTCTGACTTTGGGGTTAGAAAACCAGGGATCACATGTTGCTTTTGCCACTCACTTGTGTGATAGAGCAAGTCTCTTAATTCCTTTGGGCTTCAGATTTCCTCATTTGTAAATTGTGATAGGCTGACAGGTTTTTTCCAGTTGAAGATCTATGATTCTAATAGGAATCCTCTGAGGTAGACAGCAGCCCCATCATACTGATGAGAAAACCAAGGTTCAGAGATTGGTGGCAAAATGGGTAAATGTCTAAGGATTGTTGCTTCTGACTCCATGCTGCTTCTAGTGACAAAAGGTGAGATTTATCTAGTATGCTGAGGGTTTTTGTTCCATCCCTAATGTAGAAGACAGGAGTTGGGGTAAAAGAAGGAAAGGTAACATTGAGTTGTAAAGGCAAAGGACCTAATATAAAAAGGTAAACCTGAGACTAGTTAAAGGTGAACATTACGGGACACTTGATTTGAACCAAAAACTTTTGGTTGTAGCAATCAAATATTCTAATTCCCGAATAAGCACCTTAGCAACTCCCCCCATTCCCAAGTCTCATTCTCCTTTAGGATTGAAGCTTCAGGGAGGGGAAAAAAAAGTTGGCGAAGGAGGGAGTAAACATGACTCCACCCATTTGAGCTGCAAGCTGCTCTGATGGTAAAAGTCATGTGGCAGGGGGCACCTGGATTTGAACCAGGGACCTCTTGATCTGCAGTCAAATGCTCTACCACTGAGCTATACCCCCTTGTGCTAACAATGCTTTCTTCTTATTAGTATATTTTCTTTTGGTCACTGCACTTGCATCCCCACAGTCAGAAAGAAGAGAGCAAGGGGTGTTCAGAGCCAATTTCTGTCGTTCTTCTTGGCTCACATAATAAGTGAATGGCCATGTGTGTTAAGCTTCCCGAGTATGTCTTTACCATACGTACTTGTACAGCTAGACTAACACTGCTCTTTCCTTAGCAAACAGATCATGTGACTGCTGCCGATGCCTCAGATGAGGAGAGTGATAGGCCAGTTGCAAATGATTTCCTCTGGTCTTGCTATGGGGAGAGTGCTGGGCCAGGGATCCCCCTCCAGTAGTTCTCAGATACTCTCCTGTTCTGGTCTATTTAAAGGAATGGCACAAGATTTCATCTGTTTGGGGTGGCGGCAGGATGGAGGAGGTACAGGTCCTTGATGCAGGTTCCCATTTTGCACTATGTAAAAAACACTTAAAAAAACATCCTTCAGTTCTGGAGAATTATCAGAATTTGTTTAATCATTGCTGACTGTGAACAGATGGATTGGTGACCGATTAAATGATAAGATTCCTCAACTGCTAAGGGGGATAAAATACAATCTAATCTGGAGCTGAGCGGGGTACTTTCTGAGCTGATCTCAAAGTGCAGTGCCAAGTAACTAGCCCTTCATTACTAGGTTGGAACATTTAATAGGTAACTTCCCTTGCATTCAACACTGCTACTTCCTTCCTTAATTAGCACAGTAACTATAAGTCAGTTCAGTTTTCAGGAAAAAAATTCCTCACTTTTGTTAATTCACTGCTATGGACAATAATGGACATGACATGGTCCCTGCTCACTATCAATTCACAAACTCATAAGAACAATAAAATGTGTTCACACACACACATAACTCCCCACCCAAACAAATAAAAACCCCATTAGATTATGAAAGTGCATGAGTTACAAAGTACTATGAGAATTCGAAGGAGAATGGAATCACTTTCAGCTTAAGGGATCTGGGAAGACTTCCTTGACTAGATGGCTTTTGAACTGACCCTTGAAGGACAGGTGGGGTTTCATCTGGCGCAGCTCTTGGGGAGAGGAAGTTCCAGGCTAAGGAAATGATTGTAACAAAGTCAAGGAGGTGAAAAAAGTGCGAGTTGTGCTTGAGAAGTTGCAGGAAGTCAACTTTGGCAGGACTAAGGGATACCTGAAGGAGAATTTTGTGAGATAGGGTTAGTGAGGACATGGAGAGCCTCAGAGGCTCCTTATTCTGGTTTTCTGTCTTCATTGTGTTCTTCCCTATAGGGTGGAACTATCCGCAGAAAATGGTTATGATTGCTTCAGGAGGGATCACTCTCTAAAACTGCTTTAGAGACCAAGTAGGAGGTAAGGTTCAGGGGAAAAGCCAGTGAGGTGGAAGGGGGTAGCTCTGGTCAGCAGCTGCTAAAAATGACACAAACACTGCAAATACTGAAACATAGACAAGGAATCTGCTCAGGCCCACCTTGCATTATGATCAGCACCAAATCAGTGGATGCTTCCAGACATCTCTTTTGGGCAGACATCGCCACCTCGTGGTTGGAGATCTCTTCCCTACTACCTCCTTCCTTTCCTTTCAAAGGCATCCTGTCACTCACTGTGGTGCCTCCTTTTGTTTTTATCTTAACTATACACATCCTCTGTAATTGTTCTCAGTTTTTCTCTTCTAAAGCTTGTTCGGTTACCTCAAGTGCATCTCCTTTCTCTGCTCTCCCTTTTCCTCCCTTTCATTCCCTTTGTGAATCCTTTTCCCATCCCCCACCAGACCATGGGGCCTATTCATGGCTGTTAAACATCATATTAATAATATACCTGGATCAAGAAAAAGAAAAGACATGTTTTGAAGAGAAGTTAGGCATAAAAAATCGGTGCTATCAAATGGTTAATACCCTTCTAGAAAGTATCCAGCCTTCTGTTTTCGAATTTCCATAGACTTTTCCACCTACCTCCTCATTTTTCTTTAAATTTATTTTTCCTCAGAACCAGAATTCAAGATAAATTTTTTTAATGATACATATTCCAATTCTAGTTAGTTTTACATTCAATTTTAAATTTTATTTAGCAATATATTCCATTCAAAAATTTTAATGAGTAGTATTGAAGTAGGTGTTTCTGTTCTTTTACCATTAAAAATATATAGCATTTAAACTACATTTCAATGTCATTGTTTTATTTATTGTCTTTACCTCCCCCCCAAATGTCTTGCACAGTGCCTGACTCATAGTAAATGCTTAATAAATGCTTACTGATTGAGAGGTGATTTCATGTGTAAATGAATATTTTCCCACTCAAAGTAGATAGCAAATTCAATATGTCTTAATAGAGAGTTAATAAATTGCTTTGGACAAAAAAAAAAAAAAAGAAATCACCACTTGGTAGCTAATCCGCTAGTGATTAACCTTCCTACATTTCACTAGACTGGTTATTAGACAACAGACACATATTCTGTTATTAGGCCCATGTTCCAAGGCTAGTAACAGACTATATTGAAGTTTTCAGTTGGTAGAAACTGCCAGGTCTTGTGCCTTTATGGTCTTTGAGACCCCAGGGTCATCTCCATTCCACAATGAGGCTTCAGAGTAGTGGAGACTACATTTAGCTGCATTATGGGTTAAATCTTTTGGGGAGCTAACCTAGACAGTCTCTTGCTTCTCTGAACACTCTATTGCCCTGCTTGTCTTCTCTGTTCATATCCTACTCATCCTATATTTGCTAGTCCTTGAAACTATTCTGGAATTGGCATCACGGAGTCTCCTGTGGCTTAGCCAGCCCTCTGTATTGAATAGGTGTGATAGTCCAAAAATTTGCTGGTACCAAGATCCATAAGGCTTGTGTGTTCCAGACTGCTTCTGCTTTAAACATTGCATGTTCTCCTGTCTGACACTCCTTTTTAAGGGAAACATCCATGTCTCATATTAGAGTTTGTCTGCATGTAAAATCAGAGATGGGATTCCAATCAAACATACCTGAGGAAGAAGCTTGCCTGTCCCTACAAACCCATGCTCCTCTCTTGTTTCAGCTAGCTTCCCAGATGGGATTTCAGCTGTTTCACGTATCAACTAGGAGAAATAATAGCTAGCATTTATGTGACACTTTACACATGTTATGATCTGATTTGATCCTCACAACAACCCTGTGAGGAGGATGCTGTAATGATCCCCAGTTTATAGATGAGGAAACTAAGGCTGAGAAAGATTAAGTGATTTGCCCAAAGTCACACAAATAAATATTTGAGCAGAATTTGAGCTCATATCTTCCTGACAATAAATCCAATACTATCCATTGTACCACCTAGCTGAAATGATGAAGAACAGTCCAGTCTGAGTCTGCCAAAACCAAGGGCAGCTTCTCATCAGGGTTATGTCACTCCTCCTGCCCTGAGGATGTCTCTTTTATACCTTAGGCAAGAAGGGTAAAATTCAAATAGAAGCAGGGGCTCCAAATCTGCCCTCCTTCATCCCCCAATTCCCTCATGTGACCCCACTTCCTTGCTCTAAAGAGGTTGGGACTCTCTGCTGCCCTGGTGCTCCCTACCTAGGAGCCTCTGCTCCTACTCCATTAAAATGTATCTTTCCTCTCTTAAGGAAGGGTTTTCCTTTTAGCATTAATCAGCATCAGCACTAAGGTATTAATGACTGATAAGGATTTAACTTGCTACTTCTTAAAGTCCATTTTACATTTAATAGGGGCCTAATTCTAAGAAATGTATTTCTCATGGTAAAATTTTAGGTACCCATTTTAGATCAGAATGGGAGGGACAATTAGACCTCCCCAGCTCTCTTCAAGAAGGTGGCTTATTTTGACCTTATTCCCTAAGGCTGGCCCTCCTTTTTAGATCTCCTCAGATTATACAACACCATCCCCAAACAGAGAACTACCTAAATTAGGGCCCATCACTGTTTACTTTGGGTAACTTTCTGCTATTATCACACAGAGGGAATGAAAAGAGGATGGAGTAAAGGTAAAGTCGGAGGTGAGGGTAGAGAAGGTGTTAAAAAACTCCACATTTGCAAGGAGGAGAGGCCCACACAATACTGTGGTAACCTGCTTCTGTTAGTAGTTGGGGACAGGGGAGAGGAGATCAATTTGTTAAGTACCTACCAAATGCTATATAAAGGATACAAGTACAAAGAAGGAATCAGTCTCACTCATAAGGGGCTTATATTCTAATGGAACAGATATATGTACACACACACATATATACATATACATATACATGTATATTTGTTGTTCAGTCATATCTGACTCTTTGTGACCTCCTTTGGGATTTTCATGGTAGAGATACTAAAGTAGTTTGCCATTTCCTTCTCCAGCTCATTTTACAGAGGAGGAAACTGAGGCAAATGGGTAAGTGACTTGCCCAGGGTCATATAACTAGTAAATGTCTGAGGCCAGATGTGAACTCAGGAAAATGACTCTTCCTAACCCCAGGTCCAGCATTCTACTTCACCATCTAGCTGCCTCATATATAAATATATTTAGCATAAATGTAACATTAATAAATGCAAATATATACATGCAAATATATACACAATTGTTGTATTAGGTTGCTTGGGAGGGAGAGAGGGCATTGACAGTTGGGTGGATCAGGAAAGGCACCAAGAAGAAGATGGTACTTGAGTTGCCTCTTTTGAGACTGGTTCTCCTCTCACTGGCAGACCTCACTTTGGCCTGAAATAGGAGGCTTTGGTCTGCTTCGTTTCTGGAGTGGGCCCATTGGCACCTCAGTAGGTAGCCTAGTAGGTAGGCCCCTCTTACAGAGGTTCACCACACTTGTGCCAAACTTAGTTCAGATATCTATCAGGCTTAGCCAAATGCAGCTCAGAACTCCCAAGTAGAGCTGTCTCTTAATAGGAGCTGGAGGGAAGAAGGGGATGCATTCCAGGTATAAGGTACATAAGTACGTAGAGGGAGATGGAGTGAGATATGGAGCATTGTATGTGAGGAACAGAGAGAAAACCATTTTGGCTAGATTGTTGCATTTGGGAGGGAGAAAAATATATGAGATGCAAGTCTGTCCTTGTTCAGGGGGTCTTGGTAGACCCAGTCTGGGAAAGGACAAGTTTGTTTTTGTTTTTAAGAACACTTTTCTCGACCTGGGAATTAAAAGTCTGATTATGTCGCTGGCCTTTTCAAGAAGCTTCAGTGGCTCTTTATTCCACTTCAAATCAAATATGAACTCCTTTATCTGGAGTTTAAAACCCTTTGCAATCTGGCTTCAACTTGTCTTTCCAGACGGATCTGACATTGCTGTCCTGTACACACTCTGTTTTAGCCTGATTGGCCTACTTACTGCTTATCATATATGACATTCTGTCTCATGCCTCCATACTTTTGTACAGCCCACCTCCCATGTCTGAAATGCTCTCCCTGCTGACCTTTGCCTCTCCAAATCCCTAGGATTTTTTCTTCCCCCAAAGCATTGTTAAGGTGCTACCTCCTTTAGGAAGGCTTTCCTGACCACCCCTCTACTCAGTTATTCCTGTTCCCTGTCTCCACCTTACCCCCAGATTACTTTGTATTTCCTCTGTTTGTTTTGTGTAGACTTATTTTCCTATAAGTTATCTTTCCTCAGTAGATTGTCCTCTCCTTTGAGGCCAGGGACTACTCTGGGTTCTGCCTATGTATCTCTGAAGCCGAGTACATTGGGAAGTACAGTTTGTTGAATTGAACTGATGAGTCTGGGCAGGGCTGGCCGTCTGTAAAGTAGGAACAAACACTGGCACCTTCCTTCTATCATACAGCTCACTAACTTCCTGATACCCTTCTTTTCTCCATTCTTTCAAAGATCATTTTGTTCATGTTTCCTTCTGACTGTTCACCAAAGATGTCCCCGGCAGCATTTCACTTGCTTCTCACTCCTCCAACCAAAACTTCTATCCCCTTAGTACTGTGTTAAGAAAAGCAAACACAGCAATGTACAATAAACTCAAACACAGCTGTTTTTGTATCTTGCCCCTGGTTGCCCCCTCCTGAACCCCCCACTTCCCTTTCCTTACCAGCTGGTTCCAATCACTTTTGGTGTTTCAAATCCCCTATAATTGGGCTTTTCTCTTCCTGCTTGTCTTGTCACAGGGAGGTGGTCACCTGTCACCTTACCCTCAAACCTCAAACTCCACCTCTCAATGAGACCTAAAATCAGCTTCCTGGAATAGCTGTTTTCTTTTACTTCTGCAATCCTAAACAAGAGGTGATTTATAGCCCAATCATCCTGACAGGTTTGTCCACCTCTGGTATTGGGGAAAAGACAAGGAGGACCCTCTGAGGTTTGGGGACATCATATTCTAACATCAGGTCTAGGGAAAGAAAGTGAAGACCCTTCTGTCTGGTAGTGGAGGAGGCTGGGAACCAGCAAACATTTCTTTAGGGCCCAAGAAGAGCAAATGTGATGCAGTCGAAAAAGCAATGGATTTGGAATCAGATTATGTGAGTTCTGGCACTTACTACTTAGGCTCTCTTGGGCAAGTTCCTTCATTTTCCTGGGCCTCAGGCTCCTTACATAAAAATGAAGAGGATGGACTCTGAAGGCTTCTGAGGTTTCTTTTAGCCCTATGATCCCCCCTAGCTTTGTGCTAGGTGTTGGAGACGCAAAGATTAAAAAAGGAAAAAAAAAAGAATATTCGTCCTCAAGGCACTTGCAATTCAATAAAAGAGCTATGACATGTCAGTCAGTCAATGAACATTTATTAAGTACCTACTTTGTACTGGACATGTACAAAAATAAATATGCTCTAAGGTAGTGGGATAGGGCAAAGGAAAGCTGAGACAAAGTGCTCCAGAAAAACTTGAGTTGCCCAACATTGTCTATACTCCTAATGCCACTCCATCTCACAGGTGACCCCATAAATGTATAGTTTGGTTAGATAAAAAGAAGTCACTTGAATAAACTTATTCATCGTATACTATGTGCTAGTATCAGTGTATACAAAGACAAAAACAAAAAGATTTTGTGGGCTTGCGCCTTAAACCTAGATGCCTAAATGATGCAATTCCTGCATTGCAAACTGCCTGTTGGACATTACTTCCTTGATATTCTTTCTCCAGCCCCTAGATCTCACTATGTGCAAAATGGAATAGACTGCTTTTTTCTTCTGCTATTCTAGTGCTGTCAGAGCACTGTCATTCCAGTTAGCTCATTAGTGCTCTTTCTGCCTCTCCTTCTCTCCTTGCCTGTCTCTCTGTCTCTATCTCTCTTTGTCTCTCTGTTTCTGTCCCTGTCTACCTATCTCTCCTATATTTAATTAAACTCAGTAAGCATTAAGCACTTTCTAAGCATGAGGCATGGTGCTAAGTGCAAGGGAAACAAAAACAAAACAACAGAGTCCCTGCCTTCAGGGAGCTTACATTCTCCTGGGAGATAAAACATGCACAGATGATCAAAGCCCAAGTGAATGGAAGGTGAGAGCACGGAGACCTCCATGGTCAGGGAGAGAAAGAGATAAGAAAAGGGCTCCTGTAGGAGATGATCCCCAAGCTCAGCCTTGAAGGGAGGTGAAAATGAAGAGGGAGAACATTCTAGGAGTAAGGGACAACCTCTGTAAAGACACAGACATGAGAGATTTAGTAATGCCAAGTTCTGAGAATAGTAAGTAGCTAGTCTGGCAAGAATACAGCACCATGAAGGGGAGGAGTGTGAAAAGAGTCTGGAAAGGTGGGCTGGAGCCAGATTGCTCTGGGCTTTAGGTGCCAAGTAGAAAAGCTTGCCATTTATCCTTGAGGTAAAGAAGAGTCACTTGTAATTGTTGAGTAGGGGAGTGGCATGATCAGGTCTGTAATTCAGGAACATTATTTTGGCACCATGTGGAAGATGGTTTGTAAAGGAAGAGTTTTGGCAACTGATTGGATGGGGGTAGGGATGTGTGAGGGAGAATGGGGAGCAGAGCATGATGCCCTCAAAAGAAGAGAGATGTTTAGAGGAGAGTGTCTTGCCAAGTCTTGTCAATTCTATTTCCACAACTTCCGAACCCTTTGTGGTTTGATCATTTCACCAGTGTCAGACCCTGCGTGATCCTGTTTGGGGTTTTCTCGACAAGGACAGCGGGCGTGGTTTGCTCAATGCTCTCCACTGAGCCCCTAGCTGCTTCTCTCATCCACTGAGCCCCTAGCTGCCTCTCTCATCCATGTAGCCATTAGCGTAGTTCTATTCCTCAGTTTTCATTGTCTGAACATTTGTAATAAATTACTAATTGGTCTCCTCACCTCCAGTCTCTTTTCCCTCCTATCCGTTCTCTATGAGGCTGCCAAAATAACCTAAGGAAATCAGCCAGCAGCCATTTTGAGAATCCCAAAGCACCAGCTGTTTCCTTCAGTGTTCCCCAAACTGAAAGGTACACTTTGCACTGCTGCCTGAAGACCTTCTTACTACATAATCAATGCACTAAAGACTGTGGAGGATCCAAGTGAAGTACATAGAGATTTGGGGGCTCATTCTCCTAGCCCTCACTCTAACAGGAAGATCAGGTCCCCAGAATGTTGCTACTGCTTCCCCCTGCAAGATTCGAAGGATTGTGGGGGTTGTATTCCCCTCAATGTCACTTAGTTAACATTTTCCAAATATCCTATAACCGACTGAAAAGTTGATTTCTTCTCAATACCATGTAAACAAATTTAACATCAATTAGCTTTTACAAAGAGATATTTACTGAGAAGATATAGCAAGAACCAAAGCACAAAAACTCTTCCCTACCAAAAACCTCCCCTAAAAACTCAAACCACAAACAAACCTGGAGCACAATTTCCCCGTATACACTCACTTGGTCCCTAGGAACGTGGATTCAAATATAAGATAGTTGCTACAAAACCACGTTAATTTCTGGGTATGGCAGATAGAAGAATTGCTCCCTTGTTTGAAGGACCTCGTGTCTTAGTGTCTCACTTGCTGGGTTGACTCACTGGTGGATTGGGTTAGATAGGTTATTCAATAGGTCTAGCCCCTCTCTGGGTTTGGTTCCTGCCTCTAACTCTGCTGTGAACCTCCCAGAGGCTGCTCCAATCTTTTGAAGCTGATAATCTGCTCCATTATGTCTCTAATAATCATTTGTCCAAGATAGAAAAGAATAGATACAACAGAGCCAGAAGAAATAGCAGCACCAAGGGTTCACAGCCATGGGGGATCCTGGTAGAGGAGGGGCTCCCCCACCCAGAGACTTATAGAATTTCTTCCCCTCACTTGAAAGCCATGGAAGTGAGTTCTTCCATTCATTTGAGCCTTTTATATGCACACCTAGTTACAGTTCAGCAGCCAGTTATAAGGTTGGGTTTTTTTAAAATCACTTTTAACTAACCCAGCAGGAGACAGTTATAGGCTACTAATGCATATTTTGAATTAGGGTAAGGGCATCTCCCAATATGTATGCCTGGATGCAGGCTCATTAAGTCTCCACAAGGGTTTTGAGGCAGCACATATCATGTATAATCTAATCATTGGGTTTCATACAGAAGAAAAGTAGAAGACATGCTAGTCCTTAAGGAGTCAAACTAGTAGTAAAGTAGAAGACATGCTACTTACCCTTAAGGAGTCAAACTCTGTCTGAACAGCCTGGTTCTACCTTTCCCCAATTGCTATATCCTCATAAGGTTTTTAAGGGAAATGCTAGAAGCAAAGGTCAATAGACAGTATGGCATGGTCTGCTAGAAAAAGAGTAAGAGATATGTGACTGATAGCCTGGGTTCAAATCCCATCTCAGCCGCTTCCTACCAGAGTGATTTGGGAAGTGACTTGCTTAGATACTGCAATGGATGTAATCACAGAAAACCCAGAATGCAACCATAAGGTTCTAATGAGGTGTTCAAACTAACTAAACTACAAAAGATCTCTAAATATTTGTAAAGTGAAAGCTAAGAAGATCCTAACAGTGATTGGTTAAGCAAACAAATTACCTAAACCATTAAGGCTTTTGAATGGCCAAGCCCTAGAAAAATTTTAGCAGTTAGTGAAGAAAGGAAGAGATTTCAAGTTTTAACTGTCTAAGGAGGAGACCCCTGCAGTGGAAAGAGGGAACTGTGGGTTAGACAGGTAGGAGATACTGCATCCAATAGGAAGTAGAAACAAGACACTTCAGGCAGGCATAGCTATAGAGACATGCTCATCAGAGGGAGGATATTTCATGGAGCATGACCCCTGGAAGCAGAGAAGAGAGTCAGGGCATGGAATGTAGCAGACCCTGAGAATCCAGTAGAGACATTGCATAACCAAAGGGAGATGCATAAAACTTCTACATAGGGGGAAAAGACTTCCAGGCCATATACTATCAGGAGTTGTCTTTGCTACATGTTTATCCTAGCATGTGTCTGACTCCCATTGTCTTCTGGGTTCTAAATGACTGTTCCTACAGATGTGGTGTGTTTTATGAGGAGAATGCAGGGTTTATGGGGTATTGGAATGTTCTGTACCCACTCTTCTTATTTTGCCATTTGAGTAAATGCCTTTGCTCATAGTTAATTATATGTCTTGGCTAATTACCACTGGGAAACCCATTGGTGGTTTGTATTTTTTTTTAACAATGTCCTTTTAGAAAATCAAGTGTCAAGTTTACCAGCAATGTGAGTGCAAGTGCCTAGTAAGGGAGGAGTCCTATAGGGATGTCACATGTCACATGAAGTCATATGTCTGATTTTATCAGGCTCACAAAAACTTTAGTGATTCCCCATTGCCTTCAGGATAAAAAGAAACTCTTTTCATCTGTAATTTAAGGGCCTTCACATTCTGACTCCAGACTATCTTTTCAGCCTCATTTCAGACTCCTTCCCTTCCTGAGTTCTGTGTTTTAGACAAAATGAACAGTTAGCCATTCCCTGGATCTAAAACTTCATCTCCTGCCTCAGTATAATATTGCAGGCCATCCCTTATGCCTTGAAGTAATTTCTCCTCACTTTGTCTTTCAGAATCTTTGTCTTTCTTTAAGACTCAGCTCAGATGCTACCTCCTCTATGAAGTCTTTCCTAACCCCACCAGTTCCTAATGTTGCACTCTTTCTCTTCAAATTATCTTAAGTTATACATTATGTGTGGACATGTTTTATCCCCTTCCCCTTTATAATGAAATCTTCTGGAAGACAGTTACTATTTAATAATGATAGTAATAATAACTAAAAGTCATATAGGACCACTATGTGTCAGGCACTGCTAAGTACTTTACGAATATCTCATTTGTTCCTCACAACAACCTTGGGAGGGAGGTGATATTATTATCCCCATTCTACAAACAGAGGCAAACAGAGGACAAGTGAATTTCCTAGGGTCACACAACTAGTAAGTGTCTGGGGCTAGATCTGAAGTCAGGTCTTTCTAATTCCATGTACCGCGATCTATTTACTTCTTTATTTTGTTTGTTACATCCTCCGATATCTAAAGAGGGTCAGGAGCTTAATAAATATTTGTTGAATAAAAAGGTGGCATACTATTAAACATGCCCTGGATTAACTTTGTTGTAAGCTGTATTTAAGTAGCACACCAAATTCTGTTTCTGCATGCTTAGTCATCATGGCATGTTGCTTGTGCAACATGGAAATCAGCTCAAAACTTTCAAACGGTAGAAGGAGCCTTGGTGGTTTTTTCTCCTTCAAAAATGAGCTTATGGGATTCCTGGTTTTTCTCTAGTCTTTTTTTTTTTCTGCTCAAATAATACCCCTTCTCCATTCTGTCCTCAGTAGTACACTCAGACTTCATTTGGTTATGTAACTCTTCTTTATTATAGCATGAAGGAATTCAGGGTACAGACTAGAACAGTAAGTGAAAAGTTACTGAGCATAGCAAAATATTAACATCTCTTCCAGTTCCTCCCCGTTGTTAGTCCTCCGCCTCTTTACCAATCGAAAGCCTCCTCCTGAAGTGACCGAAGGGAAAGGAGGAGTAGAGAGCCAGGTTGCTTCTCCAAGGAAGGAAATGGGAGTCATTTAAGACTATCATAGAGAGTTCAAGGAGAGATGAGAGACCACACCCTTAAACTAAACTCAAAGAACGGGAGGCTGAAATCAGTGGGGTGAAGGAAGTAGAAATCAACCTGGAGTAGAATAAAGGGAAATATTCAAGTGACTGGAGCTAGGCAGTGCAGGTAGTATACACCAGGAGAGCAGGACTGTGTGAATGGGGGCAAGCTGCAGAAGGAAGGGTCTCCAGATGGGAGGTCCTGCTAGGCACAACTTGGAGAGTAAGGAGCTGAGAGTCAGAGATTTTCAAAGAGAGAGGGGATCAGGACAAGAGGAAAGGACTGTGGCAGATGGTGGAAGTTTTAAATTCCCATTAGAATGTAAGTTCCTAGTTCATGATAATAAAAAAGAAAACTTAAAAATATATGTAAGTTCCTTGGCTTAGGGATAGAACCCTAAGCTCACACTGAAGGATTCCACTTCCAGTTGCTGAGATGACTGAGATTAAAACCTTCCTAAGAGCAAGTGTTTTTATGGAAGAAAGACGGGCATTGACACAGGCAATAGAAATCTCAGGGAGGGAATAGAGGGCTGAAATAGGGGACAGAAAAGAAAGGTTGGGGACACAGATGGAAAACTCCACCTCAAGTCACAAGACACTTTAGCACAGTCTTTCCTAAGACCCAGAATCATTGCAGGTCAGTTTCAGGGCTGGGAAATATCAACTGCTTTGCCAAGCAGCACTTCCTGACCCCCTTGCTGGGTGTCTAGTGCCAGACTAGGCAGTGAAGCAGTAAGGGTCTCCTTCAATATGCAAGGCTGTGATTTATGTAATGTAGTTATGTAATATCATTATGTAACATCATCACAGTCAGGACAAATTAGAATCTACTCCAGGCTGTACAGAAGCCAGACCTGACTGGGACTTTTTTTGGGTCTCCAGGAAAAGAATATGGTTCCTTAACCCTAACACTCCTCCCTGACTATAGGAAGACAGTTGTTTTTTGGGGGTTGGGGGTGGGGGGAATTGGAGGAGGATGCTATCCTTTCCAAGAGCTGATAGGTTCATTGTGCACCTCCAGGAACTTATTTGACTGTGCTCAACCAGCTTTTTTAAGAAGGGTTGTGTTCTCTTCAAGGCAATGCTGGCATCCACATGAGTGGGTGCTGGTCCTGAGCTACCCAGGCAAGCTTCATCTAGCTTCCAGTCCTCCCACAGAATCAGAGGATTTGAGAGTCTAAAGGAACTGCAATAACCATCTAGTCCAGTCCATCCCTGACAGGAAGCCTCTGTGCAGCACACCCGACCAGTGGTTGGCCAGTCTCTGCTTAAAGCCCACTACCTCTTAAGGCAGTCTGCTTTACTTTTGGGTAGCTCTAAGTATTAGGAAGTTTTTTCTGACCATTAGTCCTAAATTGTCTTCTTCTGCATGTTCCACCCACTACTTCTGGTTCTGGCTAAATTTAATCCCTTTCAGATTAATCTTTCAGATGCTTGAAGACAGTTGTCACGTGCTCAGTATTCTCTTGTTCTGGCTAAACCTCCCCAGGCACTTCAAACTCCTCTAGTAATTCTGATGATAGCTTGTGTCCAATGTTGTATCTTCTTTGGGGGATTGTATAGTTTCAGTTTACAGGGGCACCTAGGTGGTGCAGTGGATAGAGTGCTGACTTTAGAGTCAGGAAGACCTGAGTTCAAAGTCAGCATCAGACACTTCCTAGTTGTGTGACCCTGGGGAAATTGATTTACCCTGTTTGTCCCAGTTCCTCATCTGTAAAATGAGCTGGAGAAGGAAATGGCAAACCAGTCCAGTATCTTTGCCAAGAAAACCCCTAATGGGATCATGAAGAATCAGACAGGACTGGAACGAGTCAACAATAACAAAAGCTCTTTGAGAGGAGCAGGGACTTTTATTTTTCATCTTTGTATCCTAGTACCTAGGTTAGAGCCTTGCATGTTTTGGGGAAACCACACCTGTGAGTTCATTTGTATTGGGAATTCCTAATGAGGGAAACTTTATCAGTAATAATAGCTAAAATTGTCATCTGTTCTGCACCTGAGTCCTAGGGTTAGCTCTTTCACATAGGATGTCTGTAATAAGTGAGTGTTAGGTGGAATAGGTGGAGACCATTGCTCGTACAAAAGCTGACTGAAATTTTCCAGGTTATATGGCAAAAGGAGGTTATCCCCCAATGCCTCCATTGTTCATCTCTATAAAGGTAAAGGACAATCACAGGGGGATCTCTCTTTTAGTCACTGCTGGCAAAATTCTTGCTAGAGTTCTCTTTAATAGGCTAATCCTTCCTCTGGAAGATGGTCATATACCTGAGAACTACTGTGGCTTCAGAAAGGGCTAAGGAGCAGTAGAGATGGTGTTTGTTGCCCAACAACTCCAGCAGAAATGCCAGGAGCAGAACAGAGGTCTGTACATAATGTTTGTAAATCTGATCAAGGCCTTTGACACTGTTAGCCATGAGGGCTTATGGAAAATTATGTGAAACATGGACAGTCTACCAGCACCATGCCAGGAAACTGAATTGCTTCCATTGGTTGGTTGGTTGATTGTTGTCCTTCATCTTTGAAGAGGACCAAAATGATATCACCATGATAAAGTGAAATTTCAGTGATTGACTGTGGCTGATCAGACCAATACGAGCTTGGAATGCTCTATCACAGGTTGGGCACAGATAGTCCATGTGAACACTTGGGGTAGATACCCCAAATTTGCACATCCTACATTTACTTTGTGCTGTCTCAATTCTGCTTTGCTCAAAGAACACAGCACCCTTTCTGATGGGGGCACATCATGCTGAGCGGTCCTGTGCCAGTGTCTCCCATGTTGCACAGTCAAATCCAAAGCTCTTGAGAGAGACCTTATGAGTGTCTTCAAAGACAAAGGACAACAACCATTGTAATAAGTGTTTGTTGAATTGGACTTTACAGAACTTTTACTTTTGCAAGACTATTTCAGAACAGTTACTCATTTAATCTCCATACTCCCCTATAATAATTCAGACCTTTACCTTGGTTTGTTTTGTTTCCTAACTGACCTCTCAGCCTTCAGTTTCTCAACTCAAATCTGTCCTGACCACTCCAATGAACTTAATCTTCCTAAAACATTGCATTGATCCAATCATTCCTTATCAAAAACCTTTGATGGCTTGAGGATAAAACTCCCTTCTCTCCCATGATAATGTCATGGCCTTGATTAACTCTTAGCACCTCCCAACTGAACTATTTTAATGGCTTGCTTGTTGGGTTCCTTGCCTCAAGACTCTGCTCCAGTCACTTAGCTGTCAAATTAATCTTCCTAAAGCACCTATCTGTCCATATCACCCTCTCTCTCCATTGTATAAATTCTGGTGGCTCTCTATGACCTCTAGGATCAAACATAAAATCCTCTATTTGGCATTCAAAGCCATTCACAATCTTTATCTCCTACCTTTCTGGTCATTTTGTCTTTTTTTTTTTTTTTAAAGCAATCAGGATTAAGTGACTTGCCCAGAGTCACACAGTAAGTATCTGCACTCAAATTTGAACTCAGGTCCTCTTGATTTCAGGGCCTGTGCTTTATCCATTGTGCTACCAGCCTGCCCCCTTTCCAGTCATGTTGCACCTTAATCCTATCCCCCTCCTCTCCATGTATGTTCTCTGTGATCCACTGTCATGGGCCTTCTTACTGTCCTCTCAAAGATTATCTGCAAACTGGGCATTTTCACTGGCTGTTCCCTATGCCTAGAATACTCTTCCTAGTTTCCGGTTTCTGGTTTCCCTGACTTCCTTCAGATTGCAGTTAAAATCCCACCTTCAGTTAGAAGCCTTTCCTTTTCTTTTTTTAATTGAATTACTTTATTTGTTTTCAGTGTTCTACAATCAGTTCCATATATCTTAGATTTTTTTCCACTCCCTCCCCTCATTCCACCCTTTCTCTCTTCTCCCTCCCTGAGATGACATACAATCTTATATAGGTTCTACACATACATTCCTATTAAATGCATGTTACGTAGAAGAATTAAAATAAATGGAGAAACCATAAAACAAAACAAAACATAATACAAAAGAAATTGGTCTGTTTCTATCTGTGATCCAATTCCATAGTTCTTTCTCTGGATGTGGAAGGTGTTTCGTCTCAAGAGTCCATTGGAAATTTTTTAAGTAGATACATTTTAACGAAGTACTAAGTCTACCAGAAAAATTCCTCACACACTGTGGTTTTTGCTGTGTACAAAGTTCTCCTGGTTCTACTCCTTTCACTCAACTTCAGTTCATGTAAGTCTTTCCAGTCTTCTCTGAAGTCTTCCTTTTCATTGTTTCTCATAGTACAATAGTATTCCATTACATTCATATACCACAACTTGTTCAGCCATTCCCCAATTGATGGGCATCCCCTTGATTTCCAGGTTTTGGCCACCACAAAGAGAGCTGTTATAAATATTTTTGTACATGTGGGACCCTTTCCCATTTCTATGATCTCTTTGGGATAGAGTCCCAGAAGTGATATCGCTGGGTCAAAGGGTATGCACATTTCTGTAGCCCTTTGGGCATAGTTCCAAATTGTTCTCTAGAGTGGTTGGATCAGCTCACAGCTCCACCAACAATGAATTAGTGTTTCAATTCTCCCATATCTAGAAGCCTTTCCTGATGCCCCTTAATGCCAGTGCCTTCCTTCTCTTGATTGTATTCAATTTATCTTCTGTGGATCTTGTTTGTACATTTTTTTTTTGTTTTAACATTGTCTCTTCCCCATCAGACTGTGAGCTCCTTCAGGGCAGGGACCATCCCCGTTATTCTTCTTATCTCCAGTGCTTATTACAGTGCCTGACACAAAATAGGTACTTGATAAATGCTTATTGATTGAATACAATTTAATTCTAATTTACTTTCCAACTTTATCACTCACACTCCTCCCTTGGTGGATGCTCCATTTTTAACCAGAGGGATCAACTCATTATTTCTCAAATATGCCTTTTGAATTCCAGCTTCCACATCTTTTTTTACAGCATTCTTTTACAGCAAGGCCTCTGGTACATGTTGAGGGCTGTCCCCCACCCAGAGCATGAGTGTCTTGGTGTAGCTCAAAAAAAAGTAGAATAGACATCTCTAGCTTCTTCTCCTTCTACCCTTCCCCTATCGAGAATTTAATTTCTGGGAGTTGTGGTGGGAAGAAGCAGGAAGCTGGGGCCAGATGGTTTGGTTACTTTGCTCTCCTTAGAGAGAGGGAGTTCCAGGTTAGAATTATATATCTGCTCATTTAAATATTATTAGTTTAGAGTATTAGACAATCTAGTTATCTAACTGACCACTGTTTCATTTTTGGGAGGAAAAATGACCCCAAGCTTTGTATTCAAGGCTTGACCCCCTTTCCCACCAAATACCAGTTCCATAACACTTAGTTAAAAAACCTATTTACCTAAATTGGTAGCAAAAAAAGAATACACATGAGAATATATACCAGACAATATAGAGTGAAGGAACTCTACCTTAGGGAGCTAGGTAACTCAGCTCAACCAAGAGAGTGAGTCCCAGATTTCACCCAAAGGGAAGTTCCTCTAAATCTTTAGTGTAGATGGAGATAGTAGAGACTGCCAGCTCTTCTCCTGGAGGTGGAGTTAGCATCATCCATTTTTTTCTCAACGCTGGAAGCCAGAAGTGCCCAAAGTGACTCAAAGCTTGAAGAGACTCAAAAAGTCAAAGAAGGTCCCAAGAAATTTGACCTCTTGCACCAACTTCACCCCAGCCTTCCTGCAGGGCAGGGTGTTGATCTTCACCAGTGAGGAGAAGCCTGATGGGCTTTGGGACTGGGGATACAACTTCTGATGGGAACTCTACTTATCTTTAAGAGCCCATTTCTATTTCCACCACCTCTATAAGGCCATCCCACACCACCCTACTTCATCCTAATTTTTCTCTCCTCTCAAGTACTATAGCATTTACTTGGCATGCTGTCATCTACTGCCTTGGTATTTGTCTTTTAGGCATATATGTCTTAGCTCCTTAACTAGAGTACAAGTTCTTTGAAATATCTTTTTAACTTCCTTAACAACAACACAGTGTTTGGACATAATAGACATTCAGTGAGTATGTGATGTTAGATTGATATCCCTGTGAATACTGTAGATAAATATGGTTTCAGAGTCTTAGTTTCTATCTTCCCCCTTGTATACTCCATTCTAGCCAAACTGGACCACTAGCTCTTTTGTAATTCCCATACTCTCTTCAATTTACTCACTAAAGTCATCCTGTGAGAATGGAATACACTTCTGCTTTATTTCTACCTAGTGATCTCTTCCTTTCATATCTAATTCAGGTCCTGGCTTTTCCATAAAACTTCCCCCAATTCTCCTAGCTGAAAGTGACATCTCCAGATTTTCTCAGAGTACTGTGTTTATCATTGTACCCTCTGTTCTAACCACCTTCCACTATATTTTTGCCCTCACTTCCCCATACCTGGATTACATTCTTTCCTCACCTTCACCTCAAAGAACCCCCAGTTTCCTTTAAAACCCAGTCCAAGGGTCATCTTCTAAATAAAGTCATTCTTGATCCCCCCAGCTGCCAGTGCTCTCCCTCCCAGTACCACCTGATATTCATTTGGTATGTATTATCTACATCTTTGTCAATCAATCAATTAGTCATTTATTATCTCCCCTGTCTGAATGTAAGCTTCTTCATGGTGGGGGCTATGTTACCTTTGTCTTCCCAAATTTAGTACAGTGCTTGGGACATAGTAAGTACTTAATAAATGCTTGTTAAATGATTGATTAATTATGCTTATTTGTGTATATCATATTAAACACACAGGACTGTAAATTCCTTGAAGGCTGGGAATGTAATGTTGTTGATGTTTTTCAACAACATATTCCCAAAACCTAATACAGTTCCTTATACAAATAAGGAAATGGTTTAATTGAACAGTACACCTTAGATGATTCTGTAATGACTACTTAAATTTACACAATGCTTTTAGAATTTGAAAAGCATTGTACAAACATTATCTCATGTAATCCTCACAAAAATCCTATGAGGTAGGCACCATTATTATCTCAATTTTTCTAATGAGGAAAGTGAAGTTTAGAGAGAGTAAGTGATTTATGAAGGCTAATACAACTAGAAACTGTCTGAGGTGAGATTCAAACCCACATCTTCCTGATTCCAGCACTACAGCCTATCATGCCATACTTTCCAGTTTTATGTGTGCTAGCTTCATTTCCTCAAATGGACTCTAAGCTTTTTGCAGACAGGGATCATACTGTCTACTTAGTTTTTTTTGTATCTCCCTTACTGTTTAGTACAGTAAGGGATACTGTTTTTATATCTGGATCCATGATTTCATTGATATAAGGAACTCCCAATCTGGAAACTCTCTTCACCAGTACAGATCAGCCTCTCCCTATGCAACTTTCTTAGAGAACTGTCTGGGTCTGTGAGAGGGTAAGTGACTTGCCCTTCCTTGGTCACTTAGCTAGTGTGGATCGGAGGCAAGACTTCCACCTAGATCTTTCTGATTCAAGGCCACCTGTCTACCCTCTCTATCACATTGCCTCTCAATAGAAACAGACACTTAAGGAAATACTGTATTTGTCCTCTGTGTGTCTCCTCAGTTAGACTGAAATTAACTGAGGATGAGAATGACAAATAAAATAATATGTATAATGTAATATAATAATTTGGATCAAATAGGATGATATATGTAAAATGTTTTCCAAACTTTAAAGTACCATATACATGCATTTGTTATAAGGGTTTGTTTTTTTTCCCTCAGTGGGGGAGGGAGAGAAAATAAAATTGTGTTAATTGGAAAAAAATAAAATTTTAAAAGGTGCTACATAGATAGATGTCAGCTGTCATATCCCCTATAGGCCTAGTTCAGGGGTGAGTAGGTAGAGTAAGTATTTTGTAAAAATTCATTGTGACAAAGATTGTAATTAAAACCTTCTTTATGGTTTTAGTCTTTAGACTCTAGCAAACCCTTCTGAATTTGTCCTTTTTGTTTGGGAATATTGCAGAAATCTCGTGGGATTAGGAACACATATGAGAGCATAAGTTCTCATTGTCCAGTGCTGCAGTGGAGAAATCAGAGGTTTAACTGAAAGTGTACTGATGCCAGAACATCCCCTACGAGTGTTTCTTAATTGTTATTGGTTTTTCTTTTGATTAAGACCTTGACACAAGCTTGTCAAATAATCATGTGCCTCTTCCTCTTCTTCCTGGAACAGGGTATACATCCTGATTCATTGAGGGTCTAGTCCCTTGGACCACTGAATATGTTGGTTCAGGTTTACGGTTATGGCATTAAACAGGAGCAAGACTCCCTATTTTATTCCTCCGGCTCTGACGCTAGGGATTTTGTTTCCTTCTGGTTAGCTCACCCAGCCTCCAGTTTATCACCACAGGCCTGTTTCTTACTAGCAGACAAACAGGATCTTCATGTAGACAAGTGGCAGTGACCTCGCAGCCTACTTCTGGGGCTTTGTCTCTGGGAGAAAGTGGGAAAAACATTCTTTTGCTCTTCTCAACTGCTTTGCTCAGAATAGGGGTGGGTGGTTTGCCTAGGAGGAGCTATGGAGTTGAATATGCATTGACTTCCAGGAATATGGGGGAGGGGAGTACTTGGAGTCAGGGAAAGTTGGGAGTGGTTCAAGTGTCAGAGTGTTAGAGGGGCTAGGACTGAATTAAAATATTATGAGCAACAGACCAGATGCCATGTTAAGGGGCAGTCCTATAAATCCAAGTGGTGGGGTACAGGGAAAGTTCTCTTGGCTATTGATGTTTGGACATTTACTTTTCGATTCACCTTGCTGAACAGGCCCAGTACTGGGGCAAATGGAAAGAGCAGAGGTAGAGAATTTGAAGGGACTTTGGGGGCCATTTCATCCCTGACCCCCCCACCCCCTTTTGATACATAAGGAACTGAAGCCCAGAGATTACACAAGTAGTGAGAAGCAGACCCTGGATTCAAATCCAGGTCCCCCAACTCCAGCTCTAGCATTTTGCCTACTATATCACACACCCTAAGCTATGTAAGTTGGGGAAAAAAGAAGCTAAGATAGGCAAGGAACCCCAGAGATACTGAAGTTGAAAGTAGTAATGGCCACCACTGAATTTGTGAGGGAGTCTGGGGTTCAATTTGATGTAACTTGTATGGTCTTGACAGAAATGACAATTTAATGGTGACTGGGCTTATAAGACGATATCACAACATAAATCTTGGTAGGAAAGGAATTTGGTTTGTTTGCAAGATTTCCTGTCTGTGCAATGGAGACTTGGAAACAGAGTTTGGCAGCACCCTAGGAAAGACTAGGGAGCATGGTTAAAGAGAGGGGAACTGAAGAAAAAGAGGGGTTAAGAAGAAGCCGAGGAGAGAAAGAATGAGGAATCTGTCGGAATGGCAAGAGGCAGAAAAGGCTTAGTCATCCTCCACACCAACGCCCAGCTCAAGGCTTTCCTCATCCATGATGCCTTCCTTGATTTCACCAACTTCACCCTTCTCTAACTTCCTATAACATTTGAAAAATAGATCATACAATTAAACTATTATTGCTACTCACATTTTAGTGTAGTCTCCCTGAGTTGTGGGCTCCTTGAGGACAGGAACTTTGCCTTATGGTTCTTATAGCATTACAGGGTTAGGGACAGAAGAGACCTTAAAGAGTCCAACATTCTCATTTTATAGTAAAGGAAACAGGTGCCAAGATATTCAGTGATTTTTCTCAGGGTCACACAGGTATTATGTGTCGAGGTAGAATTTGAACTTGGGTCTTTTTGACTCCAGGTCCAACACTGACCACTAATACTTGTGGCTTTGAGAGTGATAAAATGATTTGCCCATGACTACACAACTACTTAAGTGTCAGAGATGGGATTTGAACCCAGGTCTTCCTGTCATTAAGGCTACCCTTCTCTCCCTTATACTGGGCATGTTTTTCACAAACATACCAGAATTTATATATGCAAATGTGAGTATTAAAGTTGTTACTTTGGGAGGTTATACACTTATGCCAGCAATTTTGCCTCCACTTAAAGTAAGAAAACCCTTTTGTAGAACTATCTTCAGTTACCAATTTAGGAACCACAGAAGAAAAAAAACTGTATCCTTACTTTATGGCTATATCTTGTTGATTTACAAACAAAAACCAAAACCCTTAACTAGTTAGATCATTTATTTTATTCTTCAGGTGTGGCTCGAAAAGATTTTTTTTGACTGTTTAAAAATAGAAACACACCACTGAGGTTATTCAGGAGGCATGGTTGTACAGGGCAAGAGCACTTAGGTCCTCCTTAGGAGGACCTCAGTTCAAATCCTGCCTCTGACCTGTTGCTTGGACAAGTTGCTCAATTTCACCTACAAAATGAAGGGATTGGAATAGATGACCTCTGAGGTCACTTCAAGTTCTATATCTCTTTCTCTCTCTCTCTCACACACACACAGACGCACACCTCAGACTCTGAATTAACTCCAAGAGTTTCAAAGATGTTTTAATGACCCCATCCTTGGAATTACTATCTAGGTCCCTGTCAGATCTACTTTAAGGTGATAGCATTCATTAGTATCTAAATTCTTGTGCTTATTTAAGTATCAGTCCTATTATTTTATCCTCATACCCTGAAAAAGTTAGCTCATTGTCTTTTCTGCTCCACTCTTGTTAGCCCATCAGTTCCAAATCCCCTTCTCTGGCTGGGAAACAAAAACTGGGAGTAAACACTGCCCATCTATAAAAAGAGCAAGTTTGGGACACAGGCTGGAAACAACAGGTATGGGAACCTCCTTCCTCCTTCCTCCTCTGTGCTCTGCACTGAGCTGGAATCATAGGTGGCAAAAATGGGTCAGAGGTGGGGGGGAGGGGCCTTGGGAGAATTCCAGGATGGGGCATAGAGATCCAAGGTACACAGCTCGGATAGCTGGTTGATGCTGCTACAGTCAAGAGATGAAAGGACCTCCTATATCCACAGACTCTCTCTCTGCATTTCCCATCTTT
The DNA here is from genome assembly GCF_028372415.1 of Notamacropus eugenii. NCBI lineage: Eukaryota > Metazoa > Chordata > Mammalia > Diprotodontia > Macropodidae > Notamacropus > Notamacropus eugenii. The sequence continues at coordinate 97,393,650 of NC_092874.1, read as the reverse complement.
GAACCTTTACCATCTGCTGAAAGAGGGGTGGGAAAGAAAGCTGGTCAGCTCTTCAGCTAGAGGCAGGGGCCACGATCTAGGATTAGTAAATTAGCAAATTTCAAATTGTATGATTTTGCTAAGTGGCTGGGTCATCCTTGCTTTCTAATGGGATGCAGGGGAACAGAGTAAGTGCTGTGGTGAGGGAAGGGACTGTCTTACTCTGCTTGACTTTTAGTGTTTTGCAAGAAAAATACCATTATCTGAGAACCTGAAGGCTCACAGAGGAGGTCAGGAGAAACCCAGGGAGCTACCTATGCAAATAGGTCGCCCAACTTCCCTCATCCCTTGATTGGTCAAGGAAGAAAGCCCCAGCACCCACCAATCTTACAGCCCCCAAACGTTCAGAATTTATTTTTAATGACACATCAAATACACAGGTGACTCTCCTTCCCTCTTTTTTTGGAACAGACTCCTGTCCCCTTTTTTGAGGGGGAGGGGAGAGTCCTATAGCTTTGAAGGGGAGTGAAAAAGGCCTGGAAGAGCAACCAGTAGGGAGTGTATTCTGTTCTCCATTCCCTCAGAGTTCTGTAGCCTCCCCATATGGTTCAGCCTGGTCCTCTAGTCTCCTTTGGTTAGTTAACTCACTTCCATCCGGTAAGACCCAAGGCTCCACGTTGATGTACTATGCTGCAGACAGAAAAGAACCTTAGAGTTCATTGAGTATAACCCCCTCATTTTACAGATGCAGACCTGGGTCTCATGGCGATTCTCTCTGGGTGGTCCTCACGCGGATGGGGTATTGTCCAAGCTGTCAAGCATCCAGAGGGTCGGAAGAGAAGGAAGGAGGGTGATGAGGGTGATGGGGGTGAAGGGTAGCTGCAGGAGGCCGGGAGACCGAGCACAGGTGCTACGTAGAAAAAAATGAAGGTGGGCAAGGAGGTCAAGGGAGGGAGGGGAACACGGGAGCCTCTGAGCAGTAGGAAAGCAGAGCAGTCAGAGGGGAGATCAAACCGGCAGTTAGGTGAAGGAGGGTGCTGAGGGGCTGTCCAGAGACACAGGTGATGAGGGATAGGGCTCGGTTCCATTTAGAGGAAGAGTGGTGTTGGGGCAGGCACGGTGGGGACAGGCCAGGTTGGGCTTGACAAGCTGGGGTCAAGATGCGAGATTTCGCCGTGCGTGCGCTGGTGCCGGGCCAGATGGGTCTTGCGGCTGAAGCTCTTGCCGCACTGCGAGCAGGGGAAGGGGCGGGAGCCGGTGTGGACCGCCTGATGGCGTATCAGGTTGGTCTTGGAGCTGAAGCAGCGAGAGCAGACGGTACAGGCGTGGGGGCGGCTGCCGGTGTGTACTGCCTGGTGGCGGCCCAGGTGCGACTTGCGGCTGAAGCCCCTGCCGCACTGGGCGCAGGCAAAGGGCCGGGCGCCGCTGTGCACCTTGGTGTGGGCGGCGAGGTTGGGGCGGGAGCCGAAGCGACGACCGCACTGGGTACAGGCAAAGGGCCGTTCACCTGTGTGCACGCGCCGGTGCCTCGTCAGGTGCTGCCCGTGGGAGAAGCCGCGCCCGCAGTCTGGACAGCGGAAGGGCCGCTCACCAGCGTGGGTTCGTTGGTGTGCCACCAGCCCTGGACGCTGGCTGAAGTTCTTCCCGCAGTGAGCGCAGGCGAAGGCCTTGATGGCTGTGTGGGCCGCCGCCGCCGTCCCGGGGGGGCGCCGCTCCCCCTGGCTCCGCGCGCGCTCCGAGAGCCCGAAGGGGCGGTTCCCGCGGTGCCCCCGTGGGTGCGAGGCTAAGTTCTTCTTCCAGCCGAAATCCTTCCCGCAGTCTGCGCAGGGGAAGGCCTTGGGCCCGGGAGGGGCTGCGGACGCGTCCTGGCACAAGGGGCCCGTGGTCTGCGGCGGCGGAGGGGGAGGTGGGGCAGGGCCTGCTGCGTGCACCCGCCGGTGGCGCACCAGGTGCTGCTTGTGCGTGAAGCTGCGGCCGCACTCGGTGCACTGGTAGGGTCGCTCCCCGGTGTGGATGCGCTGGTGGCGGATCAGGTGCGTCTTCTTGCGAAAGCGCTTCTCACACTCGGCGCAGGGGAAGGGCCTCTCCCCAGTGTGCGTTTTCTGGTGGGAGCCCAGGTGGATCTTCTGGCTGAAGCGCTTCCCGCACTCCTCGCAGGGGTAGGGCCTCTCCCCAGTGTGCGTGCGGAGGTGGCGGGTCAGGTGAGCCTTCTTGCTGAAGCGCTTCCCGCATTCTGGGCATGGGAAGGGCCGCTCGCCCCGGTGGCTGCGCAGGTGGGCCAGCAGATGGGTGCGCTGGGAGAAGCTGCGGCCGCAGTCCGGGCAAGCACACGGCCCCTCGCCCCGGTGCAGCCTCTGGTGCAGCCGGAGGGTCAGCTGGTCCCGGAAGCGTCGCTCGCACTCGCCGCAGCCGTAGGGTTTCTCCAGCACCTGGGGCCAGGACGCCAGAGCCAGCCCGCTCAGAGGCGCCGGGGCTCCGGGCTCCAGCTTGCAGGCCGTGGCCACGGCCGCCAGCGGTCCCAGGTCGGCGGGCAGGAAGGGGCCGCTGGGAAGCAGCTGAGGGAGGTGTTGGGACCACGCAGCCTCCTCTTCCTCCGCCTGGTCCTCATCCTCCACCTTCACCTTCCGGATCATCCAGTCTTCTAGAAAATGGAGACAAGGAGTGGCATTGAGACTTTCTTTCAGACACTTTGGTGTTTCATCGGCTTTTTTTTACATGAGTCTCTTCCTCCTCCCCTCCCTAAACCTTCTTGTTACCAATCAGCTCATTCATCAGTGTTTGACAACCCGTGCCTCAGTGGCACCTCCCTCTGCCAGCCCTGCTTTTGCCCCCGTTGATCTTCACAACCACCCTGGGCGGTAGGTGCCCTGATGATCTCCATTTTAGAACAGAAGAAACAGACAGAGAGTGACTTGTCCAGGGTCACAAAGTCATAAGTGTCTGAATCCGGATTTGAACTCAAGTCTTCCTGATAATAAGACTAACATTCTAGCTGCTGGCCAGCTAACTGCCTCAAAGTATTTCCTCCTTGCTGGAGCAAGAGGAGCCAAAGATCTGAATTCTGATGTCAGACTTTTGTTTTGCTTTTAAATGAATTTGTATTTAATCACCACAAAATCTGCGTGCATTTGGAAAAGAATAACACGTGTGCAAGACATTATGTCCACAGAAGGTATGGTTGCTTATTTATTATAATGAGATTATATGTATAGTATATTTCATATCCCATCTCTCAATGCGTCTGGGACCTTCTGGTTGGACACCACTTGACTAGGTGATTTCTAAGGTTCTCTTCAGTGGTAAGAGCAGAATTTGGATTCAGGAAGACCAGGATTCCTAGGTGTTCTGATACTTACTAGCTATATAAATGTAGGCAACAGATAGACTTTTCCAAGGAGTTGTCTGTACAGTCTTTCTCTACTTCACCACAGTTTCTCCTCAAACTCCCCCCTGTTCTATCCTTCTCACCCTGTCTGAAAAAACTATTCCTTACATGGTCACCAATGACGTCATGGGCAAATCTGGTGTCCTTTTTTTAGTGCGCATTCCCTTGACCTATCGGTAGCATCTGACATTGATGACCTTCCCTCCCTTGGCATTCCTGACACTACATTATTGTGTTTCTGTCCCCTCCCTGACATTTCCACCTGTTTGATCCTGTCTCTACTCCAAACTCATCTTTACTGAAAAATCTGCTTGCCCCCTCCTAATCTTCTATTTCTGTAAAAGGCATCACCTTCCTATCACTTTTTCAATCATGCTTTGAAACATGGGTACCAAATTTGACTTGTCCCTGTTTGTTCATCTCCCCTTCACTAAGTCACGGTGATTTTGGGTGCAGTAGAAAGAGCACCAGCCCTGAATTTAAAACTCAGCCTTAGACACTTACTAGCTGTGTGACCCTGGGCAAGCTACTAACCTCTGTTTGCCTCAGTTTCCTTAACTGTAATATGGGGATAATAATAACATCTACGTTCCAGGATGGTTGTGAGGATCAAATGAGATAATTGTTAAGTGCTTGGTAGCTGCTACTTTTTTTTATTTGTAATGTCTGGTACATAGAGATATAATAAATAGTATTACTTTACCTTACTCCTTGTCCTTCCTGTTCCCACAGCTACCACCCTAGTCTAAGCATAAACTTTCTATTGCTTATCACCCTTTTCATCTCAGCCTTTCAGAACCTTAATCTTTCTTCAGGGCTCAACTGGTAGTAAGTACCTGCTGCAGGAAGCCTTTTGTGATCTCAGCTATTTATAAATACTCCTACAGCTCTTTATCCGATCTCCCCTGGTAGAGCAGTTTGCCAGCCTAGGAGGAAAGATCTGGGTTCAAAACCAGCCTCTGTTGCTGTACAACCCAGGCAAACCACTGAGCCACTTCAAGATTTTGTTTCATCGTCTGAGTTGTTGTGTCAAATAATGGATGAGGTGTTCTGTAAACTTTAAAGCCAAATATGAATCCCAAGTATGATTTACTCCCTATCCTTTATCTATAGTCTACATCTCTAGACTAGACAGTTATTGTCTTCTTGGGGGGAGTTGGGGGGTGTCTATATCCCATGCCTCAAGCAGCATTTTGCACAGTGTAGGTATTTAGTAGAGGCAGATGTTGAAGTCTGACCTGGGGTCAGTAAGAACTGGGTTGAAATCTTCCCTGAGATGCTTATTGGCTGTGTGATCCTAGGCAAATCACTTCATGTCTGCCTCATTTCTCATCTGTAAAATGGGGATAACAACTACCTTGCCATGTTTTGAGAATCAAATGAGATATAACATTTGCAAAGTGCCTGGCACACAGTAAGAATTTATTCCCTTTCCTAGTCACTGAATTGAATTCACTGTTGCATATATAGACTATCCAACCAAAAATGAGCCACTCAGTTACTCTTCCTAAAATGCTATTTTTAATTATGTCACTTGTTTATTCAAAAACATTCAATGGCTTCCTATTGCATCCAAAATACTCTCCCTCTGCAATCCCATCCTACATATTTTGAGTGTCATTTAGCATTCTGTTGACTTGTATTAACTTTTCCTGCATCTATCTCTTCATTTGGACTGCATTTCAAGCTTCTGGAGGGCAAAGACGGTGTGTCTGCTGCTCCCCATGCATCCCCTATGTTCCTTAGCGTAACACTTAGACTGGCCCTGTGTTTGTTGGGTGTAGCTTTGTTGGAGGAAAGAAGAGACACTGAGTAGACAGATATGAGGGTAATAGCAGTGGGAAGGGAGAAGGGGGGGATGGATGTCAATAAAGAGCCTGGTGAATGACTGGCCTTGAGGAGTGAGAGTTAGGGGCCCAAGATAGCTGCTACTGACTGTGTGTGTGTGTGTGTGTTTGTATGTGTGATCCTGTGGAAAGCGTTGGCAATAAATATTCAGCAAGTGTGTAATGAATAAGTAGTACTGAAAAACCACTCCACCATGGCATCAAAATAAAGTAACATCCCTTTGAATTCCTGTCGTCTCTATTTTCTTTAGCACATGTCACTTATGCTTACCACCTTATATTAATTTACACTTTCCACCCAACTAGATTGTAAACACTCAGAGGGCAAGCCATTGCATCGAATGAAGCACCGGGAGGAGAAAGGGGAAGATTTCCATTGTTAGGGAAGCCCTGAGGGGATCCTAGGGAAAAGTCAGGGTTGGCTTATTTTTTCTTTAGGGTCAATCAATGCCCTGTAATTGCTACTTTTTACAGTAGAATTTCTAGATCTTTCCGAGAGAGATGTGTGTGTTTAGGGGAAGGAGGGTTCGTTTAACTCTGGGTTACCAGAAAGAGGAAGGAAGGGACAGGGGTTTAGCTCACCTGGGCAGGAGCCCTCAGCCTCTATTTTTTGGGGTCCACCTCCTTGATCTGCAGTGCTCTGTTCTTCCCCTTGTTCACTTTGGAAAACATCTTCAGGTTTGGGAATCAGGGACCCTGGAAGAAGATAGGTCTGATTTTATTAAAGAGTCTAATGGTGTGGCTTTGCAGTGACCAAAGGAAATAAACATGGAGTAAGGGTAGGAGTCCTTGGGGGGCCACCCTGGCTGATCCTAGGTAGCTGAGGGAATGTTGGGGACAAAGATCATAGGTTCAGAGATTAGAACTGGAAAAGACCTTAAAGACCTAGTCCAGGGGTGGCGATTTGCTCTGTAAAGTTTGGATTTAGCCAAAGGGCTGCACTTGAGGATCCAGAGGGTCACGTGCTGAAGGTTCCCCATCCCTGTTCCACACCATCATTTTCCTGTGGAGGAAATCTGACTCCCAGTGGGGTCAAGTGACTTGGTCTCCCGGGGGGTAGGTTGCACAGCCAGGCCTCAAACCCAGATGTTCTGAGTTCCAGTCCAGTGCCCTTTCCACTGGACCTCGAGTTCCAATCCAGCCAAGGCCTTTCATGGGACAGTATATCTCAGCCTGGTCTGTCTGATCAGAACAAGCTCTAGATGACTAAACCACTGGGGTGCTTCAGGGTTAGGGTTCAGGTAAGGGAGGGCCGTGGGGCTCCCAAGAATCACTGGAGCCCCAGATGTAAGGCAAACCACTGGACCAAATCAAGATGTCAGGTATTGTTCCGGGGATCCCTCTTCAGTCCTATTCCCACTTTGCTCCCCTTTCTTCCTCTGCCTCATCCCCTCCGCCCTGTTATTCTTACCTGAGTATGCACCTGGTGGTCCTTCTCCCCCTGAAGGTGCTGTCTGCTCCTGGGCATCATGAGGCCTGTCTCCTGGCTCAATTTGTGGGGCCATCTCTGGTTGACCTGCAGGGTATCCTGGCATAGGCAGATAAAGGGACATCAGTTCCATTTCCCCCAAGGCCTTGCCTGGGTTTGGCAGGTCTCCGGGCTGCACTAGTAAGCCCCTCCCCTTTCCTGCCCTCTCCTCCCCTGCCCTCCTCTCCTTCCCATCCCCTCCTCTTCCCTCCCCTTTCCTCCATCAGGACCGGCCTAGATGTGTTTACTCCGCTGTGGGGGAAGGGGATACAACAGAAAATAGTTAGGTCGCAATACTGTAGAGTTCTGTGCATATCCACACAAACATATGGTCCAGCACAGTGCTCACACACAGCAGGGGGCTAGTCGTTGTATAGTGATTTTATGAGAAAGCCACCTCTCCAGAAACAGGGTCCTTGGGAAGGACTGTCTGTGAGGGAAAAGGTTCTTTTCCTAGCTCCCAAGTGTTCCTAGCCCTTCACCTGGGCTCTGACTGCCACCTTAGTGGCAGGGAAGTTTGGCATTCAGAACGTTTCCCGGATCGCCCTGCCCTCAGGCCAGCAGCATCACTCAGCTCTCAGAGTACCTGGGTCCCTCCCACACCTTCACAGACTCTAACTGATCTCCGTGGAAATGTCAAAGGGAGTTCCTTCGGGGTTATAGCTAGGGGAAACTGAGGCACAGAGTGAAAGGGATTCTGTGAGAATGGATCATTTAGGAGTCCTTGGGACTGTGCTGGGATGCTCCTCCTCCTGGGTGGTTCTGGTGGCCCCTGCCCAGTTTCTCCCCTACCCCACCCCACCCTCAATCCCAGGGTGAGATGAGACTTCTGGGCCTTGGGGAGTGTGTGTGTGTATGTGTGTGTGTGTGTGTGTGTGTGTGTGTGTGTGTATGTGTGTGTGTGTGTGTGTATAGTATGCTGAGGAGATGGGGAGCTCAGGCTCCCTACCAGCTGTCACTGGGAGCTAGTGAAATAGGAGCCTAGTGGGAGGGAGGGGGGGAGCTCTTAGGTCTTATTGGGCAAGTGGTGGTGGGGGAGGGGTAACCACAATTGGGGGAGGGGTAGATCCCTCCCCTCATAGTCTCCCAATAGGGTCTTCACGGGATGTGTGAGATGGCTCTAGTTTCCTCTCACAACCCAAACCCTACGATCCAGCCCCAACCCCAAAACCAAAGAGCTCTCTGCCCCTCCTTCTCCCCAGGCCTCCTCACCAGTGGCAGTGAATATTCCCCTCCCCTTTCTTTTCCTTCCTCCCCCTCCCCAGCCGGGCTGGCTCATTTCCCCTCCCCCTTCCCTTCTCTCGGCAATACCTCCCCCCCTTCCCTCCCCCTTGGGGTAGGCTCCCCCTCCCCCTTCTCTAATCTCTCTGGCTGCCTTTCCTCTGCCCCTCCCCGCCTTCCCCCTTTCCTGCTTACTCTCCCTCCCTTCTCCCGAATCTGGCTGGCTCCCCCCAGCTCCTCCTCCCTCTGCCCCTCCTCTCAGCCTGCCTGCCTGCTTGCCTGCCTGCCGGCTGGCTGGCTGGCTGATGGGCTGGCCTGGCCTACCCCTTGTGGGCCCCCCTCTGCTTTTCCCTCTCCCCTCCCCTTCCTGCTCCTCCCCAGCCTCCTCCACCCCTCCAGGCTCCCTTCTCCTCCCACTGCCCCTCTCCCTTTTTTTTCCTGTCTCTGGTGGCAGTACTCCCTCCCCTCCCCCACCTTCCCAAGCCTGCCTTCCTCTTCCCCTTCCCCTTCTGGTCCCCATCCCCTGCCTCCGCTCTCTTCTCTCTCCCCCTCTCCCTCCCTCCACCAGCTTCTACTGTACTGTCTTCTCTCTCCCCTCCCCCTCCATGTCTTCCTCTCCCCCTCCCTTTTTCCTTCCTCCTCTTCCCCCTCCTCCTTCTCCTTTCCCCTCCCTCCCCCTTCCCTTCCCTCGCCTTCCTCCTCCTCCTTTCTTTACTCTTCTCTCTTCTCCCTGCCTCTCCACCTCTCAGGCTACACACCCCTGCTCCCCTCCCCCTTCTCTCTCCTCCTCCCCTCCCTCTCCTCCTTCCCCCTCCCTCCCCCTTCTTCTCATCTCTCTCTCTCCCCTCCCCCTCTCAGTTCTCTCCCTCTATTTTGCCCCTTCCCCTCCCTGGCCCCCTTCCTATCATACTCTTCCCCTCCTCATCTCCTCCCCTCCCCCTCCCTGCCTGTTAGTTCCTGCACCCTCCAGTTTTCTTGCTTTGCTCTAACCTTGGGGTTTCTGCTTTCTCCCTTTCCAGACCCCTTTATATGTATGCCCCCCATGCCCCACCCTGCCCTTTCCTTGGGTCTCCCTTCACCCTTTTCCTTCTGGTCTTCTCTTCCTTTCCCCCAAACCAGATTTACCTCTTTGCTCTCCCCCTCTCCTTACCTAGCCTCTACCCTGTCCCTCCAGAAACCTGCCCTCCCCATCCCAGCTTCCCCCTCCCCTATGGACAGCCTCCTTTTTTTTTCTCAGAATTTATGCTTCCTCTCTTGAGACCCCACCCTTCCACCCCCTCTCTCCAGATCCCTGCCCCCCTCCCACTCGACTTCCAAACTCCCTTCTCTCCCCTAAATCCCTGCCCCACCCCTCCACCTTAGAAGACCCTACCCCCCCCAGATTCTTTCCCCTTTCTCCTCCTCTCAAGCTTATCACTCAATACCTTTCCTTCTCCCTTCCCCCACACTCTTCCTCTTCTCTGGCTCACCTCTATTCCCTGCCTGTCCCCCAGGGGACACCCTTCCCTCTCTTCCCCCAATTCCCCTCCCCTCCCCCAGGACACAGTTGATTCTCTCCCCTTCCCCTTTAGATCACCTTTCCTTTTCTGTCCCATAGCCTACCCCCTAAGCCCCCTTTCCTTCTTTTCCCTCCACACCCCCCATCTCTTTGAATCACTCATCCCTTGCCCCTCCCACCTCAGACCTCTCCCCCTGTCCCATCCCATCCCCCCTCCCCTCTTCTCATTCTCGACCCCCTCTCCCTTCCCCCTTTCCTCGGATCCTTTCCCTTTCCTCACTCCCTGCCCCCCCATCCTTCATCCCCGGCTCAGACACCCCGATCCCCACCTTCCTTCCCTCCCATTCCTCAGACACCCACTTCCCTGACACCCTTCCTCCTCCCTGTCAGATACCCGTCCCCCCCACCCCCCCGAGCTGTCATCAGTATGTGCGTGCGTGTGTGAGTGTGAGTGTGTGTTGTGCGTGTGTGTGTCGGGGGAGGGGGGAGGCGGACCGGGCCGCCCGTTGCACTGCCTCTCTCCTTACCTGGCGGGACAGCCGCGAGCAGACGGTCCCCGGACCCAGGCGTCCGGGGTTCCCCGCTCCCCTCCGCTCCGCGCACAATGGCGCCCGCTGCCTGCAGCTCTGCTGCCGACCCACCGACGGACATACAGACGGACAGACGGATGGCTCGGAAACTTCCCGGAGACGGGAGAGGGAGAGTCAGGGCGGAGAGGGAGGGGAAGAAGCTGGAGGGAGGGAGGGGAAGGAAAGAAGTCCGAGGAGGGGAGGGAAGCGAGAGTTAAAGGGAAGGGGCAGGGGGTTAGGGACGTGAAGGGGAGGGGAGGGGCAAGCCAGAGGGATGGGGAGGGAGAAGGGGAGCAGGGGGGAGGCACTCCAAGGGGAGGGGCAGGGGGTCTGAGACCTAGACGGGGAAGGGAATTATTGGGGGAGAGGTGATCAGAGGACCTAGAATGGGCGATGGTAAGTGGGAGAAAAGGGATGGGGGGGGAGGAGATGGGAGGGGGAGAGAAAAGGGAAGAGGGGGAGAAGGGAGGAGGGGAGAAAGGAGGAGGGAAAGAGAAGGGGGAGGGAAGGAGGAGAGCTGGGGAGGAAGGGCATGGGGGACTAGAAGGGAGGGGCGCTAGGGAGCCATAGAGGGAGGAGCCAGGGCAAAAGGTGGAAGGCCCCTAGAGGGGGAGGGGGAGAAGGAGGAGGAGGAGGAGGAGGAGGAGGAGGGGAGGGAGGATCTATTGGACGGGGGAAGGGGATGTGAGAGGGCACTGTTAGCAGCTTGAAGGGAGGGAGATGGACTGTTTTGGGGAGGGTGATCGTGTGTGTCTGTCTGTCCTTCCATAGCGGTGCCTGTCCTTTTGTGTATGTGACTTTGTGTGCATGCTGAATGGTCTGTCCTGTCTCTGGCTGGGAAGCTTAGCCTTCCCCTTCTCCCAGGCGGCTCCGCCTGCCCTGGTCAGTGCCCTCTGCCCATTCTGTCACTTCCAGTCCTTCCTCTGAACGGACCCTCCAGCCGCCTGCGTTCTCAGCCTCCTAGCTCCCCAGCACTCTCTCAGTTCCCAGAGAGAGATGGGCAAGGACAGCAGGAGGCAGGAGTCCCTGGGGGTGGAGTGGCGGGAGGTGGGGAAGGGGGGGAAGGACGAACACCTGACCACTTCGGGTAACTGAGGTCTTCTCGACACGCCACCCCCCAGCCTGCCCAGTCCAGTCGCTGGTCAGGAAGAGAGTTGGGGGCGGGGTTCGGGAGTGGAGGAGGAGGAGGAGAAGGGTGTGTGTGTGTGTGTGTGTGTGTGTGTGTGTGTGTGTGTGTGTGTGTGTGTGTGTGTGTGTGTGTGTGTGTGTGTGTGTGTGTGTGTGTGTGTGTGTGTGTGTGTGTGTGTGTGTGTGTGTGTGTGTGTGTGTGTGTGTGTGTGTGTGTGTGTGTGTGTGTACGTACTAGGGGGTGGGGCTGGGAGGGCACTTAGGGGAGGGGCCTGGGGGCGGGGCCCTCTGGCCAGGCCGAAAAGGAGTCTGACCAGGGAATTGGGGTGTGGGGGTCTGGGCTAACTTTAGACTAGGGAGGTGAGGGATTGTATGGCAAACCATAGCTAAAGCTCCCCGCCTCTGTGGGACTACACTGTCCCTCAGCCTGAATCGACAGCACGAATGTTCACGCAGCCTCGCTGCCTCTAGTCCAGCCGCAGGCTGGGTTGGGATCTACCTGTGTGGCAGGTTGGCGAATTTAAGTCTGTCCCTCTAGCTGCTTCATGGCAAATGCCTGAAATGCTTTCCTCTAACCTTCCGAGGGTCCCCTTTCCCCCTCCCCCATCCCACTCTCACAGCTGGTTCTCCCTCCTCTCCTGGAGCCCCACTTACCGGGTCCCTAGACTACTCTTACCTCGCTTTTCTCTCCCCGGGCATGGTTAGGGTTCTGGGAGCAAGATTCCACCCCAGTGGCCTGCCCTTGGCCAATTTTCTGAACCACAGACCCGGGGTAGGAAAATGAATGGAACCAGCAGGGCAGGTGTTTATGGTGGGGCCAGTCACACTCACGGCACTCATACCCTGTCTCCCCCCTCCCCCCCGCCCCCCATGTTTATACAGGTGAAATCAGGGTCAAATGAATGTGGAAGGCAATCTTGAAGAAGTTCCATGCTAGCAACCTGAGAGGGGAGGAATGAGCACTGTAAGGGAAGGGTGTGGAAGAGGGTGGAGTAGTCCTCTATTTTAAGTATCTTAGTGAGGCGGGGCCTTTTGGTGGGTGGATTTTACATATATGTATAATCAGAAGAAGCAGGTTTATGGGTGCAGTGGATCAAAAGTGAAAGGACCTGGCTTTGAGCCCCAGCTCCTCTATTCGCTGCTTGACCACCTACAAACCACTTAAATCCTCTCTAATTTCCCTGATCTCTAAAATGGGAACTATAATCACAGAATGACACCATGGCCTTTGGAATAAAGGGTCAGGTTGGCATTAGAAAGACTTGGAGCCAAGCACTGCCTTTTACACGTCCTAGCTGTGTGACCATGGGCAAGTAAGTCACTTAAGTTCTCAGCCTTGTTGTTTAGTCTTGTTCTACTCTTCTTGACCCCATTTGGGGCTGTTTTCTTGGCAGAAATACTGGAGTGGTTTGCCATTTCCCTCTCCAGCTCATTTTACAGATGAGAAAATGGAGGTACACAAGGTTAAGGGACTTGCCCAGGCTCACACTGCTAGGAAGTGCCTGAGGTCAGATTTGAACTCAGGAAGATGACACCAGGCCCAGGGCTCTATCCACTCTACCATCTAACTACCCCAAGTTCTCAGTGCTTCAGGTAATTCTCTAAAACTAAAATTTGCAGATACTTTTCTGATCAACTCAGTAAAAGGCGTTTCCACCCTGAAACACTAATGAATCAGTCAATCAACATGAATTTTCTAATGGCCCTAATATGGGTCAGATATTATGTTAAGCTGAGGAGATAAGATAAAAGTGAAACAGTCTGTACCCTCAAGGAGCTGCCATTATAAGGGGGAGGCCTGGATGACATAAACATATGCAAACATATACAGACTATATATAAGATGAATACTAGATAGTACATTAGCAATGGGAGAGTAGATCAGCACTCTTCATGTAGAATATGGAACTTGAGCTGAAGTCTGAAGAAAATCAGGAAGAGGGGCAGCATACTAGGCATGGAGGACAGTCAGGGCCCAAGCATGGAAATAGTTGGGAGAGGAAGCCTTGAGGATGTACAACAGCAAGTTCAGTTTGGCTAGACCATACAGTATGGGGGGGGGGTGGGGTGCTAAGGAGGACTGATATGGAAGAAGACTGGAAAGGTAGGAAGCAGGTTTGGTTTGAAGGGCTTTCAGCGCCAAAGGAGTTCATATTTTAGAGGGAATAGGCTGCCACCAAAGGTTATTGAGTAGGAAGGTGACTTGGTCCAACCAGCCCTTTAGGAAAATCACTTTGGCAGCTGTGTGTAGGTTGATCTGATTAAAAAAAATTCACAAAGTTAGAACCACAAGGGACTCTTGTAGAGGCCATCTATTCTAATCACTTCATCATCCAAATGAGGATCTAAGGTGAAGTGACTTGCTCAAGGGGTCATACAGTTAGTAAGTAAGTGACAGAACTTTGACTTGTGTCTAGGTTTTTTGATTCAAAGTCTGGTTCATTCATTGTATATCTGCCCCACCATACTCCCACCATCTACCTGATGGCCCTCATAGGAATATTGTAAGAAAAGCAGGTTGTCTCTGCCACTGTCAACCACTCCACAGTCCCTTACTTTCTGTTTCCTACTTTCTACTCACTTAGTCAATACCAAGTCTTTACCTTTCACATGGTCTTTTATAATAGCTCCTGGACTGATTTCCCTCCCTCTCTTTTCTGATCCATCTCTTTACATAGCAGCTGAATAATATTCCCAATGTCTATAACTGTTCAGGCCTAGCCCTCTACTCAAAAAACTTAAGTCCCTGCCTACAGCCCATGAAAGATGAAGGGAATGCTTATTAAGTGCCCACCACGTGCCAGGCACTATGGTAAGCACTTTCCAAATTTATCTGATTTGATAATGAAGACAAATCCCTTAACCTGTCATTGGAGATCCAACCCCATATGACCTCAACCTAAGGCAGAAGAGTACAATGGAAACACAGGGGATCAAAGGCCATGAGTGTCTGAGTCCCACTTCTGACATTTACTGGCTGGGTGATCATGGTCAAGTCCTTCCAGACCTGTTTCCTCATATTTAAAATGAATGAATTGAACTAAATGACCTTCAGGTCTTTTCCAGCTTTAGATCTAAGACCCTATGATCCATTTGTTTTTCTAGTGATATTTCACACTACTCTCCTTTATGCCCTCAGTTTCCCAGCCAAACCTAGCACTTTTTCCAATTTGCTTGGGCCTGTACAGGCCCACGCTGAACTGAAATGTGTTTCCTCCCAGTCTCTACTGATTGAAATCCCTTCCTCCAAAGCCCAGCTCAGCTTCGGAAGGGTTCTTCCTCCATGAAAGTGCTGTCTCTCTTCTCCAATTACTTAAAAGAAAGCTGGGGGGGAGGGGGAATAAGCATTTATTAAGCACCTGCTAGGTGCTAGGTCCAGTGCTAAGCACTTTAAAAACATTATCCCATTTGATCCTCACCACAACCCTGGAGATAGGTGCCATCATGATCATTTTACAGCTGAGGAAACGGAGGCAAACAGAGATGAGACCTCGCTGAAGGTTACACAGCTAGTAAGTAGCTGAGGCTGGATTTGAATTGTCTTTCTGATTCCAGGCCTGGGACTCTATCTCTTTCACCACCTAGATGCCATGCCTCAGAGCACTTCCTCTGGAGCTCTCCTTTGTAATGATCACGTCTTGTTGTTCATCATACTTATTCACTTTCATTTCTTATCCCTGCTAATAAATTATAAACCCCTTGAAGGCAAAACTTTCCACCATTATAGCTCCAGCTTCCAGCATAGTGCCTTGCCCAAAATAGGTATTAAAGAAATGTTTATTGAATTGAACTGAATAGTTGAATTGGAGCCTTAGGTCACTCCTCTGCCTGCTCATCGTCTTACCCTCCGGATGACTCTGGTGACTGGGTGAATGTGTATGGGGGAGATACTGGGATGATGTATTACTGGGAGTGTGTGTGTGTGTGTGTGTGTGTGTGTGTGTGTGTGTGTGTGTGTGTGTGTGTGTGTGTGTATGTGTGTGTGTGTGTGTGTGTCTGTGTTTTGAGCCCAAGATTGTGGTCTCTTGCCAGAAGACCCTTTAGAATTCAAGATAATAAAGAAAGTCAATGCCTCCCCGTTTTATAAACTAAATGAAGAAAATGAGATGTAGAGAGTTTCTGTGACTCCCAAGATCACACACAGGTAGTTACTAGAAATAGGAGAACTGAGACTGAAACCTAGGTCCTGACTCCAATTCTTTTGTTATTTTCTATATTGTGATATCCAACTATCCCTTTGACTACAGAAGGGAGGGGAGAGAGCTGCTGGGAACGTGTGCATGTGTGTATCTAGGAGAAAAAGAGAGAAACAGAGAGGGACAGTGAGACTGAGAGACACACACACACACAAAGAAAGAGACACACGCACATAGTCTATTTATATCTAATCACAAGTGTATGTATGTGACTAGGAATATATGTTTTTGTAGCCTAGTCCTAAGTTGTCCTTAGGGCATCCTGTAGGGTATATGCAGTCCGGTAGTGGACCCTAAGAAGACCAAGAATCAACCCTTGGATTGGTCCCTAGGTATGGGATGCTGGTTTCATTCCCCTCTGCCTGCCCCCTTTCCTTCTTTCCTCAAGCCTCAGAACCAGCCTGGCTACTGGCCTGGCTCTGCTCCATTCAGGCCTTCTTGTTACTGGGCAGAAAAATTGTGGAGAATTCTTGGGATGCTGCCTCAGTCTTTGGAGGAGGGGAGAGGCCAGAGGTTGAGTTTTAAGTCCCAAAGCCACCTTCTGGCCTTTGGCATTCATGAGAGGGTGGCTGGTAACCAGGATGAAGCCAGGATTGACCTTTTAGTTCTTGCCCCTTCCCAACCCGGATCTTGGGATCATCCCATCCGGTTCATCTCAGCTGGACCCAGGATGCTTCTCTGGACCAGGAGGCCCTTCTCAATAGAGCCCCCCATTCCCTCTAGCCTCCAGTTGTCCCTCGTCTTTTTCAATGCCCCTGCTCTTCTTGACCTAGTGCCAAAAGTAAACTCCTTGAAAATATTTTTCTGAGAGAGAACCTCATAGCAGGGAGGCACAGGCCAGCTCAGAGACACTCAGAGAAAGAAACACATATACACATACATACACACATGTGCACATGCATACAGTCTGAGATATGTAGGAGCCCATTCGATCTCCCATTCAATTTTTCTCTCTCCCTCTTTCATACCCACATGCTAACACACAGGTAGGAATTCTCTTTTTTGGGGGTTTGAAAAGAATTTATTGGGGAACTGGGTAGAACTACATAGAGTGGGGAAGATGGCCTGAATACATACTATTAAAAAAAAGAAAAAATAACGAATTTCAAAGAAACCTCTTTATTGAAACAGCCTAATCCAGCCTCAGAAAGATGTCTTTTTCTTTTTTTTATAAAAAGACAATAATACGGACTTCATACTGTTGGGATGTCTGTGTGTTTATGTGGTTATAATACATATTTTGCAGATTCTCTGTCTCTCTGTCACACACACACACACAGACACACACACACTCTGGGAGGTAGAAAAACAGATGGGAGAGACAGTTTCCAGGCTGAATTGTCAGTTGCTGGCCTCTGGTGGTATCCAGAGGTCAGGTCCAATCTGGGACAGCTCAGATGCTGCACAGGAGGTGGAGCTGAGATGAGGATAAATGCCTCCTTAGACCTGAGGGCTCTAATACTCTCTGACCAACCTGGAAAGGAATACTGGTGAGTAATGTGAGGACAGGACAGATTGAGAAGGATTGCCTGCATAGGCAGACAGACGGGCAGACATACTGGAATATCAGAGTAGATGGTGGGTAGTGATCTTGACAATAGAGGGTAAAGGGCAGTTGTTGAATCTGCTCAGCCATCCAGCAGTTCTCAGAGGCACAGCTCCTCTTTCCCTCTATAGCCCTACACTGTCTTCTGCAGGTGATCTCAGGAAGAGCAGGTCCCATGTTGCTCCCAGCCCTGCTCTGTTTCTGGGCAATTTGGGCCTGGACTGATGGGTAAGACTCTGGCTCCCAAGGCCTCCTAGAACCTGGGTTCTGGTCCTAAAGGCTTAATGTCAGTTTCTCTCTTCCATATTCCCTTTCACCCTGCCCTCCAATCCCCGTGTAGGCTGGGGCTATGGTTTACCAAATTAGAACAGGGAATGCCAGGTCCCTACCAACTCCAAAAGGAATTTTTGCCTACTTTCTCAGTTCCCTGACATCCCCTTTGCTCTGGTTCCATGACCCCTCAGACAACCAGATTCCTTTCTTTTGCCCCTGGCCTTTGTCATACCTTCTGCACCCCCTTTCCCCTAATTTGATCTCCCTTATAAGGGGGCAGAGGGTGATTGTGGGGGAAATCCTTGCTAAAGTTCAATTGGGGGTCCTGTGGTACCAACTGCTTTTCTATCTCTGGAGCAGGCGGTGGTGCCAACGGACAGAGACTGTCCAGGTGGAGGAGGTGGTGACCCCTGGGCAGGAAGAGCTGGTGCCCTGCGGCAGCCTCTACCATTATATTCACCGGGGCTGGCAGCTGGACCTGGCCAGGAGCAAGCCCACAAACTCCCCATCTCCTGCTCTCTGCCCGATCTACAAGTGAGAAGAGGAAGGGGGAAAATTGGGCATAGACAATGAGGACTGGGGGGGATGACAGGTATGGGTCCTAGCAGGAAAGCTCAGGGGAGGAGAAAAGATGTGAGAGGGTGAGCATGGGGTGGTATGGCAAAGGTAGAGGAGAATAAATGGGGCCAAGAGGCATGGATGAGAGGAGAGAGAGAGAGGCAGGAAAGGGGGAGAGGCAGACAGAGAGAGACAGAGACAGAGACAGAGAGAGACCAGGGTGGTCGTAGAGAGAGACAGAGAGATAGAGAAAGAGGGAGAGACTGGGTGGAGAGAGACAGAGGCAGAGATAGAGACAGACAGACAGAGAGACAGAGACAGAGAAAGGGGTTGGAGAGAAAGATAGAGAAGGAGGGTGAGAAACAGAGACAGACATAGAGGCAGAGACAGGGTGATGGTGGCAGGCAGAGAGAGAGACAGAGACAGAAAGAGATAGACAGAGACAGAAAGACAGAGGGAGACAGAAACAGAGAGAGAGTGTCTACCTTGAGTACCATCCTTCATCAGCTTCAAACTTTCCTTCTTTCTATGCATGTACAATTTGGTGGTAGAGGGTATCTGAGGTTGAGAGATGTGGGTGTAGAGTGAGTATGACTAGGGAATGGTGTATGGGAAAGATTGAAAGGAGAGGAAAGTTGTGGATTTGTTGAGAGGGACCCACCCCCCAGAAGCACTTCAATTTCAAGTCCTATTTCTATGACATTATGGGCCCTCATTCCCCATGGGTCTGAGAAAAATGAAATGCTACATTAACCCTCCTGACTTTGTGTATTCCAGGCCACCTGATATCCGACCAGTAACCTGGAACCGGACTGTGAGGGCTTGTTGCCCAGGCTGGAGAGGTCCTCGTTGCACTCTAGGTAAGGCTGCCCTGCATCTGCTAGAACATACAGAGAATACAAGGGAACCTACATCAGAAAGATGTATCAGGAGAGAAGGGGTAAAGACCAAGACTGGGGTATTAGGTTGTGACAGAGTGGTTGTAGGGAGAGTAGGTGGATGGAGATACACATTCCCCAAAGTTGGCTGGCCACATCCAAACCAAATACTGCCTCCCAAGCCTCACCCCCTGCCCAATCATTCCTTCTCCATATACTCTCCCTTTTGGCCTCAATTTCCTTTGCAGGTACTGGCACCAAAGATCACTGTTTTGCCACATGGCAGTGCCAAGTAGGGCCAGATATCTTGAATGCCTCAGCAGGTAGCTTAGAGGAGTGTTGTGCCCAGCCCTGGGGGCGCAGCTGGTGGAATGACAGTTCGGAGCTTTGTTTCAGTTGTTCTTCCTGGCCTCTGACAGGTGAGGATGCTCCCAACACATATACTCTGGTTTGGCCAGGCTTATGAACCCTCAGGTTTTCCCCAGCACAAATGTCCAGTCCATGTGTGCCACCCCCGCCACTGTCCTTTCACCTCTGCTCTCTTACCTATAGAATACACACTCCTGCCCCACAAGGTAACCTACACTTAAGTACTTTGCTCTCCTCCCCCATGCCCTTGCTCTCTGCCCTCTCATCCCTTTGCTCAAGGTGAATGATCTTCTCCAGGTAATCATCTGTCACCAGCCCTCTTACAGCCATTGCCTGGGGCAGTGGGCCATCTCCGGAGCCAGCGCCAGCGCCAGGGCCTCTCAGCCACCTGCATGACTTGGTCAGGCTTCCACTACCGGACCTTTGACAAGCGTCACTACCACTTCCTGGGACGATGCACCTACCTACTTGCGGGTGATATTGATGCCACTTGGGCTGTTTACCTCATTCCTGGCAGACACTGCCCTCGGCCTGATAATTGCCAGCCAGTGAGTAGCTGGGAGTGGGGTCAAGGCTAGAGAGAGGCAAGACTAGGGGTGGGACAGGACAAGGTTAGAAGAGATACCTGTCAACCACCATCATCACTCTGCTGAGACTGCTCTCTCACCTCTTAAATATTAAAAAAAATGACTTTTCCCCCTGATCTCATCTTCCTTGGGGGCAGGTAGGTGGCACAGTGGATAGAATGCCAGACCTGGAATCAGGAAGATCTGTGTTCAAACCCAGCCTCAGACTCATATTATTTGTATGACCTTGGGCAAGTCACTTAATCTCTGTCTGCCTCAGTTTCCTCATCTGTAAAATGGGAGTAATAACAGCATCTCCCTCCCAGGGTTATTGTGAGGAACACATATTTGAAAAGCTCTTAAAACAGTTTCTAGTAAGCCTTACAGTAATGCTGCTTTTATCATTATTACTAAATGTTGAATGAATGATTTTCTACTCTCTCCTCTTGCTCCAAGACTGTTCAGGTTCTGATGGCACAGGATGAGGTGCTGATCCAGGGCTCCAATGTTTCAGTGAATGGAGCACTGGTGCTGGAGGGGCAGCCCCTCCTACAACATGGTAAGTGCTGTCCCTGGACGAAGAATCAGATGTGACTGTCTACTGAAGAGCCCTCATCTGTCCAGCTAAGGGGTGGGCATCTTTTGGGAAATTGAGGGGCCCCAAAGACTGAAGGATGAGGAAGTTAGGCCCTACGGTGCTCCCTCTTAACCTTTCACTGTGCTGGGAGTAAGGGGACTTGGCTTTTGCTGCTGCCTCACTGTGTGACCTTGGATGAGTTAGCACACTCTCTGGACCTATTCTGCCTATGTCAGAGGGGTATTGTGAAGACATAATGGGACAACAGATGGGAAAGTATTGTGAAGAGTCATAGAACATTAGAAATGGAAAGGACATCAAAATCTAATCTCCCCATTTACTAGATGAGGAAACTGAAGTCGCTAGAGTTTAAATGGCTTGAGCAATATCTCCTAGTTGGTGGCAATACTCTTTTCACCATACTGGACTACCACTAAAAGTATCAGGTATTAGAGATATGTTCTCTGTTATCTAGAGATACGAGAGAAAGAAATGCTTTCTCTCCTGTCACTCCTTCCTCCTAAATCTGTCCTTGCAAAGCTAGGAATGGAGACGGGGAGTGAGATAGAGTTAACCACCCCTTCTCTCTTTATCTTCCCTTGTCCAGGGCTGAGCCTGCAGTGGCCGGGGGACTGGCTGGTGCTGTCTGGTGGTTTGGGTGTGGTGGTGAGGATGGACAGGGCTGGTTCTGTCTCACTTACAGTTGACCATGAACTCCAGGGACAGACTAGGGGTCTTTGTGGGCTCTATAATGGCCAACCTGAGGGTAAGGGGTGCAGAGATAGAATGAATGTGTGTGTGTGGGGAGGTGTGGGAAGAAGGGGGTTGGATTGGAAAGAGAACTTGGAGGGGAGAGATAAAGCTAAAGTGGAAGGCTGAGGGCTCCCTCCTCAAACTCCCACAGATGATTTTTTGGAGCCCAATGGGGAGCAGGCTGTATTAGCTGTCACTTTTGGCAATTCCTGGAAGTCCCCTGACTCAGAGGTGAGAGATCTTATCCTTGATCCCAGACCCTCTCCCCTCCACCAACTCCCTTCACACCCCTAGGCCTAGGCTAGACACCATCAACCCCATTTTCTCCAGAACCCTCTTCACCCTTCTCTTGTTCCCTTGAACTAAGATAATCTTCTATCCCTCAGCCCCTATGTGACATCAGTAGCAGGAACAGGTTTTGATTCCAGGCATTGTATCTAACAGGGTGCTCCAGGAATGAGCTCGGCACCAGTCAGGCCTACACTACACGGAGTTGACTAACAAAAGGGTGGTTGGCTATTAGAACTGTTGGTGGCTATTGTTAATTAGCTAGCTGACTTCAAAACCAGATGCTGCTAGGTGTTCTGCTCCTGGCTCCTTTGCCATCCCTTGAAGTTTCTTCTTCCCTAGTTGTATCTTCTCTATTTTGTCTTCTCCTCATATTTAGAAGAGTTCTGGGTTGGTGGGGTGGGATGCTCGTGAGAGATTGGCATTCCTAGGCCTTTTCAAAAGTGACTTCCCTTCCTCCACTCTGCTCCACCAATCTTACTTTCTTTCCCAGCCTGGGTGCTTGGATGCAGTGGAAGCAGCACAAGGCTGCATGGGATCTATGGAACACATGGAGGCAGGTGTGGGTACAGGGGTACTGCAGGCGGAAGCTCAAGACATCTGTCACCAGCTGCTGGATGGTGTCTTCAGAGAGTGCCATGTCCAGGTGCTGGGGCTTGGGGAGGGAGCAGCATGGAAGATTTGGAGGTTAGTAAGAGAACCATCATGACTAATATTATAGCTGTCAAGATCCCCCTCCTGCCCCTTTTACACATGAGGAAACGCAGGCTCAGAGAACTTAAGATTAACCCAGGGTCACACTGCTAGTAAGGGTCTGGAACCAAGTCTTCTAACACACTACCCCCTACACCCCACTACCTCCCTTCCCTGGGAGCTGTGCTAGCTGCCCCCAGACTCAGCTTGTTGGCTAGAATCCCTACTCCTCTACTTTTTTCCACCCAAGAACCATTTCTCCTTTGGGGGGGGGGGGTGGGGTTCCTCTAATTGTGAGGCAAGAATTTCCCCTTAATTTGAAGCAACTGGTGGAATGATCTCAAAAACAGCCACTGTTCATTTCTGTGTGGTGTGTAGCACTTAATAAATGCTTGTGCAATTCAACTGAAAGCAATCAAATCAAAGCCAGACTAGAAGGAAGAGCCCTGACTCCTTAGTTCCAGTTTGACCTCTGCTTATGTGACCTTGGAAAGATCATCCTTCTTAGGGTTAGGCAGGAGGTTTGGACTAGACAATTTTTCAGGACACTTTCAGCTCTGCTAATACATGATTCTCTGAATCAGGGACTGGGGCAGGGCCAGTAAAGGACAGCCAGCCAGAAAGGGCATGACTGAGAGCCCACAGAGGGCAAGGGACATTATCATTGGCTGCTGGCTTATTGCGCCTCTTCTCGCAGGTTCCCCCTAGTGGGTTCCATGAAGCTTGCCTCTTTGCCTACTGTGTGGCAGGCGGTGGGCAGACAGAGAGGCAGGAGGCGGTGTGTGCTACATTTGCCAACTATGCCCGTGACTGTGCCCAGCATGATGTCTTCATCCCTTGGCGGAAGCCTGGCTTCTGTGGTATAGTTTCTACTCTTTTCCTTCACCAGGACCTCTTTCCCCACTTCCTCCTCCCCAATAGTATTGGGCCATACACATAGGCATTGGACTACACGTGGGCCTTGTCCACATGGGCACTGTCGTTACTAGATCACAGAGGACCTTTTGCCTACTTGGACCTTTGTATGCCATGAATGTCTTTCTGGTGGTCATCAGTTCAGAAGGCAGACCCAGCTGGGACATTGCCACGGTTCCCATCTGGGCATCAGCATATCCATTCTAGGCATGTTTCATCTTCCACACTCCCCACTGTTATCTCAGGCCCTGAGATTGTACCTGGTGTGGGCAGGGAGGGAGTGCCATCTCTTGCAGCATCTTGCATCACATCTTAAATGCTTCTCCAGAGCGCCTTTGCCCAGGAGGACAGCTATACTCAGATTGCGTGTCATCCTGCCCACCCAGCTGTAGGGCAGTGGGTGAGCATGAGGAGGGGCCGTGTCGAGAGGGCTGTGTGAGTGGCTGTGAATGCCCACCAGGACTTTACAGAGACAACAACCTCTGTGTCCCTGCCGCTCGCTGCCCCTGCTACTACCATCACCAGCGCTATTCCCCAGGCAGCACGGTGTTCCAGCTGTGCAATCCATGGTGAGGCCCTGGGCACTCTCTCCTCCCTGCCCAGTGAACAGGAAAGGGGTACTGACCAATCCCTTGATCTCTTTCTCTGGACCCAAATTGACTTTCCCATCCTTGGACACTTCTCTCTGTGCCAACCCCCTTGTCCTCCAAGTCACCCTCACGTTCCTGCTTTGGGGTACCTTCAGAGTAACCTCTGATCTCCTCGTAGAGACCCTTCATGTGGCCAGAGTGACTTACAGCAATAAAAACTTTAATGGGGTAGCCATAATGAAAGTTAAATTTGGGTAATACTTCAAGGTTTGCAAAGCACACTATATAGGTGATATCATTTGAGTCTTAAAACAACCCTCTGAGGTAGGGGCTATTATTATTCCCATTTTACAGATAATGAAACTGAGGCTTAGAGAAGTTAAGGACTTGTCCAGGATCAGACAGCTAGGAAATATCTGAGACAGGTTTTGAAGTCAAGTCTGACTCTAGGTCCAGTGCTCCATCTGCTAAGGTGAAGGAAGGGAGGGATGGAAAGGGGCTCACCCCAGCTCTGCTTCTATGTTCTCCTTTGATACGGTTGTTGATCTAACCTTCTCCTTCCCCCCTCAGTGTGTGCCTGGAAGGCCACTGGCATTGTTCCCAGAAACCATGCCCAGCTGAATGTGCAGTGG
Organism: Notamacropus eugenii; assembly: GCF_028372415.1. Classification (NCBI taxonomy): domain Eukaryota; kingdom Metazoa; phylum Chordata; class Mammalia; order Diprotodontia; family Macropodidae; genus Notamacropus; species Notamacropus eugenii. The sequence goes on along the minus strand of NC_092874.1, from coordinate 97,369,721 downwards.
GTGGGGATGGGCACTACGTTACCTTCGATGGGCGAAGTTTCTTCTTCCAGGGCATTGGGGGCTGCCAGTACAGTCTGGTACAGGTGGGCATCAGAGGGGAACTGAAAGGGAAAGAAATTCTTGGGAGAGGGTGGTGGTTTGGTAAACATTGTCTAGAAGTGGCCCTTGCCCACCCAACTGTGGTGAAGTGTTTATCACGAGAGCTGGGTTGCCATTCTGGGTTCAGTAGTGGGCACAGATTCTGACCTGAGGAGTTTTCCTATCCTAGGATTATTTGAAGGGGCAGCTGCTTATGGTATTGGAGCATGGGGTCTGTGAGACTGGAAGCTGTCTCCGTGCCATCTCTGTCACCCTGGGTGAAGTCTATGTTCAGCTCCGGGACTCAGGTGCCCCTCGATCTGACATTCTGTCTTTATATCTCCAGACCATTTCCTTTACCTCCTGCCTCACCTATTCCCACTACTCCTTCTCTCCCAAACATTCAGAATGCTCTCTTCTTTACCCCGTGTCCCCCAGCATGGCATACACACACTCCCATTCCCTTTTCTGTGTCATAGGGAGCCTCTTCCTTCCAACAATACCCTCTTTGTCCACAGGGGCAGTGCTGGTAGGCAGGAAAGAGGTGGCATTGCCTTGGGTAGGGCCTGGGGGTCTCAACATCCATCATGCCTCCTCTACCTTCCTATTGCTTCGTGGGCCCGGTGTCTGGCTCCTCTGGGGTGTGCATGAACCTGCCGCATACATTACCTTGGAACCCCTCTACGCTCATCGGGTATGTCTGGGTGAGGGGACCAAGGCTCTGGGGAGATGCTGGGCTCCCTTGGGGGAGATACTACATTTTAGGAGGGGCTTTGACAAATAGGAATGGGTGTAGAGGACAATCAGGGCCTGGAGACCGACACGTGAAGAGAGAACTGGGAATATTTACCCTGGATAAGATAGGACTTAGGGATGAGAAACTTAGAGATGGAAGAGACATTCAAGGTCATCTCTTTCAATTTCCTGATTTTATAAATGAAGAAGATACTGAGAGATGAGATGACTTGCCCAAGGTGGCATAGTGTTGAGGCAGAGTCAGAATTTGAATTTAGATCCTCCGATTTCCAGTCCAGCACTTCTTGCAAAGGACCCTTGTGTTGAAGAGAATCTAACCTATTCTGATTGTCCCAATGGGGGAGAACTAGGAATAATGGGTGGGAGGTGAGAAGAAGCAATCATCAGAACTGACCTGAGGTACCGTGGGTGGCTTCAGGAGGTTACTCATCAAAGGAGGTATTTATAAGGAAGTGGTCACTTTTGAAGTGCATTGTAGAGGAGTTCTGGGTTCAGTGGTGAGTTAGATCGGATGGCTTCTGATCTCCCTCCCAACTCAGAAATGCCACGTTCTGAGTGTGAGGGATTCTGGGGAAGGGGAGGGATGGAAGGGTTCACGCTGACTGGCTTATTCCTACTGGCGGTCCCAGGTGAGGGGTATGTGTGGAACCTTCACTTGGAACCAGCAGGATGACTTCCTGACTCCCGCTGGAGACGTGGAATCCAGTGTAGCTGCCTTTGCTGTCAAATTCCAGCTGAGTGGGGAGCGTGCCTGCCGTTTGGGGGACACTATTATCCCACTTAACCCTTGCAGCACCCATACTCAGCGCCGGCCCTACGCAGAAGCCACCTGTGCCATTCTCCAAAGCCCGGTTTTCCAGGTACCCCAAGCACCAAGGCATGATACTGTGGAGATGGTCATTAGCATTGGGGATGTGCTGGTTGGGATGGTGGGAAGGAGTCTTGTGCAGTAACTGACTCAGCCCCTCATGCCTCTCCTCATGCCCCTCATGCCCCCAGCAATGCCACAGTTTAGTGGAACAAGAGCCTTACCATTTACGGTGCCTGTCAGCAGTGTGTAGCTGTGCTCTGGGTCATGATTGCCTGTGTCCTGTGCTATCTGCCTATGCCCGCCACTGCGCCCGGGAGGGTGTGCTCAGCCCCTGGAGGAACCAGACTCTGTGTCGTGAGTTCTTCTTCTGTCTACCTTCCTATTTCCCTCCCTTTCCTCCTTCCCCTTTCTCCTCAATGGAGAAGTTGATCCTCCTTATGAGTCTCCACCAGGGCGACAATCCTTTCCCAGAGTGATCTCTGTCCTTCCCCAGAACGACCTCTGTCCTTCATCTCCCTAGAGTCTCCCTGTACAGAGAATAGGGCAATCGGTGGTGTTTGAAGGACCAACTAGGCCAAGGAGGCCTAGTTCTTCTACAATGCTACTCCTGACTTGTGTCCATATCAATCCTCAGCTGTCATGTGCCCAGCTGGCCAGGAGTACCAAGAATGTGCCCCAGTGTGTGGCCAGAAATGTGGAGAACCAGAGACTTGTGGGCAATATGTGGGCTGTGTGGCAGGTTGCAACTGTCCCTCTGGCCTGCTGTGGGATCATGAGAGCCAGTGTGTGCCCTCCAGACTGTGTCCCTGCCAGCTGGGAGGCCAGTCTCACCCTCCAGGCAGCATCACTTTGCAGGGATGCAATCGCTGGTGAGGATTGGATGCTGGGGACTAAGGGAAAGGCTGGGGATGAAGGGAGCCTTGGTGTGAGAGGGGTCAAAGTAAGAGAGGCCTTCAGGGTGGGCTACATGGGACAAGGGGACCAGGCTAGGCACAAAACTGTTTGTAAATGGTGCCAGATTTGTGGCATAGAAGTTTAAGGCAGCTGGGGGACCTAGGTGAGAGATCTGGACACCTGGATCACCATGGGGAAGACCCCAAAGGTGTGGCCTCATGGGTTCCTTAGTTTAGATTGTCATAGCTGGAGAATATTCAGGGATTGGGATTATTTGGGGGACATCGTGGTGTAATACAGGAGCAAGGGCCTCAGAGCCAGCTGCTTGGCCACATAATGAACTGTGTCACCTTGAGCAGATGACTTACCCTCATCCAGCCTCAGTTTTGGCGTTGGTGAAATAGGGATGATTATAATAACTCTTTTACTACATACAGGACTGTTGTTAGGATCCAATAAGAAAACATATGTACTTTGTCAACCTTAATGCATTTATATATGTATATATGTGCACATATATAAATACATATACATATATACACATAATACATATATACACACACACACATATTTACACATATATATAAATGTCAAGCTATGTGGAATGTGGATAGAACTGACTTGCGTGTGACTCTGGCCTCAGTTGCATACTAGCAGTGTGACCTGGGGCAAGTCACTTAACTGCTTTCTGCCTCAGTTTCCTTATCTCTGAATTGGGTATAGTCATAGCACTCACTTCCTAGGGTTGTTGTGAGAACCTAATGAGATAATATCTGTGAAGCTCTTTGTGAGGCTTCAAGAGCTACAGAAACACAGCCATTTTTGTTGTTCTTGGGCAGAGAGGCTTTGGTAAAATATACTCATGCTCTGGGTCGACCTAGCCTAGCCCAGGTGCAGAGCTTTGAGGATTTTTAATCCTTCTCCCTCCTTGTCCCATTCAAACCAACATCCTCTCTCAGTTCTGGGACTTAGTTATCCTTGGTCCTGGGAAGGTGGTGGCCATTTACTGTCCTATGGTTAACCAATTCTTTTCTCCTTATCAAAATCTGGAGCCCAAACCTCCCTAAGGCAAAAACTGCCTTGCCTTGCAACCATTTCCTTCTCCCTATCCACTTCAACCAGCTTCAGCATGTTCCTGTCCCCATCTGCCTTTTTCTTCCTTTTGGTCTTTGGAAACCCTGTTCTGTGGCTAACAAGTTGTCCCTAGTGTTAGATCTCTTTTGGCACAACCTCCATCTTCCATATAATACACACACACACACACACACACACACACACACACACACACACACACACACATACACACACACATACACACGCACATACACATACGCACACACACGTACTCATATATATGCATATATATATATATAATTCATTCATCTATCCACCATTCATCCATTCTTTTGCCATCTGAACAAACTAGGTGGCACAGTGGATAGAGTGCTATGGCCTGAAGTCAGGAAGACCTGAGTTCAAATCCAGCCTTAGGCACTTACTAGTTGTATGACCCTGGGCAAATCACTTAAACTCTGTCTCAGTTTCCTCATTTGTAAAGTAGGGATAATAATAGCACCTACCCCCCAGGGTTGTTGTGAGGATTAAATGAAATAATGATCCTAAAGTGCTCAGCACAGTGCCTGGCACATAGTAGGTACTACATAAATCTTAACTATTGTTATTCTTCTTCCATTAAAAAGCATTTATTTTCTTTCCTTCTCACCTACCTCCCATTTAAAAGCAAAAAAAGAAAAGGCAAATCCTTGCAAAGAATATGCTTAGTCAAGCAAAACAAATTCCCACACTGACCATACCCCCAAATATGTCTGCTTCTGCCCCCTGAGTCCGTCACCTTCCTACCATGAGGCAGCTTCATCATCAGTCTTCTGGAAGTGTAGTTGCTCAACAGTCGGTCAGAGTTCTTGAGTCTTTCTTCGCTATTCTATCAGTTATTCTGGTTTTACTCACTTCACTGTGCATTCATGCACACAGGTGTTCCCAGGTTTCACTGAAAACCTTCCCTTTCATCATTTCTTACCACACAATTATAGTTCATTACATTCATATACTACAATTTGTTCAGCCATTCCCCAAGTGATGGACACCCCCTTTATTTCCAGTTCAATTCTACCACAAGAAGAGCTGCTATAAATATTTTCATGTATGTGGGTCCTTTTCCTCTTTCATTGATCTCTTTAGGGTATCATCTTTCTATGGAAACCTGACTCATGTCAGAAGATACTAGAACCTTGGCTATCCATTGTCTCAGTACTGGCTGCATCTTTCAAGTTCCCCTCCTGATACTTTCCTCTCATCACACACACACACACACACACACACACACACACACACACACACACACAGACACACACCACACTGGCTAGAAGGAAGGAGAGGCATACTTCTTGCTCCCCACTGACCCTTTCATACCCTCCCTTTCATGCCATCACAACCCCTCCTCCTTTGAGGTTTATTCCATCCAGATATATCATGCCACCTGGATCCCAGTGACCACTTCTAGGTAATTTTCTCTCCCTTTTTTGAGGTGCCTAGTACCTGGCTCATAGTCCTGTTCTACATTCCAAGCCCTATCCTTATACACTTAGGGGCTTCATTATTCATGTGCATATCCTCTCAAATGCCCTGACTTTCCCTTCATGAGCATCCTCAGCTCCAGCTCAGCCATATACAGGACTGGTCATACCTTTGATCTCATCATCACCCACAGACATTCTCAACTAAAGCTCAGGGAAGAGACAGGTGGGCTGGATATATTGATCTGGGAGTCATCTATATGGAAATGATACTTAGACCTTTGGGATCTGATGGGATTACCAAGACAGTAGAAATATTAGCCCTTATGGAAGAGATGGGGGACGAGGGAACAAGTATTTGTTGAGTTCATATTATCTGTCAGACACTGTGCTAAGCACTTTACAAATATTGTTATATTTGATCTTCACAACAACGCTGGGAGGTTAGTGATGTTATTATTCCTGTTTTGCTGTTGAGGAAACTGAGGAAGATAGAGGTTAAGTGACTTGCCTAGAGTCATAAAGCTAGGAAGTATCTGAGGTTGGATTTGAACTCAGGTCTTCCTGATTCTAAACCTAGCACTCTATCCATAGCACCACTTAGCCAGGGGTTAGAGCTCTCTCTAGTTAATAAATGAACGAATGGTTCCTCCATTATTGGATTATCGGCCCTGGGAGCCAGAGGGCAAACATCATAGATGATGTCCTGGATGGAGACCAAAGCCAACCAAATGCCCTTTCAATCCTGTCTGAGGAGGGGCAGAGTGCTGAGATCCCCAAAACCAAGGCTGGATTTTGGATTCTTGGGTCTCCTTTATCAATGTCAGAGATTTGGGTTCCTGTGTGATTAGGACTGGGAGATGCTTGAGTTTTCTGGCCCGGGGGCAGGAAGTGGGAGTTAGCATAGAGTAGATTTAGTGAATTTAACTCTTATTCCCTGCTGGCAGTGTGTGCCTGGACAGAGGCATCTGGAACTGTACCACTCATCATTGTGACCCAGGAGTGGCATTCTGCCCTGGAGGGCGTATATATTCCCCAGGCTCTTGCCTTATTACCTGTGACAGTCTCAGTGCCAATGTCTCCTGTCCCACAGATACTTCTGATGGCTGTATTTGCCCTCTGGGCACTGTACTGCTGGTGAGTAGGGGAGAGTCCAGACAGAAGGAAGGTACTCTGGGGGTTGGCTTTGGTCTCCATCCAGGACATCATCTATGATGTTTGCCCTCTGGCTCCCAGGGCCAATAAGCAGGGTTGACTTGTGGGTGCTCTTTGATCCTTCTTTTTTCTTGCCTAGAATGAACACTGTGTGTCCCCTGAACTGTGCCCCTGCAGACACAGTGGGCAGCTGTACCCACCCAACTCGACTATCCAGGAGGACTGTAATACTTGGTAAGGCCTGGTCTCTGTCCCTCTGTCTCTCCATGATATAGTGGCCTCAGCCTCCATCACCTGAGTGGGTACAAGGCTAAGGCAAAGCACTACCTAAGATAGTCCTAAGGTAATGCCTGCTGGGGACTCTCTCTGAATCTCAGTCAGGTCAGGGAGCATTCTGACTAGCTTCCTTGTCTTTGACATATTTCTGACCTGACATGTTCTGAAAGAACTGACTTAGTGCCAGTGTCCCTAAGCTGTTATCATAACTGTGACTTTGACCCCATGCCCATAAGGCTAGTGACCCTTGACCCTCTGACCCCATACTCTCTCATTGATCCCCTCTGCCTTTCCCCAATTCAGCGTGTGTCAGGGCCAACAGTGGCATTGCACAGGTCACCAGTGCAGTGGACGGTGCCAGGCTTCGGGTGCCCCTCACTATGTGACATTTGATGGCCTGGCATTCACCTTCCCTGGGACCTGCGAGTATCTGCTGGTACGAGAGGTGGATGGGAGCTTTGCCATCTCTGCCCAGAACCTGCCCTGTGGGACCAGTGGCCTTACTTGTACCAAGTCCCTGACCATTCGTCTGGGGAACACCATTGTGCATATGCTCAGAGGTACCTGGGGTCAGGGGATGGCGGGGAGCTGCTGGAAGGGCCATCACTTCCTGAGGAGAGGGGAATGGGAGCAGAGGTGAATGATATCAGGGGACAGAACAGTCTGCACCAGATGAGGAGCTGACAGTCTAGACTTCTCTAACCTGGTCTGTGTTCGGGCCATACCATAGGTAACAATACTCCCCCTGTTTAGGAAGGGTAGGGGGAGGCCAGAGGTCCCAAAGATGATCTAGGATAGCCCCCACAATATTTTCCTTCTATCCCTAACCCTACAGGTCGGGCAGTGACAGTGAACGGAGTGAGTGTACGCCCTCCCAAGATCTACACAGGCCCCGGGCTGAGCCTGAGACAAGTTGGTCTGTCCTTGTTGCTCACTGCTCGCCTTGGCCTTTCCTTACTCTGGGATGGAGGTCAGGACCCAACTCTTGAACCCTGATTGTAACGGTCACTTGACTCTTAATTCTCAGTCTCTCAGCTCCCATCCTCATTTATATTGACCTAAACTCACTCTCGGATATAGCAAATACTCAAACTTTATATCACCTTCCTTGTTCAGGCTGGCATTGAGACCAAGGCTAGACCCCTGACCTCTGACTCCTGTCTTTATCCATCTTTCCCCATAGTTTTCTAGCCAACATGACTTCTGGGTGTCATCTAGAACCCTAAGGCTAGTTTTTTTCCCTTCTGAAATCAATCTTGAGGAGTCTCTGTTCCCATCCTCCCTTTATAAAAGTTCTATTTTCAGTCCTAAAGGCAATCCCTTACCTCTGGACTTCCTTTCCAAGGGGAAATCCACAACTTTCTGCGGTCAAGTATCCCAACCTACCTCCATTAAAACTCCCATCAATAACCGTTAGTGGTGCCTTGACCCTTTGGTTTTACTGATCCCATGAAGATCACAACTGCCACATCTTAATAGATGTCTTGCTGATTTGCTTAAGGCTCAGAGACTTGCCTAGAGTCACACAAAGGGTCACCCTTGTCAGAGGGTTCTTGACTTCATGTCCCATACTGGCGAACCTTACAGTGCCCACCTTGCCATTTCTCTACTGTCCCTGGTGAAGACTACACTGGTCATTTCTGATCAGTCTCCCTGCTTGGTCTCTCCCTCTGCCAGGCACCCGGGTTATGATACTGTTGGTCCCCCAGTTCCGGGGCCGTGTGGCAGGGCTATGTGGGAACTTTGATGGTGATGCCGCCAATGATCTTCAAAGTCGTCAGGGTGTCCTGGAGCCTACAGCTGAACTAGCTGCCCACTCCTGGCGTCTCAGCCTCCTCTGCCCTGAACCAAGTCTTGGAGACATACCCCATCCTTGTGCCGTAAGGGAGAAATGGATATCATCCTATATTATCTATAGGATGGAGGGGCTTGAGAGAAAAGGAGAGAGTCAGAAAGGCCTGAGGAGATGGGAGGGGAGGAATCTGGGCATCTTAGAAGGGGTAGTTCCTATGAAGGGACACTGCTACGTCCTCACTCTCCTTCCTTGCAGGTGAATGCCCACAGGGTGGGCTGGGCTAGAGCCCGGTGTGGGGTGCTGCTTCAGTCACTCTTTGCCCCCTGCCACGTGGAGGTCCCTCCCCAGCAGTACTATGAGTGGTGTGTGTATGACGCCTGTGGGTAAGGAAGGGCTGAAATTTAGGGCGGGAAGGTCAGGTGAGGGTTGTGTATGTATTTGGTGGGCTGGGGATCAGGTACTGAGACCACCTGTCTGGCAGCTGTGACTCAGGAGGCGACTGTGAGTGTCTCTGTTCAGCTCTTGCTACCTACGCAGAGGAGTGTGCCTGGCATGGGCACCGTGTGCATTGGCGCAGCCAGGACCTCTGCCGTGAGTGCCTTTTTTTCTTTCCTGCCTGTCCTCTCTTACTCTCCTCCCTCCTGGGGCTGCTTCTTTCACCCAGGGCAGCCAGAACTGCTCAGAATTGCTTAGCACTGGCATTGCTTAAGAATGCCTACTACTTACTCCCAGCATTCCCAAGTGTCAGTGCCTGTTGTGCCTAGATTACCCAGTGCCTACATATTCTGATGCTCGTTATTTCTAGTTTATGTACTGCTCATAGGTTCTTGTGACCCTGTGCTCCTCTTACCTGGGTCTGTCTTGATCTATGCAGCTATACAGTGTGAGGGAGGTCAGGTCTATGAAGCCTGTGGCCCCGTCTGCCCTGCCACCTGCCAAAACCCTGGTCCTGAGCCTGCGTGGCATTGCCAAGCTGTGCCCTGTGTGGAGGGATGCTTCTGTCCTGAGGGCACTCTCCTTCATGGTGTGTAGGACCTGGGGGATAGGGCAGAAGGGATGGTAGGAAGGGGGTAGAATAATCTTAGCATGGGGTGAAGGGCAGCTCTGATCATAGATAGCTTTAGTGTCAGGAGTGGGAATGGGCAGTGACAGCTCTGGGCAGATGCTTACTAGATGCTTGGTGTGGGGCACTTCTCCCTGAACCAGGCTAGCTAGGGGAGATCTGGAACCTTGAGGGCGTTCCTTACCCATCCCATTCCTCTCTCAGGTGGGGTCTGTTTGGAGCCAGCTGCCTGTCCCTGTGAGTGGAGAGGGAGCTTCTTGCCCCTGGGAACAATGCTGCAGAGGGACTGTGGGAACTGGTGAGTGTACGGGGGAAGCAGGAGGAGATGAAATGAAATGGAACCTTTGTGCCTATATGGAATTCCTGTGTTTCTCTCCCACCACTGACCTCTTACTTTCTTAGCACGTGCCAAGCAGGAGAGTGGAACTGTGGGGAAGCAGGTTCCCAGTGTGGGGAGATGATGCTGGAGTGTGCAGAGGGTGAAGTTCCCTGCCGAGACAATGGGTACTGTGTGCCCCAGGTGTGGCTCTGTGACAACCAGGATGACTGTGGGGATGGCTCTGATGAAGAGGGTAATTCTGGGTCTGTGTCTACACATGTGCACGTCCCTGTGTGTATGCTTGAACTTAGATACTTGTAGAGTACAGATGCCATCTCACCCCCATGCTCCCATTCCCAAGGGCTGTGAGTTTTGGAGAGTTAGCCCTGAGGTTTTGTGTACGTGTGCGTGTTTGGGGTGGGTAGAGGTGTTGTTCCATTAGGAGTAGAAAAGGCTAAGGTCTTTCTTGTATGAGCCTGGGGAATGCCTGTCTCAGGCACTGAGATCTCAGTGCCCATCTGTGTGCAGGCTGTGCCCCTCCAGGCTGTGAAGAGGGGCAGTTCTCCTGCGGCAAAGGGCGTTGTCTGCCCATGTCATTGCACTGCGATGGACGAGACGACTGTGGAGATGGGGCAGATGAGCATGGCTGCCCATGCCCCAAGGAATTCCTACCCTGTGCTGATGGGCAATGCCTGCCTCTGGCCCAACTTTGTGATGGGCATCCTGACTGCCCAGACGGTGCTGATGAAGAGTCCTGCCTGGGTAAGTTCCATTTTTCCAGCCCTTGGGCTCCATTCCATTGGGTACCCCCTACTTGCTGCCTTAAGTACCAATCCATTTCTTAGAACCTCTCTTTTTCCTATGGGTACCATCTATTCTAGTATTCCAAATCATCATGAGACTTATTTTTCCCATGATGCCCACCCAAAAGTTGATATTCATTATGTAAATATGTGATGTTCTTTGGCAGGGGCTCCCTACAGATCATCCTTTGTCCCAGAGCTCACATATGCAGAGGGGTATGCATAGGCAGAGAGGCACTAGTTCTTCTATTCTTTGATCACAGGATGGGAGAACTGTGGCCCTGGAGAGGTGCCCTGCTTGGATGGAACTTGTGTTGGCACTTCTCAGCTGTGTGATGGGGCCTGGAACTGTGTAGATGGGGCAGATGAAGGACCCAGGTACTGCCCCTCTCCCCTTCTACCGACTCCCCCTGCTGACACCCCCACTGGACCCTCCATGGATAACCTGGAGAGCAGACCGACTTCTCTGATCAGAGGCAGCAGTCCTGGTGAGGGGGCTGGGGCAGGAGGGGGGGACTTCTGGCCACATCGGGGAAGAGAAAGAGGTAATAGGAGTGCAATGATGATAATATTGCCTAAGAACATGATACTATTAATTTAAATTTATTATATTATTTAATTTTGTTACTCATTATATCAATGTTAATGTGTTAATTTTATTAATATAATCAAAGTCGCATTTATGTCTTACATGCAGCTTTTCCAGGATATCATCCTTTCACAATCTCTCTTGTTTCTTCTGCTTCTCCTATAAGATAGGCAGGGGAGGTGGTAACATTCTTACTGGATAGAAGAGGAAATGAAGGTGTGACAAGACTGCTGGAGTGGAAGTCAGAAGTAGTAGATTAGAGCCTGTTACTAATTAGCCACATGACCTTGGGCAAGTCACTTCCCCTGTCTGGGCCTCAGTTTCTTTATCTGCCAAATGCAAGGGTTGAATGAGATTAGGAGTTCTTAACCTCTTTTTGTGTCATGGACCCCTTTAGCAAACTGGTGAAGCCTCTGACCCCCTATCAGAGCAATGCATTTAAACACGTAAATTGTATCAAATACACATAAATGCATAAAATGAAATACATGGGATCAGAAAGCAAACCAATGATATTGAAAGAGTTATCAGTATGTAATAATATGAATATATATGTACACAATTCACATTATACATATATGTGAATGAGTTCTAGGTTTAGAACCCTTAGATTAAATCATCTCTGAGTCCCTTTTAGTTCTGTTACTTTGTGATTCTATTAATTAACGGAAGAATAGGAGTAAAATCCACATCTCTAGGCTCTCCAATTGAGTTCTCTGTCTACTAGACTTTGCTACTTCTGAAGAGAGAGCCTGTGTCCCAAGGAGATGGCAGTTCTATGATTCCCTACCACTGAGGCCCCCTAGGCCTCCCAGGCCCACTCAGTCAATCAGTACCTTCCCTGAAGGCTCACGGTACAAGCTATCTCTATGCAAGACATGCGAGAGGGTTACAAGAAAATCTAAGGGACACAGAACCTCCCCCGCTGGGTTCTAAACCACAGCTGTGCACAGGAATTAAAATGGATGCTACAGTGAGCAAGGGCCACAGGATTTTCATCTCTTTGGGCTGGAGTGATAAGGGAAGGCTTCTGGAAGGTAGGATTTGAAACAAACTTTGAAAGCTGTATAGGAGGTAGGTGGGAGTGGTGTGTCGGTGATGTGGGACACAACGAGACTGTTCTGGCAGGAGAGGCCCTCCTCTAAAAAAGGGGATGTGCTCCTCTAAAGGGATGTGCTGGGAGGCAGTGTTGGAGAGTTCTCAATCTCAGAACTGAGAACTGGCCACGGGGAGCAAACCTGTGAAGGCTGTTGAGCATTGAAGTGACATGATGAGTGTTTGAGGGACATTCATGTCATCGTAAAACTAGCACTGGAAAGGATCTGCAAGGTCATATAGTTAAACTCCATCGTTTTACAGGTGAAGAAACAGAGACCCAGACAAGTTAAGTCATTTGCCCAAAGTCACAAAGTTGGGATTCAAGACCAACTTCTCCTGCTCCAAATCCATCATTCTTTCCAATGCTCCCTGCTGATTCAGTTGGCTATGGGGAGCTGAAGGGTTTGGAGGAGAAAATATAAGTAGTGAGATCTGTTAGCAGACCATTTCAATGGTCCTGGTGTGAGGGAATGAGTCTGATTTAGGGGATAGCAGTGGCAATGGGAAGAAGGAAAAACATGGAAGCAAAACCCCAGATTGTCAGAACTGGAAAGGACTTTATAGACTGTTAGTCCAATGGTCTTAAATTTTTTTTCTATATGAAGTAACTGAAGCCTGTCGAAGGCTTATGAGTTGTGCAAGGCCACGTAGCAAGTATCAGAGCCAGAAATACAACACAGGCATCCTGGTTCCCAGGCCAGTCGTCTTCCCACCACAGAATATGAAGTTATGATTCCCAAGCTTGAGGAGCTTACAGCCTAGTTAGATAGGGATAAGACTCATGCAAATGAAATGGGGGAAATTACGTGTTGTTTTGTGCCCATAGAACTACCCTGTGGTCACTATGAGTTCAGCTGTGGCAGTGGTGAGTGTATACCTCGGGGTTGGCACTGTGACTATGAAGAGGACTGTAAGAATGGTGCTGATGAGCTGGACTGTGGGCAGCTCTGCCCCCCACATCACATGCCCTGCCTCAGCCTCCACTGTATACCCTATCTGCAGCTCTGCGATGGAACTGCCCAGTGCCCAGATGGTTCCGATGAAAGCTTGGATGCTTGTGGTGAGTTGTCTGCCCTTCTAACCCTCAGACACTTATAACCACGTACCTAGGAGTCACCCAAAGCTTGCCAGTGTTTGTTCTCCCAGTTCTCACAGAAATGAAGATACCTCATCCTACTGTCTTCCTTAGGACACCCTCTGTCCTGGCATCATCCAACCACCAGGTCTTTTCAGCTTTCCTGACCAGGACAGTGCCTGAAAGGTGGAATACAGAGAGGGGTTTTCTGTATCTCAAGCTTAGATCTACCTCTTAAGTCCTATGCTCAGCTTACTCTGTTCCCTGGACATGGTTCTCTCCTACCTTGAGTGGGGTTGAACAATATGGAAAATGACTGTGTCCATAGGTTCCACCCAGCTGCCACCGTGTCCTGGGCTTTTCCCCTGTGGCTCAGCTCCCCGACTGTGCTTGAGGTTGACTCGGCTTTGTGATGGAATCCCTGACTGCCCAGAGGGTGAAGATGAACTAAACTGTGGTATGGATCCTTCCAGCCCTGATCCATCCTCCTTGCAATAGTGAGGGCCTAGGTTTATGGTCCAGGGGCTTGAGTGCTCATGGGCAGGGGGATGGCTTCTATGCGTGTGGACATTATCGTTGTCAAGAGGGATACCTCCCTGATACTTCATCCTATCTCCCTCCTCTCCCCTCCCTTCCCCTTTCTTTTCCAGAGAGGCTTCCATTCCCCACGACTCCTAACAAGACTGGGGTTCCTTGCCCTGAATATTCCTGCCCAGATGGCCGCTGTATCAGCTTTCAACAGGTGAGAGTCAGAGGTATAAGGGGTCACTCTTGTCATTCCTGCCTGATCTCTGACCTGCATGTTGACCTTCTACCTTCTGCCCATCTTGTCCCCATTCTCCCCCAACCCAGGTATGTGATGGACGGCCAGATTGTGAGGAGAAGGATGGGCTGGAGCCATCCTCTGAGGAGCAGGGCTGTGCCACATGGGGACCCTGGGCCCCATGGGGACTGTGCAGCCAGACTTGTGGGGCTGGGGTACAGGCTAGGAGTCGCCTGTGCTCCCCCCCTAGTCTCCCTGTGCTTCAGCACTGTCTAGGCCTGGAACACCAAACCCGTGCTTGCTTCACTGTTGCCTGCCCTGGTGAGTGTGGGCCCTGGGGAACGAGGAGGGAGGGAGGCTGGCAATGTACATCTGCTGGAAGCCTTCAGGGGTGTGAGGGAGAGGGACTCAGCAGAACCCAAAGGATAGGGAAATCTGGTGAAGGAGAGTAGGGAAGAGGTAAAGGGAAAGTTACTGATTAGAGCTCCCTTTCCTTTCTCTGTTTGCTGTGCCTTCCTTCCTGCACCCTTCCCTTCCTGCCCATTCCCCTCTTCTCCCTGGTGTCAATATCCTTACATCTCTTTCTGCCCTCACTGCTGCCCTTCCCACAGAGGATGGCGTGTGGAGTGACTGGTCCCCCTGGTCTGAATGCTTGGAGCCATGTAGTGGAGTTGTGACCAGACATCGGGTCTGCCACCCACCCCAGAATGGTGGCCGGACCTGTGCCACATGGCCTGCGGGTCCCCACAGTACCCTCCAAACCAGTGAGTGCTCACTTACGGGGTAGGGACATGCCAGTGGGATAATGGGTAGAATTAGGGCAGTGGGCTGCACTAGTAAGTATACTGAACTTTGAATTAGGAGTCCCAGGCTTGAGATCTGGCTCTGAATCTGATTAGTTCTATGACCAAAGGCAGATCCCTTGGCTATCTTAACCTCAGTTTCTTTAATTGAAAAATGGGACAATAATTCTGTGCTAGCTACCCTACAGATTCCTTATCAAGAAACCACTACAGAAATATGGGTTATTATTATTATATTATTAAATTTTATGGGACAGTTGGTTGGGGGAAAGGCAGTGTGTCTTTTGAATTTTTTCTGTCCTCAATATATCTTGTTTCTGCTTCTATCCAGAGCCATGCTCACAGGATGGCTGCCCCAATGTCACTTCATGTCCAGGAGAGCTGGTACCCAAACCCTGTGCTCCTTGCCCTCTGACTTGTGCTGACATCTCCAGTCAGATCAAGTGCCTACCTGACCGACCCTGCAGTCCAGGTATTGTGCTCATGGGCAAGAGACTTGGGGAATGGCATTCAGCACCAGCTCAGCCTGCTCTCTAACCCTTAGTGGTTGGTCACTGGTACTTGTCTTCAGCATCGTTCTGTGCCTACCTACCCCTCAGGCTGTTGGTGTCCCGACGGTTGGGTTCTGGGCTTTGATGGACAGTGTGTACGACCCCGACAGTGTCCTTGCCTGGTGGAAGGCACTCGCTATTGGCCAGGGCAGCGGGTCAAGATCAATTGCCGTCTCTGTACATGTCAGGATGGCCGGCTACGTCGATGCCAGCCTAACCCTGACTGTGCTGGTGAGATATTCCCAGAATTATTTCCCTATATGCCACTCTTGACCCCTTACCTCATGGTCCATGACACCTTGGGAACCTGGCATCTCTTCTGCAAGCTATCCTCTATTTCACTGGGTCCTTTGCCTGGAATTTCCTCCTAGTACCCTCTACCTTAGGACCTAGGCCATTCTCTCTGACTTGACCCTTTCCTCCTAACTGCTAGAGCCTTCCTGTTCTGATTCACTCTTTACAAACTAATTTTGGGTCATCTATTCCCACCCCTTGTAAACTAATCTTTAGTGAACTGTGGCTGGTCATCTTGGTCACCATGGGCTGAATGTCTGGGCCCCTGTGGGAGCCAGAGCATCCAGTGGTCCTTCAGAAGTCCCAACAACCCTACCCACATGGGGCGTGGTTACCAGTGCAGAGGCATCTATCGAAAGGCCCGAAGGTAACTCCTACCACTATGCCTCAGCTATCCACACATTTTCAAACCCCCAAATACCCGAACCCCCAAATGTAAGGAAGCCCTATGCTAATACATTCAAATGTTAGAAATTATTTAGAGACAATATCTGTACTCCAAAACATAGGGACATCAAAGCACAGGTTTTACAATATCGACAATTAGGAGAACTGCCAGATACCAGGACCCAAAAATCTACTTAGGGTCTCATTTTCCTGTCCCCTCCCCCAAAAGGATTGTTGGTCTAGTAAGATTTCAGCCCAGGGTATTTGTTAGCCCATGGACAAATCTCAATAAGGCTAGAGTCAGAGGCCATTCTGTTTATCTAAGGCCTCTTCCATGTCTGAGTGTGCATCTTTCTTTCTGCTTTGATTCTGTCTTATGATTCATCAGGAGAAAACCAGGAAGGGAAAGAGAGGATCTTCTAGGAAGAATGGGGGTGAGGGTGGGATGGACTGAAAGATGGTGAGAGGAAAGACATGGGAGATCTTGAATTAGGGAACTCTTTGACACATGTTCATTTGCATGTTTTATATTTGTTTATATTTGCAAGTTGTTCTTTTGGTGTATGTAACTGAGGCACCTGGGAACTTGGATTCAGTGTGATTTATTCCTTGTTTCTTGAAATTGGCCTGGAGTCCATAGGGTGGGGAAGCCCACTTGGGACCTTCATGAATGCCGCAGCTTTTCCTTTCCTTCCCCAACCAGGTGTCAGACAGAGCCCTGTGAGGAATGTGAGCACCAGGGGAGCACACACAGAGTTGGGGAACGCTGGCGCTGGGGCAGATGCCAGGTGTGCCATTGTCTGCTGAACCACACAGTTCAGTGTTCTCCCTACTGCTCTCTGGGAGCCTGTCCACAGGTGAGGGCAGGGAGTGGCTAGTATTACCTGGGAAGAAGGAGGGGGCAGATGCTTGGGTGGGGTCTAGAAGCCAGGATGGTGACAATATAGCCTGGCAGTAGGGGAAGGGGGATGGAAGCAGGAGATGTTCATGATAGATGGAGTATAGTGGGAGATGTGAAGGATGGAAAGGGAGATTCCTCATCTATAAAATGAGGGCATTGGAATAGATGCCCTCTGAGGTCCGCTCCAACTTGACATCTATGATCCTGATGAGTTTTAGAGGGTTTCCCCATTTTCTATCTAACTCTTTTCTCCACAGGGTTGGATGCTGGTGGAGGGAAAGGAAGAATCATGTTGCCACTGTATTTCTGTTGGTGAGTTGGACTGGGGGTATGGGGTTACAGAGGAGAATTTGAGGATGGGAATAACATGATGGACTGGGAAAGGTCTTTGGGTGAAGACATCCCTCACCCATACTCGGTTCCCAGAGAAGCATTATGGTGTAGAGGAAGAAGACTGGCTTGGGATTCCAGAGACCTGAGTTCTGTGGAAGAATCCTGGGCAAGGAAAGAAATACCAATGTGTAGCAACTTCTCCCAGACCTATAACCACTCCCAGATTCCCTGGTTTCCAGGTTGCCCTCATCACCACTCTGATTTGATTAGAAGAAGACTGAGATCAGAGAATGCCACTCTCCTTCTGCCATACCTTTCTTCTTTAGTTGAAGGGAACACCTTTAGAACCCTCTTTCCATTTTTGCTTGGGACTTCACACACACAAACCACTGGGGGTTTATTCTGAAAAGTAATTGCGATGGTAAACTAAAGAGGAACGACATCGGAGAGGGACCATGCCATGGCATGTACAAATTGGGTTTTCCACCCTCCCCCTCATCCCTCATTCATTCTTTCATTTGGATCCGTCTTTGCCCACCTTGCTGGACAAGGTGAGTGTGCAAATCCACAGAATGTTAGTGGTTTGGGGCTTATCTCTGCTTTAATACAAAATGTTCTTATTTTGGTCATAGCTTTTGAGATCAAAGCTTTTTCATCTTAGAGCAAATTTATTAATTAATGAGACATTCAGTATTTTCATTAATTTATGAGGAAATGTCAGATATACTCCCTTGATTGACTTAAAGCCCAGACAAAAAATGAATAAGAAGATGAATCAAAAGCAGACAGGGGTGAAATTTTCATGCAGTTGTTAGCTGTGGCATATACAACTCCAGGAAGAACCCATAGGTACATGTGTGGGATTTTGTTCCTAGTTCCAGCTGATTAGCTATATGACCTTGGACAAGTTACTCACCTTCTTTCAACCTCAGTTTCCTCATCTGTAAAACAGGGATAATAACTTCTCAGGGTTTGTTATGAGAATCTTGAGTAGAGACAGGAGTGGAAATGACAATGCTTTGAGAAATAGTAACCATATCTAGTGCACAGTTTCCTGAGTATTGGATAGGTTACAGCATAATAGAAAGAAAACTGGGTTTTATTAGACCTGTCTTAGAATCTGAAATATCTGGACGATCTTGAGTAAGTTTCTTCATCTCATTTTTTTCCATCTGTAAAATAAGAGGGTTGGATTGATGATCTATACAGTCTTGTTCAGCTCTAGATGTTTCTGTGTGACCCAAAGGCCCAGGGGACTGAGACACCTTGAGATGTCCCCATCATAACTCTCAGGTTTGTTTTTCTCTGCTAGGAGAGAACAGGACAGCTGCCCCTACAACCACTCCATTGTTTCCTCCCAGTCTTCAACCAGAACCCGGTCTTTCCACTTACCCACTGCCTGCACCTGGAGGTGAAGACCAGATGCTTTTGTGGGAGAGGCAGGAAGAGTCTGAAGGAGGATAGGGCTGGCCTGGGATGGACTCTAGGGTCAGGTTGCCTGGGATTAGTGTCTAGTTCTTTGTGGGAGTGCTGGAGTGAGCCTGCTGTGCTGGTTGGGATATTCATGGTGGGACTGCTCCCTTGGCCCTTCTCTGGGTTCTCTTGGATTGTCCTTGTGCCTCAGACTAGCGTCTTGGGTTCCTTAGGGCTATATGGCCCAGCATCCATCATGTCTTCCCGACTGTCTCTCTTGCTCCCTCTCTCTATCCTGACCCAGGTCTTCCCCATACTCTCAATGTTTCCAGCAGATGTCCTTAGGCTCTCTACCTTTATACCAGCAATGTCTCTTCAACCCTCTGGATTTTCCCCATCCTGTATCTTTCCCTTCCTCCAGACCCTTGCTACTCCCCATTGGGCTTGTCAAGGCTCCCTTCTAGCAGTCTAAGGGCATCATCTGAACATCCTGAACACCCTGCCTGGGCAGGTCGTCTGGGGTCTTTGGTGTTGGGGCTGGAGCTCCAAGGCTGGAGTCCCAGGGAAGACACCTATGCTGAGTTGCACATCCAGCCCCCTTTCCTTCAGATGGATTTGCTAAGGCCCCGAAACCTCACTGGTCAGTAGGTAGAGGGTTGGAGGACTGACTTGGGAAAGGACAAAGGCTGAGAGGGCAGAAGAGTAGGGGTGGGGAGGTCAGAAGTCCTGAAGGAGGGTCATGGTATTTGGGGGGAATGGATGAGGGGCAGGGGAATAGGCACAGAGGTGGAGGGGCAAGGAGAGTGTGCTGGGACAGCATTGGGGGATTGCCAGGGCCTCTGACAGCTCTGATTTCTTCCTGGCCTCTCTACAGGCATTGTGGTCCAGGGAGCTGGTTCCTCTGATGCCTATGTCACCAGCTTTTCACTCCAGTTCAGTATTGATGGGCATCACTGGCATGACTACCATGAGGTTCTTCCAGGCATTCTGTCTATGCCCAAGGTACCCCCGCTTCAGTCCCCTCATTCCTTCCCTACGTGACGCTTGCTTAACTAGCTCGTTTTCCTGCCACCATTCTGTTCATCAAGGTGACTGACTCCTCTGTGAGATAATAGCCCTGGGCTAAGCACTGTGGACAATGATCCCTGTCCTAAATAAGCTTACAATTTATTTGGGGGTAGGGAGGGAAAGGCTAGAAATGCTAAACAACGAAAGAGTGATGTAGATAGCCTTTAAGTGCTAAAGGAGTTCAGAAAAGAAACAAATTACTGAGCCCTGGGGTGGTTGTGGAGCAGTAGAATTTGAGCCAGTCTTTAAAGGATGACTAAGAGCCTGATGAACATTTATTAAGCACCTACAATGTGCAAGTACTATGATAGAAGTTGTTTGTGCTCCCGAATCGTTTTTTCAGTCATGTCTGACTCTTTCTGACTCCATTTGGGGTTTTCTTGGCAAAGATACTGGAGCGGCTTGCCATTTCCTTTTCTAGCTTATTGGACAGATGAGGAAACTGAGGCAAACAGGGTTAAGTGCCTTGCCCAGGGTCACACAGCTAGGAAGTGTCTGAGGTTCCTGACCCCAGGCTGAGTTCTCTATTTACTTCATCACCTAGAATCTTAGAATCACCTTAGAATCTACAAAGACTAAAATGAAACAGTCAATGTCCTCAAGTGACTTAATTCTACTGGGAAGATATGATGTTCCTTTCTAAGTGAAAATAATGTAATTTGAGGAGTGAGAACATTAACAGTGGAGTGGTGAGGGTAGGGGGAGTAAATCAGGGAAGGTTTCCCATAGGAAGTTGCAATTGAGTTATGACTTGAAGGAAGTTAAAGGAAGGAGGTGAGGAAGGAGTGTATTACAGGAAGTTGGACATGGTTTGTGGGGTGGGAAATGGAATGTTGAATGTGGGGTATAGCCAGTAGCCCAGTTTGGTTGGAACATAGAGCATGTGAAAGGTAATATTAGGAAAAAGGGGTGGAAAGGTAGATTGGATCAAAATTGTTGAGAGCATCATGTGTCAGCTGAAGAGTCTGTATTTGATTTTAGAGGCAATGGGGAGCCATTGAAAGTTTTCAGGGAGGAGTAACATGGTCACACCAGTGACTTAGGAATATTATTTGGAGAGCTGCCTAGAGAATGAAGAGTAGAGAGACTGGAAACAGGGAGACTATTACAGGAGACTATTAAGACAAAATATATTATTATAATATTATAATAAAATAAGACTAAACAGGAAACTATTAAAATAGTCCAGAGAAAACTGACAAGGGACTGAATGAGAGTGATGACTATATGAATAAAGAGGTGATAGATTCAAGAAAGGATGTGGAGATGGAACTGACCAGATTTGACTATCCACTGAATGGTTAGATAGAATGAAGGAGAGGCAGGTGTTGTTGGACTTGGGCATTAGGGATGATGATGGTGACTCAAAAGATACAAGGAAATTTGGAAGGGATTTAGGTAGAAAGATGATGAACATTTTGGATGTATTAGCTTCGGACGCCAGTGAACATCCAGGTAGAGACATCCAGCAGGTTGTTGGTGATGGGGAACTAGAATTCAAGATATAAAATAGATATAAAATAGAATTCAAGACGTGTGTGTATGTGTGTGTGTGTGTGTGTGTGTGTGTGTGTGTGTGTGTGTGTGTGAGAGAGAGAGAGAGAGAGAGAGAGAGAGAGCAAGGCAATGTTCATAGCACTGGTGGTGACTACGAATATGCCAGTGTAGTTCTCAATCTCAAAGTATAAAAGACTCTCTATATACAAGGCAGAAGAAAAACATTGATTTAGACATCAGAAAGTGAAATCCCAGAACCAGAAAGTTAAATCTGTTATGATGACCAAGAAGTTAATAAACATGATCACAGCAGGGGGCAAAGCCATTCTCAAACCTCCCCTCAGTCAGGGCCTTCTCACTATCGACTGTCACAATGTGGCCTTTCCCCTCTGACCAGACCCCTGCTCACTCACTTCCTCCAGGTTCTGCTTCACCCTTCCTGTTCTGCCTCTTTAGCAAGCTCCTCCCACCACATGTGACTTAGGCTTCCAGGTGATTTAAACAGATTATATGGGCCTATTAATAAATGAGAAAGATCTTTCCATTTAAATTACTATTCCATTTAAATATATACATATGCATATGTGTATATATGGCAGCTAGGTGGTTCAGTGGATAGAGCACCAGGTCAGGAGTCAGGAAGACTTGGGTCTCAGAAAATATCTGTGTGACCCTGGGAGAGTTGCTTAACCCTATTTACCTCAGTTTTCTCATCCTATAAATGTATACATATCTATATCTATATCTATATCTATATCTATATGTATATAATAAGAGCTTGTTTTGGCATGATAGATGGAAAGCCAGCTTTTGAGTCAGGAAGACAAAGACTCAAGTCCTGCCTATTAATACCTAGTGATTTTGTGACTCTTAACCTCTCAGTGCCCCAGGCAACTTTTTAAGAGGGTAGGTTGCAGAATAGGAGGTGACTTGAACTGGGAGAGGGAGTTTCCTCACCCGATACCAAAGAAGTCACAGGTTTAATCCCTCTCCAAAAATATGCATGCATGAATACGTGTGTGTATAAAATTTTCAGCCTTATTTCATATACATATATATATATATTCTAACCATAATCTTTTCAGAACCCCAGTCTCCTATTAGCAACTGCATGCTAGATATCTCCATCTGGATTTATATTTACAGAGAGATTATGTGTGTATGTATAGTTATTGTCTCTAGTGTTATCTGTGTGGAGATGATAACTGCACCCACAGGAGATGCTGAAATCAATAAGGGGGGAAAGAGAGAGGGTCCAGGATGAGGCCATAGGGGACACCCATGGGTAGGGGTTGGGAGATACATGATGAACAAGGAAAGGAGACTAAGAAGAAACCGTCAAGAATGCAGAAAGAGATCAAGGAAGGAGAAGTGTTGCAGAAACCAAGGGAGGGGACAGCTTGGTGGCACAGTGGATAGAGTACCAGCCCTGGAGTCAGGAGGATCTGAGTTCAAATCTGATCTTTAGACACTCCCCATGTAACCCTGTGCAAGTCACTTAACTTCAATCGCACACCTTCTCCCCCCCCCAAAAAGCCCCAAAGAAATCAAAGGAGCATAGAGGATCCAGGAAGAGACGCTGATCAACAGAGTGAAAAACTGTAGAAAAGCCAAGGAGGATGAGGACTGGGGAAAGGTCACTGGGTTTAGCAGCCTGTTGTTGATTCAGAGAGGAAAGATGGAATGTCATGTAAAAAGAGTAGCAAGTAAGCCAGTCCAGCTGCACTGCGGAGCTTGGAAAGGGGAGTGATGAGTAATATGTCTGTCAGAGCAGGCTAGGACCCGCATGTGAAGGGTCTTGAATGCCAAAGGAAGTGGAATTTTATAGCAAAGGCAATAGGAGGCTAGTGGTGCTTTTCTAAATCAGGGAGTGACATGGTCAGACCTGTGTCTTAGGAATAGCACTTTGGCAACTGTATGCAGGACAATCAGAGAAGAGAGAGAGAGAGAGAGAGAGAGAGAGAGAGAGAGAGAGAGAGAGAGAGAGAGAGAGAGAGAGAGAGAGAGAGAGAGAGAGGAGAGAGAGAGAGAGAGAGACAGACAGACAGAGAGACAGAGACAGAGACAGAGACAGAGAGACAGAGAGAGAGACAAAGAGAGAGACAGAGACAGAGAGACAGAGAGAGAGACAGACAGAGACAGACAGAGAGACAGAGAGAGAGACAGAGAGACACAGAGAGACAGAGACAGAGAGACAGAGAGAGACAGAGAGAGATGGAGAGAGAGACAGAGATGGAGAAAGAAACCCACACACAAACAGGGAAACACAAAGAGAGAGACAGACAGTCAGAGACAGAGAGAGACACACACACACATACAGATGGAGACAGAGAGAGAGACAGAGACAGAGACAGAGAGCAGAGGCAAGGAGATCAATTAGGAGCCTATTGCAATAGTTCAAGTGAGAGGTGATGAGGGGGTGAACCAGGATGGTGGTGTGTGTGTGTGTGCGTGTAAAAAAAAGGACAGATGTGAAAGGGATGTTGAGGAGGTATAATCAACTAGACTTGGCAACTAATTGCATGGGGCAGGGGATAATTCTGAGGTTGAGGAGATTGGTAACTGGAAGGATGATAGTACCCTCGACAGAAATAGGTAAGTTGGGAAGAAAAGTGGTTTTTTTGGGAAAAGACAATGAATTTTGTTTTGGACATGTTGAGTTTGAGATGTCTATGGGATATCCAGTTGGAAATGACTAGTAGACAGTTGGTGATGAGCTTGAGTCAGAAACTAGGTCTAGATATATAGATTTATAAGTCAGTTACACAGAGATGATAATGAAACCTATGGGAGTTGCTGAGATCACCAAAAGAGTGAGAAGATGGTCTACTACAGAGCTTTAGAGAATATCTACAGTGAGGGGTTAGGACATGGATAATGTCCTATTAAGGGATCGTGTGAAGGAGCAGATAGACAGAGGAATGAGTGTCCAGAAGGTGGTGATATGTTGCAGAAAGGTCAGGAAGTATGAGGGAGAAATGGGAGAGCAACTTGAGGATCATGGGAGAGTTTTTTTTTTAAAGTTAGGGGGAGACCTAGGCATGTCTGTTGGTAGAAGAGAAGGGTGTGGAGAGACTGAAGATTAGAGGAGAGAGGATGACTGTAGGAGCAAAGTCAGAGGAGACCTAGAGGGCTAGGATTAAGGATATAAGTAAGGAAGGATAGAAGGATAGAAGATTATGACTAGGGTATGAAGTGTTCAAGACCTTGGAGGTGGATAAGTAATGGGTGATGTCATGATCTAAAAACACTGAGCTTGAGTGAAAGCCTGTTAGGGGTTAGTTTAAGCTTAGCATAGTATCAGCTGCATAGTAACTACTTAATTCATGTTTATTGATTGCTGGGTGCTGTTGGGAGGCCAGGGTGTTTGAGAGGACAGTGACATCTTTATTAAAGTCTCCAAACATGAGGACAGGATTTGGGCTGATGAGGATTAATGTGAGGCAGGTACTGAACTCTTTGAGAAACAGAGGAAGAGTGTCCTGTATATGATGGTATCGAGGATCTGAGAGATGGATGGAATCTCGAGGAGAGGTTGAAGAGTGATGGTGACAGAGGAAGGGCCTGAAGTGGCAGGGGAACAAGGAGCAGGCCGACTTTTCCACCTGGCCCAGTGTGCCAAGGCAGAGCAGCATGGGAAAAGGAGCAATCCAGTCTGGCAAGGGGGGCCTGGGGATGTAGTGGTTTCTAGAGAGCTGGGTTTCTGTGAACGCCAGAAGCTAGAGCGTCCTATGAAGAAGACTGAGGAGAAAGGGAATTTGTTCTTACAGAGTGCGTGTGTCGTCTCTGCATCTACATCACCTGAGTGCCCACTCCCCCTTTCCTCATCCTAACAGCTGTTCCCAGGGAACTGGGATGACTCCACACTTGCAGTGAGGACACTTGGCCGCATGGTGCAAGCAAGGCATGTCCGAGTACTACCCCGTGACTTTCACCATGGCATCTTTCTGAGAGTGGAGCTGCTGGGCTGTGATCCAGGTATGAAGAAGTGTGTGTGAGTGTGGATAGGGAGAGAATCTAGGTAGGATCCATCTTTTAAAAAAAAATTATTGATTGATTTAATTTTTAAAATTTATTTATAATTATTTATTCATATGTATTTACTTATTTTTAGTTTTCAACATTCACTTCCATGAGTTTTAAATTTTCTCCCCCTCCCTCCTTTCTCCCTCCCCAAGACAGCCTGATATCCAATATAGGCTCCACATACATATACATTCCTATTAAACATATTTTCACATTAGTCATGATGTATAGAAGAATTATGATGAATGGGGGAAACCATGAGAAAGAAAAAAACAAAACAAAACAAAACAGAAAAGAAAATAGTCTGCTTTGCTCTGCATTCTTACTCCATAGTTCTTTCTCTGGATGTGAATAGCATTTTCCATTATGAGTCCTTTGGAATTATCTTAGGTCCTTGCATTGCTGAGAAAGGCTTTGTCTATCAAAATCAGTCATCACAGACCGTGGCTGTTATTGTGTATAATGTTCTCCTGGTTCTGCTCACTTCACTCAGCATCAGTTTGTATAAATCTTTCTAGGTTTTTTTGAAGTCCACCTGTTCATCATTTCCTATAGCACACTAGTATTCCATTTCATTCATATACCACAACTTCTTCAGCCATTCCCCAATTGATGGGCATCCGCTCAATTTTCAGTTCTTGGCCACCACAAAGAAAGCTGCTATAAATATTTTTGTACATGGATCCTTTTTATCATCTCTTTGGGATACAACCCTAGAAGCAATATTGCTGGGTCAAAGGGTATGCCCTTTGGGCATAGTTCCAAATTGCTCTTTAGAATAGTTGGATCAGTTCATAGAGGTAGGAGCCATCTTTGAGTAGAACCCTAGTAAGGCTCCCCACCTTATGTCTACTCTGCAGTGTCCACCCCAATGGTTCCACAATGTCCAGGAAATGAATTCCTTTGTGCCAATGGTGTGTGTATCCCACTGGAGGCCATGTGCAATGGTGTAGAAGACTGTGGAGATGGCTCTGATGAAAAGGACTGTACTACTCTTCTTCCAAGTACTGTCAGGTAATCTGGGCACTGCAATCCCACCCAACAACAGGAATTTCCAGAGATGGAGTAGATGCTGCCATTCTGCTCATGGGCATTGTCAGGTTTTGTCTATGAGCAAGGGTCCTGTTTTTCTCTGGATTCTTAAGTTATAGGGTCATAGATTTAGAGCTAGAGTGATCTTTAGAAATCATCTGGGCCAACCCTCCTTGTTCTAGATGAGGACCCTGCCACAGTCCCCAGTGTTTCTCTTCAGCTCTTGGGAACAGCGGCCTCTCTGTCCCTCCTCTCTCCTCATCTCCCATGGATGGAGTCTTACCATATTACCTGGGGCCCAATTCATAGGGAAAAGAGCCAAGGGCTCAAGGATGGAGTTTGAGACCTGGAGGGACTGACTTGAGGTTCCTTGATTCCTTTTAGGCCCAGAGACCGTACCACATTGGCCTTTCCTGCCCACCTCATGCAGTCAACTCCCTGGACCAAGGAGGTGAGAAGCCCAAAGACTAGAGGCATAATGATGGAGGCATCCCATGCCCATACTCCACTCCTCCAGGAAGCTTTCCCTGATTAGCCCTTCCTGATCACCTCTTTACTCTGTCTCTGCTCTACACTCCCTGGCAGCTGAGGCAGCTCATGGTGCAATGGATAGAGCCCTGGGCCTGGAGTCAGGAAGACCCAAATTAAGATCCAGCCTCAGATATTTATTAGCTGTGTGACCTTGGGCAGGTCACTTCACCTCTGTCTTTCTCAGTTTCTTCCACTGTAAAATGGGGATGATAATAATAGCACATTCTTCCCAGGGTTGTTGTGAGGATCAAATGAGCAATATTTGTAAAGCACGGTACAGTGCCTGGAACACAGTAGATAAACGCATATCTCTCCCTTCCAGTCTTGTGCTGAGATGTTAGAATCATAGATTTAGAGCTGGAAAGCAAGAGGTAAGCTAGCTCATTGCCCTCATTTTACAAGTGAGGAAATTGGGGCTCAGAGAGGCTGACTTCCTCCAAGGTTACACAGAGGTCACTAGGCAGCTGAGCCTGTATCCTCCCCTAGGATCCATCCCTGTGTCCCGATACACCCCAGCAGCCCCTGTCTTGATGTCCCGCTTCTCTGCCTGCACTCCCACTCCCTCGTTTCTGTTTACCTTCCTCTGATTCCATGCTTCTGCCTATGTTCCTCTTCTCTACATCCTGTCAAGAGCTGGACTCCTCTTCTCATCTCCCTCCTGAATTCACAGAAACAAATTTTCAAGGTCACCCAGAGGAGTGTCCCATCAGCCTTCATCCTGTCTACATTGTTTTCTTTCTGATTCATCCCAAGGACTAAGATGAGCTTTCTGAAGAGATCATCTAGCATGACTGCATCTTTTATAGTTAATTTACCCTGGGGATGTGCTGGTAAATGTTTAACAACCAGCTTTCTGGAAAAGGAAAAACACATTTTTAAAAGTTTAATCTGTGTTGTTGACACCTCCTCCATCACTTTCTTCAATTCGGACAAAACAATAAGCCAAGCTCTGATTTGTGGCATTTTGCTGAATTCAGTGGAATAAATGTTCATACTGAAAATTTAACAATCAGTTCCTGGGGGAACTGGTTAGAACTAGCTCCAGCACCCTTGAGTACCTCAAGATTGTGTTGCTTTTCTGTTCTTGGGTCCTGGATTTTCAGGAGTCACTTCCTTATGCTAAGAAATAGTTCCTGTTCTCAGGGATCTGATGGTCTGGTTCGGGAGACAAGATCATAGATTGATCACAGAACTGTGAGAGACCTCAGAGATCACTTAGGTCGGTCTCCTCATTTTACAAATAAGGGAGTGACTTGTCTAAAGTCATATAGGTAATAAGCAGTAGGTCCGGGTCTCAAACCCAGCTGCTCTGATTGCGGATGCAGTATTTTCTTTTGCATCTTTATGCATGTAAACACACACAAATAGGTGTACATATATATGTAATATATAGAACTGTATACAAAAGTACACAATTATATACATATGTCTCTATGTATACATGTCATATATAAATATAAAACCTATGCATGTGCAGTAGGTGTATATGTGTGTGTATATATATATATATATATATATATATATAAACACTGTATCTATAAAACCATATCTATATATGAAAAACACTAAGGTGGCACAGTAGACAGAATGCTGGGCCTGGAGTCAGGAAGACCAGAGTCCTGGAGAACAGTGGAGAACAGTGGTCCCCCCAACTTTCCTCTGAGTCCCTAGTCAGAGCTGGGCTAGCCAATGGTGTTGGCTAACTCAGGTTAGGCTAGATTTCATGTTTCTTGCTGGTCTGGGACAGAAGGGACTTATGGGGAGTAAGGGGGATGAGCAGTAGACTATAGAAATGGGAAGATTACTCCTTGGAGCTTCTGCTCAGAATGGGAGTGGGAGAGACACACCAAAGACACACCATGGAACATGGACAATGGAAGACTGGAATCAGGGCTAGGATTTGGGGGTTGAATTGTTTTTCTTCCTAGGGTCCACTGGAAACTGAAGCCTGGAACCTTGGACAGGGGTCACCTATTCCTACCATAGGTAATAATGTTAGTTTTCATTATAGTACTTTCTGAAAAATACTTAAATTAATTGATTTCTTTTATTTGTGACATTATCTTCATTTCCAAATCTATCTCCCCACCTTCCTTCATAATTATCCTTTCCAACAAAAACTAGGTAAGAAAGAGGAAGAGGGAAAAGTAGTTCTAATGCTTTGTCGTGCCAAGTACAGGATTTCATTTGGCTCTCACCACAGTCCTATGAGACAGGTGCTATTGTTATCCTTATTTTTAATAGAAGAGGAAAATGAGAGAAGTTAAGTGACTTGCCCAGGGTCACACAGCTCCTGGATATGAACCCAGGTCTTCCTGACTCCAGGTTCTATGCCTCCCTGGGTGAAAGGGAAGGGGAGGTGAGACATAAATCTAAGATAAAAGCTTGAGAAAATGTCTCCTTGCTCACTGTTGAAACTCAAGCCTCTCATTCAAACTCTCCTGGGTGCTGAACCCTATTAAAAATAACTAACCCTGCCCCCCTCTTAAGTACCTTTTGTTTGGAAGCCTTACCTCCGCTCCCATCCAGGTCACTCATGTCAGTGACTGTGTGATAGGGAAGAGATCAAGTTATCATTTGCTTACCTTACCTTAGGAAGAAGGAAATAATATGTATATAGTGCTTACTATATTCCAGACACTGTGCTAAGTAAGCACTTTATAAATATTATCTTATTTGATCTTCACAGCAAGCCTGCTATTATTATCCTCATTTTACAGATGAGGAAGTAAGGCCAACATAGGTAAATGACTTGCCCAGAGGTCACAAAGCTAAGTATCTGAGATTAGATTTGAACTCAGGTCCTTCTGACTCCAGACCACTGCTCTGTTGACTGAGTCACCTAGCTACCCTGAATCAACTGTCCCTCAGTTGGTGTAAAAGCATTTCTTTGCAGGGGTCCCAACCTGGCTAAACTCTTGTTTTTGCTTGTCATAGGGACAGCACCGGGCCTTGGCCCCCTCCCAGAAGGCACTTTTCCAGTTTTGGAATCTCCCTACCCGAGTACGAAGGAGCCAGTGCACGAGTCCCTCACCTCCCCTCCACCCGGAGTACAGACTCTTCAGCCCCAAATTGCTGCAGTGACCCTGCTCACTCCTTATACTCTCCCCACCATAGGTAATAATAACCCCTTATGTTGGTATAGACATCATGGCAACAGCAGCTCAAATTTGTATGATGTTCTCATGCTTAGGAAGTGCTTTCAGAGACATGATCTCACTTGTTCTTCACAATAAGTAGGTGGGTAGGCATTATTCCCATTTTATAGATGAGGAAACTGAGACTCTGAGAGGTTAGATGACTTGCTCAAAGTCTCACAGTTAGTAAATGGCAGAACCAAGACGAACTGGAATTTCCTGACCCCCGACCCCAGGACCCCATGCACTCCAAGGCAATAAGGAGTGAGGGAGGATGAAGACAGGGAAAGACTGGGCACCTGACCCCTCTGAGATCTTGGTCCCATGGTGATTGAAGGGAAGTGATGATTAAGGGAGGGTGGGGCAAATGAACCCCTGTTTCCAGACTGAGTGGGATCAACATGATGCCCACAGGTTCAAGCACTACCCAGTGGTCACCCTTCCCTCGAGTGCTGTGCAGCCCAGACCAGGTTCCCTGTGAGTTTCTAGGATGTGTGGACCCCAAGCAGATGTGTGATGGGCAGGAGGACTGTCTTGATGGCTCTGATGAACTGCACTGTGGTAAGTGTTGGGGAGTGAGGTAAGGAGGTGAGGGCTGGGAATTAGGGACAGGCAGAGAATTTTTTTTCAAAACCTGGGCAGAAAATAAACTTTTTTTCAAAATATGGGACTACATATCTGGTACTAAATTGTAAATTCTGCGAAGGTGGGGGCTTATCCCACTTAACAAATGATTATTGAGTGAATAAATACATTTGTAGGGTCTATTTCCTTTTGCAGATGTTGAGTTTGAGATATCTGAGTGGAGATAGCTAGTAAGCAATTGGTGTGGGATTAAAGTTCAGGAGAGGGGTTCAGGTTGGATCTATAGACTTGGGAGTCATCTGCATAGAGATGATCATAGAGGTCACTAAGAGAGAGAGCACTGGGCCTGCAGTCAGGAAGATCTGAGTTTAAATCCAGCCTCATACACTTACTAGCTGGGTGATCCTAGGCAAGTCACTTAACCCTGACTGCCTCAGTTTTTTGCCTCAGTTTTCTCATCTGTGTAATGAATTAGAGAAGGAAATGACAAACTGCTCCAGTATCTCTGTCAAGAGAACTCCATCTGTGTCAAGAAAACTCCATGTCAAGAAGAGTTGGACACGACTGAACAACAAAAGGTTGTAGGATGATTAGAAGAGGGTCCAGGGCAGAGCCTTGGTGGGGAGTAGGGGGAGACCACACTTGAAAGATGGGAGCAGGACGTTGCTCCAGCAAAGAAGATGGAGAAGAGCAGGTAGATGAGGTAGAAGGAGAATTAAAAAAACAAAGCGAACCAAACAACATTGAAGAAGATGAGGAAAGATAGAGCATCCAGGAAGTCAAGGTGTTGAAAGCATTTAACACATTACTGTTAAACTTGGCTAAAGGAGTTGAGGTGAGCAGTGGGGTCGGAAGCCAGATTTCGATAGATTGAGAAACAGTCAAGAGGCTTCCTATTCTACCTAAATCTTATGACTTTCAAGGAGTAATAGAAAAATGCTGCATTTGTTACAGTCAGAGGATCTGGCTTTGAATCTCAGCTCTGATACTTACTTAACCTGTGTGATCTTGGGCAAGTCTTTGTTTCTCTGGGCCAGTTGTCAAATGAGGAGTTGGACTAGATAATTTCTTAAGTCTAAACCTCTCATTATCTATTTTCAATCCTAAGAGAAATCAAGTTTCTGAGAAGTCATAGCACCCAGGGCCCAGTGGATGGCAGCAGAAAGCCACAAGCTGAGCTACCACTCAGGTCAAGAGCTTGCTTTCTCTTCACTGGACACAAGCCAGCTTAGGGCAGAGATCAAATGAAGTTCCAGAGACAAGTTGTTTCTTAACAATGAGGGAGACCAAGTCTGAGGACAGGGCTTGGGGCTTCTAACAAGAGAAGAAGGCAGGCCTGAAAGACAGAATTTGTATATGTAGGATAGAGCAAGCTGGAGTGTAAATCTGAAATGCAGAGCGGTCATCTGCTGTAGCCACCTTTTCACCTTTGCCCTGACCTTTCTGGTAACTTAAGGGCCTCAGCCTTTCTGGGCCCTTGTACCTGGCCTAGCTTTCCCAGGTGCCCAGAGATCTCTAATCAGTACAGGGGTTGGGGAATACGCCTTTCCTGATGATTGGCATCAGAAGTGTAGATGCTGCCCAGTTAGGAGAAGGGATGCACAGAGCTCGTTCAGTCAGGACAAGGAACAGCGAGTTTGACCATTCAGGAAGAGATAAAAGGATAAGACCCATGGAGAGCTTGACCTATTGTATGTAATGGATTCTTTTTTGTTCTGGTTCAAGAATTCTTCACTTTTTTTGTGTGTGACATGAAACCCTTTAGCAGTCTGCTGAAACCCGTTGACAGACTCAAAATAATTTTTAAAATAATTGAGTTAAATTGTTTTAAATAGCTGAAGGAAATATTGTACTTCAATGACAAATTAGTAAAAATAAAGATTTTTTTTTTCCCATCCAAGTTTATGGAAAGGCTATGGAATCTATCCACTGATCTGTTGGGAGTTCAAGGACCCCAGGTTAAGAACTCCCGCTCTAGCCCCTCAAAAGACACAATCAGAACTCTGAACACATTCAGAGTCAGTGTTGACCAAGAAAAATATCATTCAATTTCCAAAGGTGTGCCTTTATCACAGTACTGTAGTAAGTGCTTAGTAGATCCTTTGTCATCGTTCATTTACTCACTCACTCACACACACATACATAATTTGGCACATAATAATGGAAAGGAATTTAGGAAGTTGGGCTGATCCTTAGTCAAGATAATTTTTCTGGAGAAGAGCAGAGTTCCTAGGTCTTATTTCAACCAGTCTCATGACTAATAGGTTGGAAATTTAGCTGAGGAGGTAGGAACTATTAGCAAAAATGCAAATAGATAATTGGTCTTCTTCTCCACTTTGCTTCATGGGCAGCGAAACCTTCACCTTTTGTGGTGTCCACGGCCACACATCCCACCTTGCCAGCCATGGGGGCTGTCTGTTCCCCAAAGCAGCTGCGTTGCCGCAGTGGCGAGTGTCTCTCTGCTGACCATCGCTGTGACCTTCATCCTGACTGCCAGGATGGCTCTGATGAGGACCACTGTGGTATGGGAACCGTTGGGCAGCCTGGCATCTCTGAACCCAGGAGGGAGGGAGGAGCTAGCCCTGATTAGGCATGTCCTGGGGAGTACCCTGGGCACCTATTAATGCTGGGCCTCTCCCTGATGCTTCCATCCCAGGCCTTCTTCTTAGTTCTGATGCTGCCCCTGTTTGTCTTCCGCCCTTTAGTGGACTGCATGTTGGCGCCCTGGTCTGGCTGGAGTAGCTGCAGTAGAAGCTGTGGGTTGGGGGTGACCTTCCAGAGGAGGGCCCTGCTTCGAGCCCCACTGCCTGGTGGTGGCTGTCCTCAAGAAGATTTCCAGAGTCGCTCATGTTTCTTGAAGGCCTGCCCAGGTAATCCTGGTGTGGGCTTCCAGTAAGGAAATGCCCCTCCCATGCAGGGAACCCTGGCAGCTAAGGAAGCCCAGGGTCATGACCCTCTCTCCACCCTAGATTCATAGGATTTAGGATGGGAGCACAAACCCTTCAATTCACAGATGGAGAAACTGAGGCTCAGAGAGGAGAATTTGCCCAGTGTCATCCAGATGACTCCAGGATCCAGCATCTCATCTTGGAACATCCTCTTTAGGAGGCTCACCACCCTGGGAGTCCTGGAGCATTGGGCCCTTTGTAACACCACCACAGTCCTCTTTCCGGGTCACAACCTAGTCTTATGCTCTCAACTAGGACTTCCCATGGGGAACAGATGTCTTTTTCTTGTGGAACCCAGAGGAAAGTTTTTTACCTTTCTTCATTTGCTGCCACCACCAGAAAGGTCCACCAGAGGGTGCTCTGGCCTCGATGGATTTCTGGAGGACAGCTCTCAGCCAACTTAACTCTTCTTTGTCCTTCATTGGTTTCTCTCTGCTCACCCTCCCAGCACATCCTAAGTTCCCTGCACCCTAATATTTACTGTTGATAAAGAGAAGAAATGGGAGTGAAACGAGAGGAGACCTGGTAACCCCTTATAGAAAGTCTGCCTTCCCCCACCCCAATATCCCTACTGGTCTCTTGTTAATTAAAGTCCCGTTCTCCTAGATTCTAGAACCGCTACAGACAACAACCAAATTATTAACTGTCTGCCAGACAATTAGGATGAGACTTGGCCTCTATCCTCCTGGAGTCTATTAGGAACATAAAACACCCACTGCGAGAACTTAACCCACAACATTACCTGATAAATGACTTAATATCCCTTTGAGTAGGTCTTTGGATCATAGTTTAGATTGTAAATACTGCGTAGCTCAATTCCCTTTATTTTATAGATAGGAAAACTGGGTCCCTGCAAAGACTTTGGGCACTCATTCTTCTATCCTCTAAGAAGGATGAGTCTGCTGGGTATCCTCAAGCCCCTACAGCCCTTGCCAAATAGACACTCTATTGGGAAGAGAAGACTTGGAATCAGGATGCCTGGATTTGAATTCCACTTTCTGGAATTTCACTCAGGACAGCTAGGTGGCACAGTGGATAGAGTGCTGGGCCTGGAGTCACAGAGACTCATCTTCCTGAGTTCAGCTCTGGCATCAGACACTTACTAGCTGTGTGACCCTGGGCAAGGCACTTTACCCTCTTTGCCTCAGTTTCCTCATCTGCAAAATGAGCTGAAGAAGGAAATGGCAAATTAAACCAGTATCTTCCCCAAGAAAAACCCAAATGGGGTTATGAAGAATAGGACACAACTGAAAAATGATTCAGCATAACTCTGGCATTTGTTATGAGTTGTGTGATACTAGGCCAATCACTTCATGTCTTGAGCCGCATTTTCCCCATCTGTAAAAACACTTGTGCTTCCTACCTCATCAGGTTAATTGTGAAGAAAGTACTTGTTAACTTCAGGGAAATGTGCGTGGTTAATAGGCAGCCTGGATGTTGATCCTAGGGTATGTTTGTAGAGGAGCCCTGACTATGCCTTTATTTACTTAAAATTTAAGGTCTCTCTGGCCTTGTGGCTGTAAGGGAACACACATAGATCCATGCTGCTGACCCCTCCTCTCTTCAGACTATCCAGAGGATCTCTCTCATCCTTCCGGGGTTGATTCTGGTGTTTGGGAGCTCAGGCCACTATCCAGAGCACTTTAGTGAGAGGGTTCCTTACCAACAGCTGCCCTGTGGGCAGCATGAATATGACTAGAGACAATGCCCCCCCTTGGCACTGCCCAACAGAATGGAGAGGTCAGATGCTACAGTTACAAATCCCAGCAGGCACCTGTCTTCTTAAATGAGCTGGTATTTACAAAGTGTTTTGCTAAATGTTCGTTCCTTTCACTTCTCTGAGGTCCGGAAGCCAACTCTCCTATCTCTGGGGGAATCTCCATTAGTTTTTGGGCCTATCTTCCCTTTTCTGCAGTACCTGGTGCTTGGACTTCGTGGAGCCCCTGGGGACTCTGCAGTGCATCCTGCGGGGGAGGCCAACAGAGACGCTGGCGTAGCTGCACAGATCCTCCACCCAAGAATGGGGGCTCTCCTTGCCCTGGGGCACCAGAAGAGAGCCTCCCTTGTGGCCTGCAGCCCTGCAGTGGTGGTACAGGTACCAGGGGACAGCCTACTGTGCTAGGAAGTTTGGGCAGCTGGGGTTACTTCAGTGTTCGTTCTTTGATTCCGTAACCATCTGCCTCATAGATTGTGGCCCAGATCTTGTGTATGTGAGCGCTGAGGAGTGCCAACAGGGCCTGGTGCCCCAGTGTCCCCCCTCTTGCCAGGATCCTGAAGCCAAGAGGAACTGCAGCACACACTGTATGGAGGGTAAGCTAGCCAAGGGAGTGGGCAGGGCTCATGTAGACATATCCAGACACTCTGGCTCCTCTCCCACCCTACTCCCTTTCTACCTTCCAATACTTCAGTCTTCTATTTCTCAATTCTCTCAGTTTGACACCTCTCCATTTTTTATCTTTTCCCTCACCCTTAGGTTGCCGATGCCCCCCTGGACTCCTTCTCCATGATGCCCAGTGCCTGACACTTTCCCAGTGTCCTTGTCTAGTGGGCACAGAGCTAAAGCGGCCCAGAGAATCCTTTCTGCTGGACAACTGCAGCCAATGGTGAGTGTGGACTTGGCTGTGAGTGCCCATCCTAAGGAGTACAGAAGAAGGCAGCATATGGGCTTGGGGTAGGGACAGGACTAAGGCTGGCATCTCTCTGTCCTGGATGAGGGAAATTCTGTCATCCATAGTTCTTCACCTTCTTCCTATTTCTGACATCTCTGCTTTTTTCCTTTAGCATGTGTGAAAATGGAACTCTTCACTGCGAGGCAGGGGACTGTCCTGTGCCCTGTGGCTGGTCAGCATGGTCCTCTTGGGGCCCTTGTGACCGCTCTTGCGGCTCTGGAACCCGGGCCAGGTTCAGGTATTTGTGTTTGTGTGTGTAGGGGAGGTGAGGTAGCAAATAGGGATAGGGAAGGAAGATTAATGGGGGGAGGGAAAGGAATAAGAAGGAGAACAAATGGAAGGAAGTGAAGGAAGAAAGTGAAATTGGAGTAGAGAAGGAGAGAGCTGAGAGTAGTGGAGAGGAGGAGTATGGGTCAAAGTGAGGAGAAAAGGGTGAGTTGGGGGGAGGAGTAGGACGTAGTGGGGCTTGGAAGGGGAGGGTTGAAAAGGGGAGGAGAGACTGGTAGGAAGGAGGAGAGAGAATTGGGCAGGAGGGGATGTGAGGAGATATTAAAGGTGTGTGAAGAGAAGGAACCTCTAACGCCAGCTGAACAGAGAACTGGAAGGTAGGCGGTGGGGAGAGAAGACAGGAGGATGCACGTGGTGGTGGCGTGGCCTTTTCTCTTCCCACTTCCTTTCTCTTCAGGTCTCCTTCCAACCCTGCGGCAGCTTCTGGAGGTGCCCCTTGTGAGGGAAATGGGCAGGAAGTTCAGGCCTGTCACACGGACTGTGGTACTGGTAAAGTCAGGGGACGGGGCTGCAGCTTAACCACATTTTTATGGCACAGTACTATTCCATTCCATTCATCTACCACAGTTTGTCCAGCCATGCCCAGTGGAGGGGGCCCCTGCCTTGTTTCCCATTTTTTGCTAGGACAGGAAGAGCTGCTATAAATATTCTGGTAATAGGGGTTCCAGTTCTCTTTCCATTACACCACATTGTCTGAGAGATTAGTGGAGAGAGACAGACAAAATGAAAAACACTTAGGAGGATATTACAGGGTTCCAGGGCTGAGGACACTTGAGTTCACACTATGACCAGAAAAGGAAAGAAAGAGCAGTTTTGAGTGAAGTTTGGAAGGACTTGGTGACTGAACAGATGTGGTAGATGAGGGAGAGGGCAGAGTCAAAGATAACTGGGAGGTCCTGAGCTTGGGAGGATAGTGGCCTCCTTGACAGTGCTAAGGAAGTAGGAGGAGGGGAAGTTCTGGGACAAAGGGAGAAAATCATGGATTTGGATAACGTGAGTTTAAGGTGCCAGTGGGACGTTTTATTTTTTATTGAATTATTTCATTTGTTTGCAGCGTTTGACAATCACTTCTACATATCTTAGATTTTTTTCCATTCCCTCCCCTTCATTCCCCACTTCCTCCCTATTCCCTCCCTGAGACAGGTACAATTTTATATAGGTTCTACACGTACATTCCTATTAAGCGCATGTTGCATAGAAGAATTAAAATGAATAGAAGAAACCATAAAACAAAACAAAACATAACACAAAAGAAAATGGTCTACTTCTATCTGCAATCCAATTCCATAGTTCTTTCTCTGGATGTGGAAGGCGTTTTGTCTCGAGTCCAATAGAAATTTTTTAAGTCCATACATTTCAATGAAGTACTAAGTCTATCAGAAAAATCCCTTACACACTGTGGTTGTTGCTGTGTACAAAGTTCTCCTGGTTCTGCTCCTTTCACTCAGCATCAGTTCATATAAGTCTTTCCAGACTTTTCTGAAGTCTTCCTGTTCATTGTTTCTCATAGCACAATAGTATTCCATTACATTCATATGCCACAACTTGTTCAGCCATTCCCCAATTGATAGGCATCCCCTTGATTTCCAGTTTTTGGCCATCACAAAGAGAGCTGCTATAAATATTTTTGTACATATGGAACCTTTTCCCATTTCTATGATCTCTTTGGGATAGAGTCCCAGAAGCAATATTGCTGGGTCAAAGGGTATGTAGCCTTTTTTGTAGCCCTTTGGGTATAGTTCCAAATTGCTCTCCAGAATGCTTGGATCAGCTCACAGTTCCACCAACAATGAATTAGTATTCCAACTCTCCCACATTTTCTCCAACATTTATCATCTTCCTGTTTTGTCATGCTAGCCAATCTGATAGGTGTGGTATGGTATCTCAGAGTTGTTTTGATTTGCATCTCTCTAATCAATAGTGATTTACAGCATTTTTTCATATAATTATAGATAGCTTTAATTTTTTCCTCTGAAAATTCTCTGTTCATATCCTTTGACCATTTGTCAATTGGGGAATGACTTGTATCCTTGTACATTAGACTCAATTCTCTATATATTTTAGAAATGAAGCCTTTATCACAGACACTTGTTGCAACAATTCTTTCCCAGTTTTCTGCTTCCCTCCTAATCTTGGTTGCATTGGGTTTGTTTGTGCAAAACTTTTTCAATTTAGTGTAATCAAAATTATCCATTTCGCACTTCACAATATTCTGTTTCTCTTGTTAGGTCATAAATTTCTTCATGCTCCACAACTCTGACAAATATACTATTCCTTGCTCCCCTAATTTGTTTATAATATCATTTTTATACCTAGATCATGTATCCATTTGGACTTTATTCTTGTGTACAGTATCTATGCCTAGTTTCTGCCACCCAGTGGGACATTTTGGGGAGGGGCTGGGTAGAGCAGGAAGGAATATCCACTGGTGATGGGAGTTGAGGCTCCGGAACTCAAGATGAGAGGATCTTTTACGTAGAAGTGACAGCTAGAGTCCCAAGAGTGATGAGGTAACCAATAACAGGAAGAGGGGAGGAGGACAAGATCTTTAGTCATTGATACTGGGAACTCCTGAATGAGGAGACCCCTTCTGTCTATGCAGGTCAGCATCTTTTCTAGCTAGTTGGCATAGTACATAGAATGCTGGGCCTAGAATCAAGATTTGAGGTCAAATACAGATTCAGACATCAGCAGTGTGACCTTGGGTAAGTCACTTAACCTTTGTTTGCTTCAGTTTCCTCAACCGTAAATTGGGGATAATAATAGCAGCTACCTCAAAGGTTGCTGTGAGGGGATCAAATGAAGTAGTATTTGTAAAGCACTTAGCACAGTGTTCAGCACATAGTAGGTGCTTAGTAGATGCTTCTTTCTTTTCTTCCACCACTTATAGCTTTAGAGAGTTTCTGGGACATGGAGAGATTAAGTGACTTTTCTGGGGTCACACGGCCAGTATATGTCAGAGGTCTTTTTAGCTTAGAAGTTGGCTCTCCATCCACTATACCAAGCATACTGCCCCTCAGTAACAGTGCTGCCTCTTATAGAGTTGCCTTAAGGTTGATGAAATATTTTGCCTCCATGACTTCATCTGATGACCAGGGGAGAGGAGCATTCAGCAGAAGACAGAGGCTGAGGGAATGATGTTCTTCAGCTGTTCCTTGATTCTGCAGATCCCTGAAGCTTCCTCTAAACTTGTCATGCCCTCTCCCTCTCCTCCTTCCCTTGACCCTTCTCACCATGGTCCTCTTCTTCTTTTCTCCACAGAGCTTCTGGGCTGGACTCCCTGGACACCCTGGTCCTCGTGCTCCCAAAGCTGCTCTGCCCCTGGAGGACCCCCTGTCTGGAGGCACCGCTCTCGCCTTTGCCCCAGGTCTGAGGGGGTAGTCTGCCCTGGGGAGCCCTTTCAAGAAGATCTCTGCAGCCTCCCAGCATGTCCAGGTGCTCGATTATGTCCTAGGCAGAGGGATGGGCAGGGGATAACAGAGGAGAATGTGTCTGATGGGAGAAAGATATGGGGGAGGGGGTGCTGAGTCCTAGGTAGGGTCGGCACATGGCAGCCATACTACCTAGTCAGGGAAGGTCTCCCTGTCATTGTGCTCAGGATCCCTCTCACTCCATGTCCCTGGGGAACTCTGGGGCCAAAGTCAGGACCCTACTGGTCCACACTTGATGCTTCTGTCTTCAGAGGGGGCAGGATCATGGTGGGAAGAGAGGGAAGGAATCCTGACTCTCCATGATGGCCTTCTTCCTTTCTGTGTGTCCATCCTATTGTTTCTACGTCCATCTGCTTTACCCCTGTAACCTTTTCTGTAAACCTGCTTATGTCTTCTCTTTCCCTTCTTGACAGCATCTAGTATTTGGACACCTTGGGCACCATGGTCTTCCTGTTCAGCTGACTGTGATGGGGGCATTCAAACCCGTGGGCGCAGGTGCTCTGGCTCATTTTCTGGGATTCCTGAGTGCCAAGGGCCACATAGTCAGACCCGAGAGTGCCACACCCAACCCTGCTCAGGTATGGAAACCCTACCTCTTTCTCAGCCTATCCCATCACCTAGCCATGGTCACACCCAGCCTAACAAACATACCAACACTGACACTTAGGAGTCTACTCACCCTTCCTGCACCATTGTCCTGATGCCCCTGTTCAGATGGATTGCCACTGTCTGCTCCCTAATTTTTGGGCAGATGTTTTGTCCAACAAAATAAGAAGCCGTCCCAGTTTTCTTTACTTCTTTCTCAAGAGAAAACCATATGGGCCCATTTTCAAAGGGTTTGACAATAGGGCTAAATGTTCAAAGGCCAGAAGATTGTGTCCCCTCCTTTTAGGCACAGGCCCCAGTGCCCTCTGATAAGGTCCTCATAGAGGGTAACCCTCTTTTTCTGTCTTGTTTGGTGCTAGCCCATTGTCCGGAGGGCATGGTATTCTACTCCAAGGAGCAATGTCAGAAGGAGGGAGGGCCGTGCCCACGGCTGTGCTTGGCACAGGACCCTGGTGTGGAATGTACAGGCACCTGTGGCCCTGGATGTACCTGCCCTCCTGGCCTCTTCCTGCACAATACCAGCTGCATGCCCCTTAGCCAGTGCCCCTGCCAGCTTCATGGGCAGCTCTATCCACCTGGGGCTGTGGCCCATCTGGACTCCTGCAATAATTGGTAGGTTACCACTGGCCAGAGCCAGTAAGGCATTGAAGGGTCAGCATTGGAAGATGGGGAAGGGCAGGGTCTCAAAAAGTAGGTCAGGTAATGTGTGAGTGTAAAGGCTGTGCCCCAGGACTGTAGGCTGGGATCAATCAATTTAGCTCCTCTGGAGATTCCAGAACCAATCCAAGGGATCC
This sequence comes from Notamacropus eugenii, assembly GCF_028372415.1. Classification (NCBI taxonomy): domain Eukaryota; kingdom Metazoa; phylum Chordata; class Mammalia; order Diprotodontia; family Macropodidae; genus Notamacropus; species Notamacropus eugenii. The sequence goes on along the minus strand of NC_092874.1, from coordinate 97,328,418 downwards.
TTTCCCTTGGTCCAGGGCTTTTTTCTTCCCCTACTTTCTAATGCTCACTGATCACTGAACCCTTAACTCAAGGTAAGGCCCTTCCTGTGGGATTCCTAGGTCAGAGATCTGTGGCAGTCATTCTCAGCTGTCTCTACCCTCTTCTTTTGCTGCTGCTATTGTCAGAGTGAGATGCCTGATTATAGGCTCTTACCTTTTGGACCCAGGCTGATACATACTACCCCAAAACTACAAGCATGCATCATGAGGAGCTCATTTACAAAGGAAAAGAATGTGCAAGTTCAGAAATAATATACTAGGATAGATCACTGGAAGTATGAATGGAGGGAAATTATCCAGTCTCTTAAACTATTAAGTCTGGCGTACTTAAGTTCTTCTAAAATAGGAGTCCTTAATCTTTCTTGTGCCTAGAACCCCCTGAAAATCTGAGGAAGCCTCTGAATCCCTTCTCAGAATAATGTTTTTAAATAAATAGTTAAACATACATAGGACTATAAAGGAATCAAATTATATTGAAAGAGTGATCAAAATGTTTTTTTGTAAGTTCATGGATCACAATGAATCACACAATGATCACACATGGATCCCCATTAAAACTTTTTGTTTAGATGCTATTTCCCCAGATAGACCTAGCTTGGTGTGTGACCTGAGGATATGTCTGTTTCTTCTTTCCACCTCCCCCTTTCCCATGAAGAGATGACATCTTTTACACCAGAAAATGACCCTATCTCTGCCAAAAGTTTCAGTCATTTGGATGTTGTGGATGAAACTCATTGGTCCATTCTCCAATCCTCCACATCCCTCTTGACCAAACAGAATGTTTCCTAACTGTAATGCAGGATTTGTAATGTCCTCCCATTCCTACCTGCACTTCCCTGCCCTACCTAGGGAAGATAAGGAAATAAGGCTAGGTAAAAAGGGCAATGTTTCAATCACCTAAGAAATCAGAAGAATTCAACACACAAGTTAACCTCAAATTGTACGGAGAACAATCCATTTCCTTTCAATTGGCTGAGAGGTGAACAAGGCAGGAGCTGGGAGATCTATCTAGATCTATCTAGGCGATTACCCTTCCCACACCTTCAGTGGCTCAGACTCCTTTTAGGTCAAAGACTTGATTATTAATTTGGAGAAGGGGGAAGGAAGGGCTGTCACTTAGCCTCCTTTCTTTTTCTTCTCTAGCACATGCATCTCTGGAGAGATGGAGTGCAGCTCTGAGTCTTGCCCAGGTACCTTTGTGTCTCCTATGTTTGCTGTTGAGGCAGAGGTGGGGTGGGTCCTGAGTGGTGAATAAAGAAAGCTGGCACAGACCCTGCCACGTTTAAAGTGTCACACACACCCCTCCCCCAGCTCTTTCAAGAATGTGACTTGATGATTATGGAAAAGTTGGGGCTGGAATTGGGGAGGAGGAGGATTATATCTCTTGATCTACCTGCCCTGACAGTGGCCTGTGGATGGAGCCCCTGGACCACATGGAGTCCTTGTAGCCGAAGTTGTAATGTGGGCATACGACGACGTTTCCGGGCAGGCATGGCACCCCCCGCTGCCTTTGGAGGTTCTGAGTGCGAGGGTCCTAGTGTAGAGGCTGAATTCTGCAGCCTGCAGCCATGTCGTGGTGAGAGAGAGGGCTGGAACCCTATGACCCATTCCCCAGGAGGCACTGCCTTCTCAAGATTTCCTGAGTTTTCCCTTGACACATCCTCAAGAGATTCCCCCCAAGGGACCTATCCTAGACACTCCAGAATAGACCCTGAAAATCCCCTCAAATACTTTGAAAGTTTATGTCTTATAAGAGACCTCTCTAAGGGGCTGCCATAGAAGAGAGACAATGGGGGAAAAGTCACTTCATTCCTGGGCCACATTTTTATCATCTGTGAAAAAAGTACATTAGGCTGAGTTAACTTTAGGGTATCATACAACTCTAAATCCAATTACATCATGTGACATCTATGACTTCTGGAGGGATTCCCCCTGAGAAATCGGGAGGTGACCTGAAGGCATGTGTGCGGGACCTGTGTTGTAACAGTAGTGAGCCCTTGCTGTCTAGGTAGGGGATGAGATGAATCACCCTGGGAATGCTGGTATGATTCTCCTCCCTCCCTAGGCCCTGGTATGGAATGGGGTCCATGGTCTCCCTGCTCTGTACCCTGTGGTGGGGGTTACAGAAATCGAACCAGAGGCAACACCCCCCATAGTCCTATTGACTTCTCTACCTGTGGTCTGCAGCCTTGTACTGGTGAGGGCCATCTTAGATTATGGTTTTTTTTCAATGGAATTTCCTCCCCCCAGGTTGAAGGGTTGGAGACTTGGGTCACTATTACTACTCCCCTTTCAGAATAATCCCCTCTTCCCTCTAGACGTATCCCTCATCACCATCTAGGTGAGACCCCTCCTTTTCTGTAGTCATCCCAGGCCTCTCTTTCCATCTCCAGAGCTTGGTACATTCCTAAGATAGAGGGACCCTGGATAGGGAGAGCTGGTTCAATTCAATACATATTTGTGGAAAGACTGAGTCTGGGCTTACTAGGTTTGTGTCTCCAGGGCCAGTGCCTGGAGTATGTCCAGAGGGAAAGCAATGGCATAATTGTACTGAGGGTCCAGCCACCTGTGCAGAGCTCAGTGCCCAGGAAAATCCCAATGGAACCTGCCACTCTGGCTGCTATTGTCCCTCTGGGACCCTCTTGCTGGTGAGCACTTGGAACAGGGGAGGGGAAAGGAGGAGAGAGAGATGGCTCTGGAGGTGGAGTAAAGCAGCGCTGCTGAAGGTGGAGGGATAAGGGGCAGCTAGCTAGGAGGCAGTATGGAATGATGGAAAGATCCCTGGGCTAGGATAAGAAGACCTAAATTGTAGTCTAGGCTCTGCTACAGTTGAAGATGTGAATCACAGGACATGTGACAATCTCTCTAGAGGCTACCTTATCTATAAAATGAGAGGTATGGATAGATAGGAAATCAGATGTTTGCAAAGGTTCCTTGTAGCTTAAAAATAGTTCTTTCATCCCAAGTTGTCAATACATATTTTCAGAGCCCTGGGTTTAGATCTCTAGGGAAGACAAGGCAAAGAAAGGAGTTTATGTTGAATCTCTGGGAAGCTGAGACATATACACATGCAGCGGTTATAGCACAGTGGAAGGTAGATCCTTGTGAACTGGAGTTGGTCAGGGAAGGCTTCCTGGAAGGGGTAGGACCAGAAGCAAGGTGGATGTGGAGAGACAGAGGTGGCAAGAGCTTAGATCTGATCTGCAGGTGCTGGGGGTATAGGGGAAGGCAGAGCTGAGAGGGGTGTGGTAGGGGAATTTAGGTGGGTTACAGACCAAGGGCCAGACAGTTCTGGGGGGCACAGAGCCCATAGAAAAATGGAATGAAAGTAGGTCAGGCTAAACCAGAAGTCAGGAAAGTGACAATGAGTCTATCTATTTCAGAATAACATATGTGTGCCTCGCCAGGATTGTCCTTGCACCTATGGTGGACATCTTTATCCTGCTGGCAGCATTGTCCTCCAGCCCTGTGAGAACTGGTGAGGCCTGTATTTTTCTCTCTCCATGACCTCTTGAGGACCCTAGTTTCTTCTCTCTCTCTCTGTCTCTCTGTCTCTCTCTCTGTCTCTCTCTCTCTCTCTCTCCCTCCTGCCAAGGACATCACATTAAAGGCAGGGGTGGGCCACGGCTTGGCTAGTGACTGAGCCAGATGGCTCATGCCTGAGCAGAGAAACCTTGCTTTCTCCCACATGGACCTATCATCCTCCTTCAGGACCAAGAATGAGTCTGTCCTGTCTCTCTATTCCCTTCTCTCATTTTACTCTCTTTCTCCTTCCAGCTCCTGTGTCTCTGGGCTCATCACCAACTGTACCTCTCGGCCATGTGAAGAAGGCAAGCGCACTCCCTTTCCACTGCCACTTTGGGGGTGGGGTGGGGGGAATTGAAGATGCTAAAAGGAGGCCACTGGGCTAGAGGAGCTCTAACATTCTGTAACATCCTCTACTTCTGATATTCCTTGAAACTTTGATTCTAAAAGTGGGGCCATAATCAGTCAGTCAGTTAGTCAATAAACGTTTATTAAGTGGCTACCATGTGCTGGGCATTATGTTGAACACTGGAAGCATCCACGGAGTGGAGGGTTGATAGAGGTTGAGAAATGAAATATCTGATTTTTGTGCAGATGGCACACCAGTGCCACTAAGGCCAATGCCCTCTTTCCTCACCAGATCAAGCCACGTGGTCACCATGGACCCCCTGGAGTGAGTGCTCAGCCTCTTGTGGTCCTGCCCGCCGTCACCGGCATCGTTTCTGCCCCAGGTCTCCCCACCTAAAATCCTCCAACATCATGCAGCTTATTTCAACAACTTCCCTTCCCTTTCTTTGCCGTGGGCCAGAGGCTGAAGAGGAGCCTTGCATCCTATCCCCTTGTGACCGTAAGTGCCTTTTTACCCTGATCTGTGTTCCTTTCTGAACCCTTTGCCCTATGCCTTTGGTGGCCCCCAGTAATCCATCCTGTATCCCAGTTGAGCCACTTCCTCCTGGCTTCCAACCCTCTCTAAGCTCTCCCCTCTGTTTTCTACCCTTCCAGGTTCAGGAGGCTGGGGTCCATGGGGCTCATGGTCAGCCTGCAGTCGGACCTGTGGGGGAGGCCTTCGGAGCAGGACACGGCTCTGTGACCAACCTCTGCCTCAGGGCCTGGGTGACTACTGTGAGGGGCCTCATGCTCAGGGGGAGGCCTGCCAGCAACTGACATGCCCAGGTACCTATCTACACCTAGAGGAGGGATGGAAAGGACCCAGGAAGGATTGTTTATCAGGCTGAAGAAGGGGAGAGGACTGGGAGCCTGTAGAGTCAGGGAGCTAGAGAGGAATAAAGACAAGAGGGACTTCCTGGCTTGTCCTGTATCCTCAGGGGCCAACTGCAGCGCTATCCCTGGTGCTGAATTTAGTCACTGTGGCCCACCCTGTCCCAGGTCCTGTGATGACCTTGTGGTGAGTCAAGTTCCCTCCTACCCCCTGTCCCTGCTGTTCTTCAGGCTCTTACCCCTGCCTTAAGGGGCTCTGACATTCTTACATATGGGACCCGAATGTGGTGAAACCTGCTCATTCCTGACTTTCTGGGCTCCCCTTAATATTCTTCTTTATCATTACTACTCACTGATCATTCTTGCTCTAAGAAACTGCCTCTGAGGTCTCTGTCTTTACTAGTCCACCTCTCACTACCAGGCCCAGTGTGGTCTAGATGGGCAACATGATGAGATCAACTCACATTTATAAAGGACTTTTTAAGGTTTACAAAGTACTGGACTGCCCTTACCACAACCATGTGAGATTGGCTGTGCAAATATTATGATTCCCATTTTACAGACAATGAAATTAAAGATCAAAGTGACTTTTTATGGCCACCCAGCTAGGAATGACTGGAAATGAGATTGGAGATCAGGTCTCTGCACTCTAAACCCCAAGGTGGGGCCCACAAGCTGAGAGATTTTGGAGATGGAGTTTCATGGGTCTGAATTAACATCAAACAATTCAAAGAATCATGAGATCATAGCTTTAGAGTTAGAAAGTAACACAGAGGTCATCAAGTCCAACCCGTCCTTATTTTACAGAGGAGGAAACTGAGATCCAGAGAGGCAAAGTGACTTGCCCATGGGCTCCCAGCTAATAGGTGTCTGAGGTAGAATTCAAACCCACCTGTTCCTGTCTCCACACCTAGTGCCATATCTCCTACACCAGGCTGCCTCTCAGACTCATAGCTTGGGTTTCCAAACAGACCATTGTATGAAATCATAGGTGCCTCCATCCCCTATCAAAAGCTTTTCCTCTTTCCTTTTCCATTCTCTTTTTTCTTCTTTCTACTTTTCTCCCCTTCTTCTCACAACTTCATTCATCACCAATCATCTTCCATCTGTCTTCGTGACCAGCTCCTAGACCATGCCTGTATGTCTGTCCTCATGCCCTTGACCTCTCACCATTCTCCTTTTCCTTCTGTGTTCCTGCTGACCCATGATCTCTTCCATCTCCTGTGCCCTCAGCACTGTGTGTGGCACTGCCAGCCAGGCTGTTACTGCCCTCGGGGCCAGGTGCTGAGCATGGATGGCACTGCCTGCGTGGATCCAAGCCATTGTGGTTGCCTTGACCTGCTGACAGGAAAGCGGCATCAACTGGGCTCCATATTGACACTCCCTGATGGCTGCAATGAGTGGTGAGGACTGGGGCATGGCCAGGAGGAGAGCAGGGTAAAAATCATAACATCAAGTCCCATCTCACAGAAGCCCACTGGTCATTAGTTCTATGTAGAGCTAGACTTTTCAAAGATTTTTCACAGCTAATTTATCTCATTTGATGCTCAACATAACCCCATACAGTTATTATTCCCATTTGACACAAGAAGACACTGAAATTTATAGGAGTTAAGTGACATTTCCAAGGTCACACAGTGAGGGAGTGGGTAGGCTAAACAACTCATTTATTTGTATTTTTAAATGAGGAGAGGGAGGGAATATTACATACTTTCTGATACTGGAAAATGTGTCATTTCTAGATATAGCCACATGGTGGTGCAATTTATTGAATTTTGTTTTAGACCCTCAAACTTATGCAGAAAAGACTTAACAATGGCCCCGGAACCAGCGGACTAAGGGACTGGGACCTGGGAGCGCTGCTCACTGTCTATGGAGGGAGATAGAAGAGAGGGACATAGGGGCAGGAGAGGGGTTGAGGGGGGTCAGTCATTCAGTCCTCCAGAGAGTGTGTCAGAGGAGGTTGTGCCCTTTCCTCTGGAGAGCCTAGACTAAAGGCAAGTACAAGGGGGCCTCCTTGGGGAGGAAGTGTGGTCCACTTTCCTCTCACACACAATGTCAGCCCCCTGGGTCAAGTCCTTCCGTGCCCTGTGTTGGTTATGGCTTTGAAACTGAACCTCTGTCTCTCTCACTTAGCACCTGCATGGAAGGGAGGCTGAACTGTACTAACCTGCCTTGCCCAGGTAAGTGCGTGGTTTAGGGGGAAAAAGATAGACCCAAAAGGATGATGGAAGAAGGGGCTCAGCCATTGGGCCAGGATGGTGGTGTGAACCCCATCCATGCACATCTTGTCATATTTAGATCCAGACCGGGCCTTAAAAGTCATTTAGTCCAATGCTCTTATTTTACATTTGAGGGTACTAGAGACAGCTAGGTGGTTCGGTGGGGACAGAGCACTGAGCCTGGAGTTAGGAAGACTTGAGTTCAAATCCAACCTCAGATACTTACTAGCTGAGTGATCCTGGGCAAACCACTTAATCTTTATTTGCTTTTATCTATGGAGAAGGAAATGGCAAATCACTCCAGTATTTTTGCCAAGAAATCCCTACAGACAGTATTGGTGTGCTATGGTCCATGGGGTCATGAGGTGTTGGATGCTACTGAACAATACTGAGGCCCAGAGAGGTCACACAGCTATAAGTTGTAGGACCTCATTTGAAACTCTATCTTCTGACTCCAAATTCAGGACTCTTTGTCATATTTTCAACCCCCTTCTGCTCCTGTTCTTTTTTCACAGTCCCTGGAGGCTGGTGCTCTTGGTCTGAGTGGACACCATGCACCTTGCCATGTGGGGGTGAGAATCGTGCCCGATCCCGGATCTGTGCCTGTCCTTCCCCTCAGCATGGCGGGGCTTTGTGCCCAGGGGAAGTTGGTGAAACTGGTGCACAACTTCAGCGGGAGCCCTGTCCCAGACCCACTATGTGTCCAGGTATTGGACTGAGTAGGCTCCCTTAGGTGTCCCAGATCCCCATTCCCTCCAGCAGGGTCCTGATGGTCTGATACCTACAATGTCTGTAATGATCCCTCGATGGTACCAGTGCCTGAAATGGTCACCCTGACATAGATGCCTCTGTTCCTCCGGCACAGTCGATGGTGGATGGAGCCCATGGGGAGTATGGTCTCCTTGCAATGCTTGCACTGGGGAATCATCTCGGAGGAGGGAGTGTACCCATCCATCTGCAGAGATAGGGGGCCGGCCTTGTCCTGGGAGGCACTGGGAGAGCCAGCCCTGCCAGGACAACTCTACATATTGCGCAGGTGAGGTCCCAAGGGGGAACCTTTGTACCTTTATCTCTGACTTGAGACTTCTCTTCTCTTTTTCATCCCTTTTCCCTTCCCCAGTATTTTTCTCTCTTTTCTAGGATCACACTCTTCTTAGGTTTTCTGTCCCACCATCTCCAAAGAAATGGCATAAGACCAAAGATATAGATATGGGGGAAAGCTAGGAGTAGCAATCTCTTTAGGATGCTCATCTTTCCCCTGCAGACTGTGGGGGTGGTCAGGAACTTCTCCCTTGTGGGAAGCCCTGCCCCCGATCTTGCCAGGACCTGTCCCCAGGGAATGTGTGCCATTCTGACCCATCTGACTGCCAGCCCTCTTGTGGATGTCCACTTGGCCAGCTCTTCCAAGATGGACTCTGTGTGTCTCATGCTCACTGCCGCTGCCAGTACCAGCCCAGAGCCATGGGTCAGTTCCTTCTTCACCTTGCTCCTTCTTTTCCATAAGAGCCCTTCCCACCCACAACCAAGGATCTGGCCCAAGGTTGCAAGTGGGGAAAGGACAAGGGTGAGAACAATCACCTGATGTTTCTTCCAGATTCTTGTACCCCCAGGCCTCTGTTTTCCCCTATGATCCCATGGTGTGCTCCAGGGGTTAAGTGTTTCTATCCCCCTGAGCCAAGGGGGCCTCACATCTAGGGTGAGAGGAACCCCAATGGAGAAAGGGAATGGGGGAAAACATAAATTTGGCAAGCTGAACTCCTCAGGGGAACATGGAGGGTGGGGCAGGGGAATGTGCTATCTAGGGTGCTCATACATGTGAACCCTTCTTCCCAGGGATCCCTGAGAACAGAAGCCGTTCAGTGGGGTCCCAGGTCAGCTCTTGGGAGAGTCTAGAGCCTGGGGAGACTCTGATGGGGCCTTGTGACAACTGGTAAGGTGGTTTGGAGTAGGACTGAGAGGGAGGGGACAGGGTTTGGAAAAGGGATAGACTAGGACGTAGAGTTAGCTAGTAGGGATGACATGGGCCCACTAAATCTCATATCTCATATCTCCCCAGTACTTGTGTGGAGGGTACACTGCAGTGCAAGGAAGTGCCCAGCTGTCCAGGTCTTGGTGGGTGGACACTGTGGGGCCCTTGGCAAGATTGTAGTGTGTCCTGTGGAGGTGGAGAGCAGCTACGCTCCCGGGACTGTGCCCGCCCCCCGTGCCTGGGTCCTGCTCGCCAGAGCCGGACTTGCCATACTCAGGTCTGCACAGGTGAGTTCTTTGAACTTGCAGCTCACTTACATACCTCCCCAGGCCCTCCTTAGTCCACCATTGTCTTTCCTCTCTTACTTATGCTTTGGGGATGGGTCTTTGACTTATACCTCTTCTCTGGGGAAAAGACTTTGAAACTGCATCTCAGTAGCTCTATGAAGGGAGAAGGGAGCCTGACACCAGGGCAGAGCCAGCACTGGGGGCAAAAGGTGGGCAATATCACCTTCCTTATGCTAGAAATGTTGCCCTAGGTAGAACGTTTTAAGACCAGCCTGGAACTAAAGGGGGAAAACCATTTATTAAATATTTATGTGTCCTAAGAAACATTGTGCCAAGTTCTGGGAGGGGAGCATAGCCTGTGCTAGGGATATGAATTGTCATAAGTTAAATATGTTTCTGGAGACTGAAGTGAGCCCTGAGCCAGGTTCTGACTGAGCAACGGGTTAGACAGCAAGCATGCCCAGGGATGGACAGCTGAGCATTGAGGTGGGTGAGGGTGGCAGAGGACATGCTGAAATAGGTATCTTCTCACAGAAGCAGGCTGCCCGGCTGGAAGGCTATTCCGGGAATGTGAGATGGATGAAGGCTGCCCCTTCTCTTGTGCCCACGTCACCCAGCAGGTGGACTGTTTCTCTGATGGCTGTGAAGAAGGCTGTCACTGCCCACCAGGAACCTTTCAACATGGCCCCACCTGCATACAGGTCAGAGCTCACTTCCTTCCTGGGGAGCATCTTAACTCAGCCCCAGGACGGATTTCCCTTGTGATGGTGGGCTCCTCCAAAAGGTACTGAGTACAAAGATGTGCCTTTGTTTACTGACCCCTCATTTCATGGGCAGGTGCCCGGACATATTGTCTGCCTTCCAGGCCTTCCCAGGCACTACCTGCAGCTGCACTAGTCTCCTGGGGTTAGTAATTCTCCCCTACCCTCTCCCTGGCCCCCATCCTGTATCCTCTGTAAATGCTTACAGTCATCACTGCGTATTTCTGCCCAGCAAGTCTTCCTCCTGACCCACGTGGTCAGGAACATCGTCTTAGAGCTAATTTGGTATCCTTTTGAGAGAGGGCTCCTATAATTCTTTGTGTCCTGGATGCCTTGGTCAGTCTAGTGAAGGCTATACCCTCTTCTCAGAATAATGTCCTTAAATGATGGAAGGGAATGCTAATAAGTAAAGGTATGGTTTTCTTTTTCCTGTCTAAGTTTAAAGACTCTTTGAAATCTATCCACAAACCCCCTTGGGGAATCCTGCTTTAGTACTAGAAGTGACTCATTTTACAGATGTCTTTTGCAGCACTTAGGCACAGTGCTTGCTTGGCACATAGTAGGTGCTTAATAAGTGTTTATTGATTGATGAGGAAATTGCTATTGTATAAGTAGTAAGCAGCAGAACCACTTCACAACCCAGTGTTCTGATTTGGAATCTAGTGCTCTTTCCACAGCACCAGGCTGCAGAAATCCCAGACTTTTCTCTCTTCACCTTCCTCCCTGTCCCTCAAGCGCTGAGAGACAGCAAGCTGGTGCAATGGATGGAATACTGGGCTTAGTGAGACTGGAGTTCAAATTTGACATCAGACACTTACCGGCTGTGTGGCCCTGGGGAAGGCACTATACCCCTGTCTGCCTCAGTTTTCTCATCTGTAAAATGGGAATAATGTGAAGATAAAATGAATTAATCTTTGTAAAGCACTTAGCACAGTGGGTAGCACATAGTAGGTGTTTAATCGACACTTGTTTCCTTCTGTCTGGCACATAGTGGGCATTGCATAAATGCTTGTTTCCTTAGGGATCTTCTGAGAAATTTCACTTAGAGTAGAACTAGAGAATAGACAGGAGGCAAACAAAAGGAAGGAGAAAGGGCTCTCTGGCGAGTAGCTGTGTTCACTTTCTGCTTATTGTAGATTTGCTGATCTCTGGCTTGTAGCTTGAGTACATAAAACTTGCAGAGGCTCTTCCATCTCTCTTCTGACCACCATCTTGTCCCTGGCTCTGCCCTGGTCCCTGCCAATACACAAGTGGGTCAGCTGGTTTTCTTTTCCCCTGTGGCTCTGTAGCCATTGCCCCATCTTCTTGATTGGGTGTTACAAGAGGTAGGATTGTGTAATGGAGAGACTGGATCGGATATTGGTTTGAATCCTGCCCTGACCCTTGGTGGCTGGGTGAGTGACTGTACCTCTCTGATCCTCAGTTTCCTTATCTGTAAAATAGAGATAAAAATGCCCTTCTACTACCTAGCCCACAGGGCCTGTCTTGAGGAAAGCACTTTGTTAAACTTGAAATCTCTGTAGAAATGTATTCGTCCTGCTTTGGGTCTTGACTTGTGCTAGGAGAAAGGTACATTTCTGTGAGTGCCCTGAAGAGTCCAGTCTGGCTTCATACTGTCCCACAGGGACCTGATGGCAATTGTGTCCATTAAACCAGAGAAGGGCTTCAGGACATCAAGTGAGGTAACACATGCAAAGTGCTTGGACATTTTCACATGCTATGCAAGTGTCAGTCATTTTATAAATTGCCTGGGAAACCCTAGAGCACTATATACAGTCATAGCCACTATCATTATGGTTATTAAAAATTGTTATTATCCTATGTTTTCCACTGCCTATTTTCTTTCTGGTTTGAGCACAGACTCTGCCTCTGATTCTTTGATCTAACTCTTTGCTCACTAGTCAGCTATTAGGGCTGACAGGTGGAGGTAAGCACATTCTCCTTGTGTCCAGTCTGTCCCCGAGGAAGGAAGCATTTTTAAAGTACCTACTATGTGTCAGGCACTGTGCTGAACTCTTTTCAATTATTATTTTGTTTGATCTTCACAACAACCTTGTAAGGCGGTGCTAGTATTATCCTCATTTTACAGTTGAGGAAACCGAGGCAAACAGAGATTAAATGGTTTGTCCAGGGACACAAAAACCTATAAGTATCTGAGGCTAGATTTAAACTCAGGTCTTCCTGATTCTAGGTCTAGTGCTTTATCCACTGAGCTACCTAGAGTTAGGACGTTAGAGATTAAAAAGCTGAGCTTTCTCATTTTATGAATGAGGGAACCCTAGAGACTTCAGCAGAGATGGGATTCAAACCCAGCTCTCTGAGCTTTTAGATACAAGTTGATCCAAGGACCATCTGCAGTTGTCCCGATCCAGATGGCTCTGGAGGAGAAAGTGAGGCTGGTGACTTTGCACAGCTCTCCCTCACTTAGATCCAAATCACCTGCATGTCATGGCATCGCCTCCCTAATGTCATGGTTGTCTTTGAGAATAAAGGAAAAACAAGATCCCAGTATTGAAAGAACAGAGAAGCTAGGTGGCACAGTGACCTTGGGCAAGTCCCTTAATCCTGTTAGCCTCAGTTTCCTCATCTGTAAAATGAACTGGAGAAGGAAATGGCAAGCAACTCTAGTATCTTTGCCAAAAAAACAAAACAAAACACTGTAGAAATGTTGAATGGCTGGGCCCGAAAAGAGTCATTAGTGGTTGGAGGTCAATTTGGAAGGATGTTTCTAGTGGTTTGTCTTTGGGATCTGTTTTTGACCTTGTCCTATTGAATTTATTTTTAATCAGTGGCTTGAATAAAGACATAGATGCTATAATTATTAAATTTGCGAATGATACAAAACTAAGAAGGATAGCCAGGAATGAACTGGAACAATATTATTAAAATTTCAGCATGAGCATTTATGTCCTGGGAATCTGTAAATGCTACAAATCAGGGTTTGACTTGTTGTTTTGTTGATTGTTCAGACTTGAGAAAGTGATGGAGAAAATGTCAGTAATGCAGGTCAAACTCAAAATTACATTATATGTACAGGTTTGTTGTTCCCCTCAGAAAGCCAGCTGTTAAACATTTGCCAGCACATCCCTGGGAAGAACTAATATAGAGGATTTCACATAGACTAGAATATTGGGCTGAATCTACTAAGGTTAAACTTGGCAGGAACAAAGGTGAAGTCTTCAGAAAGCTGACTTCAAAAATATAAGATAGGGAAGATGTGTCTAAATAGTAGTTCCCTTAGAAAGAACTTGAAAATTTTAGTGAGTGGACCACAAATTCAACACAAATCAAGAATATGTTATGGAAAGCATACAAAGCTTAGGTGGTCTTTACCTACATTGAAAGTCAACATATTCAGAACTTTTTATTGTTGTTGAGTTTTTTTTCAATCATGTCTGACTCTTTGTGACCCCATTTAGGATTTTTTTGGCAGAGATACTAGAGTAGTTTGCCATTTCCTTTTCCAACTCATTTTACAGATGAGGAAACTGAGGCAAATAGGGTTAAGTGACTTGCCCAGGGCCACAAAATTTAGTAATTGTCTAAGGTCAGATTTGAACTCAGGAAGATGAGTCTTCCTGATTCCAGGCCTCTCACTTTATCCGTTGAGTCATCTAGCTGCTCCATGTTTAGAACTAGGGAAATGATAATCTTGCTGCCCTTTTTCCTGTTCAGGCTACGTCCTGTTGTCTGAGTTGTGGGAGCCACCTTTTCGAGGAAGGACCTTGATGAGCTAGAGAGTATCCCTCAGAGGTGGATCAGATTGCTGAGGGGCCTTGAGATCATGTGGAATGGGAAAAGGTTGAAGGAAATGAAGATGTTTATTGGCAGTGACAGATAGGTGGTGCACTGGATAAAGCTCAGGGCCTGGAGTCAGATCTAGTCACAGACTTTTAATAGCTGTTTAATCTTGGGTAAGTCAACCTCTGCCTGCCTTAGTTTCCTTGACTGTAACATGGGGATAATAATAGTGCCTACCTCCCAGAATTATTGTGAGAATCAAAAGAGATAATATTTGTAAGGTGCTTAGCATAATTCCTGGCACATAGTAGGTGCTGTGTGTTAGCTAAAAGAATAATTAACAATAATAATAATATATTGTAGAGAGGATTCTGGGTCAGGTACAGTTTGGAGAGGACAGTTTCTGAGGTCTCTTCCAGCTGTGAGATTTTTGAGTTTCTCTGACCTTCTTCCAGCTTACTTCTGACACAGTCCTTGCTCAGGCATCTGGTTGGCAGGGGATATTTTTTCCCCACCCTGGCTGACTATATTCCTCCCCCCTCCATTTCCTCAGGAATGCCCATGTGTCCTGACTGTATCCCTACTACAGGAGTTGGAAGCTCATAGCCCAGAATCCAGGGCACCTCTGCCCACCTTGGGAGAGACTGGGCAGCTCCTGGGGCCTGGGGATGAGCTTGATCCTGGCCAGACCCTCAGAATGGGCTGCAGCAACTGGTGAGATGGCCTGGCGGTGAGAGAGAGATCCTGGGAACCAAGCTTAGGAGAGGGAAGGAGAAGAGTGGGGATAGGGGAGGTGGAGGAATTGAAGGAAGAAGAGCCTGAGGGGCAGGAGGGTTAAGGGGGCTATCTGGTCTGTTTTCCTCCTGATATCTTGAGGACCAGATACCTCAGCTAGGCTTCTTTACTTCTTCTGTACCCATCTCCCTGTGTTCTCCTCCTTTCTCCTCAGTTCTTGTGCCCACGGGCAGTTCAACTGCTCCCTCATGCACTGTCCTGTGACTGGGGGCTTTACTCATTGGAATCAGTGGGGGCCCTGCTCCCGCTCCTGTGGGGGAATGGGCACACGCACTCGCACTCGGAAGTGTGCCCACCCCAAACCTGCCCATGGTGGCCAGGACTGCCAAGGACCCCGCCAGGACCTCGAATATTGTCTCAGCCCAGATTGTCCTGGTGAGTGGGGAGGGCAGAAAGAGAAGGAGTGGGATGGGCAGATTGGGAAACAGGTTTTGGTCTTCCTCTGTCCCATTCATCTTTACTTCTTTACTTTTTTTTCTCTGTGGGTCTTTATTTCTTTCTCTGAATTTCCCTTACTTTCTTTGCTTCTTTATCTTCTGTTATCTCTGTCTGTCTCTCTGTCATTGTCTGTGCTGACACTCCCTCTCTCCACAGAAGCTGAAGGATCCACAGTAGTGCCAGGGACAACCCTTCCAGGTATGGCCTGACCCCAGGTTCCCTGGCCCCATAATCCCTATCTTCTGTCTGAGGGGCTCCCAATCCCTTCTTAAACCTTTTGTCTCATCACTTCTCTTCTAGAGTGGGAGAGCCCTTAAACTCTTTCCCCTCCTGATGGAGGAGCCCAGGTTCTATCCTCCTTCAGACTGACCCTCTGACCCTTACCTCACCAGGTGGCTGGGGCACATGGTCACCCTGGTCCCCCTGCTCCCAAAGCTGCACTGATCTGGATCGTCCTGCCCTTCGTGGCCGGAGCCGCCACTGCCTGGCCAACTGCACCAGTGGGGAATCCATCCAGGAGCGGCCTTGCAACTTGCCCCTGTGTACAGGTAACCCTGGCCATCTCCCCAGACCACAGGGGCCTCCAACCCTTGCCCTTGACCCTTTCTTCTCAACGCTACATGGGAAATCAGATGGCTCCTACCAAATCCCATGTTAATCATATATACCCTTAAGTATAACACACTCTTCAAAGCACTCTCTAAATGTCATCTTATCAAAATGCTCCTGAAGATGAGTCATTATCCTTATTTGACAGAGGCCCCGAGAGACAGAGCTGAATTGCTCAAGGTAATACAGCAAATCAGCAATTAAGCCAGGATCAGAGCCTCCATCTTTAGACTCATCTTTGGGATTATTGTTTGGCCCTTGAGCCTAGGCTGGTGGTGTCGTCTTAAGGTTAGAATTCTGGTTTGATCTGGGGAGACCCACCCAAGTGACCTGTTCAGATTGAGGAGAGGATAGGAGATAGGGGATTGCTCCAGCCAGAGACTGACCTCTTTTGTATCCTGTCCCCCATCCCTCCCTCCCCAGCCAAGCCCCCGTGCTCTGGCCCAGGATGCCCTGGGAGGAACTGCTCCTGGACAGAATGGGCTCCTTGGGCCCACTGCTCCCGGAGCTGTGGTGTGGGCCAGCAGCGTCGCTTGCGGGCATACTACCCCCCTGGGCCTGGTGGGCATTGGTGCCCTGACATTCTCACTGCCTACCAGGAGCGCCGATTCTGCAACCTGCGGGCATGTCCAGGTAAGAGGATGCTGTTTGAGGCAGAAAGGGGCATCATGAGGAGCTGTAGCACCTCGTGAGGAGTACAAGAGGTCAGGGGGCCTGGGTCCATGTCTGGGCACAATGTCCACCCTCAACTATTCCCCCTGCACCCAGGCATTCTGCCAGGGTTCAGTAACACTCCTGACATCACTTCCATTGCCCTAAGACACCTGCTGGTTATCATGCTGCCCTGAAATTTCTTATCTAGAACAAGGTACCACCCGGTGCAGTTTTTGGCAAGCAGGAGATGTTGGAGGGTGATTATGTCCCCCTGATCATGTGAAAGCTGATCCCCTTCATCTCCTCATACAGTGGCCGGAGGCTGGTCCCATTGGAGCCCCTGGTCCTGGTGTGACCGGAGCTGTGGAGGAGGTCGCTCACTGAAGAGCCGCAGTTGTACCCGGCCCCCACCCAAGAATGGGGGTGCTCCCTGTTCTGGGGAGCAGCATCGCGTCCGGCTTTGTAACCCTGAACCTTGTGGTAAAGTAACAATAGCAATCATTATGAACAATAATTAGATTCTAGGTAGGCAGTGTGGCACAGCGCATAGAGAGCTGGCTTAAAGTCATGATGACCTGGGTTCGAATGACACTTTTGACTCTTACTTCGTGACTCTGGGCCAGTCATTTAACATCTCAGTACCCCAGGAAGGTCTTGAAGTTCCCTCTCTATACTGACAGAAGAAGTTTTCCCATCAGGAGTTTCCAATATCAATAAAGTCATGGATCCTATTTAAAATAAAATAAATTATTAATATGATGTCAATATTACTAAGAATTCTTTCATGTAAAGATTTCTACTTTGCCAAGAGTTTTCCCATTTGTTAGCTTGTTTGAGCTCTGAGACAACTCCAGTGAGGGAGGATGAGTAGATTGAGAGGAGAGGCGCCAGGGCATGGCTTCCTCTCCTAGTCTAAGCACCTGGGGATGCTTCTTTGTGCTAGCTTGGATCCTCCATCTTTGATTTTCTTACCTGGTCTTTTCACCACCAATACGTGTTGCTTCAAATCCAAAGCTTTTTTTCTTTCTTCCTCAACAAAACTGGGGCGGGGGGGGGGAAGACAAAGATTCTCGCCTAATCTTAGTTTGAAGCAGTCACAAGAAAAGGAAACAGAAGTGGTGAAACAATCAACTGAAGAGACAATTACAAAGTGGGATGACATCTCAAAAGTTTCGTCTCACAATATAAACTGAAAGTGGGTTTTTATTGGAAGTAAATAGAGCTGTACCCAGATGCTGCTGGTCCTCCCTTTAGAGATGCAGAGTTAGATTTGATAAGGACCACTATATTCACTCCAATAAGAGGCAGCGTGTGATGGAGTGGACAGAGATTTGGTCCTGAAACCAGAAAGACCCAAGTTCAAGTCTGTAATTCCTGTGGGCTATGTGACCCTGGGCAAGTCTATCTAACTTGGTGGTGGTCTAGGCCAGAGATGTCAAATGTGCAGATTAAAATATAATTGGGACCAGATTAAAACCAGATTAAAATATAATTGGGAAATATTTAACAAAATAAAGCAAACTGCAACACAACATTGATAATGTTAATTTGTGGTTTTCTAAGCCGAGATGTACTGGGGATTCATTTCTCTTTGAGTTTGACACCACTGGTCTAGGCAGTAGTCTAAGACTCTAAGTTGCCTGGAGGAGGGGCCAACTTCTATTAGTAGGTGTTTCTATGCTACTGAAATTAAAACTCCTTGTCCCTTTAGTCTTAGAAGATAAAAGACATGTATACAAATTACTTGGACATGAGGGAAATTGAGATACCTATCAAGAAGCAGGCTAGGCAAAGTGCCCTGATCATAGGATCATAGATTTAGATCTGAAAGGGACCTTAGAGACCATTAAGTCTAACCTCCTCCCTTACAGATAAAGAACTTGAGGCTAAGAGAGGGCAAGTGATTTGCTCAGGTCCTATAGCTAATAAGTAAATGAAGAAAGTCTTCTTGATGCTAGACCTAGCATGTAGTCTTCACTGTCTCTTGTCTGCCCCTCAAGAACCTGTCAGATGGAAATGTGTATGTGGGGAGGGGCTCATTCCAGGTATGTGGGAGGGCCTAAGCAAAGGTATCAAAATGGAAGAGGGCAGAACTGTAAGTGGGACATAGACAAGAGCATATGAATGGAAAGGAGGATAATAGGAGACCAAACTGGAAAGCTATTATAATATTCTGAGCAAGAGGAGATGAGGACCTGGAATAGGGTGGCTACAGGGAGAACTGAAGGGGATTAGGGACTAGGAACCAGGTCACCTGACTCCCAATGCTCTTTCTCTTATGCTATGGTTGTCATAGGGAGTGAGTTGGGGAAACTTCAGGTATCATAGTGATGGAATTTGATTCATTAATTGATCAATCAAGCAAATTAAATTGAGAATCTACATTATGCTCTACTTCATGCTAGGCTCTGCTGGGAATACCTAGAAATGTTAGATAGGATCCTTACCCTCAAGGAGCTTATAGTCTTGGGATGAGGCATGGTGTGGAATGGAGAGATGAGGTTTCCTTATGTTCCTACAAACATCCTCAGGTGTCTTCACAGTGGGTATTAGAGATATGTTGGGGAGGGAGGAGGGAGAGAGCTTCAACATGGGCTCAGACCATTGTCCCCTTACTCTGCCTGTCCTCATCTTTAGAGAAAGGCTGCCCTCCAGGCATGAAGGTCACAGAGTGTGCCAACCGATGCCCACGCCACTGTTCAGACCTCCAGGAAGGTATTGTGTGTCAGGATGGCCAGGCCTGTACACCAGGTTGCCGCTGCCTGGAGGGTATGTGCCTATGTGGTGCCTACATGCAGGGTGGGGTGGAGGGTTTGGCAGCTCCTATTCCCTTCATCTGGTGCCAGGTGGGAAGCACTTTGCCTACTCCTCCCTCTCCTCCAGGGTTCCTGGAGCAAGATGGAGGGTGTGTGCCAGTTGAGCACTGTGAATGCACTGATGCTCGTGGGTACAGCTGGGTACCAGGGAGCCAGCACCAGGATGATTGCAATAACTGCACATGCCAGGCGGGGCTGCTATCCTGCAGTACCCAGCTCTGCCCACCACCTGCTTATTGTGCCTGGAGTCACTGGTCATCTTGGTCAGCATGCAGTCATTCCTGTGGCCAAGGAGGGCAGCAAAACCGCTTCCGGTAAGGGACCTCCTGGTCCATGCTTGGTGGGCACTTTCTCTGTACAGTCCTCTGGATTCCTCTCATCCTTTCCTCATATTAACTTGGGCATTTCTTCACTTGTCTCCAGCTCCATCTCCCTTAATGCTGCTCTTTCCCCCTGACATCTCAGTCTCCTCCTGATATCTCTTCTTCCCTGATATCTCTCCTCTGATGTCTGTCTCCTCTGATGTTTCTCTTTGCCAACTGTCTGCCTCTCTTCCCACAAATTGGGTTCAGATTCTGGATATGATACTTGCTACTTATATGACCTGGGGCAAATCATGACTTTTTCTGGGCTTTAATTTTCTCATCTGTAAAATGAAAGGATCAGACTGGATCAGTGGTGTGCAGTTTTTTTTTGACTCATATATTAACAATAATACCCCATAGAGTTTATATGGTGCTTTACGATTTGTAAAGTGATTTACATGTGTGAGATCATTTGATCCTCACAACAATCCTGGGAGAGGGGGTTGGTACTATTATTATACCCATTTTACAGGTGAGGGAACTGAGGCATGTCAGAGATGAAATAACTTTTCAAGGGTCACACAGCTAGTAAGTGTCTGAGGTCAGATTCAAACTCAGATCTTTCTTACAACCAGGCCCGTCCCTCTAAAGCTGACAGCACTATAGGAGAGTCAGGATGATTGAACAAACATAGCTTTCCTTCAATGATAGTTGCTGTTTTCTTTGACTACTTTAAAAATTCAAGGTCTCATGGGTTTTAAGGTTAGTGTATAGGGTTAATAGGGGATGTTTTGTCTATTTTGAGAATAATATGCTTACCAGACTTTGTATGCAGGGTAAGTAAAATATATATTAAACAAAATTATTTATAGGTTTTTAAAAATCTGAGTAGCATACATCCAGAATATCACAGTCCCACTTATTGAAACTAAACTCTCCGCACGTCCTTTGAGGATCAATAGACGATCTCCAAGGTTCCTTCCCATTCTAACCCTGTGGTCACTCTTTTGTCTCTCTCCCTCTCATTTTCTTTCTCTCCACCTCTGTGCCTCTTTCTTCCCTCAGTGACCCCTTCTTTCTAGGATGCTGTTTCTTTTAACTTGAACTCTGTGCCTCCTCCCACTACTCAATCACATTTCCTTCCCTGAGTTACCTAACATTTCCTTATAAAGTTTCCCTTTCTTTAAAAAAAATTTTTTTATAGTGAACTAAAACATCATCAACAAACACAAACATTTCCCTATACAAAAAAGGCCCCCAAATAGGGATTGTACATGAAATTTTAAGTCCATTACGTATTATTGATTTCTTAAAAATGTAGATTAAATTCAGTGTGGAGTGCCAATATTGCCCTACTTGTCTATATCCCCTTCCTGAATGCCTATTATAGGCATCTGAGGATTTTTAAAGGTTACTTTGCCACCTTCCTCCTCCTCCTTCATCTGCATCTTCATCATCATCATCATCTTCTTCTCCTTCTTCTCCTCTTCCTCCCCTCCTCCCATCCTCTTTTTCCTCTTCCTCCTCTTCTGCCTCTCTCTCCTCTTCCTGTCGCTCATTTTCCCCTCCCCAGCGTATCCTCTTTCCCTTCTATGCCTGCCAGTCCTAGCCCAACTTTCCTCACTTCTCATCTGCCTCTCCAAACCTTAGCTCGTTGCCTCCTGTCTTTTCATCACCCTTCCTCTCAGATGTCCTAGAAAAGGGTCCCTGGGATCCCATCTCACTCTCTCTCTGCTTTTCCCCTCAACTTCACCCAGGTCATCCACATCAGGTTCATGGGCCCCTGAGTGCCGGGAGGAGCAGTCACAGAGTAAGCCCTGCCCCCAGCCTCTGTGCCCACCTCTGTGCCCACATGGCAATCGCCTCAAGGCCCTCGGGGACAGTTGGCTACAAGGAGAGTGTCAGCAGTGGTGAGTCCCCAGGCAGCAGTGGGCGCAACTGCTCTAGATGGGAGTGAATGTGTGGCTGGTACATTGGGCAGGGACCTGGCCATGACAGTGTTACAGGATAAGAGAAGCACCAAGTTGGGACAAATGCTTGATGAAAGGCGTTGGTCCTCTGAAGCTTTGTTCCAGCTGTGCTTTCCAGGGACTTAAGTCTCTATCTCCTCCCTCCAGCTCCTGCACCCCAGAGGGCATTATTTGCCAGGACATGGACTGTTCAGGTGCAATATCCCTAATTCCCACCTTTGCCCTTTCCTGCTTCCTTCTCTGTTGCTGCCTTCCCAGCTCCATTCCTTCTCTTCTACTATAGCTAGCCTCACAGCCTGTTCTCATTGCTGTTCATTTTTCCATCTGGCCCTTGAGACCAAAAGAAGGCGAGATTCTACTTATACCCTTTTCCAGAAACCTCTTAGAGTCCCCTTTAACTCCTATACCCTGAGGGTGGTGATGCCTCTGACTATTAGCCCCATTGTCCTGGCTCCTTTGACCTCTAACCTTTGTGTTTACAGTGCCTGGGGCTTGGACACAATGGTCCCCCTGGTCAGATTGTCCAGTTTCCTGTGGGGGTGCAAACCAGGTTCGAACCAGAGCCTGCATTGACCCACCCCCACAACATGGGGGGTTGCCCTGCCCAGGCCCAGATACCCAAGCCCAGTCTTGTGGGCAGCAACTTTGCCCAGGGCTGCCTGTGTCCTGCTCCTGGGAGCCATGGGGACCTTGCTCCAGAAGCTGTGGCCCTGGCCTTGCCTCCAGATCTGGCTCCTGTCCCTGCTCCCCAAATGGCACTGGTCCTTCCTGCAATGGTTCCGCACCCCACCTGGACACCCGGGCCTGTTACCCTGGACCTTGCCCAGGTAAGAATAGAAAAACAGTGAGGTATAGTGGAAAGACCATTGAATTTAGGGGCAGAGAGCCAGAGCTCCAATTCTAGTTGTGTTTTTACTACTTATGTGAATTTAGGTATTACTAAATCTCTCTTGGGTCTCATCTGTAAAGTGAGGGGGTTGGATGAAATGATTGCTGAGGTCCCTTCTGGCTGTAGATCAGTGATCATTATGACTGTTTAATTTCCTTTCCTGCTGGTGTTAAAGTTTGGGGAAGGAGAGAGAGGAGAACAGTAGGGTGGATAGAAAATTTCACAAAAAAATGATTTCTACTTGTGACTTTTTTTCTGAAAAAAAAAAAGCAAAAACTCTGGCCTCTCTAATTTTTATTATTTCACTTTTATGATATTCTTTTCCTTCTTCTCTGTCTTCCCCCCCTCCCCCTGCCCCTCCTCACCGACTTCTTTTCGACTCCATAGTGGGATAGAGTAGAAAGATTGTATAGCTGTGAATCATGGGAAGGGAACCCTGCCAGAAATGGCCCAAGCTTCCTCTGAATGTCCTGTATTTTCTTACCACTTCCTCCTTTCTTGCTATCACTGGGACAAAGATTGGGAGCTTATGCAAGACATCACTGGAAGAAGTATCTGGCTGACTCCCTCTTTCATTGTCTCTCCTAGAGGAGTGTGTGTGGACCAGCTGGAGCAGCTGGACGGTCTGCTCATGCCAGGTGCTCGTCCAGCAGCGATACCGGCACCAGGGCCCAGGCCCCAGGGGGACCAGTCAGGAGACCCCCTGCACCCGCCTGGACGGCCACTTCCGGCCCTGCCACCCCAGAAGTTGTTCTGGTGAGAAATGACTGCTGGGGTACACTGAGCGTGAAGAGAGGGAGGGAGGATCCAGGGACTAGGGAGAGTAGGTTCCCTTTTGTGCTGCTCCCGGCTGCCACTAGTGCCTTACCCAGGGCTCCTGGCTTGCAGGGGAAAAATCTCCTTTCTTGCTAGAGCCCTCAGCTATCCTGGACCTCCCTGACAGCCCTCTTGACCTACTGCTCCATCCTACCTGGCAGTTACTATACCAAGAGTGATTATTCTTTGCCCTCACTCGTGGTTGGTGTGGTATGGAAAGGCACCTGTACTATAGTGGAAAAGATCCTTGGAATCAGAAGACCTGGAGTCAAATCCTGGCTCTAATACCTACTAGATGCTTGACTCTGGGCCAAGTGCCTTCACTGCTCTCAACCTCAGTTCCTCAGTTGAGGAATGGGAACAATAATGTTTGTATTACCTACCTTACAGAACTGTGAGGAGAGCCTGTTATAAATCTTAAAGCCTGCCTAAATGAGAGTTATCATTATTTCCCACCCAAAGTTCATCCCTAACTATGGTATTTTCCTATCCATAGCCTCTGG
Organism: Notamacropus eugenii; assembly: GCF_028372415.1. NCBI lineage: Eukaryota > Metazoa > Chordata > Mammalia > Diprotodontia > Macropodidae > Notamacropus > Notamacropus eugenii. Next base: position 97,304,861 of record NC_092874.1, on the reverse strand, counting down.
TATAGTCAGGCAAAGTTCCAAGTTCTCTATCTCCTATGTCTGTCAAATTTTCTCCCATCTCTAGACTTCAGGTCAAACGAAAATATTCTTACCCTCCCACCTGTCCTAGCCTTCCACACTCTTTTTTAGCTCCTTCTCTTCCTCCCCCTGCCTCCTCCTCCATGGACCTCTCCCTGAGTTATCATCATTCACTCCCTCAAATCCTTCCCTGATATAGTAGGTTTATATGGGCACTAGGGTGGGACGCTTCCATTGTGGGGCTGGTGGGTCAATCACATTCCTGCTATGGTCAGTGCCTTGACTTCAGGAACTATCTCAGCCATACTGGGTAGCACCCCCCTCCTTCTGGCATCCCAAATTTCTCATTCTCCCCCCTCTCAGATTTCCCCCATGATCTTTACTTTTTACTATTGGAATCCCTCTTTGGGTTAGACACCATCAATCAGGACATACTCTTGGGTGATGCTTTGGGTAGGAGTGAGGAGGGGACTCTATTGAGGTCTCCCCACCCAGTCACTATGCTTCTCTAACTTCTCCTTACCCCAGAGGAGAACTGTGAGCCACCATTCGAGTTCCAGGCCTGTGGCTCCCCTTGTGCTGGACTCTGTGCCACCCATCAGCATGCTGGTCTTTGCCAGGACCTAGCTCCCTGTCAGCCCGGCTGCTACTGCCCCAAGGTGAGGGGAAGAAAGGCAGCAAGAAGACACATCTCTGGGGAGGGAGAGAGGGCATGTCTTAAGGCTATTGTGAGGAAAGCCTCACAGGAAGACCTGAGTTCAAGTCTTGCCTTAGTTTACTATCTGTATGAACTTGAGCAAATGACTCAACCTCTCTGAGCCTTAGTTTCCTCATCTGTAACAGGGGGATAATAAGAGCATCTACCTTCCAAGGTTGATGTGATGCCCAAATGATCTATGTCCATATCTCTGTCCATGTCCATGTCTATGTCTATATTTATCCATTGTCTCTAGAATGTCCTTTTGAAAAACCTATAGGTTTTACCTGGGAAAACAGGGAAGTTTGGGACAGACAGGGTCTCTGTGAATCCAGCACCCAATTCTTCTTTTCCTCTTTTCCAGGGGCTATTAGAACAGGCAGGGGGCTGTGTCCCTCCTGAACAGTGTAACTGTCTCTTGGGCCCCAGCAATGGAGTAAGAGAGCCCCAGACTCTGGCTCCTGGAGAACACATACACCTGGGTTGTAAAGAGTGGTAGGTGATGGAGGAGAATGGGTTGGAGACAGGGTCCCATGGAGAATCTGGGACTGATGCTGGACTAGAAAACCTAGGAGAGATGAGTTCTTAGTTCAGGTCCAAGGTCTATGGCCAAGAAAGGAATGGGAGGAAGTGGGGAGAGGTAGGGACATTTATCCAACCTTGACAAAGCAAATTGAATGAAGGTCTAGGAAGCCTGGGCATGGGGTGGACTATCTGAGAGATTGGACCCATGGGTATATCCTTCTTCCCCTGTCCCATCCTGAGTATTCCCAGGGCTCCAGTTCTTCTCCTTCACCTTCAGTCACCAAATTCCTCAGGGGCATGTCCCCTACCCCTACCCCTACCCCTACCATGACACCCACAGAAAATGCCCTCTCTACAGTGTCTGCCAGGATGGAGGATTGCAGTGTTCCAGTCTTAACTGCCAAGGTAACTCTAGATCTCCCTTGACACCTTCTCCTTCCCATCTTTGCCCCAGCTCCATTGGGCTAGTCTTCCATGACTCACACAGACCAAGCCTAACTACTTCTCATGCCTCCTGTTCCCTAATTCTCCAGTCTCCTTCATGCCTGGGTCTAGTGATTTCTACTAGAGCTGAGAAATACATATGGGAGAAACAGGGATTGTGGGAGACAGGCCTGGATTCCCCATACCCATGTACTACCCCCAGGTCTTCTACCCCTGAGTGGGTGGTCAGAGTGGTCACCCTGTGGACCTTGTTTGCCACTTGCTGCTCTGGCTCCCACCTCGCTGAGTGCCCTATGGGAGCATGGACTCCAGGATGGACCCTCTCCTATGCCTGCTGATTTCCCCATACTGGCCTCAGAGCAGCATCGGCACCGCCTGTGCCTGGATCCCGAGACAGGAAAGCCCTGGGCTGGGGACTCTCAGTTCTGCACTGCCGTTCTGAGCCAGCAGCGTCTCTGCCCTGACCCTGAAGTCTGCCAAGGTAACAGGAGGAGAGACAGGGGACCTAGAAAGTGACATGGTCCTACCACCAGGATGGAGCTAGGAGGGAGTTTCTTTCTAGGGACCAGGCCAGTGTCCACACCCAATGAGGATTTTGAACCAGGCCTGAGCTCCCTCTCCTCTCCTTCCTTTTTCCTTTCTGGTCTTTGGCTTAGAGTGGTTTATAGTTGCCAAACTGAAATGACATTTTCAGAAATGACTTACAAAGCCTACTCCTCCTTAGAACCAGCTGTGCTTCCAGAAGGAAACCAAGGAAGGTCTTGGTATAGGGGCCATCTCCATTTGGGAAATTGGAATGGGAAGTAAGCCCTGACCTATTCCTCCTACCATTTATCCAGTAATCTTTCTCTCTTTGCCCAAGTAGACCCTTGTCAATGGGAAACCTGGAGCTCTTGGAGTCCATGTCAAATATCTTGTAGTGGAGGATTCCGGCTAAGATGGCGGAAGGCAATGGGACTTGCCAGAGAAAGATGCCAGGAACCCTGGGCTCAGACAGAAAGTTGCAATAGTGATCCATGCCCAGGTAACCCTCCTACTCCAGGAACCCTAGGTATTTAAGACAGAGGCTGATAACAGGGAAAGGAGGGCTCCTGTTGGGTAACAACACAGCCTCTGCCTCAGTTTCCTCAACTGAAAAATGGGGATAATAATAGTGTCAATCTCACAGAACTGAGGTGAGGATCAAATGAAATCACATCTGTAAGGCACTTAGCACAGTGTACGCACATAGTAGTCACTTAATAAAGGCTTGTTTCCTTCTACTTCCTTTTTTTAATAATAGTGCCAGTGGGCAAGTGAGGGATGGGGAAGAATGCAGGGAGAACAAAGGTAGGGACTACAGAAGGAAAGAATAATGTAGTGGAGAGATTGGGGGGTGGTGGACAAAATGGGGCTCTCATTTGCCCCACATTCTTCCTAACATACATCTTTTGTGTCCCTAGGGGAGAGTTGTGAAGCCCGAGGTACAGTGCCAACAGCTGACTGTGCCAATCAATGTCCCCGAAGCTGTATGGACCTTTGGAACAGAGTGCAGTGTCTTCAAGGGCCCTGCAGCCCAGGTATAAACCCGCCCTCCAATCAACTTTTTACTTTCTGTTGAAGGACCAAGCTAGAGGCTAATAGCCACCAGACTAATGTCCTGGTTCCAGCTCCCTAGCCATTGCTGCATATGCAGTAATAATTCCTGTCTGAAAATGTTTCATTTCCTCTATTTTGCTTAAAAATTATCCCACATCTTCTTTATCTAGCTCAAGGAAGCAGTGTGGATTTTTCCATACCCATAGCCTCCTTGGAAAAGCATTATTGGATTCCACCAATGAATTTCTCGTCCCAAAATGTTCAGTTTCCAAAGTAGTTTTGGAAATTTTGTAGATAATGGAGAACCATTATGTATTATGGATATGGTGTGAGATGCTGATCTGTACCTAGTTTCTACCATACTGCTTTCTAATTTTCCAAGAGTTCTCTTGCCCCAATAATAAGATTTTGTGATTTTTTTTAAACACTAGGGCTGCTCTGCTCATTTGTTTCTGCATATGGTATACTTAACCTCTTCTACTGATTAACTTTGAGATTAATCACTCAAGTACCAAATTATTTTGATGATTACTCTTTTATAGCATAGTTTAAGATTTGGTACTGCCAGACTCCTTTTTTTCCCCCACTTTTTTTCCATTAATTCCTTTTATGTTTTTGAACTTTTGTTTCTCCAGATGAATTTTGCTATTATTTTTTTTTAGTTCTATATATTAAGCCTTTGGTAGTTTGATTGGTATGATACTGAGTATGTAAATTAACTTGGGCAGTATTATCATTTCCACATTGACTTAGCCTACCCATAAGTAACCAATGTCTCTCCAAATATGCAGATCCATCTCTATTTGTATAGAATGTTTTGCAATTGTGTTCATATAGTTTTTGCATGAGTCCTGGCAGGCAGACTCCCAAGCATTTTACATTTTCTGTAGTTATCTTAAGCCATTGTGCATTAGGGAGAGAATGAATGTGTGTGTGTGAGTCTGTTACCCACCATCCTAGATCCTCCCCTAACCCTTCAAATCCTGTTTTCCCACCAAGGCTGTCGTTGTCCCCCTGGCCAACTGCTTCAGGATGGGCGTTGTGTACCTCTGTCTTCTTGCCCTTGTGGCTTCCCCAGCTCTAATGCCACTTGGGAGCTGGTCCCAGCTGGGGAGCTGCAGATGGATTGCCATAACTGGTATGGGGATGGTAGTGGTGCTAGGAGGGAGGCTGACTTAGAACCAGGGATGTACTAGAGTGTTAGAACAAGCTCTAGAAGGCTAATTGTTAAAATTTCAGTGTGAGCATCTATACCTCAGAAATCAGCAAACACTATAAATCAGGGCTTGATTTGTTATCTTGCTGATTGCCTAGATTTAGAAAAGTTATGGAGAAAAGTTTAATTGTGCAGATTAAACTTAGAAGTATGTTCTGCGTATTTTTGTTTGGAAAGTCAGTTCCTAAGCATTTAACAGCATGCATACACTGGGCCTGGAGCCCCTGGGGATGGTGGGTGAGAGGTGGGCTGTGGAAAAGAGTGGGAAGACAGGAAATGCAGTGACCCAGAGATTGACATCTCAGCCCTTCTCCCTTGATGTACCTGCCTGTCCTTAGTACCTGTGTCAATGGATCCTTTGTATGTGCGCCCTATGAGTGCCTGGCCTTTGGGCCATGGTCACACTGGAGTCACTGCTCAGCCTCCTGTGGTGGGGGTACCAGGGAACGGCACCAGAGCTGTGAGGAGAGTCTCCAGGGGTTCCCATGCCAACTCCAGGACATGAAGCAGATAGAAGAATGCAATTCTGAGCCCTGTACAAGTGAGTGCCCATGGATAGTCCCTCAGTTCCTGGTAACATGACTAAGCAGCTTCCCTAGATGCCCAGGTGCCATCCTGAGCTGTAGCTGACTGAGGGTACTCTGTATTTCAGCTTTATGTGAGGTGGGTGAGTGGTCAGAGTGGAGTGATTGCAGTGCCAGCTGTGGAGGAGGTGTGACAGAAAGGAAGAGAGATTCACCTCTGGGGACACTCTGCCCCCTGCTCTCACCCCTGCGGCTCCATAGCACATGCAACCCTCAGCCCTGCAGCCAAGGTAAGGGAAAGGGGGAAGCAGAGTCAGACAGAGGAGGGGTAAGGGGCAGAGATTCATTGCTTCTAAATCTTAAACTCTGGAGGTCAAGGAAAGGGTGTACCTAGAGTAAGAGGCAAGGAACGGAATATCCTATATTTTCATAGGATATTTTTTACCTTTCCAATAGCCTTTATAGCTATGATCTCATTTTATCTCAGTAACTCTCAGCTACATGCAGGGAAAGTGGTATATCTTCATTGTTGATTTGGAGAAACTGAGGCACAGAGAAGTTAAATGACTTGTCCTAAGTTTCTAAGACTGATCAGTGACAGAGCCACTTTAAGAAGCCAGGCCTCATGACTTCCAGCTCTGTGCTCTGAAAGATTGGAAGGTGAACCAAACCTAGTTCCTTCCATACCATGCGATTCCTCCCATGAAGCTGTGATCTCCCTTGTTTCCCTCACCAGAGTGCCCTCCTGGTCAGAGACCCACCCCCTGTGCCACATCATGCCCAAGCCGATGCTCAGACCTACAGTCTGGCACCCTCTGTGTGCAGTTGCCTTGCCAACCTGGCTGCGGCTGTCCTGATGGGCAGGTGAGTATAGTGAGAATGCTGTAGAGGTAGATTTTGGAGAAGTGTGTGTGTGTGTGTGTGTGTGTGTGTGTGTGTGTGTTGTGTGTGTGTGTGTCTGTCTGTCTTTTTATATTCCTTATGTGCCAGAGTGACATGTGTGCATGTGTCTTGGGAATGGAGATCTTGGATGATCTTATAAGAAGAGGACAGGCAATGCTGGGAAAGGGGAGGGGCAGAGAGGGGCTCAAGACCTGGGACTGGGAATACTCCATTAAGGTACTGTCAGTGTGGGGAGGCAGTAGCCTTACCAGAGCCTACCCTGGGCATGGGGCTAAACCAGTACTATATTTCTGCCTTAGCTGCTGCAGGCAGGCAGATGTGTCCCCTTGGCTGAATGCGCCTGCACCCAGCTTTCGCTGCCCTGGGCCCTCTTCTTGACACCAGAGGAGCAGGCACAAGAGCTGCCTTCTGGGACCATCCTTGTCCAGAACTGTACCCGCTGGTGAGGGCACCTAGGAACTCAGTAGTTGGGAAAATTTGGGGAGAAATGGGGGTGTGAGAGAGAAAAGGGATGGGAGTAAAGGAAAGGAGGGGGGATGGGGAGAAAGAAATGGAGTGGAATGCTCATCAGAAACTGCAACTGTAGGTGAGGGCACTTAGGAACTTAGAAACTTGGGGCATTTGGGGAAAAATAAGGAGGGGGAGAGAAATGGGACTGGGATAAGGCTAGAGATGAAATAGGAGAGGAGGGGAGGGGACAGAAGGGAATGGAGTGGAGTGCTCAGTAGGAATTATACCAACTGGTGGAGGGCCTCTAGCAACCTAATAGATGGGGCCTTTGGGGAGAAATGGGGGGAGAGAAAAGGGATAGGGTTAAACTAGGGATGGAATAGGGTAGGGATAGTAGAGAGGAAGGGAATGGAGAGGGATGCTCATCTGAGTCCTCTGGTTCTGTTCTGCCAGCCTCTGCCAGGAAGGATCCTTCAACTGTTCCGGTGGTGCTTGTCAGGGTGAGAGATAGCCCTGCCCAGCCCTCTTTCCACTGGCCCTATCCCCAAAGCAAGGGCAGGGCTTGTCTTGGGTCCTAAGGGCTGTATTAAGGATCTGGCTCACATCTAAGGTCCACATCTTCCCCACACCCAGGGCTCTAGGCATTGGACGTATCATTGGAGGTGGGGGTAGGAGTGGGGCTTCATTGGGAGTTATCAATGGCCAGGAGAGTGTGTTTGGGGAGGATGGGTGCTGATGTTTCCTCCTCTGATTTGCTTAGGTTATTTACTCACACTCTACCTATCCTTCAAGGTCCCACATTTCTCCTGACCCACACAGTGACCACTGGTCACAGTGACATCTTCCTCAATTTCTGTAATACTTCTGTCATCTAGCATTCATTGGTGCCCCTTTACTGCCTATCATTTTTAGTTACCTATCTATTAATGTCTTACCTTCCCAAGTGTATTGAAAGCTGGAGGTTTGGGGCTATGCTCATGCTCTTTTATTCCTTGTAGGATCTAGTCCCCACCTATGTGCCCAGCACATACTGTGATGAATACAGAGTCCAAAGAGGGAGCCTCCTACTCAGCTAAGAGATTACAGTCTAGCTGGGAAGAAAAAATATCAATATGGGGAATGGGTAGAGAGTGATACAAAGCAGTATTGATAATATATACAGAGAAGCGAAAGTTCATAGTGGACTGGAGCAGTTGATATGGCTCCCTGAAGAAGCCTGACTTGAGCTGGGCCCAGGAGGATGGGCAGGATTTGGCTGGCCAGAAAGTAAGGGGCATCCAGGTAGGGAGAACAGCATGGACAAAAGTGAGAATGGCTAACCTAAGGGGTCCTGTACCCTTGGGCATGTATGTGACTGGCAGGGGAGGGATGGAGACCCATCTATCCAGATGAGGTCAGTACCCCTGAATGTAATGCCTGTTTGCCAGCCTCCCTCTTCCACGAAGTCTTTACTTTCCAGTGAGCATCCCCAAAGGCCTGACTCCCTTCCTTATCTGTCCTGCCCTTTCCTCCATCTTCTTGTGTCTGGGGACCTTAGGGAGCACAGCCAGCTTGCTCTATAAGCAGTGGGGAAGGAGTCCTCAACTTCCATCCTCCTATGACACCCTCCAGGTCCTGCATACGAAGCCTCTGCTTGTCTCAGCAATCCTGCCAGTTGCCAGACTGGGCTAGGCAGGTTGGGGGAGGAGGGAACACACTGATAAGAGTAGGGAGACCTCAGGAGAGGAAGGTGAGGAGTCAAGAGAATTACAGAAGGTTCAACACAAAGGGACCTTAGGGGTCATCTAATCTATCTCCCTTATGATACAGAGGAAGAAACCAAGACCCAGAGAATGGAAGTGACTTAGCTAAGGTCATGCCTCCTTAGTGACAGAATTGGGACTCATCTCCTTACTCCTGGTCCTTTTTCCACTGTACTAATGAAGCTTGGTTGTATTCAATTCAATTCAGTTCCACCAGCCTCCACTGAGCACTCTACACACATCTGTGTGCCTATAGAGGCAGCATGGGATAGTGGAGGGATTAGTGTAATTAAATTAGAAATGACCAGGGTGAGAATCTCAGTTCTGCTACTCGCCACCCATGTGGCTTGGGCAAGATGAGGCCTGCACAATCCCTTCTCACTCTAAATTCTATGCTGCAAGTCACGCCTCTGCTCTCCAGGGGCTTGTAAGTTAGCTGGAGAGACAAGGCAGACAGACATCCACGGGACAATTAGGAAACCATTTCAAAAAGGTAGAAGATAGCACATGATAAGTGTTACAGACAGTAAGTGATGCTGGAGGAGTTGAGAGAAGAGAAAGAAGCATGTGACTGGGGTGGTTGGAAGAATCTTCTTAAAGGAAGGAAGGCTTGGGCAATCTTGAAGAATAGGGTGTGAGGAAAAGACTGTGTAGAGGTGGGAGCGAGCATGGTGTGATGAGGAAAAGTAAGGAAGCCAGTCTGTCTCGATGGGAAGAGATGTGTAGGGAAGGATTGTAGGGGCAAGGGACCCCAAAGGGAAATGAGAGAAGATGGAATCCTTTGGGGATGTCTGTCTTGGGGTCCCAGGCCCCTGGCCTGTGGGATGAGTTCCTGGTCTAGGGCTAATGGAAGTGGTGGGACTTGTGGTGCTCTCTAGCAGAGTGCCCGCCTGGAGAGAGATGGCAGCAGGTGGTGCCCGGGGAGCCAGGCCTGTGTGAGAAGACCTGTCAGGAGATGTATGCTGAGGAGCCACTTCAGAGCAACTGCAGCATAAGGCAGACTGAGGGCTGCATATGCCAGAGTGGGCATTACCGCAACCAGGAGGGCACCTGTGTCACGGCTGACCACTGCGAGTGCTGGCACCACGGACGCTTTTACTTGGTGAGATGCCCCCTTCTGCCAGCCACAGGAAAGTGCTATTTCTCCCACCCTGCTCTTCCAGTTTCTCTCTTTGTCCTCTCCCCCCTCATCCCTGGATACTGGTATAGACTCTTCAGCCTCAAAGCAAAGGTCATGGTATCTGATTTGAAAGCAGCTCTGGGCTGTTCAGTCTCCTTGCCATCCATAAAACACTGCTTCCTTGACCATGCACTAGAACCTGTTCTTTCTGCTGCTTTGTCCCTCTCACTTTGGCCTGTTTGGGAGGTCCCAGGTTGGACCAAGGGAAGAGGGTGTTTTAGAGAGAAAGGTTTGTAGTGGAAAGGATCTCATCCCATAATTATCCCCTTTCTTTCAGCCTGGGGCTGAGTGGCATGAAGACTGTGAGTGGTGCAGGTGCATTGATGGGAGGAGCTTTTGTGCCCGGAATTGTTCCCCCATCATCTGTGCTCAGGTACTGCTCTCTCCTTGGCCAGGGATGGCCTCTTGTGTTCTCTCTTCTTGAGGTATCTCTGAAGGAGCTAACATGCTGATCTGGGGAAGGGGACGTTCCACAGAGGCCAGGAGTCTAGGATGTGGGGTTCACTCTTGGGGTTACTGAGTGGGCAGTGAGTTGAGGTGGGATTCTTTTCCCAAACTGGGCCTTTGACTGTTCTTACAGGGTGAGATAAAAGTACAGAAGCCAGACCGTTGCTGCCCTGTCTGTCAGCCAGAGGCACTAGGTACAGAGTGAATGCTCAGGGGACTCCCCTGCTCTGCCCCTCTCTCTGTCCAACCCTACCTCCCTTCCCTTAGCTCCCTAAGCTCTGCTGTCTTTTCTGGACTGTCTCAGTTCTTCCTCTTCTCACTAGAAGTCTGAGAAAGAACTAGGGCCCAATTCATAGTCACCAAGCAGCTTTTGGCCCTGATCCCTCCTCTATCTGTGGGCCTGGTCCTGGCGTCCCAGCCCTGACCATTTCTAGCACTTTGATGTTCCTCAGGGTAGGGACTGAGGCTAGGCCCAGCCAGATTTCTGCCTTTCTCTGTCTAGCTCCAGCCCTCACCCTTTATCCCCTCTTCCTGCATGCCCTCATTCTATGCCTAACACTTGCTTCTCTCCCTTTTCCTAACAGAGGAGCTGCCAGTCTCCTGCAAGCACCTCACTGAGCTTCGAAACATCACCAAAGGCTCCTGCCACCTGCACCAGGTGGAGGTGAGCTACTGTAGTGGACATTGTCCTTCCAGCACCAACGTCATTTCTGAGGTGAGTGGTGGATCCTCCAGAAAGAGGGAGGGACAGAGGGATCATAGGATACCAGAGAACAGGAATATTGGGAAGGGAAGGCTTAAGAAATGGATGTCCTATTGTCCAATGGAAGAAAGTGTCATGTGGAGCATAAGAACTGATAGAATGAAGACAGCCAGTTTTACTGATTACTTACAACAGAGATAATTAATGCTAGTGAAAAAGTCATTTGGCTTAGGTTGAGGCCAGGGGTTTGCCCTAAATCCTGTTTAGTTCACTGTTTCTTCTACTATGGTCATTCTGTAACCAAAATAAAAGACTGCTAGCCATCAGCTACTCAGGACAGCTACTATAGGGTACAACCCTTCTGTACATACCTTTCCCCAAATCAATAGACACTTTCCCTTTCCTAATGGATATTCAAGACATATATTAGCAATTCATGGAAAGAGATAAAAGTCTACAATCTCTGGAGAGTTACAGAGATATCTAGCACAGAATCTAGATAATCTTAGTTGAAGACCCTTTCTTATATGGTCCATAATTATCTGGGATGAGCTTAGATGGGTAGAACATTCCTTACAGTCAGAGAGTCTGGCTCCCATGCTTCGTGGTACAGCCATCTTTGTTTGGGAGCTTAATCTGGATCTCACTGCTTCTTCCCAAGAAGATCTGCACTAAACTTGACTTTGCTTACCAGTCCCAAGACAAGAACTTATGGTGTACCAGATTAGTATAGTTTCTTCTATATATACTCTTTCAGAGTGACTACTGCGTCAATGCTCATCCTGCTTTTCTTTCCCAAGAAAACATTTTTCCGCTCCCCACAGAAATTTATAGGCTTACAATATCACATGTATTGCATATCTCAAATCATATCCATCTTTCATTTGTAAAATGAGGGTCTTGAATTTGATGATCTCTAAAGTTTCTCCTGCTCTAACTTCCAGGATCTTCTCAAGTACACAGAAAGGGTTATTTCTTCACAGCGTACAGGAGTGAAATTTTCTATCTCTAAATGCTTGCATCAGTAAAGTAGGGGAAGAGCAGATTAATGAATTGGACATACAACTAAAAAAGCTAAAAAAGAACTAACTAAAAACACTCAATTAAATACCAAATTAGAACTTTTGAAAATCAAAGGAGAGATTAATAAAATTGAAAGTAAGAAAACCATTGAACTAATAAATAAAACAGTTTTATAAAATAAAGCAGTTTTATAAAAAAACCCAACAACACACCAGTAAGATAAATAAACCTTTGGTTAATTTGATTAAGAAAAAGAAAGAAGCAATTATAAGAATCAAGAATGAAAAGGATGAATTCATCACAGTATGCAGAAGTGTCCATCTATTCTTGGAGTTCCCTCATCCTTCATGTCTAGGGCTAGTTACCATGACTTTTTGTTTGATTGTGGCCTCTAGGCAATCCCTACCTGACTGCTCCAACTACTGCCGGAGCATAAGATTTAGAGCTGAAAAAGTCCTGAGACATCATCTAGTGTGTTCTTAACCTGGGGTCTGTGTACTCACTTTTGTCATATTGTGATAACTATATTTTAATATAATTGGTTTCCTTTGTAATTCCTCTGTTTTATTTTATCTGTTTAAAAATGTTACTGTGAGAAGGCATCTGTAAGCTTCCTCAGACTGACAAAAAGGTCCAGAACACAAGAAAGGTTAAGAAGGTCTGTCTATTGCAGTCCAATCTACTCTTTGGATTGTTAACGATTTAAAATGCATGAGTTTTGCTTTTTGTCTTTACACCACAGTTTTTTCAACTGCCCTCCCCCATCAAGAATGATACAAAGAAAAGCCGCATAGTTCATAGTCTGTTTTAGCAGGAGCCCCTTCACTGTAGTAAGGGCAGAGAGAGTTACATTTCATTATCTGTTCTCTGGGGTCTTCATTTAACCTGTTGATTTTACAGAGAAGGAAACCAAGACCTGGAGATGTTATGTGCCTTTTCCAAGACCATTCAGCTAATAAATAACAGAGCTAGGATTTGAACCCAGGAGCTCTGACTCCAAGAAACCCCATTAGCATCAAACTAAGTTGTTTCTGGATCTTAAATGGATTCTAGATGAACAATAATAATCTATGCTCGTTCCTTTCTTTCTATCCTTTTTTGAGTTTGGAGTGTGATTTCCAGCTTATTTGGGGAATCTCTTCTTTGGGCTCTTGTTAATCAGGTGTGTGTGACTCTGTGACCCCATGCAAGTCAATACTGTCCATGGAGTTTTCTTGGCAAGATATTGGAGTGGTTTGCTGTTTCCTTCTCTCATGGATTAAGGCAAATAGAAGTTAAATGCCTTACCCAGGGTCACACAACTAGTAAGTGTCTGAAGCTGGATTTGAACTTAGGTCTTCCTGACTCCAAACCTAGTGCTCTATTCCTGAGCCATCTAACTGCCTCATTTTGGGCTCTAGTCCTGTGCTATATCTCAGATGCTTTCCCTAAATATCTTCTTGATTCTTTGCTGTGGACAGCCTGGCTCAATCCTGCCCATATCCCTCTTTCCGACCAGGTCTAATCAGGCCTTGCCTTGAGTCCCAGATTTCTCCTCTAGCTGCAGGCTGCATTTCACTTTAACCTGCAGATGTGCCTCCCCCTCTTGGGGCCAGCCCTGGCCACCTGCTTCCTGAGGGAGAAAAGGACTTTCCTAACAGGAAAATTGTCCTCAATGATTTGTGTTTGACCCCAAGCTTTTTTGTAATGATGTTCTTTATTCCTTTCCTAAAAGTTTCTGATTCTTGGCCTTAATAAATTTGTCCTTTCTAACCCTGTTTCCTCATCAATGAAATGGGTATAGCAACACTCATGTAACAGATGTGGAAGCATATAACATATATGTGCAAAACACACATACACATGCACACACGTATGTGCAGACACACACCTTTATACTTGCAAAGCCTACCTCACAAGGTCATTGGGAGAAAAGAGCTCTGCAAATGTTGAAGAGCTAGAAAAATCAGAGTTGTTTTCATCACGCTTATCACTATTGTCACTGTCCTATTATCTAAGATCTCCCTGCCCTGAGCGGAGGCCCTTTATTTTCTCTCATTGCATCCTCTCTCTTCTGCCCTGCGCTGTTTTGACATGCTCACTCACAGGTGGTCACATCTGGCTTCTGCCTTTAGGTTCTGCTCCTTAGCTCCCTCACTGGGACATGCTGGTTCCAGGCTCTGTCTCACTAATTCGTGCTGTTTACACGGTGGCTGCCATTTGACCCATCTACTCGCTTCGTGTTCCTCGGTTGATCTTGGCTTTTTTTTTGTTTGAATGCCTTCTCATTTGTCTATGTTCTGGGCACCAGATTGTAAGGAGAGTATTGACCCACTGCATGATGACCAGGTCCATGTGGGCATTGGTTAAGGATGCTGGGAATGTTTAGCCTGAAGAAGTGAAGACATTTGGAGATCTGATAGCCATCTTCTTCAAGTATTTGAAAGGCTTTCATGTGGGAGGGGGATTATATCTGCTCTTTCTGGACCCAGATGGTAGAAGTAGGAAAAAGCATGGGAGCTGCAGAGAGAGAATGAGGCCTGATATAAGGAAAAACTTCTGCATGATGGAAGTCATCCAAAAGTAGAATGGTCTCTCTTTAGAGGAAGTACGTTTTTTCCTCACTGGAGGTCTTCTAGCAAAGGCTGGATATTGGTGTTCGGTCATTTAAGTCTTGTTTGACTCTTTGTGACCCTATTTGGGGTTTCTTTGGCAAAGATAGTGGAGTGGTTTGCCATCTCCTTCAGATCATTTTACAGATGAGGAAACTGAGGCAAACAGGGTTAAATGAGTTTCCCAAGGTCATCACATAGCTAGTAAGTGTCTGAGGCTAGATGCCTTTCCTCTGTTGTATGTTTCTTGTCCTCGTCTCTCTGGCTAAACATGCCAATGGAGAGGGTCAAAGTTGGAGGCTTCAACTCCAGGCTTCTGGATTTCCCTTTTTGATAGGGAGGGGACTACGATGGGCAGATGGTGTAGGGGAAATAGTGTGAGGTCTGGGCAAGGTTGACACCATTACATAAGTCCTTTTTCCATCCCCACCCTATCTAACTTAGCCTCCCTCCTTATGCACCCAGGAACCATACCTGCAGAGTGTGTGTCACTGCTGTAGCTATCTCCTGGACCCTGTCAATCCAGTCCGGATCCTGAGTCTGCATTGCCCTGGGGGTAACACAGAGCCAGTTGTACTTCCGGTCATACACAGCTGCCAGTGCAGTGCCTGCCAGGGTGAGGCCAAAGAGTATCTCTATGTCTGTATATGTACATATGTGTATTTTTTAGTGGGGAAGATGGTGGTTGTTGGTCTAAGAGTATGCTGGGTTTTTGTGCCTGGTCTAGAGGGTTCTTCCTGTTGTCCCAAGATAGATGTATGGTGTTCCAGGGGGTACAGAAGAAAATACAAGAACTTCAGGGTCTGTTCTGGTCTGATCATAGGGAGCCTTTTCCTATTTACTCCCCATCCACCCTACCTCTTCCTCACCAAAACAAACAAAGCCTCTTTCCCAACCCTGTTCTTCCCTTCCAACTTCTCCACCCAGAACACCTTCCTGTCCCAGCCATCCTGGGTTACCTTGCTTCTTACCTCCTTGTGCATCTCTCTCTCTCTCTTTCTCTCTCTCTCTCTCTCTGCCTGGGTCTTATTCACAGGAGGGGATTTATGAAAGCGCTGAAGTGATTTGACTCATCAGCAACATAGTTCAACCAATATGACCTGTATTGTCTGGAACAGTCGTCATTTCAATACAAGAAAATACATTTTTAACAAACCTTAGCTGAAGGAATATGCTTTGTCAGACTGCGTTTCTGAAATTTGGGGTTTGGAGGAATACAGTTTGCCATAGTCATGGTAGGCAACCCCTCTTTGTTCATGAAGTCTATAGGCCTGCATGTATGTGAACTGTATATATGAACCATGGATGGCCTGGAGGCTATGGAACAGGGGCAGCTCATTCCCTAATAAAGCAAATTTGCCGGTACTTTTGTGTGTGGAATCTCTGTCTGAGGGTTCTGGGGAAGTAGGTAGTAGATCTGTACCTTGGACAGGACCCTGGGGCAGGAGCAGTTTCTTCTGTAGGACAGGAAGGGTGGTATTCCACTACTAAATATGTAACCTCCAGTAAGTCAGTCATCATTTGTCTTCTTTAGGCTTTGTTTTCTTCATCTGTGAAATGAAAGAGAAGGAAACAAGCATTTATTAAGTGCCTACTATGTGCCAGACACTTTACAAATATTATTTCATTTGATCTTCACAATAACTTTTGGCAGGTAGGTAGGTACAATTATGATCCCCATTTTACAGTTGGGGAAATTGAGGCAGACTTGCCCAAGGTCATGGCATGAGTGTCTGATGTCAAATTTGAACTCGTCTTCCTGGGGCATCCTATCCACTATGCTGCCTAGCTGCCTAAAATGCAGCATGGTAGAGTGTAAAGTCCTTTAGTCTTATAGCCAGAAGATGAAAATACTAGTTCAGGCTCTGCTATTCCCATTCTGTGATTCTGAATGAGTACTTCACCCCTCTGACCTATCAACAAAATGAAGTGGTTTTGCCAGATGCGCTGTAAGGTCTTCCAGCTTTGAAGTGCTCTCTAAAGTACCTCCACCTGGGACCCCTTCTACCTCCCATTAACCCAGACAAGAGAGTCCCATCCATCTACTCTGCCCAGTGGTCCCTTCTTCTACCCCCACCAATCTCCTGTAGGCTAGTGCCTTCTTATTGGCTTCATTCAGCTGTCCCAGTCTCTAGTCCTAACCCTAACCACCCAGTGAGGGACGGCTGTTAATCTTGTGATGGTTGAGAGGCCACAGGGAGACCAGTCCAGCATGAAGTCGAAGGAAGAAGCCAGATTTTGAGGGAGTGACAGGAAATAGAGTGCCAAAGTCAGAATTCAAAAGAAAGAAATATTTTAAGTAGGGAACATTGTGATTTTGAAAGGATGACTCCTTGGGGAGTTAGTTGGGAAAGGGTTCTTAGATGAAAGAAAATACATTTTTATCTAACTCATTTTTTATGTATTACCCTTCTTACCCTTACTTCTCTACCTCAGGCATGGCTTGCAATGAAGTTTTTTGGGTCTAACCTTGTAATAGGTCCTGTTTTGAATATAAAGGAAGTTTAAGGCATAATCATAGATCTAAAGCAATAAGGGACCTTAAAGGCTATTTATTCCCACTTCCTTATTTGACAGGTACAGAAACAGGCCCAGTGAGATTTGTCTAAGGTCACACAGATATTATGGAGGAAGCATTTGACCTGACGTCCTGTGATTCTAGAGCCTGGACTTATTCATATCTATCTTTACGTAGCTTATACTGTATTTGGGGATACAAATAATATAAATATTGTAGATAATTATCATAAGTAATTAACATATTACAGATAGAGGACAAGCTAGCATGTCATACTGTACGCGACTGAGGAGTACAGGAAGCCAATTCTGAAATCCAGGGTTTATCAGCAAACCAGTGCCACCAGGAGGGTGCTGAGTGAGCCAGGAAACTTGTGTGTAATCCAGGCCTACCACTAATTAGCTATGTGACCTTGGGCAAAACACATAACCTTTCTGAGTCATAAGTTTCCTCATCTACAAAACAGGAGTAACACCAGGCCCAGGTAAGTCACAGAGATGTCTTGAGAATACCTTGAAGCAGTGAGATATGTGAAAGCAAATTGAAAAATATTTCTACAGGCTATGAATGGGTTATGTTGTAGAGGGATTTCTTATTGGGGCATGGGCTCAACTAGATTGTGTCAGAGGTCCCTTCTAACTCAGATTCTGTGGTGCCATAATAATCAGTTTTTGCTAAAAATCCTCTGGATACAGATTGATAGGCAGTATGGTATGAGAAAGAGGGTACTGAATTGGCTATCAGAGGACATGGCTTTCAATCCTGACTCTTGTACTCAGTGTTTGTGTGACTTTGGACAACACATTTAACCTCTCTGGGCCTCAGTTTCCTTCTTCTATAAAATGAGGTGGGGAGTGATAGTTCATAACAAATGATCATTAAGGTACCTTACAGCTCTAAATCCTATAATTTTGTAGACCAAGATGGAGAAAGAGAGAAAAGTTTGTTCTTCTTTCTGTCTGACTTTCTTTCTCTGTTGCTTGTGCTGATTTTTCTTCCTTTGGGTGAATACCCCTCAGAGTTCTGTCTCTGGTACCTTACTTTCCTCTCTCCCTTGAAGATCTCACCTATACTCATGGCTTCAATGATCATTTTAATGCTGGTGCTTTCCAAATCTTTAGCTACTGCTCTGATCACTCTCTTTTTCCAAGCTCAGTCTACCAAGCATATCTACATGGAGGTTCCATTATCCCCTTCAATTCAAGATGTCCAAAACTGATTCATCTTCCCACCCTAAAGTGACTCTGTTGTTCTACTATCCCATTTCTGACAAATAATTAATTCAACCAAGTTAAAGTCAATTACATATTTATTTTTCTCTATTCCTTATTTTTATTTGTAAAGTAGTTATTAGCACAATTTACATTTATTAAATACTTATTTAAAATTCATGTCACAATGTTAAACTATTGTTTATTAGCTATGTTCATGTTATTTTTTGAGTGGCTATCATTTTCATCAATTCCATATTTATTAAATGAGCTTCTAGGGGTACAAAGATTTAAAAAAAGACAGCTTCTGCCTTGAAGGAACTGATAATTTCATCCACTGAAAATTATATGTACACAAGTAATAGAACACCAGACATAACTAGATGAATATAAAAAGCAGTTTACAGAAGAAAAGATTTGGGGCACATAATGGCTAACTAGCATTTATAAAGGCTTACTTACTATGTGCCAGGCACTGTGTGATCACTTTAGTCTATTTTTAAAGGTGTTATTTTCTTTAGCATTTTTTTGGGGTCTCCTTTAGCAAGTTGTTGACTCACTTTTCATGATTTCTTGCATCGCTTGCATTTCTCTTTCCAATTTTTCCTCCACCTCTCTTACTTGATTTTCAAAATTCTTTTTTGTGCTCTTCCATGGCCTGAGATCATTGCATATTTATTTTGAAGGTTTTGAATGCAGAAGTCTTGACTTTTAGGTCTTCCTCTGATGGTATGCATTGTTCTTCCTCATCCAAAAGGATGGAAGAAAATACCTATTCACCAAGAAAGTGGCCTTCTATAGTCTTATATTTTCCCCCTTTTTTGGACATTTTCCCAGTCAGTTACTTGACTTTTGAGTCCTTTGTCAAGAGGAGGGTATACTCTGTGGGTAAGTTCTCAGTTCCTCCAAGGTGGCACAATTAAGGGAGAGGAGTTTACCTCTCTCCTGGCCTGCACTCTGGTCTGGGAGCAACCACAGGCACTATGTTCTGCCCAAGATCTGCCTGCAGGGTTCCCTCTCCAGAGCCTCCACTAGCTCCACCATGCCAGCTCCCCTCCTCACTCCAGGGCCACCACTCAAGGCTGAGATCCAGATCAGTGGCTCAATTCCCCCAGGGTTTTTAGGCAGAGAGCCCCCAAAATGAACATTGCTGCTTCAGTGGCTGCTGCTGGTGGTCCAGATCATATTCTCTTCTCACCCAAGTGAGAGAGCTTTCTCACTGACCTTTGAAGCTGTCTTTGGCATTTGTGGGTTGAGCAATCTGGGAACTAATGCTGCTGGTGGTGCCCTGAAGCCTATTCTGGGTCCTGTCCCTGCTGGGTCATGCAGTCCATGCTGGGCTGGGCTGTGCTCCACTCCCTGCTTGGTGTGATAGACCTTTCCTGTTGGCCTTCCAGGCTGCATTGGACTGGAAATCTCTTTCACTCTGTCGTTTTGTGACTTCTGCTGCTCTAGAATTTGTTTACAGTCATTTTTTACAGGTGTTTTATGGGCTATGCATGGGGAGCTTCTACAGGTCTGTCTTTTTACTCCACTATCTTGGCTCTGCCCCCTATGTGACCACTTTACTACAAATACTGTTTCATTAGATCCTCACAACAACACTGGTATTATTATCCCTATTTTACAATCGAAGAAACTGGGGCAGACAGAGGTTAAATAATTTGCCCAAGGTCATATAGCTATTAAATGTCTGAGGTTGGATTTGAGCTCAGTTCTCTCTGAGTCCAGGCCCTGGCATTCTATCCACTGCACCACAACCTCTTCAAGTATTTGATAATTAGTCATCATTTGGCACCAACAATAGGCCAGGCACTGTGGTAGACCCCAAGATACAAAGATAAAGACCAGTCTTTCTCCTCAAGCAATTTATATTTTACTTTGGGGCGAGTCAGGCAACACATACAAAATAATTATATACAAAATATATAACAGGGTAATTAAGGGCACCATGCTCTGACTATTGGGAATAGATTGCTCCAACTCAGCGCTACAGAATTTGTGCTTTGGGATTACCCAGAAATCTCTTTTTGGTTCCCAAGACTAGGAGATGTTTGATGATTGATCCAGGAAGAGCTACCCAATGAGTAGGGTACCATATATGAGGAGAGGAGAAGGGTTCTACTGCTCTCTCAAATTCTTTCTTTTGAGGTTGTCCCTTTGGAGTTTCTGGTAGCTTTTATTTGGATTTCCAGCTATTGGGGAAGGTTGGCATGGAATTTTTCTTTCTCCCACTCCAGTGGCCATAGCAGCTAGGAGCACATAGCAGTGAGGACATGTGCTTTCCTAGACAAACCTGAGACTATATCTCAAGTCTTTGGCTCCCTCTGCTACTTTATATTCCTTTCCCCAACCATGACTGACCAAAAAGTAATGTTGAGAGGTGGATGTTTCTAGTGTTGGCAGTTGCCTCATGAGTGCAATAAACCTAGTCTGTGTGAACCCAGAATCTTTGTGTATTCCCTGAGCCACCAGCAACATAGAAAATATTTGTGCCAATGATCTGTACACTACCCAACACAAGATCTTCAATGAAAAAAAGAGTAGGTAACAGGCAGACTTTTGCAAACAATTTTCTATAATATACTAGATTACTATAGCTCTTTAGCTTCAAAGCACAGAGAATACAGAATCTATCCAAATTTGTTTGTTGATTTTTAAAAGCATTTGAAAGGAGTCTCTCATTCTTATGTTAAGATCATACAAAATTCTTTGATAAATGTAACTACTGGGATAATTCTGTTTAATAATCTTTTCGTTATTAATGCCAAGTGAAATATTAAATTTTGTTGTTGAGTCATTTCAGCCATATCTTACTCTCTATGACCTCATTTGAGGTTTTCTTGGCAAAAATAGTGGAGTGGTTTGCTATTTCCTTCTCCAGCTCATTTTACAGATGAAGAAACTGAGGCAAACAGGATTAAGTGACTTGCCTAAGGTCGCACAGCCAGTAACTGTCAGGCTGGAGTTGAATTCAGGTTCTTCTGACTCTAAGGCCAGCTTTATTCATTGCACCATCTAGCTGCCTGAAATATTAAATAGGAAAACCTAAGTTTTCCAAACTCATGGAGGATGTCTGGGCAGGGGTGGTAAATTTAAAAAGGGGGTACTCTATCTAGGAAGATAAGCCATCCAGATGCTTCGGTTTGTGGATGATTTAGTACTGATTGCATCAAACCCAAGAAAATTTCAGGGTCTCCTCCTTGATAAGATCAGTCTAACACCTATATAGGAAAAACTAAATGGATTAAAAAAAGCCCATTGCCCAGGCATAGCTAGATGGCCAGTCCATTAGGCTAATACATCAGGACATAACACAGAATAACAGAATTAGGGTCATCGAGTCTCAAAATTGGAAGGGCTTTCAAATGCCATCTAGTTCAACCTGTGCCTGAATATGCATCCCCTCTACTTCATAAATGGTCACCTAGCCTTTGCTTGAAGATTTCAGTGAGGGAGAAAGCAGCAACTCTGGGATCACTGAAATTGTTAGGAGCAACTAGGTAGTACAGTGACTAGCTTGCCCAGCCTAGAGTCAGGAAGACCTGAGTTCAAATCCAATCTCAGACACTTACTAGCTGTGTGACCTTGGGAAAGTCACTTAACCCTATTTGCCTCAGGTTCCTCATCTATAAAATGAACTGAAGAAGGAAATGGTAAACCCCTCTAGTATTTTTACCCAGGAAAACCCCAAATAGAGTCATGAAGAGTTAGAAATGACTGAACAACAACAGAACTTTTAGGAGATTTTCCTTGAGCTAAAATTTGTCTCTTTTCCTTACTAAGCCAAAATTCATCTTTCAATAACATTCACGCATTGCTTCTGGTTTTTCTCCCTGGAGATAAGCCATATAAATCTAATCTCTAAACATTCCCAAGTCTGTGAATCTGATCTTCATGTGGTATGATTTTGAACACCTTTAGGGCTCAAAGAGGTCAAAAGATTGCCTTCTTCTGAATATTTTCCAACTGATCAATTTCTTTCCTAAAAAGCAATGCCCAGAATTAAACCCAATACTCCAGATAAGTATGGTTAGGGCAAAGTACCACTGTCATGATTCCTTTCCTAACATACCCTAAGGCCATATTAGCTTTTTTTGATGCCTTATCAGACTTTGACTCATATTCAGCATAAAGTTCACTAAAACACTCAGATCTTTTTCAGAGGAATTTTTTACCTAGTTATGCCTCCCATATCCTGTACTTTCAAAGTTGTTTTTTGAACCCAAATAAGACTTTATACGGTAGCTAGGTGGCACAGTTTTTAGAATGATAGGCCTATAGTCCAAAAGAGTCCTCATCTTCCTGAGTTCTAATCTGGTCTCAGATACTTGTTAGCTGCATGACCCTAGGCAAGTCACTTAACTCTGGTGGCTTCAGTTTCCTCATCTTAAAATGAGCTGGAGAAAGAAATGGCAAACCACTCTAGTATCTCTGTCAAGAAAACCCCAAAAGGAGTCCTGAAGAGTTGGACATGACTGAAAATGACTGAACAATAACAAAGACTTTATGTACACATTGAGAAATGTCAAGGATCTGTGATTTCATCGGAATTTCCAAGGTGAGAACTCCTTCCCTCAACTGAGGCAAACAGAACTGTTAAGTCTTAGGGAGTCCTCTTGGTTGTCTGAGTCTCAAAGTGATTTTGTTCATAGTGACACATCTAGTAAGTATCAGAGATAGAACTTGGAGCCAGGGCTTTCTGACTTCAAGGCCAGCACTCTATATACTTGCCCACACAGCCTCTTTGTGATATGTAGATGTGTTAATTCAATATACTGACTTTAAAATCAAATCTATTACATTTCATCTTTTTAAACTCAGTCCAACTTCTGGTCTGTTGAGATTTTGGATTCTGATTCTGTCATGCAATGTATTAGCTATTTATTACTCCTCGTTTTGTATCATTTTCAGTTCTGATAAGCATGACATTGATGCCTTTATCCCAACCATTGATAAAGGACCAAGGACAGATCCCTGAAGTACTCCACCTTCTGGGTTGTCCACAGGCCATTAATGACATCCTGTTGTTTGTCTTTCATTCTCATAGAGGACCATGACATCAGGAAAGTGATGCTATGACATGCAAGTGAGTTGGATATAAGTGAGGGAGGACTGTGCAAAGTCGCTGGCCTCACTTTCTCCTCTGGGTTCAGTGAGAAGATATAGATCAAGATCATTCTTAAGGGCTGGTTATTCCATCAGTCCCAAACCAGTTTGTCTAGACGCATCTCTCTACATTTCCTGCAAAGACAACATGAAAGCACTGGTCACATGCTTTTATGGAATTTGAATATGTCTATACTGTTTCCCTGACTTACAAGTCTATTAATTTGTCAAAGAAGGAAATGAGATTAATATGACAAGATAGGGTCTTGATGAAACCATTCTGTTTGTGAGCACTTGCTTTTCAAGAGACTCACTAACCTTTTATTAGCTTACCATGGAATTTTGCCAGTAATTAAAGTCAACATCACTGCCCTATATTTCAAAGACTCCATGCTTTTCTCTCTTTCTGAAAATCATGACAAACTTTGCCCTTCTCCACTCCTGCCAGAATTCTCTCATCCTTTATGAGTTATCAAAGATCACATATTTGTGCTTTGACAATCATATCTGCCATCATATATGTAGGAAAGGTCCACTGTAGATGGACCATGAATTAGGCCCACAATTGAAAAGGAGTAACAGAGCAGGGGAATGGGGATGAAGGAAGAGATAGATTTGAAATATCATATTGTGCTGTCTTGTAATCCCCCAAAATTATCTCTATTGAAAAAAATTTCCCACACAAATGTTTTCCTAGTAATGCTGCCTGACATCTCCTGTGGCACTGGAACATCATTTTCTTTGAAAAGTCAAATGACTCAAAGATTGAAGGATAGAAATATGATGGATGTAATTAGTGTGTAGCATATTTCCAGTGATGATCTATGCAAGAGAAGCGACGGTAGGCAGAGGTGTGCTGAACACATGGTAGCCACAGTTTCCTTATCTGTAAAATGAGCTGAAGAAGATACACTCCAGTATTCCTGCCAAGAAAACCCCAAATAGGGTCATGAAGAGTTGGACACAGCTAAAATTGATTGAACAACAACAAAGATGGTATTTGCACACACTGAGAAATGTCAAGGATCTGTGATACTCTTGAGTATCACTTGAACCAGATTAAAAGGTAATTAGGAAATGTTTCACAAAATAAATAAAAATACAATAAAACATACAGTATGTATGGCTTAGTGGCCCCCATTTCTATTTAAGTTTGATATCACTGATGTAAGGGATATCATTTATGAAATACATGATTGGGAAAAGAAGTGGGAGGATCATATGAAAAGGATATAAAAAGGAGAGCTGCTTTATCTAAACATTTAGATAAAAAAAACCACATAGGAAGGCCTGGATAGGAAATTATCTGTGAGAGAACCGGGACAAGAGTTGCATGGGGTGAAAAGACATGGCTGTTTTGCTCTCTGCATTGGAGGAGGGAATATCCACATCGATGAGATCATGGATTCATTGAAATACAGAAGATATATGTGGATTCCTTCATAGTAGAGCATATGGAATATTTATATTGATTAACAAGTCAAGACTGTGGTAGAAAGGGGAGCACTAAGAGCTGTACAAATAGGGGGATGGAGAAAAGGAAGGGAGGATGATGAACAGCCCTTCTCATTCCCAGGTCTTTAGCCAGCTGTGTGACCTTAGACAAGTCATTTTCCTCCCCCGCCCTCAGTGTCCGTCTGTAAAATAAAGGGGTTTAGTCCAGGCGGTCTCTTCCAACCCTGACACTCTGTGATTAGACACCTAGTCTCCGGTTTGAGCCCTTCTTGGATCCCGCGGTTCGGAAGAAGTAGGCAGAGAGAGCCCAGCTGCGTGAAGGCTCCTGACGCGGGGTCTTCCAGGCTGGGGCAGAGTAAGCTAATCACGTGCACCAAAACGCTAAACGGTTGCCTAGTAGCAGGAGGCATGCGCAGAAGTGGGTAAGGGGTGTGCCAAACCAAAAGAAAACTCTCCGCCCCCTCCAGGCCCCGCCTTTCTATCGACCAATCCTGGACACTGGATCGGAGCAGCAGGTGGTCTTTCCAGGGAGTGTGTGTTGGGAGTCGGCAGAGAGGCGGAGGGAAGGGGGTGGGGCGAGGCGGGAATAGGGCTTCCCTAGGCCCAATCAGGAGGGCGTCTCACCGTAGCCAATCACCGCTTTCAGAGGCTGCCTGCCCAAGCTGAACTACGCCTCCCGTGAGGCTGCTGCCGATGCCGTAAAGCTGCGCGCTGGGCGCGACGCTCGCTTCAGCTTAGTACCCCCTCTGGGCCGGGGTCCCTTGCCCGCTCCCCCGCTAGGGTCTCGGCTGCCCGAGTTCTTTGGGCCGGGCCCCGCTCCCCGGCGCTCTCCGCTTCCGAGAGAGCCCAGTCCCCGGCCGGGCCTCAGGGCTGGGAGGGAGGAAGAGAGGGTCTTCGGGAGGGCTTTGAGGGAGGGGTCCCGTGGAGGGGTCGGCGCAGCCCGAGGACAGCGGGGCCATGGAGTCCGGGGAGTCAGGGCAGGTAGGATGGGAAGGGGCGCGGGGACCCCCCACTCCTCCTCCCACTGCTCCCTCACTTCAGGGTAGCCCCCGCAGGCCTGGCGGGGTGGGTGAGCCTGCCTTGCAGGGAAGGAGGCGCCCGCGCACAGGCCCGATCGGATATTGCTCTCTGCTGCCTCCTGGAACTGCAGCCGCCTTCCCCGCCATCTGCCGCCGCTTCCGCAGCTCCCCGACCCTGGAGAGGGAGCAGGGCAGTGCTTAGCACCTTTACCCACGCCTGCACCCACCTTCCTGCCTTGGTCGGGCCCATGACCCCCTGGGAGAGAAGACAGGGAGATGGGAAGGAATCTCCTTCCTCCCCCCCAGAGGTTTTGGAAGAACTGCGCTCCCTGTCGGGGTGCTGGCAGTGAGCAGCAGGTCAGGGTGTGGTGGACAGTTAACTGTGGGTTTGGGTTTGCACCTAGGCAGTGTGACTTTTAGGCGGTTAGATTCAGCGAACGTTTAAAACCCTTTACCCTTCAGCTTTAACTCCTAGGGCCCCCGAGAAGAAAAGGCTTCCCTGTTAGTTGTCTGATGGACTGATGGGGAGAAGGGATGGTGATCAACATACTTTAAAGCCTCCGAGGCTTCCCTGGGTCCCACAGGATGTAGAGCCCCATGTTCAATTTCTTCCTTCTAAACCCTTCCAAAGAAGGTCAGTTTGGTCTCCCAGTGCTTTGGGGAGAGGTTGAAAGTTTGGGAAGAAAGGAGGGAGCGACTTTATTTTGGGAATGGGCATATGGGGCAAGAGAGGAAGAAATAAGCTATTCATGGTCATTTAGACAGTCTAGGACACAAGCAAATTCTTTTGAGGAACTGTGGCAACAAGTTTCTGCTTAGTGGCTACTCCCCTTTCCCAAAGTTTGAGATTTCTTTGATACAAAAAACTGCCATTCTCCCCATTCTTAGAATATAATCAGAGTGCATATTTGAAAAGGTGGATGAGGTCTTAGAGACTCTGCTTTGAAGGGAAAATAGATGGTATGGTTTATATTGATGCCGAGGGAAATCCTGTAACATATCCTAAGGGGAGAATATTTATGTTTTAAGGGACTCTTTCCCCCTTGAATTTCTCCCCTCCCCCATCACTAGTTTAAGTAGTTTACTTGTATAATCCATGGTAAGGTTTCATTTGCCCAAATTGACACAGAATGTAACTTGATCAGCCTAAGGCATTGTTATCATTTGTCGAATAGCTAGTATGTGCTCAGCTTTTTATTAGAGATTATGAAGAAATGTTTAACACAGTTGTGTGATCCTGGCCAAATTTAACTCATTTGGTCCTCAGTTTTTTCATCTATAAAATGAGGGAGTTGGACTAGATAACCTCTGAGGCCCCTTCCAACTCTAGACTTACGATTCTGTGAATTTAGAGATGCACAAAACAGTCCCTGCATTCAAGAAACTTGTAATTCCATCTCCCTAAATCATGTCAGTGACATAGAATTTTAGTGCATATATTGGGGGAAAGGAGAAGAAGATTAGAAAAAAATTAAATTGAGAGCTGTAAGTACTTCCTTTGTTACACTTCACTTTGTTACACTTCACTTCTTGATGTCTAACTGATTTCTATCTTGGTTTGCCTAGCTCCATTCCTTTGGCATATAGACCTGGAAGGAAAGAAATGAAAATGCCCTGGGACAATGCTTTTAGATTGGATGTGCAGAGAATCATGGTATCTTTATTAGGACAAATTCCAAGGGCTTTTATAAAGTTCATGTTTGAGTCTAATTTTGACTCAAAGAATGATCTTGGACAAGACTCTCTTCTCAGCATCTTTTGATTTTTATCCCAGAGAGTTAATTCTTGACTCTGATTGCAAAATGAAATACCAGCGTAAGCTGCCCTGCAAACCAAGGACAGCTCCCAAGGCCCATTGGTGAATCCAATAGGTGTTCCATTCAGTTATTGAAATCTCATAAGAATTTTCTTTCCACACAATGTTGGGGAGGCTTGAGGTTCACTTGAAATAATAGCTGTGTTGTTTTCAGAGTCAAAGATAATAGTTTTCTTTTGATGTCTGTTATTCATATGTAGCAGCTTATGAATAGCAGATCTTATGGGGAAGGCTCAGATGAAAACATTTCACATCCTCTTCCTATATGTGAACTTTCAGGAGCAGCGGAGGCAACAGCAATCTTCATGTGTCTTGGATGATAGGGCCTCATCCTGCATACATTGGCTTCGAAGTGGGAGTAGAAACAGGATGAGCTGCGAGCAACTGTCTGAGATCCTAGGCATTGGGAAAGATGCAGAGACAAGATAGGGGCCTTGTGCTTTGAACAAAAAGTGGATATTTCATAATATTTCATGTATATGCTATGCTATCTTTATGCCACATATAAATCAATCTGTAGTGTGAGAAGCAGTGTGGCCTAATTGGGAGAAAGCTAGTCTCAGAGTCAGGAAAACTTTGGTTTAAGTTCATACTCTGAAACAAGGAAATGATAGTTCCCCTGTACTTTATCTAGTCAGACTCTAACAAGAGTATTGGATCCCATTCTGGCACCATATTGTAGGAAATATATTGACAAGCTGGAACAGGTCCAGAGAAGGGTGGCCAGGTGGCAAGAAACTATGGTTAAAGATACTCCAACTTTCATCATCATCAAAGTATTTGAGAAATTGTCATGTGAAGAAGGGGATTTACTTATTCTTGACTCAGGAACACAGAATTTGGGCTACTGGGAAGCAGACATTTGTTCACTGTAAAGAAAATATCCATAACTAAACTGATCCATAGTAAAATGAACTATCGCCAGCACAGTTCCCCATTGCTGGAAGGCTTCCCCCAGAGACTGGGTGACCACTTGTTGGGAATGTTGTAGCGGGGATTCATGTTTCATGTGGGTTAGGGTTAGACTAAGCCATCTGTTTTAGAATGTTTTTTGAAACTCTTGATATTCTGTGACTAGCTGACTGACAGGTATTTTTTTTTTTTAATAAAGTAAAATTCTACAGTAAATCCACTTTGTCATGGAACTTTCTTGTCCTCTAGCTCTTTCTGTGACTGGATCATCAAGAAATTGAAGGTCTTGGAATTTATAAATTTCAAATGCTTGTGATAGGTTGGAAAAAAATAGAAACCCACATGTAATCTGAGTTTTACTGCTCTTAGTTGACATAATCTTACCCAAAGAGTATATACAGTAGGGCTAAATAAGTTGTTTTTGTTGATGTATACATTTTAACTTTCTGTGATTATGACGAACTACAAGCTAAACAAGTACACATCTTTGTTGATTAGGATGGCAAGTAGGAAGTACTTATCCATCTTGCATTCATCATTCCATGTCTTTACCAATCAGCCGTTGTTTGTTCCCCATTTTGTAACCTTTCAAAGGTTTTAAATTTATTTATGCATATTTGGTCCTGAGCATAAACTGAACCTATTATATGTTTTTTAAAAATCCAGACTTTAACAAAAATATAGCATTTGGGGGACCTTTTTAAAGCCCTGGATATCAAATGGCTATCTTTTGGTACTCTTCTTGCTTATGAGGTTTTTCAGTAATCAGTTGATATTCAAACCATATATGGTTAAGTAGAGCTCAAGAAGAGAGCCTTCCATGTCATGTCATGTTATGACTGATCATTTCAGGTTTTTCCTTAAGCATTTAGAATTATGGAATTTTGTTCCTAAAAGGAATCTTTAATGTGAAGGCCCTCCCCCCAAAGGATCAGCTGGAATTTGAGGTTCTTAATATTTAAAATTCTTCATTGTTTTTATGAGAAAATAATCTGAATGTGCCATTTTCATAATAATCAGTCATAAGGGATAGTTTTATGTAGCATTTTGTGATTTACCAAGTGCTTTACATCCCTTATCAGAGTTATCACAATAACCCTCTCATGAGGTAGTTAGTACTACTATTGTCATATCTATTTTAGAGTTAAGGAAACTGAGAATCTGAAAGATTGAGTGTCTTGTCTAAAATTATGTATGGGCATAAGCATTTATATAGCTTTTACCATGTGCCAGGCACTGTGGTAAGTGCTTTTACAAATGCTGTCTCATTTGAATCCTGCAGGGTAGATATTAATCCTGTTTTACAGATGAGGAATATGAGGCAAACAGAGGTTAGATGAATTCCAGAGGGTCACAAAGCTAGTAAACATTAGAGTCCAAATTTGACCTCAGGTGTTTCTAAGTCCAAGCTCAGTGTTCTACCCACTGTCCTACAGGCCGCCTCTGCAGTAAGGTACTAGTGAGTAGAAGAGCTAGGGTTTGAACAGTCTCACAGAACTCTGTAAACCTGAACTCTAAATAAGAATACATTCTCACACTTTTTAAAAAAAACTTCTGTCCTCCCCTTTCTAGGACACACTAGTATACCTGCCATCCAGTTTGTGGCAGTAGGGCTTCAATTCAAAGTCTTGGCAGAAAAATGTGGATAAATTCTTAATAATGGCAGAAATGTACAGTCTCCAAAACAAGGCCTTACTCAGGAGCCACAGCATAGGGTTATTATTAAACATATAGATCAATCTCTTGCTCTTTATTTTTTCTTTTGCTGGATTAAAAAAAAATCTTTTCTTTCCTCTGTGAAAAGAATCTTGAATACCCTAGCCATTTCAGCCTTTGATGTTTTAAAAAATATCTTAATGACTATTTCAGTGGAACTAGTTTCCTTCGTGATCCTGTATATCCTGTATATTTTATTTTCATTTTGAGGAGGGGTTCCCTGCTCAGAGGGATCTATGACAGACATGAAAAAGACATCTGAAAAAGTCAGATCTCTGCTTGAGCATCTTTTGCAGGTAAATTTAACCTTTGTGTAAATATGCATCAACAGGGTGTCAGTCTGCTCTTGCTGTTACCAGAACTTAGAATCACAAGAATATAAAAGTTAGAAGGAACTTTAGAGGTCAGCTAGGCTGATCCCATTTTACAGATGAGCAAACTTGAGACCAGTGAAGTAAGTTGCTCAGTTTACCTGGCTAGTTAATAGCAGAGCCAGGATTAGAATCTTTGTCTCCCAGTCTCCAGTTAATTCATTTCCCACTATACTTTCAGTTTCCTGCCCCATTTACCTGTCAGTCTTTTTTTTTTTTTAAATGTTGCCAGATGTAGGTCTTTGATAGTTAAGGGTGATAGAGTGGAAATGGAATTCAATTAGGAATCCGAAGGCCTGGGGAGTTCTTCTGATTGTCTTATTCCTTTGCTGTATGACCTTAGCTAAATTGCATTCTGTGCCCAGCAGTTTCCTCACCTCTAAAATGAAGAGGAATACCTTCCTTGCCTTTCACACAGAGTCAAATGAGATAATGTACTTTGTACACTCTAAAGCACTATGCAGATATATCGTATCTTAATAGAAACAAGAGCACTGGATTTGAAGTTGGAGGCTCAAATTTCATCACTTGTATTTAATTTCCTGTGAGATTTGGGGTAAGTCACTTCACTGTGCTAGGCCTATGTTACTTCATCTATAAATATGAATAGATTGCACTACATGGCTTCTGAGGTCCCCTCCAACGCTAAATCCTGTGATCTGAGTAAAATAGTATTTTGTCCCTAATCTAGGAGCCTTTCAGTAGCGTCACTTAGATGGATATGTGCATGTGTATATATAGATGTGTGCATATATGCATATATACATGTGCTAAGTTCTTTAGGTTCTCATGATGCGCAGATGTATATATTCATACATATACATCACTCCATCTGTGTGTATTTACTATTATTAGATTTTCCTTTTCTTCTGGTTCTGGTTGTAAGACTTGTGCAAAGTAGGAACGTAGGCTTTAGAGCCAGGATGGACTTTAGAGATCGTCTGACTTAAAGGCAGCTGAGTGGTTCAGTGGATAGAGCACTAGGCCTGGAATCAGAAAGACATGAGTTCAAATGCTGCCTTAGATCCTTATGAGCTAGGTGACCCTGGATAAGTCACTCAGCCTCTGTCTGCCTCAGTTTTATCATCTAGAAAATGAGAATAATAATAGCACCTGCCCCATAGGGTTGTTGTGAGGATCAAGTGAGGTAATATGTATAAAGAAATTAGCTAACCTTAAGGTGCTATATTAAATGTTTAACTGATATTCATTTTCCAGATGAGGAAACTGAGGCCTACAGAGATCTAGGGTCATATGGGTAGCATGCAGCCGAACTAAGTAGTTTGACATCAGATTTTCTGTATTGTTTCCTGACGTCTGTTCCTCTGATCTTCAGAAACGTGTAGAATTGTTTTTGTTGAGCATACTAATTTTCCAACCTTATTGTGGGATCTGTTTCTTTTTAAGCTAGCTAGTTTTCTGTTATAAGTCAGTTCTGACCCCATAATGTTATTTGCTGTGGCATATACAACGCAGTTGTTTAGGCCACAAATTGGATTGTGCAGTTGCTGAAAATGTTTAGGTACCGGATTGTAAAATCCTTGTGGCCATTAGACCTCTTTTTCCTTAATATTTCCATCCCTCACCATAATTAGCACAGTGACTAGCACATGCGTAGTAGGGGTTCAACAAGAGTATGTTGAATAGATCAGCATATTTCATTACCTTTTCTAAATTATGCAGATCATCCCATTATTTCATCTACAAATTCAGTATTGCTTCTCATTCCTGAAAGAGAATTTGCGTGCATTGATTGCTTCTATACAAATGGTGTTTTGTGCTAACCCCTTTTCCTTTTTCCATTGCTCCTTTTGTAGATTTGCCCATTTTGACTATTTGCTTATTATGTTCCCACTTTCTGTGTCCTAAACTGTAGTGTCAGATTTCTACTCTTATCTTCCCTCCATTAAAGGTTTCTGAGCAGTAGAGGAGCACAATGTAAGTGTTTACTTTTAGGGATTTTGATCAGAAGATATTATTCTGCAGGATAGAGTGGAGATGAGGAGACAATATTGCTCTCATTACTATTTCTGGAGCCTGCATTAAAAGGCTCGTTCTTGTATTTTGTACATTAGTGTTGAGGCTGTAGAATAGAGAAAAGACCAATTCAGCAGCCTCTGGGAACTTGCAAAGCAAGTAAACACATCACTGGTAGAGTTGGACGCTCATATTCATGAAGTGTGAAGTAATAAGCAAACTTATTTTTAATATACTTGAACTTCTACATCCAAATAAATGTTACCTTCCATGATCATCCTACCTAGGAAGCAATACGCTTATCCTAGTAATACTTCCTTTGATCAAAACATTTTTGGAATCTTTTTTTGTATATCCTTCAGAGCCATATTTTATCGACTACCCACATAAAATTGTTTTTTTTCCCTCTATAGTCATATCTCATTTGTAAGCAATATTGTTACTTATTAGCTTAAACATCTACTTTATTCAACAATTATGGTACTGAAAGACTGCAGACAGCTTCCAAAATTATATCCATCCTCTCGGGTCAATTTACCACCATTAAGAATGTTTGAAAGGATGTGGCTCAGGCTAGGGCCAAGGGCTGGACAGTAA
The DNA here is from genome assembly GCF_028372415.1 of Notamacropus eugenii. NCBI lineage: Eukaryota > Metazoa > Chordata > Mammalia > Diprotodontia > Macropodidae > Notamacropus > Notamacropus eugenii. The sequence continues at coordinate 97,272,119 of NC_092874.1, read as the reverse complement.
TTAATAGGGTATCATAGAACAGATGAGAAGACTTTAGGGAGTTCAGAAAAGTAAACCTGAATAAAAAGTGGATGCTAAAGTCTGTGATTTTTGTTCCTAGATGCTGGTGACATTCGATGACATCACAGTGTATTTGCTTCAGGAGGAATGGATGCTATTGGGACAGCAGCAGAAGGAGATCTGTGGTTCTGACAAGCTGGTGGCACCCCTGGGTAGGACTTCGAATTTGCTTTCCTGTAGTCATATTAGGGTAACATTTCTTAACCTTTTCTCCACTGTTACTTCCCTGGGAAGTTATAGGAATGTGGGACTGGCGATTGGGAAGGTAGGGAACATTCCCTCCATTCCTTACTGTTCATCATATCATATACTGCTTTGGCCATATCTCTAGTCAACTTCACCCCTAGCCACACTGTATAAACATGGGATTTGGAGGCAGAAGAAGCCTGAGAGATCATCTAGTCCAACTGCTCCCCCTTTTTCAGATAAGAAAAAAGTCACAAAATGTTTATCACTGTTAAAATCTCTTAATTTATTTTGACTTATGATTTTATCAGTGTAAGGAACTCTTGGTGAGGAAAATCCCTCTTCCAAAGCAGATTATCAGTTGTACTGAAGTTTTGAGTCTTTGAGAATTGCCTGGTTCACTAAGAGGTGAATTGTTCAAGCCAGGGGTGGAGAACCTGCAGCCTCGAGGCCACATGTGGCCTTCCAGATCCTCAATTGCAGCCCTTTGACTGAAACTAGTCCCCAGGGGATTTGTTCTGTGAAGTTTGGATTCTGTAAAAGAACAGCATATGAGAACCTAGAGGGCCACATGTGTAACAAGCCAGCACACAATAAATTCTATATGTACAAAACATCATCAAATATATAGGCCTGGACACATCTCCCAGCCTCTTCCACCATGATTACTTCTATCTTCCACTTCTAATAATAAATTGAAATCATATTATACTTTAGTCTCAGTCATACTTATTTTGGTCAGATTTAGTTCCTTCCATTAAGTTCTCTAGTTTGCCTGGTTTATTATCATTTCTCTGTAGATGATCCTCAGATCTGTACAACCAGTCCCAGTCTCTCTCCTGACCACCACACCCCTGCATCCTTTTGCAGGGATGTCATGAACTGGATGCCCCTTAGGTATCTCAGACTTAACATGTCAGACCTGAACTTGTTCTCTTTCCCTCCAAAACTGTCTTCCCATTTTCCTCTTACTGTTGAGGATGCCCCTGTCTTCTCAGACACCTGGGCTCATACATTCAGTGTGGTCCTTGACTGTTCCCTTGCACTCACCCTGCATGTCCAGTCTGCTGTCACACCTTGTCATTTCTCCCTTTACTTTCCTTGTATCCCCTTCTCTATACTCAACACAGCCGCCTCCCTGGCACAAACCCTCATCACCTTTCCCCTGGAATATTGCTCTTACCTTCTCACTGGTCTCCCTGCCTCAAGTCTCTCCCCATTCCAATTTCTCTAACTGAATAGAATCCAGTGGCTCCTACTTCAGGATCAGATATTCAATTTGACTCACTTCAATATACGTATCTACTATGTGCCAGACACATGCTAAGTGCTGGGTATAACATCCTCTGTTTATCCTCAAACACCCCTCCCAACCTGGCCCCTTTCTACGTTTTTGGCCACCTTGTACTGTGATACCCTCTCTTGCTGTATAAGATGTTCCAGGTTGTGACCCTTTGCTTTTATACTGGCTATCCTCCATGTCTGGAATACTCTTCCTCCTCCTCCCTGCCTCTTAGCTTTTCTGCTTTCCTTTGACATAGCCACAGCCTACCTTCTGATTTTTCACTTGCTCTCTCTTCTTCCCCAAACCCATTGGTATCTTTTCTCTTGATTTAACAATGAATATATTTTATATCTATATAGTTATTTCTGTGTTGTTTCCCCCATTAAGATGTGAATTCCTGGGGCAGCTAGGTGACACAGTGGACAGAGAACCAGCTCTGGAGGCTCTGAGTTCAAGTGTGGCCTCTAACACTTGACACTTATTAGCTGTATGACCCTGGGCAAGTCATTTAACCCTGATTGCCTCCAAAAACTTTTAAAAAATATGAGCTCATTTTTCCCTTTCTTTGTGTCCCTGGTGCTTAGCACAGAGTCTAAACACTGGTTATTATACGACAAGGGGTCCATATCAACTAACTGATTTATTACTCATATTTGTACATACACTTCTGAGGACTTGAATTACTACCGCCTATATTTTTAAAACTCTTTTAAACTATTTTTCATTTCCTCTGTGGTTCTTGCCACTATGATGTACTCCCTACTCTGTGTGGGAATTGCTGGTCATTGAAGACGTCCATATGTATGCACAGTATCTTACATATAGTTGTTGTTGTGTTCGTCCTTCGTTTTCGAAGAGGACCCTGACATCAGAGAAATGATGACATGACTTACACTTGACTTTGTTTTGAGTAAGGGAGGGCAGTTTGCAAGGTTACCAGCCTCACTTCCTCCTCCTGACCCATCTGTATCTAGTGACCAGATATTCATCAAGATGACTGGAGATGGCCCAGGATGCATTGGGAGACCTTGACCTTTTTAGGTTAAGGCCTTTTCAGGTACTCACTTAGAGGGAGGTAATGCCCATTCAGTGAATAGGCCTCTTTAGGGAGATGGCCCCTTTAATGGAAAAGAAAAAATAGATAAATCATGCTGGGAGGGGCAGGAGCCCCAGGATTGTTGTTTGGAAGAGAAACTGGTACTATTGACATTCACTCTAGGCCAGGAGGGTCTAAAAACATGCTCATGGTAGGGCACTATCAATTTTAAAAAAAGGCACTATCCTCTAACTTTACAGATTTAATCTATAAATGGTCAACTACCAAAGGATTTCTTTATACAACTAAATATACTGATTTGGAGGAACAAAAGTTCAGGAGTCTCAAGGGAAATTTTGGAGAAAAAGTAGGCCAGAAGTGGGACCAGTGGATTTCAAATGATAATACATAGCAGTAATCATGAACATTATCTGGTTCTGTTTGAAAAAAAAAGATTGTACTCCCACTCACTATAGGACTTGAAGGAAAAGACTTGAACACTTATTGGAGTATTTTAGAAAGGCATTCAGCAAATCATAGAATATTAGTGCTATCAAGGACCTCTGAGACAACCCTCCGACCTCTCTACTCCACCCCTTATTCTATGCATATATGTGCAGCCCTCTCCTTTGTAGCATCCCTGACGAGAGGTAATTCATCTACCTTTGGAAGACCTTAAGTGATGGGGAGTTCACTGTCATGAGACAGTCCATTCCACTCTTGGATAGCTCATAAAGTTTAGAAACTTTTCTTTATATCAAGGCTGAGTTCTGCCTTTGTATCTTCTACTTCCTTACCCTATTGAAGTCTGTTAAATCCCCAGTCTTTTTCCCATCTAAGCATATGTCTCCCTCGCCTCCCCAACCTGAAATGACCCTATATTTCTATTGTTTATATTTGGTATTTTCTTTTCTGTGAAAAATATTGCTTCCCCTAATAGAATGTAAATGACTTCATTTTTGTCATTGCATACCTGATGCCTGATGGAATGCCTTATGCAGAGTAGGCACCAATAAGTAGTTTTTCTTTGACTGAAAGTGTAGTGCAGACCTGCACAACTTGGCAGTTGATAGGGGCCACAATTAAAATAGACTAAACTTCTTCAGGCCACAGATAGGTTTTAGCATCTTATTTTCTAAGTAAAGGTAACTAGAGATAGACTGACAATGGTTGATTGCTGTGGGTAACAGGACAAAAAGGAGAGAGTGCATATGGCACCTGCCACTGGAAATCCTTTGGTGGGCTGCAAGTAACTTGCGGGTTGTATGTTGTGCAGGTCTGGCCTGGTGTATGTGTCAGATTGTATCTAACCCTGGGGCTCCTGCCCCTCCCAGTGTGATTTTTCTATATTTTCTTTTCCATTAAAGGGGCCATCTTCCTAAAGAGGCCTATTCACTGAATGGGCATTACCTCCCTCTAAGTGAGTACCTGAAGAGGCCTTAACCTAAAAAGGCCAAGGTCTCCCAATGCATGTACAATTCCTAACTATCAGGAATTTTCGCATACCATAGTCTGGTCATGACATATGAACACAGCTCTCATGTTCTTCCTGAGTAATGACAGTGCCATAGTCATGATAAAGTCCAGTGCTTTATCACGTTGACCATCTCTCACACACTAGGATGGTTGACTGCCTTTCCTATAAAGAACTTCAGAATCTTCATGAATAAATGTGAATTGAATAGAACTTCCCCTGGAACCTCTGTTCTGTGTCTTTGAATCCACTAACTCTTGTGATCCTTTACTCTTTGGAGTGGCTAGTATTCCTCCTCTTTCTTCCAACTATCTCAAAGTACCTGCTTCTTATTGTCACCACCCATGAAGAGAAGCTATTACTCACCTCCTACCTCTGTTAGGAAAGGACTATCAGTTCCCAGCAAATGTCTCAAACTTTCAGGAACATTCTTTCTCGAAAACCTTCCTCTGGACCTCAGGATCTCACTCTTCTCTGTTCTCTGGAATAGGAACTCCCATCGCTAACCCAGAGTTGTTCTGCAAGCTTGAGAGAGGGGTAGAGCCATGGCTGGGAGATGCCCCTGGCCAGAGGACACTCTTGAATCATCACCTGGGTAAGTTTGGACTTGCCTTTTGAAGAAGATGGTAAGCTTGAGGATTAGAAAGAGGAAAGATGGGAGTCCTAGATTCCCTTCTGACTCATAACTCTCCCTACTCCCCTCAGGGATTTTTATAGCCACCTGGTTACATAGTTAAGTGTGAAGTAGGGCCATATTCGATATCCTTATAGCCCCTGTGTCTTGTGCCAGTTTGGTGACTTGAGATATGCCAAGTACAGTAGAAAGAAGGGGCTCTGCTTCTCTGGTTCCCTGATGACAGAATGCTTTGCACACCACAAGTATGTAGACAATTAAGACTAGGCAGAAGAGTGGGGATGTGTGGAGCTGGAAGGATGGTAGAGTTAAATATGAGGAGATACTTCTTATATCCTCAGACTTTAGCAACTGTACCATTCATATATAGAGATAGAGATATATGATGTTAGACATATAACATATTACATATACAAAAGTTCTAAAGTTGCTGAAGTCAGAGGATGCAAAAATTGTGTGTGTGTGTGTGTGTGCATATGCATACATATATAGCTTTTGCAATGTGCTGTTGTACGTATGGTTTGGAAGAGGAGATTCCCTTGGGATTTCAGGTATTGTAGAATTCTCTAAAATCCATTTAATTGAGTTAAAACAGTAAGTTAACTACATTCATTTTAAAGATATGTATTTTTATAGTTAAACAATAATTAAAAAGGTAAAATTCATTGTTAATGACATTGAAACATTTAAAAATTATGTTTTACCTTATGAAAGTGAAACTTTAAAAAAATTAGTGTTTCGACATGCATCTTTCAATTATTTTAATTCTTGAATCAGAATGTTTATTTCCTTTGAGCCAATTTACAAATAGAGCAACCCATTTATAAATCACCCCATTTCTTCATGTGAGCATTGATAACTATATATTTTATGATTGCAATTGGTGTGTGTATTTGTTGCTGGCATCTGCTTTAATTTTTATTTTAGCCTACTTTGTCTCCATTGTTAGACAAACTTTTGGAGGGCAAGGGCTGCATCTCCTATGTCTGTGGAACGTAGCTATGTCCTAGACTATAGCAGGTGCTTGGTAAATGACAGTTTTACTGACAAGCATGTAGGAGCATGGACTGTGCAGCTTCAGGGATTCTTCATTGTCTGCCTTTTGGTGATCTCCCTCTTCAGGATCCTTTCCTGTCTAGAGATGGCACAAGTAATTGTATTCTTCGTATTGAGCAATTGGCCACTGTCCTGAAAGAGAAAGGTGCTAATGGAAAGAGCCTAAAGAAGCCCTACCACAAAGGGCCACTATGCCCATATGTCCTCTTTGTATCCCTTTCTCCAACCTGCTTCATATCTGTCTGAAGTTGATCCAGAGAATCCTGGTACTTTTTGTTTAAGATTTAAGTTGTCATAAGGACTAGTTTTTCCTCCCTGGCTGGACTCCTAACTCTCCTTTCATCAACTCTTCAGTAATAGCACTAGACTGTCAAGGGAGAATGTACAAGTTTGCAGACCAGTTGATATGCTTAGGGCAAGTACTGATACATTAATAAACACTCCCTTTCCTCTCCCCCTCCTCTCCTAGTGTCAGTTAAATAGTTCCTGGGCGAGATGAGGAGAAGGGCTATCTAACACAGGCTTCAATTGAAGAACAAGTGAAAGAACTGGGGGCATTTATTCTGGACAGGAGAAGACTCGGGGGACATATGATAGCTGTCTTCAAGAATTTCTTGTGCTGTCATGTAGTGGAGAGAGCAAATTTGATCTGTCTTGTCCTGGAAGACCCAGTTAGAAGCTGGTGGATCAGAATGAAAAAAGGAGAAGATTTGGGCTCAATATAAAGATAACTTAAGGATGAATCAAGTTGTCCAGCAATGGGAATGGCCTTCCTTGGGATATAGGGAATACCTATTTACTGAAAATGTTTAGAGTCAGGATAGCCATCTCTGAGGGGTTACTGCAGAAGAGATTCACAAGGCAAATTACTTTTGTCTCTTTCTCTAAAGGAAATAAGAAGAGGAGATCCATAGGAGAAATAGATATACAGGGTTCCACTGGAGAAGTTGGGTTGTATTTGCCACCACGGAAAAAAGCTTGTGTTTCCCACCTCAGTCACTCAGGATGTGACAACATAGAAGATGACTCCATAGGAAAAGCCAAAAGGATATTAAGACCACGTTCTATCCAGAAGTCTTGGTTTCAGCAGTTTCCGTGGTTGATCACGAATGAGGAGCAGACAGCCCTGTTTTGCTCTGCCTGCAGGGAGTACCCGTCCGTTCGGGACAAAAGGTCCAGGTTAATAGAAGGTTACACAGGACCTTTCAAGGTGGAAACACTCAAGTATCATGCAAAGAGTAAAGCCCACAAGTTTTGCATTAATGCTTTGGCCTCCAGGGACCCTGAATGGGCAGCCCGTTTTGAGGGCATCAGAGAAACGCCTGAGGATGTGCTGACCAATGCAGAGAATCTCTTCAGTGCAGATTATCCTGTACTCTACCCACCAGGATCCCTGGGTGATCATGACAGTTTGGTTGAACTTTTTCCAAACTCCAGATTTGAGCTTGGAGACACCACTGAAAAGGAAACAGCATCAGCTCTCTACTTGGATTGTATTTCAGATGTGAAGCAAAAGGATACCTTCAATGACATCTGTCTCTCATCAAGCAGTAATGTTTTGTTTGATGACTCCACAGACTTCTTTTGTCAGGTACTATGTTTGAATGATTTTTCATATCTTTAATCAGTCAACAAACATTTATTAAACTTTTACTATCTGCCAGGCATTATCTTCAGTGCTAGGGATACAAAGAAAAGCAAAAGCAATCCCTGCTCTCGAGGAACTTACTTTTTCATGAGGAGACAGTATGTAAAAAAGCGTGCACGTGCGAGATCTCTGCAAAGTGGAGGTGAGGAAATCTCAGAGGATCTCAGGCACTAGCAGCTGGAGGGACCAGGGAAGACACTCTTTTAAGTCAGACTCAACAGTCAGTGTGAAAACAGGAATAGAGGGAGTCTTTTATGGAAAGACACATCAATGAAAAAGAAGCCTTATTTTTGATAGGGAAATACAAAAGATTGTACCCATTTACTTTAAAATTAATAAATTCAGTGGATAAATGTAAGAAATATGCTTTAATATTTTAATATTAAGGTTAAGTAAGGGAAAAAAGCAGAAGAATGAGGAAGAGTTAGGAGAGAGAGAGAGGCGCCCTAAGAAGCAAAATTCAGTTTAATTTGTAGCAATGCTTTTTCAAAACAAAGCAGTGTATGTATCCTCTTAGATGGAAAAAGGGCAAACACTGCCAGATTTTGTTATAAAGGTATTATATCATCCCTGCTTGGGGTAGTAGGATGATTCTTGAAACTTTTCTCGTTTCCAAAGTGAAGAATGCCATTTTATATAGGAAAAAAACCTCATTAATTCCCAGAGTGAATCTCTGTCTTTTTACCTTTTATAATGGTGACATGAAGGCAGTATTATAGAAAAGCATTTTACTCCCTTTGAAATATTGCTCCAGTGTTCATGTTGTCAAGTTCTCTTAGCTTCTTATCCTTGTTACTATTTTAGGAAGTAATGAGAAAGCCTAGCTCTTTGCATCCCCTGATGCCTTAATGATGGATGATCATGTGGGATCTGCATTGAGTGTCTTAGCAGTGAATGATATTACTAGGACCATTTCTTAGTCTTATCAACTAGTAATTGTCACTGTTTATCAAAGTTTGCATGGAGCCTTACAGTGTTCTGGAAAGAGCACTGTCTTGGGAATCTGGAAACTCCTTTTCCTTCTAGGGCTGATTTTGCTGTGACTGGCTGTGGGATCTCAGGCAAATCATTTCTGCTTCTGGGCCTAAGTTCCTTCAACTGTATAGTTGAAGGTTTGTTGGACTCTAGTTGGAGAATTCTTTGAGTATATGATCTTTTAGACCGTCAGCTTTAGTTATATTATATCAGTGAGCTTTCTTGGCTCAGAATTCCCACAGAAGCCATGTGGGTAGCATCAGAATGGGAAAGGCTACTTCCAGGGGAGACATTAAAGGAAGAAAGGAGCATCCCTACATTGTCCTCTGCCTTATTTTTGTGTCTATCATATAGTAAGGCTTCTTTATGAAAAGGGACTTCCTAGCACCAGGGCAGCTCTCCTTTTTCCTCCTTTTTCTGAAAGGACACCCAGAGGCCAGCCAGAAGCCTGGGGTTCCTAAGAGAAGCTGGCCCCTGGTGAAGTACTGGGAAGACCATGGAGCCTTGCTGTCTCCATCCAGGCACCTGCATCTCTGCTATCCAGGTCTACCTGGTTCTAAGAGAGCTTTGGGGTCCATATTTCTAGTACACTGATTTTGAGGGGATTGGGGAGAGATTTAGGAAGTGCTCCTGAGGGCAAGGGAAAAGTTTCATTCACAGCCATCCTTGGGAATCATATGGTTGGAAAGGAACTTCTTAAGATTTTAGAAACAGGAGTATGTCACTGGAATGTGCTTCTGTGAAGGCATACTCTTCAGAGTCATCTTTCTTTTTTCCTGCCAAGGTTTACCTGAGGAGGTTACTTTAATTATAGGCCTCAGCATAACTCTGATGCTAAATAAACTCATCCCTCTGTAACCCTGAGGAGTTTCTGGGACTTTGCTGGACTTGTGGATGGTGTCAGGGGATGGGCTCTGAGAAGGGCCATTATGGAGCCCTTCTGGCTAAGTCCCTTCCCCTGGTCTTGAGGGATATTTGAATGTCCAGGGGCACTGAGTACCAGATTCTCTTTGTTGCAGGATCCTTCTGAGGAGGGGCTATTTCAGGAGGTGCCGGTGGTGTTTGAGGAGCTTCCAGTGGTGTTTGAGGATGTGGCAGTGTATTTCACCCGTGAGGAGTGGGCAATGCTAGACAAGCGGCAGAAGGATCTGTACAGAGATGTGATGCGCATGAATTACGAGCTGCTGGCTTCATTAGGTAAAGAGTCCTCTGAGTTCACTTCTGTTAAGTTCCAGTGGCCTAGCTCCCCCTCTCCATTCCTGTTCTTCCATTGGCTATGCCTCAGGAACCCTCAGCTTTGGGCTTTTGCATCATGTTCTTTTCCTCCATGTGGTTCAGGGTGAAAGTTGCAGCTGGCTACCTGAAGGCATTCTCACCACCATTATTCGGTTATGGGAACCTGGGTCCTAATTGTCAACAAGTTGGTCATTAGCAAATTTGTAAAGATGATGAAATGTGTCTGTGCTCTGCCTCTTCCTTTTCATTGCCTTGGAGACCCTACTTTCATCTAATGGTCTTGGACCAGCTAGCCTCTCAGGAAGAAAAAAACAATCTTAGTTGTTAAAATCAACTTTAAAATTATTTTTTCTCATGTAAACTGACAGAATTAGAGAACTAAAGTATAGAGCAGAGATTGCTTTAATTCAATATCTGCTCTGGGAGCCAGGACATGTAAGTTGTATTGAATATAATCCTAAATATCTATGAGTAAAGTTATCTACCAGGGATAATATTTTTAATAACTCATTTTATTTCATATTGGCTTATTTCCACTAATCTTTGTTGAGTCTATAGGTTACCTACCTAAAGATAGGAAGGATCATAGATATAGAACTGAAGGGACTTTAAATCTTTCCTCTTCATTTTACAGATGAGGAAACTGAGACACAGAGAGGTCAATAAACTTGTCTATGGTCACACAGCTAGTGCCCGAGGCATGATTCAAATTTGGGTTCTCTCTCTAACCACTGTTCTATTTGCTACTTCCCATGGACTAAAATGTTTTGGGCAAAGTCAGTTTTGGAAGGACGGGAAATACTCAGTAATGAAATTCTTAAGACACAAAGGGAAACAGTTCTAATAAACAGGAAAAATGCAGTTTGTCTGAAGAGACTGATATGGGTACACAGGGAACTTTAAAAAGAAATATATAGAAGATGGAAGCAGTTGTAATATTATAGTGTTAGAAGCATTATCTTATAAAGTAGTATCAAGCAGGCTAAGAGGGAATAGCATCTTTGTGGGGGATAAGATGATAACAGATAGCAGAGAGAAGGGAGAACTGCCCAGTTTTTCTTTTGTTTCTATTTTTCTGTAAAGGAGGATGACCTCTAGATCGGAAGTGACAAAACAAAAATGACTCCCAAGCAGTGAATACTCAAGATACGTAAGGAATGAGTAAGAGAACGCCTAGTTATTTCTTTATGAATTCTTTATGAATTCTTTATGAATTCAGGCCAATTGGCCCCAGTGAGCTACATCCCTGGGTCCTGAAAAAACTGGCAAATTACTGTGCTACTGTCAGTGATATTTGAAAGACTATGGAAAATGGGAGAGATACCACAAGACTGGACAAAGGCAAGTGTTTATTTAAAAAAAAGGGAAAAGAACAAAGCGTGCAAACTATTTGCTGTTGAGTTTGATTTTGGTTTCTGAGAAAATCCTAGAATGAATCATTAAAGAAATGGTTGGCACTCTTCTAGGAAGGGAAGTGATTATTCTAAAGAACCAGCATGGTTTCATCAGCAGCAGGTCGTTCGTGATTTACCTCATGCAATTTTTGGACACTGGTAGATGAGGAGGACATTGTGGATGCAGTTTACCTCTATTTTAGCAGAGCTTTTGATAAAGTATCTCGTACAGTTTTGGTGGAGAAGGTGGAAAGAGGTGGACTACATGATAAGACAGACAGATGGATTCAGAACCAGTTGATGGTCAGACAAAAGGAGTCTAACGATTCAGCGTCAGTGTGGCTCACTAGAGGTCACTCGTGGAAAACCCTAGAGATGCCTGTGCTTGGCCTTGTATAACTATTTTATCAGTGACTTGGAGAAAGTTATAGATTGCATACTCATCACATTTGCAGAGGACACTAAGCTAGGGAGAAGAGCTAGCACAGTGAACCCTAAAGGATCTTGCTTGGCCAGAGCATTAAACTGAATCTATTTAGATGACCTTGTTTAGGCAAAATGTGAAGGTTACGTTTAGGTACAAATGAATTTCATAGGTATAAGATGGGTGAGGCATGAATAGCCAGTGGTTCTAAAATATGTGAGAGTTTTAATAGACTGAAAGTTTAATATGAGTCATCAGTGTGATGTGGCAATCAAAAAAACCTAAAGCAATCTTGAATTGTATTAGTCCCACTGCCTTCTGTTCTCATCACACCTCCTCTGCAGCATCACATTCAGCTCTATAACAGTTCTAGCCCTTTGCTGTCCTGTCAAAGTTATCTAATTATGATGATGGTAGTTTTTGAGATGTTAATGTATATTTGTTTAGCTCTAATAGAATAGTTTATAAGAAATAAAATCTGGGGCAGTAGGTATACTTCAATTGTATAAATTTCTAATATCTATGACACTTAAAGAATTTGCCAGTGTAGTATTGATCAGTCAATAAACATTTATTAAACACCTGCCATGTACTGGGCACCATGCTAAGCACTGGGGAAACAAAGGCAAAAGACAGTTCCTGCCCTCAGTCACTTAAAATCTAATTGGAGAGACAACATGCAAACAAATATATACAAAGGAAGCTATATACAGGACAAATAGGGTCCAGGGGGAAGGCACTGGTGTTAAGAAAGATTAGGGAAGGTTTCCTGTAGAAGGTGGGATTTTAGTTGGGACTTAAAGGAAGTCAGGGAAGTCAGCTGCATCTGAGAGATGGAGTGTCTTGTTCATGGAACAGCCAGGAGGCCAGTGTCACTGGATCGAAGAATATATGTTGGGGAGTGAGGTGGAAGAAGAATGGAATAGTTGGAGAGGTCTGGATTATAATGGGTTTTGAGTGCCAAACAGAGCATTTTGTATTTGCTCCTGGAAGTGATAGGAAACCCCTGATCTACTAGATCTTTTCAGTGCTATAAAAAGTTTTTACTGTAATTATCTGTGATTTAGAGGTTTAAAAGGACATATTTGCATATATGAAGTCAAACCTCAATTGTATTTAAAGTCTGATCGCTTTCTTTAAGTTAAATTTAGTAGATAAAATATCATCATAAGGGCAGCTGGGTGGTATAGTGGATAGAGTGCCAAGCCTAGAGTCCGGAAGATTCATCTGAAAAATGGCTCAACCAGCCAACCATAGCACCATAAATTTAGAGTTTGAGGGTACTTGTGTAGTAGAACCTCTCATTTCCTTTTTCATTTTTTAAATAAAATTTTATTGATATCTTTAATATTTGCCTTATCTATATTTCTCAGCACATTCTTCTTCACTTTTCTTCCTAGAGAACTATTCTTTAAAACATAGATTAAAGAAGAGGGGGAAAAATGATGCAGCAAAAATAGCCAATGCTAGTGGTACCAGCAGAGGCAGGAACAGGGAGCATTGCCAGGGATGGACACAAGGCTGAAACAGGGCACCAGGACAGGAAGCACTAAGGCAGAAAGAGGTCCCTGGGAATCCTTCATTCAGTACTGGGTGCAAGAACTGGTGCCATCTGGAAGCTCTTCTTCCCATTACCCAGTTCTGGGTCACAGATCCAGGGCAAAGTGGAACAGTTACGAGAAGGGCTCTAGCAGAGTGTTGAGCAGGGAATAAGTTCTGAAATATGGTTTGGCTCTGTGCCCAGGATTTGAGCCATGACTTAGTTCTAGCCTTTAGCCCAGTGGGTAAGCCTGGAGTGGAATAACCAGGGCAGGAGTCCTGGACCAAGAGCAGCCAGCATCAGTTACTCTGAACCCGCAGGATCTCCCAGTGACAGGGAGTCCAGAAGTAATCTACTGAAACTTAACTACATACAAAACAAGGTCAGGAACTTGCAGAGCTCAGAATAGGAGGGGAGTGAACAGATCTCTCCCTGGATTGCACTTTGTTGTTATTGTCAGTTGTGTCTGACTCTTTGTGACCCCACTTGGGATTTTCTTGGCAAAGACACTGGAGTGGTTTGCTATTTCTCTTTCCAGCTCACTTTACAGATGAGAAGACTGAGGCAAACAGAGTATCTGAGGCTGGATTTGAACTCATGAGGATGAGTCTTCCTGATTCCAAACTACTGAGCTCTCTCCATTGTGCCAGCTAGCTGCCTACCTGGATCAACCTACTTGGGAAAGATTGACAGTTTGCAGGCCCCTAGATTGAGCTGTGACAGCAGCAGAAGGATGTGAAAGGACAGAAACCCAGACTAGACATTCTTCTCCTCTTTGACCCCCTTCCCCCCCAAAAAGTACCCAGAGTCCAGTACTAATATCAAGTCCAAAATCAAGATATAGGTTGGAAGAATGAGCAAACAAAGGATTCCCACCATTAAGAACTACAGTGATGAGAGAAACCCAAGATACCAAAACAGAAGAGAATGTCTTGAAAATAGCTATCAGCAAAATCTGAAAAAAGAAATGTAGCTTGAATACAAGCCCGAGAAGAATTCCCAAAAGAGTTAAAAGTAATTTTTTAAAAAAGAGCCAAAAGAAATTTTAAAAACCAAATGAGAGTGATAGATGAAAAAAATGAGAAAATGAAATCTATGCAAGATCTATGCAAGAGAATTAACAATTTAGTAAAAGAGATATAAAGCATTACTGAAGAAATTAAAAATGAAATCCTTGAAAATAGCCAAATGGAAGCTAATGACTCTGTGAAACATCAAGAAATAATAAAAGTCAAAAGACTGAAACATAAAAGAAAATGTGAAATATCTCACAGGAAAAACAACTGACCTATAAAATAGACTGAGGAAAGGTAATTTGAGAATCATTGAACTACCTAAAGGCCATGAACAAAAAAGATCCTACACACCATATTTCAATAAATCATAAAAGAAAGCTGTTCACTTATGTTCAAATCAGAGGGCAAGGTAGAAATTGAAAGAATTCACCAGTAACTTACTTGAAAAGACTCCCAAAATGAAAACTGTCAGGTGTATCATAGCCTAAATCCAGGTCATAACTAAATCTAGGTCAACACATACTTTTGTGCTGTAAAAAATAATGAAAGCCAGGGGTGTCAAACTCAAATAGAAATGATCCCTGCCTCTGCATATTGACTTAGAAAATTACAACTTAACATTATCTATGTGGTATTGGATTTTTGTTTATTTTTTTAAACATTTCCCAGTTATATTTTAATCTGATTCTGGCCACACAGGGGAATTTTGCCAGTGGGGGGAATTTGACACCTTGATGAAAGCAGTGATTTCAGAGAAGCTCGGCAAAATGTATATAAACTGGTACAGAGTGAAGAGAGAAGAACCAGAGTAGTTCATCCAACAACATTACCTTAAGGACAGACAGTATTTACAGACTAGATCTCTGATCAATACAGTGTCTAAATACAATTCTAGATGACCTATCATGAAGCATGCTACCCACCACCTGACAGGTGATGGACTCAGGTGCAGAGTGAAACATATATTTTTGACCATGGATAGTTTGGGAATTTCTTTTGCTTGACTGCGAGTGTTTTTGACAAGAATTTCCTTTTTCTTTTTTTCCGATCAGGAAGGTAGAAGTGAGAAGGTGGAAGAGAGAAACAATTGATGTTTGTTAATAAGAAATTAATTTAAAAAAAGGATTACTTAGAACCTTAGGATTCAAACAGTCCTTTTTACCAAAAACACATTCCAACACTTCTTGGCAAAAGCAGTTTCGAAGATAGTAAAAAGTAATTCAGAAAGATTAAAAACAGATACAAGTTGTTGGCAAGGTTAAAAGTCGTTAGGCTTCTAAGTATCTTGGGAGCAACTTGCAGAAGTCGTAAAATCTACTTTAATATTCTTTTCCCTCAAAGGACCCACCATTGTTCTTAGATCAGTCCACCTGAGGGCAAAGTCTAGGACCTCCATCTAGACACAAGGTCTAGACCACAACTTCCTCACACACATACTTATTTTGGCTGGTGTTAATTCACACTGTCCTAGTTCTACTACTAAGCATCCTGGCTCACAACATAGATCTTTGAGTTAATCTCACAGTTAAAATGTAAGTTCCCAGAGAGTAGAAATATCCTCATTCCTTGTATTTGTATCCCTAGAGGACCCAACACAATGCCTGGAATATATTAATAAATAGATGCTTATTAAATGCTCTATTGTCCTCTGTCATTTTTCTAGTAATTTGAGTAGTTTGTTGAATGTTCTGTCCCCATGTCCATCTTAGATTTGTGACATTGATGACATAGTTCTATTACTTTTCTTCCTTTCTCTTCTTTTCTTCATCTTCTGATTTTTCCTTTTTCTTCCTCCATTTTTCCCCTCTTCTTTATTATTACCTTAAACTTGCCAGTGCTGTTGGTATTAGAGCTAAAGAGATTGATAGCCCATGGTTTCCATGGCTAGAGGAACTCATATCTGGCCTAGCCTCCTCATTTTTTTTAAAATAGAGAACTACTTAGAATCTTAGAGTATGCAGTTATCTTGCCCCTAGTTCCTATTTTGACCCAATTTTATGGATACTTAGAGGTGGAAATATGGTCATCGTTGAGGTTTCTTTCAAGCCACGTGTTATTTCAGATATTTGGTATGTGTGTATAGGGGTTATAGATGGGCCACTGGATTAACCACTTGTGAGTATAATCTTTATGTGATTTTCTATACTTGGAACAGGACCTGCGGCCGCTAAGCCAGATTTGATCTCAAAGCTAGAGCGCAGAGCAGCCCCCTGGATCAGAGATCCCAGTGGACCAAAGTGGGGGAAAGGTCGCCCTCCAGGTGAGTCTTTAACAAGTGACCCTAAAAAGGTGGAGCCTGGAATAACTATTGTAACTGTGATAATTCTTCAACTGTAGTGTTATACACAATATTGGATAAGGGAGGTATCTCAAAAATCTGTCCAGCAGAAGAAGGTGGAGAGAATTTGAGGGTCGTGAAGTTAGGGCACTTTTTCTAGGGGGTCTTGTAGCTGATGAGAAGAGGGAGGCAGGAAGCAACAAGAGGTTGTGAAGGGACCATATGAGCTACCAGACTTTCTTACGGTCACAGTTCTCCATCTGAAGCAGTATAAACCTTCCCAGGATCACAAGAGAAATGATTCTTTGGTGGCGCAATGCCAACCTTAGAGTCAGGAAGACTTCTGTTCCAGTGCTTCCTTAAGCACTTAAGTAATGTGTGACCCTGGCCAAGTCACTTAACCTCTCTCATCCTCAGTTTCCACATCTGTAAAATAGAGAAAATAATAACATTTACCTCATAGAGTTGTCATGAGAATTAGACTATAGAACACATAAGAAGAGTTTTGCAAACCTTAAAGTGATCATTAAATGCTAGCTATTATTATTAGTGAAGATATCTAGATGCTCTATGAGGAAGAAACGCAATCTATGGACTTTTCTGCTTCTGACAAGTAATGTCATCCAGTGTGTAGAATTCTGTGGAGGTCAGACTTGAGTACCTCTTCTCTTCTTGGTATCCTCCAGAAGTGTGGAGTTGCTGCTAGTTCCACTAACAGCATTCTTAGTGAATGTGATTTAGTTACTTGTCCTTGGGTTTGGTGTCAGATGATCAGTTGGCCCCACTGTAGCTATGGCCAATGAGGGTATCAGGCAGAAGAGTGTAAATGGACTAGAGAAATAACCTGTGGGGAACTCAGTGGATATTTAGAGGTCATATAAGGCAAATCAAAAAATCTGGCCATGGACATGCTCTAGGAAGGTGTCCACCTTTTCTTGGGTTCATCTTTTCTTCTCTGGCTTTGTGATAGGTAGTGCATTTCTTGGTTTGGGGACTCTGAACTCATAGGAGACCTCTGACTGACTTTGTACAGGCCTGGACAATAAAACTAACATTTTAATCTTTTTCTAAAGGGAAAAAGAAGACTGTTGTCACCACCAAAGAGATTGACACACCAGTCTGTGCTGAAGAGGCTGGGCTTCCTTTGCTTCCTTTATTAGAAGTTTGCAGCTCCTGCCCCAATCCTGGCAATGGTGAAACAGAAGGAGATGTGACTGGGAAAGTCAAGAAGACTTACCGACCCCGGTCAATCCAGAAGTCTTGGTTTGGGCAGTTTTCTTGGTTGATAAGTGACCCAGAAGAGACCACACTGTTTTGTTCAGCTTGCAGAGAACGCCCTTCCCTCCATGACAAATCTTCCAGATTAGTTAAAGGGTACACAGGACCTTTCAAAGTGGAGACTTTAAAGTACCATGAAGTCAGCAAAGCCCATAAGCTTTGTGTCAACACAGCGGAGGTCAAGGAAGATGCACCCCGGGCTTCCCTTGTTCCAGTGGTGCCAGAAATTTCTAGTGATTTAATGGCAAATATGGAACACTTTTTTAATGCTGCCTACTCTATTGCTTACCATTCAAGGCCATTGAATGACTTTGAGAAGGTTCTGCAGCTTCTGCAGAGCACAGGGACCATGATCCTAGGCAAGTATCGAAACCGTACTGCCTGTACCCAGTTCATTAAATACATCTCTGAGACACTGAAGAAGGAGATCTTGGACAATATCCGTCATTCTCCATGTGTGAGTGTGTTGTTGGACAGCTCCACAGACTCATCAGACCAATCTTGTGTGGGGATTTACATAAGATACTTCAAAGAGATGGAGGTGAAGGAGTCCTACATCACACTGGCCCCACTCTACAGTGAGACAGCGGATGGCTATTTTGAAACTATAATTTCTGCTCTGGATGAACTGGATATACCATTTCGGAAGCCTGGATGGGTAGTAGGCCTGGGGACTGATGGTTCGGCCATGCTTAACTGTAAGGGAGGTCTAGTGGAGAAGTTCCAAGAAATCATCCCTCAGCTGTTGCCTGTTCATTGTGTGGCCCACCGTCTGCACCTGGCAGTAGTAGATGCCTGTGGCAGCATTGACTTGGTAAAGAAGTGTGATCGGCACATCCGGACGGTGTTTAAGTTTTACCAGTCCTCCAACAAAAGGCTGAATGAGTTACAGGTAGGCGCAGCTGCCCTTGAACAAGAAATTTTACGCCTAAAGGACTTGAATGCCATCAGATGGGTAGCAAGCAAAAGACGGACACTGAATGCACTGATTGTGAGTTGGCCTGCTTTGGCCAACCACTTGCAGAGTGTGGCAGAAGGTGGGGGCCAGATTGGGCACAGGGCCAAGGGCATGTTGAAGCTGATGAAGAGCTTTCATTTCATTAAGTTCTGCCATTTCCTTCTAGACTTTCTAAGCATCTACCGGCCTGTATCTGAGGTGTGCCAGAAAGAGATTGTTTTGATCACAGAGGTAAACTCCACACTAGAGAGGGCTTACATTGCCTTGGAAACCCTCCTTCACCAGGCAGGGCCCAAAGAGGAAGAGTTCAACACCAGTTTCAAGGAAGGTCAACTTCATGGCATTCTTTTAGACAGAATGGAGATGGCTGAACAGCGGTTCCAGGCAGACAGAGAGAAGATGATTTTAACTGGTATTGGATACCTCCAAAGAAGGTTTGATGCTGATCGGTCACCCCAGCTCAAGAACATGGAGGTATTTGACACTATGGCCTGGCCAGATGGCATTGAACTTGCTAACTTTGGGAACAGTGAGATACTTAACCTAGCCAGACATTTTGAGCTTTCTCTCCCACCAGGCTACAGTGAAGAAGGCCTCCTAGATGAATGGCTGGGCCTAAAGACCAGTGCCAAGAACCTTCCTTTCTCTATGCTATGCAAGAATGCCCTTTCCCAGCATTCCCGTTTCCCTTTGCTGAGCCAGCTCATGGCAGTGGTGGTCTGTGTGCCCATTTCAACTTCTTGCTGTGAGCGTGGCTTCAGTGCTATGAACCGGATCAAGACAGATGAGAGGACCAAGCTCTCCAATGAGGTCATCAATATGCTTATGATGACAGCAGTGAATGGTGTGGCAGTCACTGAGTATGACCCGCAGCCTGCCATACAACATTGGTACCTGACTTCATCAGGCCGCCGCTTCAGCCATGTCTACACTTGTGCCCAAGTGCCACCTCGTTCTGATGCAGGTAGGTAAGAGAGGAGGGGACAAATGTGGTAGACTTGTAACAGTAGTAAAATAAAGAGATAGACAAGATCTCAATATCTCAAACCTTCATTCTCTAAATAGTTCTGTGGGTCAACTGGCCTTATCAATGGGGTTCTTTCCCCATTGTTTCTAATCATCCTCATTTTCCTCCATGACTTTCCTCCTGTTAGCTGTTAGGCTGGGTCCCAGAGTTGATTTCTATCCTATAAGTAGCCTCAGAGCCCTAGTTGGAATAGCTCCAAAGACTCCAGCTTAATGACCCTGGAAATGAGGAAGAAAAGCCCAAAAGCTGAGGTGTGAGGCCTCCTCACAGGTCTCCTAGGAGGAGACACTGGGTAAAGGTGGAGCTCTCAGAATAAATAGGGGGAGAACTAGGAGTCAAGTAATTACTCAATAAGCATGTATCAAGTATCCACAATACAGAGTCTGTATGCTCAGCTCCATGCTTAGGTGCTATGGGAGTCAGAAGTAGAAGATACAATTTTGCTCTTTATGGAGGTTTCAGTGTCAGGGAGAAAAGATTGTACACATGGGAAATGATGAGGAAAGAATATTGCATGATATGTAATAAAAATGCTAATGTTATAGAGATGACAGTAAGTTTAGCAGGAGTTAGGGATGATGTTCAAAAAGCTGGTCCTCCTTTTCTGGAGTAGTAAGTGGGTCTACTTTATGTGGCTTTTACCAGACCAGCCTTGGGGCTCCTGGGAGAAGGGGAAGGTGATTCTCTTCTTGACTTTCCCCTTCTCTTCAGTTACAGATTCTTCTTTGCCATCAGGTGCTGAGCTCAGGAATGAAAACATGAGAACTCTCTATAGGGAGGAGATGGTGTCCCAAGAGCCAGCCATGCGACCCTACGGGAAGCCTGTCAAGATATCACAAGATTATGTCAGAGACTCGGCTAATGGACTTAGATGCCTCACAGCATCCAAGAGACCCCAGGACTGTCCTGATGAAGAAAGGATCTTCCAGGAGCAGGAAAGCCAAGGGCTACCTCAGAGAGCCACCTAACCAACTTTTGGGGAAAAGGCAGGGATCATGGGGACAGATTTTTTACAGAGAGATCATCTGAAAATTCCTTGTGGATACTGAACACACTGTCCAGAGATCTGCTCCTAAGAACTCAGGGAGATGCAGCCCTTGCAGGGCCACATCCTTCTCACCAGGCTTAGTAATGGGTCCATGGTAGGACAAGTCCTTTACGGGTTAATGTGCAGGGAAATTTTTTATTTTAATTTCCTTTATTAAAAGCCCTGGGAACTCACCTTGTCAAGGACTTGCCCTCATAACTGGAAAATGTCTGGTAGAGACTTGTTTGGGACCTGAGCACTTTATTCCTAGGGACCACTGAGAAATATGTCCAGGAGACTGCCTGCTCACTTACATTATTGGTACTACCGCATTGGTAAAGGAGGAGGGGAGAACTTTGCCCAGATGGGGGCCATAGTGTGAGAGAGCAATGCCAATTTATGGAACTTCCAGTCCAAGTATTCTAGGCCAGGAGCATAGGGGCTTCCCCAGTTCCAGGGTGGGTGTAGATATCTAATGTGAGCCTGAAGTTGGCCAAGGGAGAATTCTCCTATTTCTGGAAAGGCTCCCTTTTTAAGGTCAATAACCTTTCAGACCTAAGCACTGGAGAAAGACCAGTCTCCTGCAGGGCATGGGGCTGGAATGAGGTAATGGACTTATGTAAAAGCTGCCAGTTTGAAGGCTGTGGGGTCTGATTCTATCTCTGCTGGGTCTCCTGGCATGCTCAAGGTTTTTCCTTTTCTTGTCTTGTCCCCCAGAGCCCTCTTCTCTGTCCTATACCAGGCATAGGGCTGGCTGGCCTGGATTGTGGAGCATAGTCCTGTTTCTCACCCTTGACTGGTATTTCCTTCATTTGTTAATGCTTCAAAAAGTATCAACTTTATGGTGCTCCAATCCAATTAAATTTTCCATGAGCATACCCCTGCAGTGATGCAGGAAGAGATCATGTCCTCTGAGCAAAGTGAGCATTTGTATTATTCTTAGGAGCAGGTTCTTGCTTTGGAGGCTTAGGGTTAGAGTTGGGATGTGGCTAATGCTGCATCTCACTTAACCTTTCCTTATCCATGATAGGGCCTCTCTACTTCCCCAAACTTTCCTTCCTAGAAAATAGGACTGATGTGAAAATAAGAGGCATACATGGGCTCTGGACTTAGCTTACTTCAAATCAGGATGAGAAGTAATGCCACACCCATCACCATCCCTGATTATAAATACAGACCAAGAGCAGAAGCCACTTACAAATAGAAGAGCCTTCTGTCTACTGCAACTTTTGCTCTTGATTATAAGGTTCTTTTTACCCAGATTGACTGCCCTTTTCCTAATAGATTTATTCCATTTCCCCAAAATACATGCAGCCTTTCTGAGAACATCTACCCTTTGGCACCTTGTGCCACTCACTATGCAGACACAACTTTCATGACCTGACTGAGCTCTCAGACTTAAGGCACCATCTTGACTCCCCTTTTCTCAGCCAGAGTGGAACCTCCTGCCCACTTTGCTCTCTTGGAACCTAATCACAATGCCTCATTTAACCAGAGGGGTTCAAGAATTTGAGATCTATCTTGTCCTCCAAACCTTGAGCTGCCTTTTCGATCATAACTGGGTTGGGAGCCCCAGTCCTCCCTGGTGACAGACCCATGCTGATTTAATGAGTCTGTCTGGGGAGCTTGGGAATTAGTTTAAGATGTATAAATGAACTTCTGAGAACTGGGCATGGATTGGAGGAAGACAAAAGTGGCTGCCCCAGGTGAGTGGTAGTAGTCAGTATGTGCCTTGTAAGTCCCCAGTGGTCATGAGTTAGCTCCAGGGAGACATTCCATAAAATTCCTTCCATCCTGGGTCTGGACTCCCATTTCTGTCCTATTATCTTCTGCTCTTTTATCTTCCCAAACACCTTGATAACCTTGGTCTTCTAAGTGCCCTCATCAGGGCATGAGGTCTGTTTGATCTTTAATCGTGGACAAAGGGTGTCCTCTGTGAGATGAATTTGTGATCAGAGATGGAAGCCATGCTAGAGAAGCCTATGAGGGTCTTGTCAGGACCGATGCCATTGCTGAATTCCTAGTTGGATGCACTTTGAAAGAGGCAGTCCAGTGCTGGCTTTTTGAGCTCGTTGGCCCTCAGACTGTGGTGACTGAAAATGCTATTTATTTACAAAAAGCAGTGATTGTAGGTGTACAGATTACACAAGCTTCCTCTCTGTAGGGTAGGAATCACAGAAGGAAGAGTCTTACCTTTTCCATGTAAGATATAACTCTGTAATTAACCCAGGGCAAAGGGACCTTTGATGAAGTTTTTGCTTGAGGGCTCAGAATAGAAAGTTCTCTGGCAGAAATGGCCCTGAAGAAAGCCTCAGGGCTCAAGTTTACTCTCAATATGACTTTCATCCTCCGTATTAGAAACTAGGCCCAGGAAATGGTTCCCCTTCTGTCACAAATGGCCTGTACAGATGGGTAAGGAAGAGACAACATTTGCTCTGGATCAGGCTTCAGGCTGTAATCCCCTCCTTAAAGAGACCTCTACCATCAATATCTTTCCATATGCATATCTCCTTCCATATGACTGATATCCACTCTGGCTGTCATTCTGAGAAAGCAGCAGTTCTAATCAATAGCCATAAGAATTGGGGTTCGGAAAGAGAGGAGTTTCGCCACTTTCTTTTTTCTACCTATTCATGTACCATGGGGCTGTGGTCATCATCTGGATGCCAGCCATATTCATTCTTGTCAGTCCTAGTGTGTCCTGGCAGACAGTCACTTGTTTTATGAGTCCTTATCATCTGGATGACAGTAAAGACAGTCAGAACAACCCAGCTCCTGCCAGTGTCCACTCAAACTGGAAGCTACAAAGTGGGGGAATTGGGGGAAGGTGACCAAGACATCACTTGTTTCAGATTTGTGCAGAACATTGTTTTTTTATAAAACACATTTGCTTCTTAATCTTTTGCTATCTGAATAAAGCAGAGTTTTATTTCATTGTCTGCTTCAGTCCTTTGCTTCCCCTGGGCAAAGACGCTGGGGGATATGGAAACTGGAGTTTAAAACTATTTTTCTTCTTTTCTAGAGGCAGAAGGACCAAGAGAGAGATGATGAGAGGTTATGCATGTCTCTTGGGACTAGCCTCACCTTTCGGGCCTTTCTCTGACTTTTTAAAGAGAGTTCAGTTGTTTTGTCGAGGTGTAGTGGGAAGAACCTGGTCTTGGAGTCAGGAGGCACAAAAAGCTCTGCCACTGGGTCATCATGTCACCCATCTGAAGTTCAGTTTCCTCATTGTAAAATGGAAATAATAATAATATTTTCTCCCCTCTTTCCTCCCTTTCCTTGTTCCCTCAGACCAGGATTGTAAGAGAAGCATTTTATAAACAGTTGAGCTCTACAGAATCATGAATTATTATGATGAGAAGACAGAGATAGGAATGTGCTTTAGGTGATGAGAATGCCAGTGATTGATTAATCAGGGAGTGGTCTAGCTTCCTAGTAAAAACTCCATTTTCACCTTGATGAAGGCTCACAAGTCAGCTTTCTAAAGCCCAGGACCCAGCCCATTCAAGAAAAGAGTTCCATGACTTGCTGCACCTATGGAAGAAAAGAGCCTCCATGGTTCCACTTACAAGGGGCAGGATTTCTCTGGAAGAAAGAGCAAGGATCCCAATAGGGGTGAGCTCCAATATCTGTGGAGAATGGGCAGAACTGCTTGCGCCCAGCTTCTTTACTTATATGCCGACAAAGCCTTATTTGAGCACGTTTTCATTTTTGAGCTTTGCTTTGGAGGGTTGGGGGAGACACTGATTGGTTAGGAGGCAATGTGTGATTGGTCTTCATGGGCTGACTGATCTTTATAATGCATATAGCATTTTTGGGTATGATGTTGCAGGTACCTGTTTTCTCAGGGTGAAATGTGACAGAAAGGCCCTCCCCAGCTAACACCACCAATCCCTGCATTGAGCTTTTTTCCCCTTTTTCTCCCCATTGAACTTTTAATAAGAAAGCAGAAAGTCTACAATATACTTTAGTTAATAAAAAACATTTCTTCTACTTCAGAGCCCCACCCCCCAATGGAAATTACAGTGGTACCTAGTGCATAGTAAAGTTGCCCAACTCCTTCACTAAGAAGGGCAGACCTGGCTAGTTCTGATGATCCTTTTTGTTCCTTCCCCCACCAGCTAAGGAAAGCTCCTGACTATGGGGATAGGGAGGGAATAGAATGGAATCATGGGCAACTGAGGGCAAAGGATGGTCAGGAGAGGCTTCCCCCTTGGGTGGCAGTGATAAGCTGTAACAATGGCTAACCAGAAAGAAGGCTGTGTTCTCATGAGAGAACCACTTTATGAGAACCAGGGGAATTCCTGAGAAGGGAGGTAGGAGCGACTCTCCATCCACAAGAAGGAAAAGATGGGAGATAATTCCACCTGACATTTCATGGGAGCAGGAGGATGAAGAATAATACATCAGTGCCTAGGCCAGAAGGGAGAGAATCCTTACAGAGGCAGTTGAAAACTTGAGTGATTCTAATATCAAAGATGTGATGAAAAATGGCCTAAAGTGTGCCCTTAGGTATGTTTGGGATTGAAATAGGGGAAAGGAGTTTGCTGAATTATGTCCTCCTCTGCCACCTCCACAATCCCAATCTTTAGCAGATGCTTTCCCTGTAAAAATGAAGAGATAGTGCTCTTTGGCAACAGAAGTAGATGTAAGGAAGACCTTTGAGCAAAGGACCTGGCCAAAGAAGTTTGAGGGGGTCCTACATAGAAAAAGCGGTTAGGAGTGACTGGCCTTCCAGTTGTGGTTTATGGGATTAGAAAGTCCATCTAAGGCCTCTAGTGCCCCATTATAGGTGAATTCAGCCTGCCATTGACCCCCTGTAGCTCTTCCATGTCCAAGTTCAGGAAGCTACTCACCCAGAATGGTAATGGAATTTGCCTTGAGTCTCCTCTAAGGGAGTCACTAACCTGGTTTGGGGTCTATCAGCAATAAGGTGGGAAGGACTGACACCTTTTTCTTATGGAAAGAGCTGTTTCATTTTTATTTCCCGATAGGAATAAGGGAATGGGAGAAACTAGATCCTGAACTGCATTGACTGAGTACAAAGATATATGTTGAGTAGTGTCCATGTTTGTCTCTGTCTCTGTGTAGATCCCTAGGTGTGTGAGAAAGGGTTGAGGGGGAGGGAAAATCCAATTTCTACCTATTTTAAAAAATTTTATTTTTCAATGTACAGGCCTTTTATTTTCTCTCCTGCCCCCAGTTTAAAAGAAAAAAGGCTATGTATTTGTATTGTATTGTATATGTATTATAACAAGTATACACAGTTGAGCAAACAAATTCAGCCTTACCTTTAGTTAGAATTGATAGCCTCTTATGTGGTATGATTTGGGGGATAATACCTCTCCAAATATCGCAAAAAAACCCCCCCAAACTTCTTTTGAATTGCATCTCTTTCTTGGGAAAGGTAACACATGTAGTAGCCATTGTGGCAGATTTGGAAGCATTGTAATGTTGTGCTCTAGTAGAAAAAATTTTGGACTTAGATTCTACTTAGGTTCTCACTTTAATTGTATGATTTTGGGCAAAATCACTTAACTTCTCAACCTCAGTCTGCTTCCATGTATAACATGGCTTTTAAATAGCTCTGAAACCTCCTTGCTTACTCCAAGTTTATTGTGGGGTGCATTAGATAATCATAGTTATACAAATGATACTCAAGTCTCCTTCCATTGCATTCTTCACTGACTGATGGCAGGAACCATAAATCAAATAGCAGAGTAGCTAGAACAGAAGAGCAAATTAGAAAACAAGGTAAATTAAATAGTACAATCATTTTCTGCCCTGCCTCCTGTACATGGAGGCATCTTCCTACATTCCTATACCAGCAGGAAGGTTTCTCAGATAACTCATGATCCTAAGGATCATGGATCACTACTCACTGTCTCCAGGCAACCAGTTATACCTCACGGCTGTTCCAATATGCTTTAAAGCTACAGTTCACTGTCTCTGTTGAGTTACTGATACTATTTCTTTGCTGCCATCTGCTGCAAATCTCAACTGTAGCTACTTCAAAGAAAGCTAGTGCTTTTGTGTGAGATAACCCTGGGCTGAAATTTCTGGGGCTAATCCGTGTATTTTCAGCTCTTTTGTAAATCAGCCATACATCTATACTCAGATGGTACACAAAACATTCCCCAAGGTGGTTGTGGATATATGAGTGGGAAAAAGAGTAATCATTTATTACAGGCTAACAAATGGCAAGTGATCACTGTGATAAACACTTTTACATCTCCCATTCAATTCTGGGCCTAGTTCACTGGACCACTGTGGTATGTGTGCTGATGGATCAGTTCTCTCTGTTGTCCACACATCTGTATTATAGTCTGAGAAACAGAAATTCTTCATCCACTTGGTTTTTTCGAAGTGTTGGTTAAGTGAACTCTCTTGGGTGAATGTAGTTTCCTAAATCAGACTGATAATCACTATAATGTTTGTTGGCTATTTTTAAAAAGGCATATGATTTAATGCAGGGATAGAGAACCTGCGTGTTTGAGACCACTTATGGCCTTCTAGGTTCTTGGGTGTGGCCTTTTGACTGAATCCAAGTGTTATGGAACAAATCCTTTCATTAAGGGGATTTGTTCTGTGACGTTTGGATTCAGTCAAAGGGCCACACTTGAGGACCTAGAGGGCCATATGTGGCCTCGAGGTTGCAGGTTCCCCACCCTGATTTAGTGGAACAAAATCCTGCTTCAAAATGGTATCTACTATACCCATATTAAAAACCATGCAAGAGTGACTTTGGCTTTTCCTGGAGCCTAGTTCCCTGGCTCTTCCTTTTGCCTTAGCCAGGCCAGCATCTTGGTTTCATGGAAGAGCCTATGGGAAGAAATATAGAAAGAGTAGCTTACCCAGACACCACCTTACCTAGGGACTCTGGTCTTCAAGGAGGTTGAGTATCTATACCTACCTTCTGGGAGCTAAGTAACCTAGCTCTTTCATCAAGAGGGAAGACATAGCTGGTTCTGGTCATCCTTCCTACACCTTCTCCCAAGGAAGGCTCCTGGCTGGGGGAGGAGACAGAATGGGAGAATGAACAAGGATAGTCAGATGAGTTATAGACAATGGGGTCTTAAGTATACGAGTAGTGCAAGAGTGTGGGGAGGTATTTTAGACCAGGGCTCTGGAGTGGGTTTATGTGAGGGAACAGAATTAAGATATTGGCCAACCAGAATGGGCATCCATGTGCCTCAGGCCCAGGGAGATAGTTCTCTCTCCATACCTACATTCCAAACACTACCATGACAGAGCTATACCTGTCCAGATATGCCAATGAGAATTTGGGACTTAAGTATGGGGAGGGAATATGCTGGAAGAGTGAGTATTAGGAGAACTGGGATTGGTTCAAGCAAGAAACTGGAATGTAAGTGGGCCCTTATCCTCCTTCACCATGGTCAGACTCCTCTCCTACAGAGTTTACCAGGTAATTGTTCCCCTCTCATGTCCAGTTGAAGAGTCTGCCTTTGATCCAGTGCTACCTATTCCACTGGGGACCTGGGCTGATTACCTTCAACATTTTCTGATTGTGTAACTGTGGGCAAATGATTTAACCTCCCTGAGCCTCATAGAATTAGAGCTGTCAGGAACCTTGGAAGCCATTTACTCTTATCACCTCACTTTACTTTTGAGAAAACTTGGCATCAAAGGTGAGAATTGAACTCACTCAGGTCCTCTGATCCCAGAACCAACGCTCTTCAAACATTACCTTCCCACTTTCCTCATCTGTAAAATGGAGATACTCATAGTTGAGGAAAATGCACTGGAAACCTTAAAGCTCCATGATTTAATCCATTACAGTTTTAGTGCTTCAAGGTGATCTGGTCCAACTCTCTCATTTTTCACATTAGAAGTGTGAACTGTCATTTAGCAAACCTTCAGTGAACATCCACCATGTGCATACAGGCTCTGTTTAACCTGGTTCCTCTCCCCTATCTCTAAAGTAGACCCCTCTGGCTCTCCCATATACCCAGGAGATGCTGAAGGCAATTGAGCCAGGATAGGGATGATTGGAAAGTCAGTTTGTTCAACCTGCTCTTTTCAACCCTGGCAGGGTAAGTAGCCAAAATATTCAAATTCCTTCTTGTGGACTTGGCCCATGTCCTCTCATTCAATTTTTGATGGGGACAAAGAGGACACTTTAAGTCCTGTTTCCTTGCCCTGTCCCAGATCATGGATTCTGGGAGTTCATCTGGACTTAGCTCTTCCAGATCTCCCAGAATTCCCCATGCTTTTCTTGTCTTTGTATTCCTGACTACCAATGAAGACAAGAGGAATTGGAGGAAGAGAGTGTGGAGAGCTCAATGAAGCCTGTCCTTATGGTTAGATATATAGAAGACAAATCTTATACTTATTTAATATTTTAAAGTTTATGAAACATTTTCATATCAATTATTTTATTTTATACTTTATAAATTTATATATTTTTATATTTATATATTTTAAATATTTATTTATTGTTTTTATATATTATATGTATTGTATAATATGTTACATAATATAAATAAAAATTATATTTATTATTTAAAATATATTAATAATTTATTTTATTTTATACTCAAAACAATCTTAGTTACCCCCTTTGAAATATGGGGAAAATGAGCCACAAATCTATGGAATTATAGTGAATTGAACCTAAGGATAGAGGCAGTTAGGTGTTTCAGTGGTCCAGTGCTGGGCCTGGAGTCAGGAAGCCCTGAGTTCCAATCTGATCTCAGACATGTACTGTGTGACCCTGGGCAAGTCACTTAACCTCTGCCTGCTTAAGTTTTCTAAATGGTAAAATGGGGATAACAATAGCACTTACCTTGCAAGGTTGTTTTGAGAATCAAATAAGATTTTTGTAAAGTGTTTAGTACACATAATAAGTTTATATAAATGCATATTTCCCTTCCCTGTGGTGCATACGACAGTGAATTTATTGAGAAACCAAATAAAAATATAAGGGCATACCCCACAGAAATTTGTCCTGACCAATGTCATTTTGCAGCAACCCTGTTAAAATAATCAAAACCCACTACAAATCACAAAGTGGCCATAACCCCTTTCAGTGGATCACACATATAGAACACTGTTCCTTTGGAATGTACTATTCTCTATAACACTGGGTTGCATGATGGGTTTTCTCGAAACCAATGAGCATGTTATACTCTCTACTGACCAACGGAGAGCCGTGAACAGATCTAGGATGGAGGAACCATTTAGCAGAGAGGCAAAGTGACTTGCCCAAAGTTGTACAGCTAGTTGGTGGAAGAACTTGGGCTAGATCTTCAGTCTCCTGGCTCCTAATCTGACAATGTTTGCTCTATACCAGACTGTACCCACTGTGCCCTGTCCAAAAGTCTCCTCCTTACCCTGAAAACAATGTAGTGAATCAAAAGATCTGATGTATCAGGGAGCTTGCGTAGAGGTAACATGGAATAGCAGAATGGCAATGTAGGGATGGTAAAACTTTATTATGGAAGAGTAAGGATCAGTCAGTGCTATGACCCTTGCTTATATGTTCATAATCCAGAACTGAAATTGATCACACAAAAGTCTAAGATCATACAATCATAGATCTAGAGTTGGAAGGAGCCTGACACGTCATCTAGTCCCGTTCCCTCATTTTACAGAAGAGGAAACTGAGGCCCAGAGTGGTTAAATGGCTTGCCCCACTGGGAGTAGACCTTTGGGCCCCTGACTCCAGATCATTAACAGTAATTTTTGTACCATACTGCAGCTCTCTAGAAAAAGAAGGATGGTAGATTTGGATTTTTGATGGTGACCCTGGAGGATTATCCTATTCCCTCTAAATGTAAGAATAAATCATAGTACTTTCAGCCTCCATCTCAGATGACATGGCAAGCTAAGAGCGATTTGGACTTTGTTCCAGCATTTTTTTACATGATGGAGAACAGAATGGGGAGATCTCTTTAATCTCCTTTTTAAAGGATGTTCAAGTGACAATTTCTCAAAGATAAGGAACTTATATTCCTGTTCTGCAGAGAGACCCAAACTAATGACTGCTGATCTTTGACCCAAGTAAAAGCCTTTAACACATCACCCATAAGGAAAATTTCTTCCTCCTGAGGCTCCTGTCTGGTGGCCTGTGAGATGGCTAGCCATTCTCATCTTGTCTATGAGAGAAAGAAAGAAACTACAGTGACCTGGTCCCCCTGGAACCTCCCAAGCGGTCTGGCCCCATGGCAATCTTCCCAGCTGGCTCTTTGAAACTGTCCCATTCTATGCTCCATCTAGTGGCTGGCCATGGCAATCCATGAATAGCCATGCTGATGCCTCACAGAAGCTGTCCTTTCTTTTGCAATGTCACAATCCCCAGTGCTGGGAAGTGTCTTGGTTCTTCATCATGGGTCTTTTGGTGGGTCAGCATAATCCTTTTGTCCCGGAAGGCCTTCCCACACACTTTGCACTGGTAGGGTTTTTCTTCTGGGCATGATGGGAGCAGTCTTTGGCCCCCTGCCCGGTGCACCCGCAGGTGGCTTTTCAAATGCTGCTTCTGGCTACAGGCCTTCCCACATTCAGAGCACGTGTATGGCCGTTCACCCGTGTGCACCCTGCAGTGGATGGTCAGCGTCTTCTTGTCCTTAAAACTCTTGCTGCAGCTGACACAAGTGAAGGGTCGCTCCCCTGTGTGGATACGCTGGTGGCTGACCAGGTGGTGCTTCTGGCTGAAGCATCGGGAGCACAGGGAGCAAATGAAGGGCCTCTCACCTGTGTGCACTCGGTGGTGGCTCCTGAGATGGTGTTTCTGGCTAAAGCACTTCCCACACTGAGGGCAGCAGTAGGGCCTCTCCCCCACGTGGGTTCGCTGGTGGGACACCAAGATCTGCTTGAGGCGGAAGCGCTGGCCACAGTCCCCACAGACAAAGGGCCTCTCTGCCAGGTGACCATTTATGTGTTTCTCGAGGTTTCTGGCCTTTTGGAAGCCTTTCCCACACTGGAGGCAGACATGGGGATTCCTGGGGTCAGGTGTTTTATGCTTGGGGAGGGCATGCTCTGAAGGGGCATCTTTGAGTATCTCTCCTGTTCTATCATGCTTCCCTACATGGATCTTTCCATGCCGCTTCAGGTCCCCCTTGGAAGGGAAACCCTTCCCACACTCGAGACACTTAAAAGGTCTCTCCCCAGTGTGGCTGCGCTCATGGATGGTCAAGGCTGTGTTGCTTTTAAAGCTCTTGTCACACTCAGCACAAGTTGGGGGCTTCTTTTTCCCCAGTGGCCTTGGGGACCCACTAGGCTTTCTTGCATAGGCCTGTTTATTCCAGGACTTTTCTCTACTACTGTTTTTCAGCTTTAAGGGGACCTGGACAACACCCTCTGACTTCATTAAGAATGTAAATGTCTCTGGGTCTTCCATATTGTCTCCAATATCTTTAACCTTCTCATTTCTGGTTCCGTTCCTAGAACCTAACGAGGAGAAAAAAAAAAATCCAGATATTAAGCTATGGAGATGGCTGTACTCCTGTCACTGAATATTAGTTCCCAGCCCCTAGGGTATTCCCCACAAAAATCATCCTATTCTAGTCTTCCTGTTCTGTATCTAGACAGGACCATTAATTGTGGAACAACAGCCAGGCTACAGCCTTCAGTCAGAAAGCTTGAACCTTAGGGAGCTGGGATGATAGAGGTGGGGATAATACACACATCTAGATTTAAATGAAAAGAAATATTTAAATAAAACCAAACAAACCTCAATCCCACATTTCAGCAATAGGGAATTGATATATAGGTAAACTGAGATTTCAATGCTTCAAATACCGAACCAAAGTTATCAAGCTTTCCTGCAGACAGATACACATAATCAAGACATGGATACAGACCAGGTAGGTGGGGAATACTGAGCTTACCTGTTTAGTGTAATTCTTGGTCAGGTAAATTAGCTAAGAGAAATTCTTGGGAATATTAAAGAATATTAAAGAACTATCCAACTTAGGTTAAGAACTATCTGTAGAGTAAGGCTGTGGATGTCCACTGAGCATACAGGGGTCATGGAGGAAAGACTTAATTTTGGGGATACTCTGTCCAGGTTGTAAATTTTGTTTTATTTTAGCTTATGACCAAAGAGTTGTCAATCTGCCTTAATATCCTAGAACCACTATATCCTAGGGCTGAGATGGCTCCAGTGACCCACCCCCATCTCCCCGCAAGGGAGGAACTCAAAAGATACAATGCTTAATGTAGACCAGCAGTGTCAAATAAAATGTGGTCACATGTTGACTTAGAAGACCACATACTAACATTATCTGCATTATATTGTATTTTCATTTATTTTGTTAATTATTTCCCAATGACATTTTAATTTGATTCTGGCTACCCGGGCCTATATTTTACTACAACCCCAAAGTACCACTCAGCTAAGACAAGGGCTAGAAGAACATTGCACAGAGACCACACGCATCCAGCTCAAGGAGTTAGGCCCAGTGAGAACGGCAAGATGACCTTACCAGAAAGATAGTGGTAGTCATCAGAGGTGTGAGTTTTCCCTCTACACACATATTCCCCATGTGTGGCCTTCTCATGCTTTATCCTTATTCCAACTTTCTCTCCTCACTAATGGTAAATATATTTGAGAAAGCACGTGTCCAAGGCTCATGAGAAGAATATTTTATTGCAAATTTGCTTCCTCCACTATTTCAATAAATGACTTTGCTTTGAGCTAATTATGTCCTTAGGTTGACTATAGAGAAAAAGGAAATATCATTGGGGGCAGGTGAAGTATTATTTTGAGTGAATATGGATGTCCAGAGTACCTTGAAATTTGAGTAGAGTGTCCATATACATAGGGAAAAGGGAGAAGATATGACAACTTTCTACCAGTACTTTGGCATTCTAGCATACTTTTATCTATTTTTTTGACTTCTTGGGCTGATATCAATGGAGGATGGAGGAGAGTGATATCGGACCCTAGACTGAGTTTTTGGAAGATGAACAAGGGGGAAGGAAGGGTGGCAGAGGTTTATAACCCTTGCAGTGTTAAATTGGTAACTATCAGGTCCAGGAAGCTAAAACTACAGATGCCAGTACATGAGGAGTGCTGGGTGAGAATGCCCTTATTAGAGATACACAGGGGTTACAGAAATGTTCACCTTAGGTTTACACCCTAATGAGGTTACAAGCAGTAAGAAAAGGCCCATTTGTACAAAGCTCTTCTTAGCAGCTATTAATAGCTTAGCTTAGCAAAAGTTAGAAACAAACTATGTGCCAAATGATGACAGGGTGTAAAGGAAGATTATATTGCATAAAAAATCATGGAAAAACTCATAGAAAGTGAAGAACAGTGAAGAAAACTAAGTCAGTAAGTGCAACAATGTAAAGGAAGACTCTTAAATCAATAAAACAAAAACTCTGGGTTAAATACAGTGGAGGATGTTGGTGCTATCTGATTAAAAGTTAAAGTTCACAGCCTTCCTTTCTTTTTAACAAAGTCTGTGGTTGAATGCACTCTCCCCTTCCCCCCAGTCTAGCACTGTACTTTGCACACCATAGGAGCTTAATAAATATTTATTGTGTAAAGAAACAAATGCAGATAAGGACAATACAAACTGCTCAGAAAGGCTTAGAAGGCTTAGAACCAGAGATCTGCGCAGTGATTGAAAGTTGGAAGACTTACCCCAGTGGCAATTCAGGCCTCTTCTGTGGTTCTGGGAGTCCTTCATCCATGGTTCTTCCTCCTGTTCAATTTTACAGATAACCTCTGGTTTGGCAGTAGGATACCCTGGATTGAGAAAGGTGGTTGAAAGTGTGTCTTATAATCACATAGGTAGAAATATAGGGCTCAGAGATTATTTATGAAATCTGACTTGGAATGCACATTTGTAATGTCTTGGGCTCACCATCTTTGCAGTGGTCTATTGAAAATGGAAAGACTTAGACTGAGGGTTGCTGCATGAGAAACATGCTATTGACTAGGAAGAATGGGCAATGGGAAAGGAACCATCAGGAGTGAAAGGCTGATGTACTAGGGCATCACAACATGCATTTGTGGGGCTGCATAAAAGGCAGGGGGTGACAGAATACTTCCCCTTTTTTACGGTGTCATAGTATTTAGAGCTGTAAGAGACCTTAGGAATCTTCTACCCCCCCCTCCCATTTTTATGGATAATGACATTGAGGCTGAGAGATGTCATGGTTACAAAAGTGGTAATTAGGAGAGCTCAAATTTGAACCCAGGTCTTCTGAGTAGAAATCCAATGTTCTTTTGGCTATTGCCA